>NC_141875.1:308511828-309204328 GCF_056163025.1 Triticum urartu
AGCTTACCCATTGGAGAGGGTTCTCAAGAGCCCCAATGCTGCGGGAAGGGTCGCCGAATGGAACATCGAGCTGCAAGCGTTTGACTTGGAGTTCAGCACAAACAGGGTCATCAAGGGGGCTGCACTCGCCGACTTTGTGGCAGAATGGACCGACACCCCGGAACTCGAAGCATGCGAGAACCGATCCATCTTGCCAGGGAGTGAAGCGCCGGGTGGCTGGGTCATGCACTTCGATGGCGCGTTCGCGCGCCAGGGCGCGGGGGCTGGAGCCGTGCTCATCTCACCCACTCAGGACAAACTTTACTACGCCGTGCAGCCCTGTTTCCAGCGGGGCGAGAATGTCTCCAACAAGATCACAGAGTATGAGGGTCTCATCGCCGGCCTCAAGGCTGCGGTGGCCCTGGGGGTGAAACGCCTCACCATCAAGGGAGACTCGCAGCTCCTCGTCAACTTCTCCAACAAGGTGTACAAGCCAAAGGATGAGCACATGGAGGCATACCTCGCAGAGGTACGCAAAATGGAGAAGTAGTTCCTGGGCCTGGAGCTACAGCTTGTGCCTCGTGGCACCAACAAGGAGGCCGATGACATCGCCAAAAGAGCATCCAAGTGGCTACCCCAAGAGCCTAGTGTGTTCGTGGAGCGGCTCTTCAAGCCTTCGGCAGCACCTCCGCTTGCGGAGCCAGCGCCACCTCAGGAGGAACCCCAGCCACCAGCCTTGGGAGCCCCCGCCTGTGGCCCGACCTCAGGAGCGCGCCTCCTCTTAACGCTTGAGCCTTAGGAGGGGTGCTGGATCGAGGAGTTCAGGGCATACCTGACGCAAGGCACATTGCCAGAGAAGGAAGAAGACGCGGAGCGTGTGGCCCGGTAGGCTACGGTGTACTGCATTCAGGACGGTGAGCTATATAGGAAGCAGCCAAATGCTGTTTCTCTAAGATGCATTTCCAGGGAATAGGGGAATGAGCTGCTGGCTGACATACATGGCGGAGACTGCGGGCACCACTCGTCGTCGCGCACCCTAGTCGGCAAGGCTTTTCCGCAGCGGGTTCTACTGGCCCACCGCACTCAACGACGCGGGCGAGCTGGTGAAATCCTGCGAGGCCTGCCAATTCCACGCCAAGCAGATCCACCAGTTGGCTCAGGACCTCCAGACTATCCCGCTCTCATGGCTGTTCGTGGTCTGGGGGCTGGATATCCTGGGCCCATTCCCGCGAGCGCCTGGAGGTTACCGCTACCTCTACATCGCCATCGACAAATTCACCAAGTGGGCGGAAGTGGAAGCCGTTCGCACCATCCCAGCCGGGTCAGCAGTCAAGTTCATCAAGGGCCTCGTAAGCCGATTTGGGGTCCCTAATCGCATCATCACTGACGACGGCTCATAGTTCACTAGCAATCTCTTCATAACATATTCTACTAACCTTGGAACACAGATCTGCTACGCCTCCATGGCACACCCCAGGAGCAACGGCCAGGCCGAATGCACCAACGCGGAAGTCCTGAGGGGTCTCAAGACTAGGACCTTCAAGAATAAGCTTGAGGCCTGCGGCAGGGGCTGGCACGACGAGCTCCAGTCCGTGCTGTGGTCCATCCGCACCACAACCACCAGGCCGACACGCGAGCCCCCGTTCTTCCTCGTCTACGGAGCAGAAGAGGTTCTCCCACACAACGTCAGGCATCGCTTCGCGCGGGTCCTGGCGTTTGATGAAATGCAGCAGGACGCCATGCGGGGGATGGACCTTGTGCTGGGGGAGGAACACCGCCGTGAAGCCTCGCTCCGAGCTGCGAGGTACCAGCAGGCGCTGCGGCGGTACCACTGCCGCAGCGTCCGCTCCAGGACGCTCGAGGTGGGTGATCTCGTCCTGAGGCGGGTGCTCTCCAGGGAAGGGCTGCACAAGCTCTCACCCATGTGGGAGGGCCCGTTTCGGGTCGCCCACGTCTCCAGGCCTGGCGCCGCGCGCCTGCAGATGCAGGACGGGATCCCCATCCATAACGCCTAGAACATCCAGCACCTCCGGAAGTTCTACCCATGAAGCAAGGCCCGGCGCCTGTGAAGCAAGGCCCAGTGCCTGTGAAGATATCTGCTCGTGACACTCTCACGTAATAATGAGTGGGGCTGTACACGCCCCGGAGTCTCAGGAGTGGCACCCTCGAGCCTCGAGGGCTCCCTCCCACGTCCTAGTGGCAGCACTTAGCTCCGCGCTGGTGAGAATACAAGAAGACTAGACTAGGTGCTGGACGCGGCTTTTCATTTGCTTTCCGCAGTTGGCTTGGCCCTTTTTAGTGAGAATTTGCTTTCGGGTGTTCCTTCCTGGCCTGGTTCCATTGCCTTTTTCCCTCCTTTTCTGCCCTCGGTTTCTCGTTTGTGACCTGTACTCTCCCTCGCATGCCTCGCGAGGGGGCTGGACAGGTGCCCTCATGAGCGTTTTCCTGTTCTTCACAAGGCACCCTCGCTCGAGCTCGCAAAGCTGGCGCACCCCTCTCAATCCGTGCCCCCGGGGTACCACGATGCGAAGCGCTGGGACATGGCCGGCGGCACCTGCGACCAAGATCCGGAAGAATAAGAATTTCCTAACGAATTTTTGCAGTTTCTAGACGACTTCCGAGCACAGGAGGCCTCGCCAGGCATTGGGGAATGCGCGCCTCGCGAGGCGGTAACTACTTCAGGCACATCAAGCTAAGTTATTCCTATGCGCTTACATAAAACATTGACGCTGCAACATGTCACAAGAGTGATAAACATAGAACATCCACTTGGAAATCATAGTTGTTGCATACCCCAGCGGGGGCCCATACTTGTATCTCTCTTAATGCGGGAAGGAAAGGAAGAACGAAACAAAAGTGACACGTGCTCCCGCGACAGTTCACGAGGATGGGCCCATGGCGCTCTCCTGAGCTCAGCCAGACCCCTCCTCGCACTTCACTGGAGCACGGTGACGAGACGGCCCGCTGCCACCTTCGAAGCGGGCGCGGCGGCGTGGCGGCTGGTGGTAGCCACCGCTGTTGGAGCTGTCGTCGGAAGAAGAGTCGCCATAGCTAGACGAGCCATGGCTGGCGCCGAAGGCGAGCCCGCCTTCACTCTTGTCGCGGCCATCGCCGAGGCTGAGCACCTCACCATCATCGTTGTCCTGAGGGCAACACCCGACACGGTGGTCATCTTCCCCGAACACCCTCACATAGAGGGTCGCGTTGCCATCGTACTTGAAGTGGAGGGAGCACCGCATGCCTAGGCCGCACGCGCGGGCAAACGTCTGCCAGCCGCGGGCCAGGGCTGCTTTGCTTGCGACGGAGACCTCAATCGCGACCCATGAAGCCTTGCTGCAGCAGCCGTCCGCCTGCAGCCAGAGGCCGCCTGGACCCGTGGCTGGCAGCTCGCCGGCAATGAAGCGCGGAGCTGAAGCCAAGTACCGACCGGGTTCTCTGACCAACGACGAACTGCGGCAGCACTTCCGCCGAGTGGAAGCGCGGCCTGGGAGGTCGCGCGACCATGGCGCGCCTCCCTTCATCGACGGGGCTGCCACGACCTGGGTGATGCGGAGCATCCCACGTTCATCCCCATGTACACTCCGACTACTCTCCAAACCCCAAAGTGGACATATGACGAGACCTCGAACATATGCCATTGGACACAAGGTGAACTCGCTCCTCTCCGAACCATCACTTTCTACATGTGAGATATGGCTACTACCTCCAACGTGTGTTCTATGCATGATCAGGTACTTGGAGGAAAGCCACGAAGCCACCACATCCAACGGAACATCTAGCGAGGACGCCAAGTACAAGGATCCAGAGAAGAAGCTGCGCAAAGCTACAGCAACCGGACGACCAGCCCAGCCCGGACGTCCGGCCCCTGAGGACCCGAGCCGAATCTACGGACGACCGGAGACACCGGACGTCCGACACTCTCCGGCGCCCGGACGACCGACGCCCACCAGACATCCGACACCACCTGTCAAGAGCCAAAACGTCGGACGTCCGACATGCACCGGACGACCGGACCCTCGCGAGCCACCGGACGTCTGGTACGTGTTGGACGTCCGACGCCTGTGCGCCCGCCCGTGTGTTGGGCCGAAGCCACTTACCCATTCATTCGCCTAGACTATATATACTCCTCCACCTCCTCCTAGTTAGGGTTAGCGTTGGTTTAGCTCATTTGAGAGATAGAGCTACGCTCATCCATATCAGAAATCCTCCGTGTGAGAGACTGCGGCCTCTTCGGAGAAGATCCCCTTGGATTCAAGCCCCCTTTCTAAGGGAAGATCCCCCCGTGGATTCAAGACCTCCTCACAGAGAAGAACCGGTTACCTCTTGTATCGTCCGTTGTTGACTTTGGATCTTGTATCTCCCTTTGTGTTCATGGATCTAGCACATGTGTGATCATACTTGTTGGTTTGAGTGTTCTCTTGTGTTCCCCTCGTGATTTTCCCCTCGTTTCCCTCCTCGTGTTCTTCGCGGGATCCGCTCCTTTCATGAAAGATCGGGCCACTAGGGTTCTACCCTACATCATCTTGGTATCAGAGCCAGCTTGTCTCATGATATCATCTTGGTATCATGAGCCACGTTGATCACGATTTCGGAGCCTCCCCAACCGTTTTCTAGCCTTCTTTTGCTTGATTTCGTCCTAAATTCGAAAATCCCCACCAAAAATAGCCCCAATTTTTTTTGTGATTTGTTGGTTTGATGATGTTTTGTTGATTTTAATCCATGGATTTGCTTGCTTTCGAGTGGATCTAGCATCTCCCCAAGTTTCCCCATCTTTCATCAACGAAATCTCATCAATTTTGACCCCCAAATCCCCAAATTCTGCCCAAAATCGCGTCCCGAATCTCGAATCTCGAGTTGACCCCGATACACCGAACGACCGGCCCTTTACTGGACGTCCGGAGCCACAGGAACCACCGGACTTCCGACCTTACCGGACGACCGGAACCCCCTAACCCGAGCATAATCACCGGACTCCGACCCGACCGGACGTCCGGCGACCGGGCGGCCGTTTTTTCCAGACGTCCGCTACCTGTAGATATCAACTTCGGCTGATTTTTATTTTGTCCATAACTAATTCATCCGAACTCCGATTTTGACGTTCTTTAGCTCGTTTTGAAGCTCTTGACATCCCCCTTCCCACAAAAATACGACCAACACCTTTTGACTCTATCAAAGTTTGTGAATTTTGGCATCTTTGCCTAGGACTTCCACCACATCATCCGCTACACCACCACCAACTTTCGCAACCTAACCAATTTTGTTCCCCATCGCATTAGTGGTTGCTTGAGGAGTGATTTGAGTCTCCTAAGGTGTCTAGGCTACTTAGGGACGGTTGCTTCTTCTTCAACCACCACCACCACTTCCGCATAGGCATAGCCCACCATACATTTCCGCCACCCCAACTTAACCCATTTTTGTTTGTGTTGTGAGTTGTGTCTCCTAAGGTGTTTCGGCTACTTAGGGACCGTGCTTCGAACTCCGACACCGTGTATAGTTCACCACCTTACTTTCCACTTCCGCATTGCCTACTCGCAAAACCCATCATTGCATTTTTCGCAACCACCACCGCATCCCGCTACCACCATTTTGACATTTGAGATTTTGAGTTCGCGGTTTTTCCGTTTCCTAAGGTGTTTCGGCTACTTAGGGACGAGTCTCCATCATCTTGGTATCTCCATCAAGATCACCTCCACTCATCATCGCCACGGACGGTAACCTCCATATCATCTCGATATCGTGGTATCCCTCCATTGTATATTCCCTTGCCATTGCATTGATAACCCCTAGCCCATTTTGCGTTACTTGCCTATCGAGACTAGCCATTTGAGTATTGCCGGCAACGTTACTTGTGCACATTAGTGATCTACACCATACATTGCATACATACCATACCGTATTGGTATCATATCATCTCGTGTGCCTCAAGTTTGTTCCCGCATATACATAATAGCTATCTTGGTTTGTGCATTTCGCAAAGTGGCCATACAAAAAAAAGAGAATAAGCTTTTAAGCAAAGAAAAAAAGAAAGAGCAAAGAAGCTTGTAAGCAATAGCCATAGCATCCACCACATTGCATAAGATTGTCATATCCGATCATCTTGGATCAAACACCAGGAACCATACATACATAGCATACTTGCGATAGAAAGTTTATCCATTTTGCATCTTATAGGTTGTGCACAAGTGTCGTATCCGCCTATAGAGCAATCGTGCTAGCGTCTCTCTTGAGTTGTGCAACACGAGCATTTTCCGTGGATTCCACATTTTGTGCTCATCCTTGGTTGCACGACCCCATTTATCTATCCGTGTGTATGTTTCCGTGTGCCACATATTGCTATTGGTCTACTTGTTACACTTGCGAATTTGTGAATCTCTTTCAACATTATTGACTCTTGCTAATATTTTGCATTAAATTTGTGTGCCACTATCCTCACCGAGCTCCACCATAAGCCTTAATTGTGTAGGTGTGAGAAACCGACAAGAATTGGTACCAATTGTGCTATTTCCCTGTCCACATTGGAGTGATCATTGATCCACTTTCAACTTCGGTCAAGGTACATTTGGTATTCGTTCTTCTCTTTCTCCACTCATTTTGCCTCGAATCTTGTGATGGATAGGCAAGGCATTTCATCTCCGGTCTTCTACAACAACGACGGCGTGAACAACTACATCACCAAAGCGTCAATTTTCGATCTACAACGACAAATGCAAGGCGCACAATCAAGATTGCGAGAGCGCATCGAGAACATCTCCATCGACATTCATCACTCCGAAGCAAGGAAAAGGGACTACATCGACAAGAAGCTTTCCGCACATAAAGAGGAGCAAGATGCAAGGATGGAAGAGATTCGGGCCTTGATCAAGTCTACTTCCCCTTCATCATCCTCAAGGCGGCGACATTCAAGTCACAAGTCTTCGGAGCGCCCAAGCGATGCAAGCGCACGTCGTCCACGTCCACATCTCCATGGCGACCACCATCACGTTCGTGATCCACATCGTCATGAAGGGCAAGTCACCTCCAAGCATCATGTGCACGACGACGACGAACGACATCTACTATGAGCTCAAGCACGACAACGACATCATCATCATGAAGATGCTCCACAACCGCAAGTGCACAAGTCCCAACAAGCACTACCTCACGCCAAGTCGAAGCTTCACGAGCACAAAAGAAGTCCGAGAGACGACCACCACAAAGACAGCGCTACGGCGACATCAACCACTTTGGCATCTTCGCCAAGTGTTCTCAAGGCATCTTTGCCTTTGGACGTACGACATCTTCGCCTACTTCCCACGTGTACGCCTACATCGACTTCATCAAGTCCAAGGCGACTACCTACGAGCGAGGGCGACACTTCCACCTTCGGAAGCCCCTCAAGGAAGATGGCCGAGCATGGGAATTTCCCTTCGGTCATGGAGACAAGCTACGAGGTGCCACATCATTTGGCCCTCCAACAACAAGATGACGACAAGAAGGTCGAGCAAGGGCCATCCTCTTCGACCACGACGACGAGCATGAACCTCTTCAACAACATGAAGACGGTGCCACTATTGGACTCATACTATGAGTCAAGCTACGAGATAGCTCATGAGACCTTATCTTTGGTCTTCGAGGAGAGTGATGATGTGCCATCTTCGGCCTTCATCCACGGCTATGACCACGACATGATTGAGCATGGAGACATTTGCACCAACATCTCTCCGACAATGACATGTGACGAGATGCCCCAATTGCCATGTGAGGAGAGCCACCTCCACATGAGTGACATGAGTGACTCCACCACACGTGACATTGAGAGCATTTCCTATGAGAGGATGAGTGTGACCACCACTAGCCCCACACTTGAGAGCATGCAACACATCCTATGTGAGGTTGAGAGCCATTTGAGTGACTCCAGCAACCATACGAGTGAGAGCATCCAAGAGGGAGTGAGTGAGCCACAACACTTAGTGAGTGAGGTAGTTGAGACGGCATGTGAGGCCACTTTGATTTCTAACGACTTAACCTCTACTCCTAGTGTGTTTTCTTCTTTGGTATTAGGTCTCCTACATGACGACACGCTTATCCTCAACGGGTCCATACCTCCAATGGAGACGATGATGGCCATGGTGGACGATGGTGCACCCCCACATGGTTCCATCAAGATGAAGATGACAACGATACGATCTTCAACACCTCACCTACAACACATGAGCGACGCTCCAAAGGTAACACAGGTGATGGTACTTCTCTTGTCCCACTAGTGGACTATCTTGACATCGGTTGCTCCCATGATGTTGACCTACCTATTACCATGCTTCACGCTAGTGAGACTTCTTCATGCCTTGACTTACCTATTTATGATGAATATGATGATGAGCATGTTGAGTTGCCTAGTTGTGATGCTATGCTTCATAGGATATCTTGTGAAAATTCTATTGGTCACATTATGTTTGACAATCCTTTGAACTTGTCATATGCTATGAGTGATATCTCCCATATTGCATCATTTCAATCTCAACATAGTAACTATGCATGCCCCATTAAGATAAATCCCATTTGCACTTATGGCATAGATGACGAGATGATGGTCATTGGCTTTTGTTTTTCTTGTGATGATATTGCCATGCTTACTTTACATGATTTGCGCAATTCATCTACTATGCCATGCCATGATCACAATGTTCCACATATGCATTGTTTTGGATGTTTTCAATATTCTCCATGTGATGTTTCCATAAATGCTCATGAGGAGACCCCCATAGTTTCCTCATACATATTAGGAGATCTTGATGCATTTCATACCTTGCATGATTCCCATAATTGCGTGCACCATATGCATCCCATGCACAACAATGCTCTACATGTTTCTTGTGATGCATTACACATTTTGAGTCTCCATTATGCTATACATAACAACAAACCTCTCATGATGGATGACATGTTTCTATATCACGCATCTCATTTATTTGAGCATTGGCCATTTAGTGCTAACCAACACAAGCACGTGCGCATCATGATGGATGATGTGTACATCTACCACGCACACACAATTTTTCCTTTGTCTTTGTCTTGTGTAGGTACTCATGTATACTCGTCAACCTCGCAATCCCAAGAGTTGACGAAGCGAGCTCTTGAGAGCAACGATGACTTGGGATCCCGTGGACTATCATTCCCACCATTCCCTTCGCGCAAGGACTACGCGCATCTCTTCTACTTGGCTCTCACACGGCTATGGGCTATATATCACTTGTCGCTTCATGCTCATTTTACCGTGTTCACTTTGCATGCTATGCTTGCTTCTATACCTTTGCCATGCAATTGTGACCTTGCTTGCATCTACCCATGATTCACCATTATGATACTCCTATGTGTATTTGCATGCTTGGTGGAGAACCTTGTTGCTATTGCCATGTTTATCATGTGCCCCATGCTATTGATGCTATTTTTCTCATATCTTGCTTTCATGTTTGTGCTATGTCATGTGATTTACTCATGCCAACTATTTGCACCAATGACATGCTTGCCATGATTCCTCCTAGTATGTTGCATCTTCGCACTACTAGCTTGCTTGACTTGATCGCTATGATTGCTTGCTATGTTGCATCACCAATGTTCCACTATCACTTGCTTTCTTGGGTTGATGACATATATGTTCATGCCTCTCACATGATATATCTTGTTTATTGTCGCTTGCCTCCTATAGATGCCTCTATGCTTAATGATCTTGGAGACTTGGACACTTCACTTGTGATGCATGCTTGTTTGATTGAGCCTATTGCATTTGGTTGTTATCGCATCATATGCCTCCATACTATGAAATGCTCCCTTGTCCTTTCTCATGATGAGCATGATGCATACACTTGTTGGGTATCTTACCACACGAATGATAGGTTTTGCACTTCCGCTAACCTCATTTGTTTTTCCGAGTGTTTGTCATGTTCTTTCATTTTGAAGGATTCACAAGGCGGTAACATCACGAGACAACTTGGTTATGTGAAGGCATACAAGATGCGCAACTCCATCATCCTTGAGAACCTCCTAAAGGTGACCTCCTTCCCTTTGAGCCATCTTCAAATATGCATATTTGATGGGCCATACTTTCATTGTTGTTTCCTTCTCTTGTCTACATGATACATATATTGGACGGAGGACCGACATTGGAAATGGACCCTATGGACCTTCAAGTTCAGGAGTGCCACGACATCGAGCTATGTCCGTCTACGACAACCGTTTCCATGGTGATGAGGATCACGATCCGAGGTCGGATCTTTCCCAAGGGAGGCGAGATGATGCGGAGCATCCCACGTTCATCCCCATGTACACTCCGACTACTCTGCAAACCCCAAAGTGGACATATGACGAGACCTCGAACATATGCCATTGGACACAAGGTGAACTCGCTCCTCTCCGAACCATCACTTTCTACATGTGAGATATGGCTACTACCTCCAACGTGTGTTCTATGCATGCTCAGGTACTTGGAGGAAAGCCACGAAGCCACCACATCCAACGGAACATCTAGCGAGGACGCCAAGTACAAGGACCCAGAGAAGAAGCTGCGTGAAGCTACAGCCACCGGACGACCGGCCCAGCCCGGACGTCCGGCCCCTGAGGACCCGAGCCGAATCTATGGATGACCGGAGACACCGGACGTCCGACACTCTCCAACGCCCGGACGACCGATGCCGACCGGACGTCCGACACCACCTGTCAAGAGCCAAAACGCCGAACGTCCGACATGCACCGGACGACCGGACCCTCGCGAGCCACCGGACGTCCGGTACCTGTCGGACGTCCGACGCCTATGCGCCCGCCCGTGTGTTGGGCCGAAGCCACTTACCCTTTCATTCGCCTAGACTATATATACTCCTCCACCTCCTCCTAGTTAGGGTTAGCATTGGTTTAGCTCATTTGAGAGATAGAGCTACGCTCATCCATATCAGATCTCCTCCATGCGAGAGACTGCGGCCTCTTCGAAGAAGATCCCCTTGGATTCAAGCCCCCTTTCTAAGGGAAGATCCCCCCATGGATGCAAGACCTCCTCACGGAGAAGAACCGGTTACCTCTTGTATCATCTGTTGTTGACTTTGGATCTTGTATCTCCCTTTGTGTTCATGGATCTAGCACATGTGTGATCAAACTTGTTGGTTTGAGTGTTCTCTTGTGTTCCCCTCGTGATTTTCCCCTCGTTTCCCTCCTCGTGTTATTCGCGTTCTTCGCGGGATCCGCTCCTTTCGTGAAAGATCGGGCCACTAGGGTTCTACCCTACATCACTGGGTGACCACCACCATGCGAAGAGGCGCCACCGCGGCCACGAGGGGCCATGGCGGGGGTCGTGGTGTGCTTGCAGGGACGGTCGCGCCCCCTCTTGGGCGGCGCTGACTCGGGACCCTCCTGGCGGTCCTTCCTCTTCTCTGCGGTCGAGAGCCTCTTCGTGGGCGCCATGGGTGTCGCTGCCGGCAATGAAGCAAGGAAGAAGAAGGAGCGGGAGAAGCGAAGGAAGAGATGGGTGACGAGGGCTCCGCCTCCTATTCCCATTTATAGCCAAGGGGAGGCCAACCGCCGGCCTCCACGATCTAAGATAATAATGATCTTTTTTTGCATGCAGCAAGGACTCGTCAAGTCGGGCAGTTGCCGAGGCAGCGTGAGGAAGCGGAGACGCCCACGTCCAGTCAATCGCCACGCGTCAAGCGGGGCCACAGGCTGTTGGGGCCAGCGGTGCTCCGCACTTGCCCTTGGGCTTCGCCTCGAAGCCAAGTCTGAGCGCGCCTTGGGCCCGGGGGCTACTGTCGGCGTCCTGGGAATGGGGGTCTCTAGGCTTGCCTGCCTGCGGCCCACAGCGTGGCTCGACCAGTGGCCCTGTATGGCCCATCTTTACCAGCAAACACTCAAGACCCTCGCGAGGGGCCATGCCTCACGAGGTGGACGATGCAAGACCTGCTCGGGGGCAGCTTCACCAGGCAGGCTCGCGAGGGGCAGAGAGATCAAGGCAAGGGACACCTCGCGAGGTTTCTGTGACGCAAGCCATGACGACTGGAGCCTGGCGGGCGCTAGCGCGCGCAGTGTCCTTGTTTCCTCTTTGGTGCTAAAGGGGCAAGCGCAAGCGAGGAGTCCCGAGGTATCAGGCAAAGGTTTCCATATCGGTGCAACAAGACCAAGACCAGCAGGACGGCAGGCCGGAGGTCACCGTGGAGCCCAAGATGGCGTCACCACCAGAGCCTTTGGCAGGCGAAGACCACCTTTAGTCAGGATAACTTGTACTAGTTGTCTCCCTTCGAATTTGGCTGTCGTGGGATCCCTTCCCGCTCAATATTTGGGAAGAGGACCAGGGCCTCTATAAATAGGACTAGCCACCACCATAACAGGGACAGATCATTCAGATCATCCTCAACCAGTCAAGCTCACCAAGCACAAGAACACCTCTCCTCAGGAGTCTGTTCTTCCCTTGTAACTGTTCATCCTCAGCCCAAGAGGCAATCCACCACACCACACTAGAGTAGGGTATTACTCCACATCGGTGGCCCTAACCAGTATAAAACTCTTGTGTCTCTTGTTCTTTGGGTTCGTCGAGCTAGGCCGTGAGATCATGATGTGTGCGAGATAGAGGGGGGGAGAGATCTTCGTGCGCACCCCAGTGTTCGAACCTCAAGGGTTTTGCCGGAACCCAAAATCCGACAGTTTCCCCGAGCCAATCTTATTTAATGCCACCGGTAAAATATTGCAGTCGCACTATTAAAAGTAAGGACACGTTAAACCTATGTTGTTTTCATGCCCTGCTAAATTTCCCATTAAGATAAGTTAAACCAATGTTTCATCACTTGTTAGTCACCCTGCTTTCCACCTTTTTGTGCAAACAGAGATATACACTTCACGCTTGGTCTTAGTTGAATTGCACAAATGATATCCAAATTATAGTTGAACATTTCAAGAGCTTCACAACCAACCTTGATGTTGCTCAATTTTATTGCAACTAATGAAGAAGAAGCTCTGTGGGTTTCGTTTTCTGATGGAAACGGAACCAGGGCTGGATCCCTTTTCTTAAAAAAGAATAAAGAAGAAGTTGCTAGCTCATGGGACATTGCTTCATTTTAGGTGAACTGCACCAAAAGGTCCCATGAATTGAATCATCCATGTTGGTGACTGGTGTTATCCCTTCTACGATGGTGTTCACTTCAGATATGGTTCCCATCACGAGGTTTCCTTTTTGGTCCGACCATTTGCCAAAGATTCTGCTTGTTGAGTCTTCTCTTGTGCACTGTTTTGGCACTGCCATGATAAAGCAGTAATGTTATTATTTTGCACCTTAATCTAGTGGCACTATTAATTTGAGGCAATGTTTTGGCACCGCTAGTGCCACCGATCTTTTTTATATATCGAAAGAGGGGGTCTCCTCCGATTTCATTAAAGAAACCCTACCATAGAGAACCATTATCTGACAACATCTCAGTGTAAACAGGCAGTTATGCAACTACTACTAGACCGGACTGAGTACTAGGAGGAGACAAGTTCGCCACATAAGCTAGGCAGGTAGGGGGACGCAGCACCAGCTCGACCAAGTTTGGATTACAACCCAAATGCTACCACAGAAACATCAGGGGGGAAGATAGAGCCAGCTTCAGCATCCCAGTCTAAGCACCCCCGGCCTCCATCCTTGCGACGCACGGTACACCTCGTTTGCCACTTGCTCGACCCTAGTGCCACTGATAAAATGAAGTAATAATACAGTTAAAATGGAGCGAGTTTCCTCTCTATCATTTCATTTCCAATGTAGATAAAGAAAGTGCTTCTCTTTGTTAGTATATGTTTCATCAACTAGTCCCATTGTTAATGTTTAAGCATTTTTGCAAACTGGGGTGCTTAATTTTAGTTGATCTGCACAAAAATAGAGATTGGAATGTCTCAAGGCCCCTCCTTGTACTACCGCTGCACACCGATGTTCATCATTGGCAGAAGGTGTATCGGGGAGACTTGGGTCGATTTCCAGTATGAGGAGTCGCGGGGCCCATCTCGCCCTTGCAGCATGGCATACTATGATACTATCGCAATATTTTCTTATATTTATTAGTGTATGTTTCATCAACTAGTGCCACTATAATGTAATCACGCTTTTTGATTATCTGTGCAAACAGGGTTATTCAGCTGCATTTTGGTGGAACTGCACAAATGTACGGATGGAACCGACATATATGCAGAGTGGGAGGTGTGCCAAGTAAAAATTACCGACACCAACCATGCTCCATGCACGCATTGGCATCCACCACCACCAGTGGGATGTGTGGCGCTCTCTGTGACGGATCTTTCTCGGCAGCAAATCCTCTAACCAAATACTATTAGCTTATATTGGCAGTTTTCTAGGGAGTACTCTTTTCTGAAAGAAACACCAATCTATTTTTATTTATTTGTATAGTGTCACAACTTTGACCCAAAGTTCCAGAGCTATTTTAGGGTGATTGGTGTAGTACTCGGAGACTGATTGTAAGCATGATTTTCATTAGTTGTTACACTGATTGTAAGCATGATCAGATGGAATATTAGGTTAGTGCGAAGCTTACCTTAACCCCTATCGCCGCTATTGAAATGAGGCGAGCATCAAGGGAACCATGGAGAACGGCGGGGAAGCGACGTTTCACCATCGGGCCTCCTCTTGCTGTGGTTAGAACAAATACTCCCGTGGCTCCGGCTTGCTCTGCACCCTCACGAACGGCACACCGTACTCGATCGATTCGTTATCCTCTGGGTGCTCAACCTTCGACATGTACGCCCACCACCTCCGCCTGACTTTCGCCTCCGGCGAATCTGTCTGCTCCATTGCCCATAGGAGATACTCGATGAAATCGAAGGACTGCGGTGTGACTGCCGCCGAGGAGTACATTGCCGCCCTCATCGCCGCCGTCTCGCTCTTTCGCATACATTGCCATATGGCCCTCACCGTCCTCGAAATCTCCCACTCATTGTCAAACCAAGTAAGGATCTCATTCAACCTGGCTAACTTTGCCTGGTTGCCGCCGGCGATCTGCCTGATTCACTGCTACATCCTCTCCATAGATGTCCTGCTGAGTGGTCTGGTGCTAGCTTTGGAAGATGGGAGGAGAGACGGTGGTTTTCGAATGGAGAGGATGGAGAGGAGAGGGGGTGGTTTTGCAATGGAGAGGAGGGAGAGGCGAGACGGTGGTTTTGTAATGGAGATGATGGAGAGGACAGGAGGTGGTTTTGCAATGGAGAAGAGGGAGAGGAGCGTGCGACAGTGATTTAGGATTGTACAAGAGGGCCGGCGCGCTATGACTGGATCAAAATCAAAATCAATTTACCCTTCAATTAAGAAAGAGACCCCACATTAACTAGTCTCCCTTTTATCCTGGGTCATAATTGACCATGATTTTCACAAATAAAATATATGTTATACGTTGCAACAATAATATAATTTGAAAGTACATTTAGATATGAACCAAACGATACATTTTTTGGTGACATGCATTCACATTTTGCTTGTCAAATACAGTATGTGGTCAAACTTTGACCCAAAATACGCAAAACAAAAAAATACTTCCAAGACTAGCGCCGCTACTCTCCTCTTAAACCACTGCCGCTCCTCTCCTGTTCCAATCTAAATCCAGCGCCACTCCTCTCCTCTTCAATTTTAAAACCACCGCCCTCCTCTCCTGTTCCAATCCAAAACCAGCGTCGCTCCTCTCCCGTTCTAATACAAAACCAACGCTGCTCCTCTCCTCATCCATTCGAAAACAATCACTAGCGAGTGAACGAGCTGTGGAGAAGTAGATCAATGGAGGAGTACAACTGATACGTGAGGATCACAGACGGCGACCTTGTGAAGCTAGCTAGGATGTTAGAGATACAATCTTGGTTTGACAACAAGGACCAAATAGAGGCGACGGCGACATCCATGGCCAACTATCTGCAACAGAGCGAAAAGGTGGCAATACTCCTGAAGAACTTAAAAGAAATGTAGTTTCATAGGAGTATAAAAGTGCAGACAATGTGATTCTTAGAGAAGAAACTGCAAGTTCAGTTTCACATAAGAAAGTGTAACTTTCAGAGGCAGAGCATTTATATTAACACGGCCTTTTCAAACAGGGATAACATTATGTTGGAAGTTTTATTCATGGTCGAAAATGGAACTACCAGCCAGTTAACATCATGCTGATCAACATTCATGCATAGCACATCTTCATATGATGTACAGTCAAAAAAATATGCTATTTTCAAAATGCCCACACAATGTCGAGTGTGCGAAAAACAGAGAAAACGAGGGATGAAGTTTTGGTAAGTGTTGGATGTGGTGTGTGTAGATGACAATGGGGACCCACATGTCAATAATGGCAAAGGCAAAAAAATTGGAGATATTTTCCCTGCATCAGGCGGAATCGAACCAGGGCGGAACATCTGTCGGTAGTGCCACTTGGCCACTGGGCTAGTTCAGTACTTTCGTTACAAATAAGGCACTGCCTCAGGTGGTCCGATCTTCTCCTACTCCTTTGTGCGCTCGCCGCGGCGCCGCTTTCTGCAGTTGTGAACATGCTGAACAAACGAGAGGAATCTAGAGAGGACTATACATGGAGAGGCGGATAGTCGGGACCCACCAGGTCTATGGCCGTACGCAAGCAAGTGCCTCATTGAAAAAATACTTCCTCCCAATGCTATAATAACATTGGGGCCCATGGGTTTGTCAGCATAGTTACAATTCTTAGGTGCTTCAACGTAGTTACTAAAGGAGATAAATTCATAACGAAGCCGGGGAGGTGGAAGGTATCATTTATTATCACTTGGGCAACAAGTATCAGCTGGGTTGTGGGCTGCCCCGTCTAAGATTTCTTTTTAAACATGCGCAGCCCACGACATGTCAGTTTGTATTTTCTTGAGGGTCGTCATGTATCGACCGGCCTATGGACCTCCCATCCGATGTTTTATTTTTTCTGAAACATCGGCAGCCCAATTTATGTATTTTTTTTGAGGAAAACGCACAGGTCTGTTCTATTTTTCTATATAAGAATAGGAACGCCTGGTCCAACTTATGTTTCCCTTCTAACTATATTATTATTTTATATGTTATTATATATTATTGTTATTGTCATCATATATTTAACAGATACTTACATATGTAAGAAAACAATATCCCACATCTTATTAACTTAATAAAATAATTTATTAACAATAAAATCCTCGATCTTTTTGGCAACGAAAATCCTGGTGATTGTGTACAAAAGCTTGGTAAGATTTAAGGACCAATGTAATAATAAATCACTTATTATTTAAATATATTTATAAAAAATGCTCAGCCCCTCTTTCTTTTTTGATAACATTGTTGCGCCCAACCGAACACTATAATTAGAATCAGCCCAGCAAAATTGTGTATTTCGAGAAAGTGCAAATGGCATGTAACTTTTTAGGGAAAAAAATAAATGGGCCACATGGACGCTACATTATTTGTTCACCCAGCCCAGCAAATGGAATGTAATTCTAAAAAAAGCTCAAATTGACTGTAAATTCTGAAAAATGGGTTGAATATGTGCCACATTTTTGGAGGCTGAAATGTGGGCCAATACATCGAAGCCAACGCAAGTCGTTGTCAACTTAGTCAACAAATGATTCTGACATCGTTAGCCGTTGGATTTACATGCAACGACCGGCATCCATCTTCAATCTCTCGTATTCTTCCTCCAGCGTCATCGGGTCCACCTGCTCCCACCTCTTGCTGCTAGCAGCTTTGCTTAGCAGGCTTCGCTGTGAAGCGCTACCCCACCGCCGGTCAGGCCATCCCTCTACCCCTCCACACCTCATGTTCTTCTCCACCAACTACCGAACCACACCGCACCAGAACCAGTTAACCCTCGCACACCTCTCCGTCTGCGACTCCACTCCTGCGTCTTCCCATCTCCATGTCGTTCCCTTCCTAGGCCTCACCGTCGTCGACCGCCCTCGTGCTCTCGGCGCACCGTGGTAAACGTGGTCAATGAACGACATCCATCGGTCGTGGACTGTGCGTGAAGAGGCTGACAGCTGGGTCCATGGCCGCTGTAACACCCCGTATGTAACCTGCCATATTTGTATTCCAACTCCTGCCATTTCCGGCACTAAGTTGTGATATTTTCCTCGTTGTCGGGTTTTTGTCTTCGTGTTGTTTTGTCTTTGTCATCCATCTCATATCATGTCATCTTGTGCATCGCATTTGCATACGTGTTCATCTCATGCATCCGAGCATTTTCCCCATTGTCCGTTTTGCTTTCCGGCGCTCCTATGTCCTCCGGTGTCCCTTTCTACCTCTTTTCGTGTGCGGGTATTAAATGTTCTCGGATTGGACCGAGACTTGCCAAGCGGCCTTGGTTTACTACCGGTAGACCGTCTGTCAAGTTTCGTGCCATTTGGACTTCGTTTGATACTCCAACGGTTAACCGAGGAACCGAAAAGGACTCGCGTGTGTTGCAGCCCAATAGCTCTCCAAAGTGGCCCAAAACCCACAAAACCCCTTCCATCATCTAGATCGTTCGATCACGATCGCGTGGCCGAAAACCGTGCTCAATTTGGAGCCTCCTAGCTCCCTCTACCTATAAATATAGCCCCCTCCAAAATTTTTGGACCAATCCACCCCCAAACCCTAGCTCCCCGCACCTCCGCATGGCCGGACACGTCCGGTCCGGCCGGACAAAACCGCCGCCGCCAACTGGGAGCCGCCACCTGTCGCCACCGCCTCCTCCCGCCGCCGGCCCGGGCGAGCCAGGATCGGGCCCCCCGAGCCCATCTACTCCCGCCGCTGCCCGCAGGTCAACGCCCCGACCCCGCGCCCGGTCGCCTTGCCGCCGTTCCGCCCGAACGCCGCGCCGCCCTTCGTCGGAGAGCTCCGCCCCGCCAGCTGCCCTCGCCTCCACAGCGCCACCGCGTGTCCACGCCGCCGGAGCCACCCAACGCCGCCCTAAGCCGAGTGCCTCGCCGCGCCGCCCGAGTCCGGCGACGACTCCGGCCCCTTCCCCAGCTCCGGCAAGTCCCTCCTCGCTCTGGCCACCGCAGCTCCATTTCTGGCGACCTCGAAGTCCGTGCTCCGGCGTGATCCCGATCCAGATCTACAGTGAACCCTAACCTCGGTTGGCTTTTGCCTCCGCTTCAGTAATTTTTGCATATGTTCATCGCATCATAACTCTGCAACCATGGCTCCGTTTTGGGCGTGTAGCATATTAAATTGTTCGTCTCGACGAGTACTTAATTTCATATCATTGCATCATGGTCCTTTGTGTCAGGACCCCGATTCCAAGTCACATCGATCTAGCCGGTAACACCTCATATCACTTTGCGGCCTCACACACGGTATCCCACGGGTGTCGCCTTACCATGGCCCGGGACCGTTTGCGCCTTTTGGCTCACGCATATGATAGTGTCGCTAGCATCCATATGACAGAGAACCCGGGCCGACATGGCTAGTCGTGAACCCAAAGCGGCACAGACCTATGGAGATAGGCATACATGAATCACATCGAGCATGTCGGTCATCAACGAGTGATTCCGGGCTGTAGCACTGGGCTAACAGGACTCCGGGGAACCCGGGCTGTAGCAGGCTAGGCAGGACTCCGGAAGTCACCGCGTGACATTTCCCCGAAGGGACAGACATAGGAACGAAGTGAAACACATGCCGACCAGTCAAGTGTCCTGAGCAGTAGTGCTGGGCTAGCAGGACTCCGGTGAACCGGGCTGTAGCGGACTACTATGGCTCGAGGAACACTAGACTACATTTCCCCATAAGTAAGGCTGCCAATGATAAACAACTAGATTGTCGGATCCCACTCATACCAAGCATTTCAATCATACACACAATATGCCCGATATGAGTACATACAACATGGCATCACAACAAAACTCTACAACTCAAGAACTTTATTTAAAGGCTCCAGAGAGCCATACATAACATGTTCATACAGATAGGGGTCACATGACCCAACACTCAAGTCATACAATCATACAAGCACATGCGGAAGCAACTAGTCTGAGTACAGACTCTAGAAAGAAAGAAGGCTTCTCGAAGCCTGTCTATCTACATAGGGCCCTCCATGGCCAGGATCACCACCTGGGTGGCTAGTCACTCGTCGACGTCAAGGTCTACATAAAACCCATCGAAGGGGGCAGTGTTGTCGTCTGAAAACAATAAATAAGCAAACATGAGTACAAGGTACTCAGCAAGTCTTACATCAGAACCTACTATACATGCTCATTCTCAAGAAGGTGGTGGGGTTATTGCAGCAAGCCAGCTTTGACTCTTGGCTAAACTATCCTACGGAACTTCACTAGTAAAATAGTTTTCGCACACAAGTCCACTACTCACTAACACAATACTCCACCGGGGATCCTCCCTCATCATCCTACGAGAGGGCCATCCTCGGTACTCACACTTATCTTGAGTCTTTTAGTAGTAACTATTAACTTGTCTATGAACTGTATAGGCAACCAAGTAGTCCTTTAGCGCGGACGCAGCTATTTGAATAGTTTTATACCCTGCAGGGGTGTACTTCGTCACACATGTTTCCACCACTTAGCGTCTGCACACGACATGTGCTCGGCAGACTTCAAGCGAAAACCGACGTGGGTGTAGACCACGACCTGACTAACCGCACAAGTCTCTAGTCCAGGTTTATTGCCTATTCAGGTTCCATCCGCAAGGAAATCTGGCCGGGGTGTCCTCAACGGCCCCAATCGATGTGTACAGGGTCCCGAGACGCCAAACGGGCGCCCGGCATACCCGGCCACGGTGTATCTACCGCATCATAGCCCACCCCTAGGGTCAGCGCTACGCACGGCCGCCGACACATGTCCTACAAACACCAGAAACTAGTTGTAACTCCTGGACAGAGGCGAGAGGGGTCAGTAAGTCGAGCGGGGTCATATTTCAGGGCCCAATGTGTGGTAGTAGCTGAAACTTAAATCACGCATACAGATCTCAGTTCTTAGGGACGGCCTCAATGAAACAACCCACCATGTACTCCTACATGGCCTCTCATCGATTCCTTTACCAAAACATGTTCAACACATCCCTCACATTACCGACATAAGCATTTCACTCTAGCCCATCACCCAGATGAACCAGACCTAACACAACTCTAAGCATAGCAGGCATAGCAAGGTAGGAATCACATACATGGCTCAATCAACTCCTACACATGCTAGTGGGTTTCATCTAGTTACTGTGGCAATGACAGGTCATGCAGAGGATAAGGGTTCAACTACCGTAGCACACAGCAGTTTGAATCACGTTGTCTTAATGCAGTAAACAAGAGTAGAAGCGAGAACATGGGTTTGTATCGGAATGATCAATGGTTGCTTGCCTGATGGAGTGGTAGCGGGATACTGCCCTTCAGTTGGATACTCGTGAATATCCTCGGAGGCAGAACCTACCACGGAGAACACATCAGAACACAATCAACACATGACGATATGCAATAGTATTATGCATGCTATGACATGGCAATATGAATGTGTCTTCGCCTAATGCAAGCTAACATAGAAAGGGATGAACTCATTTGAATCAAAGATTCAAATATTAGCTCATTAAACATGGCCTTAATAATGCATTTCCTTATTCTTCTTAAACAGCAAGGTAAACTTGTTTTGTCATGCATGAAACCATTACAGATGGAGATTGAATTTTTCTGATAATTTTTCATATATAAATTATTTCATTTGGAGCTATGGTTGATTTTCTATGAATTTTTGAAGTTTTAAACATTTTCTAGAATTTCCTGTATAAAAATAATTCCAGTAAATCAATTACTGCGTCAGCAATGCGTCAGGGTGACGTTAGTGGTCAACGGGGACGTCCAGGTCAAACCTGACTGGTGGGTCCCGCGTGTCAGTAGTTAATTAAACTAACTAATTTTAGTTAGAAACTAATCTGGATAATTAGCAGAGGGGGGCCCACTTGTCATTGACTCAAAGGAGTCAACCTGGGCCCACCCAGTCCACGCCAGTGGTCAAATCCACCGGTCAACAGGGTTAATCCCGCCGGCGTTGAGTCGCCGGCGAGGCCGAGACAGCGGAGGGCTTCGGAAAACGCCCTCAGGCGACCAAAACGACGGCGGAGATCATCTACGGGTAGCTGGGAACGAGCCGCAGCGTTTGGTGGTGGTGGTTGGGCTCGGGGTGGCCGGAAACGTCGCCGGCGACGAGCTTGGCGGTCGCCGGAGTCGGGTGAGGACGAACCCGGGGCTGTGGGGCACGGCGAGGTGCGTGGAGTGGGGCATTGTGCTCCTGGGGATGCGGTGAGGTTAGCAGACGAGATGGCTTGGCCGGTGGTTGACCGGAGACACGTCGGCGACGAGCTCCGCGGCGGTGCGTGCGGGTGAGCTCCGTGTGCTCGCGGTGGTGCACGAGGAGGAGAACGGAGAGGATGGGGAGGTAGCTGGGCTCACAGCGGTCACGCAGAGACAGACGGCGCGGTCGGGGACGAGCTGATGCGGCGGCGACATCGAAAGGGATCTCCGGCGGTGGCAGACGAAGGCGGGGTCGGTGGAGGTGTTGTAGAGCGTGTGAGCGCTCGGGGCTCGGTCTGTTCGAAGTAGTTGACGACGGCGAAGCGAGTGGACATGGTGGTGCAGCACGGGGACGGCGGTGGACGCGACTACGGTGGCGGGACGGCGACGGCTGCGTCGGCCATGGCGAAGGGGAGCGAGGGAGTGAGGCACGGGGCGAATGAGCGTGTCCAGGGGGTCGAGGCGGCGACGTGGATCCTATCCAGGCCAGCAGGGCGGCGAGGGGAGGAAGTAGGGCGGCAGCCAGCTGCGTGGCGCGCGCTGGTGCCGCCGTCGAGCACCTGCTTGCCTGCCTGGCCGAGCCAAGCAGCTCGCTGGAGCGGTAGCTGGGCTGGGCCGGCATGTGGGCCTGGTGGGCGGCGCCAGGTAATCCTTTCCCTTTCTCTCTTTCCTGTTTTGTTTTGTTTTTCTATTTTTTGTAGCTTTAGGGCTTTATTAAAAATACTTAGGAACTTACTAAAATCCTGAAAATAATTGTGGGCTCTGTTGGGATTATTCCTAACAGCAAACATTTATTTCCAGAATTATTTGAGCATTTAAACTATTTTATAGCATTTAAATGCCCAAATTCAAATACTTATGATTTAATTCAGTGATCTTCTGTTGATCTAGAAAATTGTGCACCTATTTTGCCAGAGGTTCTAACCCAAGACAAAGAGGGTGAACTTTTTAGAAGGGCATTTCAGGTTCATTGAAGATAATTTTAGTAAACCCTAGTTGTTTCCAGGGGGTGTTGGGGGTTTCTGCTTTCCCCATTTCAAATTTAAGAGAAATTTAAACATGATGCACACTCTAATGCTTGAACTAGCTACTGTGTGACAACTCACCCCCACTCAAAAGAATCTCGTCCCGAGATTTAGGATCCTCTGGAAAGAAGGTGGGGTACTCGAGTCGAAGACGATCCTCCCTTTCCCAAGTGGCTTCTTCCTCGGAATGGTGTGACCATTGAACCTTGAGAAACTTGATATTATGACGTCGAGTGGTACGCTCGGCTTGATCAAGGATACGAACGGGATATTCCCGATAAGAGAGGCTGTCTTGTAGATCAAGCGTCTCGTGTGGTCCACTCCACGGATAGGATCCGCGAAGCAACGCCTGAGTTGTGAAACATGGAAGACATCGTGAACTCTAGAAAGATGCGGAGGTAGTTCCAATTGGTAGGCAACTTCTCCTCGTTTGGCAAGAATGCAAAAGGGTCCAATGTAACGAGGAGCCAATTTGACTTTGATACCGAAACGATGGGTTCCCTTTAACGGAGTAACCCGAAGGTAAGCCTTCTCGTCGACTTCATAAGTCATAGGCTTATGTTTACGATCATATTGACTCTTTTGACGAGATTGGGCTGTTTTCAATTTCTCACGAATAACGCGAACCTGCTCTTCTGCGTCCTGAATCATATCCAGGCCAAAGAGTTGTCTTTCCCCGGTTTCTGACCAGTTAAGAGGCGTTCGACATTTTCGTCCATAAAGAACTTCGAAAGGAGCTTTGCCCAAGCTAGCTTGATAACTATTGTTATAAGCAAACTCCGCGAATGGAAGGCATTTCTCCCAACTCATTCCGAACGACATAACAGAAGCTCGGAGCATATCTTCCAGAATTTGATTGACTCGCTCTACTTGACCACTTGATTGAGGATGGAAGGCGGTACTAAAAGAGAGACGAGTTCCCATAGCATTTTGGAAACTTTCCCAAAATCGAGAGGTGAAGAGACCCCCACGGTCTGAGTTAATTTCCAATGGAACACCATGAAGAGATACTATTCGGGAGATGTATAAATCAGCTAGCTGGCTAGCGGTGATACTCTCACGAACAGGTAGGAAATGGGTACTTTGGAAAGTCGGTCGATCACGACGAAGATGGCATTATTCCCTCTCTTGGTCCTGGTAAACCTAGTGATGAAATCCATACTGATTTTATCCCATTTCCATTCAGGAATATCCAAAGGTTGAAGGGTGCCAGCAGGCCGTTGGTGCTCTGCTTTAACACGACGACAGACGTCGCAGCTAGCAATGTATTGAGCGATTTCTCTCTTCATCCTAGTCCACCAAAACCTCTGGCGTAGGTCTTGATACATTTTAGTACTACCGGGATGAATGGTGAGAGGGGATTCATGAGCTTCCTTAAGGATCAACTGGCATAGATGTTGTTTCTTGGGAACCACCAAACAGTTCTCAAAGAAGACAGCACCCCGCTTATCCATAGAAAAACATTTAGCAACTCCGCTAGCAATGTTTTCCTTAATCCGAGATATGCCCTTATCACGCTTCTGGGCAGCTATGATTTGATCCATAAGGGTAGGTTTCGCCACCAGGGTGGATAGGAATCCCCGAGGAACAATGTGAAGATTAAGCTTACGAAAGTCCTCATGGAGAAGTGGTTGACTTTGTTGTAACATCAGGTTGTTACAATAGGACTTACGACTTAGTGCATCAGCCATGACATTGGCTTTGCCCGGGGTGTAAGTTATTCCTAAGTCGTAATCCGAGATCAACTCGACCCAACGTCTTTGCCTGAGATTCAAATCTGGTTGGGTGAAGATATATTTCAAACTTTGGTGATCGGTGAAGATCTCGCAATGATTACCGAGAAGGTAATGTCGCCAGGTTTTAAGTGCATGGACTACAGCTGCAAGCTCTAGATCATGTGTGGGATAATTTTCCTCATGTGGGTGTAATTGTCGTGAAGCATAGGCAATTACCTGACGATCTTGCATGAGTATGCAACCTAGTCCTTATCGCGAGGCGTCGCAATAGATAATAAAGTCCTTGGAGAGGTCTGGTGGTACCAGTACGGGGGCAGATGTCAGGCCTCTTTTCAGTTCCTGAAAACTGATCTCGCACTGTGGAGTCCACTCGAACTTTTTATCTTTCTTGAGGAGTTCAGTTAGAGGTTTAGCAACCTTGGAGAAATTTTCGACGAAGCGGCGGCAATAGCTTGCTAGGCCAAGGAAACTCCGAACTTGCTTGACCATTTCAGGTGGAGTCCAATCAAGGACGGCTTGAACTCGCTCGGGATTGATGGCAATACCCTTACCAGAGATTACATGGCCTAGATAGGTCACTTCTGGCAACCTAAATTCACACTTGGAGAATTTGGCATAAAGGCGATGCTCTCGAAGTTTCATCAATACCAGCCTCAGATGTTCGGCATGTTCTTCTTCATTCTTGGAGTAGATGAGTATGTCATCAAGGTATACTACGACGAATTTATCCAAGTACTCCATGAAGACTGAGTTCATTAACCGAGAGAAGGTAGCCGGGGCATTGGTTAAACCGAAGGACATGACGGTGTACTCGTATTGGCCATAACGAGTAACAAAAGCCGTTTTGGGAATGTCCCCGTTTCTGATTTTGATTTGATGGTAACCCAACCTCAAATCCATCTTGGAGAAGACTGAGGATCCAGCGAGATGATCATACAGATCGTTGATCCTGGGAAGCGGGTATTTGTTCTTGATGGTGACCAAGTTGACAGGTCGGTAGTCCACAACCATTCGATCCGTTCCATCCTTCTTCTTAACGAAGAGGACGGGGCAAGCCCAAGGAGAGGAACTAGGACGGATGAAACCCTTTTTCAAGGACTCATCGAGTTGGTTCTTAAGCTCGCCTAGTTCTAGGGGTGCCATCTTGTAGGGTCTTCTAGAAATTGGAATGGTTCCTGGAACAAGGTCTATCACAAACTCGACATCCCTGTCAGGTGGAACACCTGGCAGTTCTTCTGGAAAGACATCCGGGAAGTCTCGGACTACCAGAACATCCTCAAGGTCTGGAAGGGGGTTGGCATTTAGGGAGTAAAGTTGGCGCTTGGCCACTCGGGTTAAGACATTAACTGCCTTGCCCGAGGGGTGAGTAAGTTGAACGGTTCTAGTGGCACAATCGATCTTAGCATAATGAGCTAACATCCAGTCCATACCCCAAGATGATGTTTATGTTGGAGGACTTCAGAGCTATTAAGGATGCAAGGAAGACAAGTCTATCGACAAGAATTTCGTTCGCATGGCTTACTCTAGAAGTTTGCCATCTAGAGCCAGGGGTTTGAATTTCCATGGTAGAGGGCATGTCACAGAATGTCGTGTTATGCAATCGAGCATAGTTCTCGGATATGAATGAATGAGATGCTCCAGTATCGAAAAGAACAGATGCCGGATGGCAGTTAACAAGGAGCGTACCAAGGACGACGTTAGGATCCTCATGAGCCTCCTCGGCTGAAACATAATTGACATGGCCACGTGCAGTGGTGGCTGGCTTGGCGTAGAAAGTCTTTCCCGCTGGCTTACCACGGCCAACGGACTTTCCAGTTTGATTGGGGTTGTTGTTCTGGGGACACTCTTGGCTATAGTGACCCGGCTCTCCACACTTGAAGCATGTCACCACATTGGGGCGTGGACCAGCATTAGCAGCGGGGCCACCATAGGGCTTGGGCGGTGCAAATTGCTGGTTGGGACGAGGCGCCTCAAAGGATGGCCTCGGGATGAACCTGGGTGGCAGTGCCGTGCTTGGAATCCACACCCGGCGCTTCTGAGCTCCAGAGCCGGATGAAGAGCCAAAATCACGGGAGTGCTTGCGTGAAGCGTCATAATCAGTCTGGCCTGTCTCAGCACTGATGGCTTTATTGACCAACTTCTGAAAGGATGTGCACTCGTGCAGACGGAGATCGCGGCGAAGCTCAGGGCTAAGTCCCTTGCGGAACCTTGCCTGCTTCTTAGCGTCAGTAGATACCTCTTCAGGGGCATAGCGTGCCAGATTCCCAAATTCACGACTATATGCATCCACAGTCAGTCTTCCTTGGGTGAAATTGCAGAACTCCTCCCTCTTGCGATCCATGAGACCTTCCGGAATGTGATGCTCACGGAAAGCCTCACTGAATTCAGCCCAGGTAGTGATTTGGCCGACCGGGCGCATAGCTTCAAAATTTTCCCACCAAAGGCTAGCAGGGGCTTCGAGGTGATAGGCAGCATAAGTAACCTTGTCGGCTTCGGCTACGTTGGCAGAACGTAGCTTGTGGGTGATGCTGCGAAGCTAGTCATCCGCGTCGAGGGGCTCGACGGAATGGTTAAACATTGGTGGGTACAGCTTGATAAAGTCATTGATTGACACCAAGTCATTTCGTGGGTGGCGTGCAGTGTTCTGCTCAATCCGCTCCAGCAGGCGGTTAGTCTCACGCTTGTTTCTTTCTGCTTCCAGCATCACTTCGGCCAGAGAAGGCGGGTGAGGCAGATTTTCACCTCTAGCTGCACTGGCTTCCCCCTGCTCCGGGGCAGCAGGGTTGCTGTGGGTGTTGACCATCCTAGGAGAAAAACAAGACAACGGTTTAGACAAGGATGGCTCAAACTTAGCGAGGAAGTGCAGAATGTAATGAATAACACGGAATGCAGAGATGTTCATCCGTATGTCATGGTAATATAAAACTGCCATATATATACCAACGGTCATACACATCATACATAGTTTAGTACAAGCCCAGGCTACAGTACAACTATGATGAAAGACGTTACATCTCATCGAAGGCATTCCAAGCTCCTATACATTATTTGTCTACACCTCCGGAATCGATTACACGCAAAGTCATATTCCACAAGTCACGTAGGACAGTGGAGATACAACTGCTACAATACTAGTGGTACTACTACTAACTCAGACAGCTCCGTAGTAGTCCTCATAGAAGTCACCTCCATAGCCTGGAAGTTCAACGTGATCATCCGGAAACAGACGGTCCTGAGGAGCCTGTGGACCATAGGGGCTAGGATGAGGTCTTGGACCAACAAACGGTGGCCTGCGGGGACCACGGGGTGGGGTGATGCCTCCCACAGCACGCCAATCCACCATGTCTGGCAGAGCTGATCTCACAGGATACAGATCCCTTGTATCCATACATCCAGCTTGCACCGCAGGTGCAAACCGAGTCAATGTGGCCCAATGATCAGCATGGGTATTGAAAAGCTCCATCCTCAAGGCCCGATTCTCTCGGTCCTTATCTTCGAGCATCTCGGCAGTGGTACGAGTTAATGAGTCCTCCTAAGTGGAGTCAGCATAGATAGCCTGAAGATACCCTTGCGCTCTCGGAAGTGAAGCTGGCATGTAACGGAAGTCGGTGTTCCGAAGCAGGCCAGTCCGGACTCGCATGATGGTCATCATGGAATAGGCAGCATCCTGCACAGCCATCTCAATAGTAACCCCGAGTCCATAGGAACAGTGAAGGGGCTCGGTAGATCCAGGATAAGAAGGAAATATCCTGACGGTGCAGAAATACTGGCTTTGATTAAAGTCGCGGAACTGCTCTTCGACGGTGTATTCTGGATACCAACGGTAACCCGTCTCGATCATGACCCGGACTAACATAGCAGTATGACCGGGCACGTCGAGGCACCGGGTCAGGCGAACCACTTGGTTATGAACACGGTTGGCCATCTGAAAGCACAGCCACAAGGCAAAGACATCAGAATTTCTAGGGAAAATTGGACAGCATAACAACTGTAAATGCTCAGAAAAAGATTTGAGACATCCACAACAGTTTGCAATACCACTCAACAATATCATATCAAGGTTCTGATCCAATTAGCAACATACTAGAAATAGTAGGAACTTAACTGGAACTCGTAACAACAATCCTATAAGCTACTACGGATTAGTAACACGTGAACCTGATAGAAGAAGAGAGCCTAGTCCTTAACCCACGTTGAATGAGAAGAGAATGACTCAGATCAGAGGCATAGGGTAAAGGAGTAAAAGAGCCTTACGTTCCCTCCCACAATCAATTCCCCTACATATAATTAAAGCATTTCTAGACTCGACATCGACCAGTTTGGCTCAACGAACCTACAGGCAGTCCGACTGTGATGCCAATGCTGTCAGGACCCCGATTCCAAGTCACATCGATCTAGCCAGTAACACCTCATATCACTTTGCGGCCTCACGCAAGGTATCCCACGGGTGTCGCCTTACCATGGCCCGGGACCATTTGCGCCTTTTGGCTCACGTATATGATAGTGTCGCTAGCATCCATATGACAGAGAACCTGGGCCGACATGGCTAGTCGTGAACCCAAAGCGGCACAGACCTATGGAGACAGGTATACATGAATCACATCGAGCATGTCGGTCATCAACGAGTGATTCCGGGCTGTAGCACTGGGCTAACAGGACTCCGGGGAACCCGGGCTGTAGCAGGCTAGGCAGGACTCCGGAAGTCACTGCATGACATTTCCCCGAAGGGACAGACATAGGAACAAAGTGAAACACATGCCGGCCAGTCAAGTGTCCTGAGCAGTAGTGCTGGGCTAGCAGGACTCCGGTGAACCGGGCTGTAGCGGACTACTATGGCTCGAGGAACACTAGACTACATTTCCCCATAAGTAAGGCTGCCAAGGATAAACAACTAGATTGTCGGATCCCACTCATACCAAGCATTTCAATCATACACACAATATGCCCGATATGAGTACATACAACATGGCATCACAACAAAACTCTACAACTCAAGAACTTTATTTAAAGGCTCCAGAGAGCCATACATAACATGTTCATACAGATAGGGGTCACATGACCCAACACTCAAGTCATACAATCATACAAGCACATGCGGAAGCAACTAGTCTGAGTACAGACTCTAGAAAGAAAGAAGGCTTCTCGAAGCCTGTCTATCTACATAGGGCCCTCCATGGCCAGGATCACCACCTGGGTGGCTAGTCACTCGTCGACGTCAAGGTCTACATAAAACCCATCGAAGGGGGCAGTGTTGTCGTCTGAAAACAATAAATAAGCAAACATGAGTACAAGGTACTCAGCAAGTCTTACATCAGAACCTACTATACATGCTCATTCTCAAGAAGGTGGTGGGGTTATTGCAGCAAGCCAGCTTTGACTCTTGGCTAAACTATCCTACGGAACTTCACTAGTAAAATAGTTTTCGCACACGAGTCCACTACTCACTAACACAATACTCCACCGGGGATCCTCCCTCGTCATCCTACGAGGGCCATCCTCGGTACTCACACTTATCTTGAGTCTTTTAGTAGTAACTATTAACTTGTCTATGAACTGTATAGGCAACCAAGTAGTCCTTTACCGCAGACGCGGCTATCCGAATAGTTTTATACCCTGCAGGGGTGTACTTCGTCACACATGTTTCCACCACTTAGCGTCTGCACACGACATGTGCTCGGCAGACTTCAAGCGAAAACCGACGTGGGTGTAGACCACGACCTGACTAACCGCACAAGTCTCTAGTCCAGGTTTATCGCCTATTCAGGTTCCATCCGCAAGGAAATCCGGCCGGGGTGTCCTCAACGGCCCCAAATGATGTGTACAGGGTCCCGAGACGCCAAACGGGCGCCCGGCATACCCGGTCACGGTGTATCTACCGCATCATAGCCCACCCCTAGGGTCAGCGCTACGCACGGCCGCCGACACATGTCCTACAAACACCAGAAACTAGTTGCAACTCCTGGACAGAGGCGAGAGGGGTCAGTAAGTCGAGCGGGGTCATATTTCAGGGCCCAATGTGTGGTAGTAGCTGAAACTTAAATCACGCATACAGATCTCAGTTCTTAGGGACGGCCTCAATGAAACAACCCACCATGTACTCCTACATGGCCTCTCATCGATTCCTTTACCAAAACATGTTCAACACATCCCTCACATTACCGACATAAGCATTTCACTCTAGCCCATCACCCAGATGAACCAGACCTGACACAACTCTAAGCATAGCAGGCATAGCAAGGTAGGAATCACATACATGGCTCAATCAACTCCTACACATGCTAGTGGGTTTCATCTAGTTACTGTGGCAATGACAGGTCATGCAGAGGATAAGGGTTCAACTACCGTAGCAAACAACAGTTTGAATCGCGTTGTCTTAATGTAGTAAACAAGAGCAGAAGCGAGAACATGGGTTTGTATCGGAATGATCAATGGTTGCTTGCCTGATGGAGTGGTAGCGGGATACTGCCCTTCAGTTGGATACTCGTGAATATCCTCGGAGGCAGAACCTACCACGGAGAACACATCAGAACACAATCAACACATGACGATATGCAATAGTATGATGCATGCTATGACATGGCAATATGAATGTGTCTTCGCCTAATGCAAGCTAACATAGAAAGGGATGAACCCATTTGAATCAAAGATTCAAATATTAGCTCATTAAACATGGCCTTAATAGTGCATTTCCTTATTCTGCTTAAACAGCAAGGTAAACTTGTTTTTTCATGCATGAAACCATTACAAATGGATAGATTGAATTTTTTTGATAATTTTTCATATATAAATTATTTCATTTGGAGCCATGGTTGATTTTCTATGAATTTTTGAAGTTTTAAACATTTTCTAGAATTTCCTGTATAAAAATAATTCCAGTAAATCAATTACTGCGTCAGCAATGCGTCAGGGTGACGTAAGTGGTCAACGGGGACGTCCAGGTCAAACCTGACTGGTGGGTCCTGCGTGTCAGTAGTTAATTAAACTAACTAATTTTAGTTAGAAACTAATCTGGATAATTAGCAGAGGGGGGCCCACTTGTCATTGACTCAAAGGAGTCAACCTGGGCCCACCCAGTCCACGTCAGTGGTCAAATCCACCGGTCAACAGGGCTAATCCCGCCGGCGTTGAGTCGCCGGCGAGGCCGAGACGGCGGAGGGCTTCGGAAAATGCCCTCAGGCGACCAAAACGACGACAGAGATCATCTACGGGTAGCTGGGAACGAGCCACAGCGTTTGGTGGTGGTGGTTGGGCTCGGGGTGGCCGGAAACGTCGCCGGCGACGAGCTTAGCGGTCGCCAGAGTCGGGTGAGGACGAACCCGGGGCTGTGGGGCACGGCGAGGTGCGTGGAGTGGGGCGTTGTGCTCCTGGGGATGCGGTGAGGTTAGTAGACTAGATGGCTTGGCCGGTGGTTGACCGGAGACACATCGGCGACGAGCTCCATGTCGGTGCGTGCGGGTGAGCTCCGTGTGCTCGTGGTGGTGCACGAGGAGGAGAACGGAGAGGATGGGGAGGTAGCTGGGCTCACAGCGGTCACGCAGAGACAGACGGCGCGGTCGGGGACGAGCTGATGCGGCGGCGACGTCGAAAGGGATCTTCGGCGGTGGCTGACGAAGGCGGGGTCGGTGGAGGTGTTGCAGAGCGTGTGAGCACTCGGGGCTCGGTCTGTTCGAAGTAGTCGACGACGGCGGAGCGAGTGGACACGGTGGTGCAGCACGGGGACGACGGTGGACGCGACTACGGTGCCGGGACAGCGACGGCTGCGTCGGCCATGGCGAAGGGGAGCGAGGGAGTGAGGCAGGGGGCGAATAAGCGTGTCCAGGGGGTCGAGGCGGCGACGTGGATCCTATCCAGGCCAGCAGGGCGGCGAGGGGAGGAAGTAGGGCGGCAGCCAGCTGCGTGGCGCGCGCTGGTGCCGCCGTCGAGCACCTGCTTGCCTGCCTGGCCGAGCCAAGCAGCTCGCTGGAGCGGTAGCTGGGCTGGGCCGGCATGTGGGCCTGGTGGGCGGCGCCAGGTAATCCTTTCCCTTTCTCTCTTTCCTGTTTTGTTTTGTTTTTCTATTTTTTGTAGCTTTAGGGCTTTATTAAAAATACTTAGGAACTTACTAAAATCCTGAAAATAATTGTGGGCTCTGTTGGGATTATTCCTAATAGCAAACATTTATTTCCAGAATTATTTGAGCATTTAAATTATTTTATAGCATTTAAATGCCCAAATTCAAATACTTATGATTTAATTCAATGACCTTCTGTTGACCTAGAAAATTGTGCACCTATTTTGCCAGAGGTTCTAACCCAAGACAAAGAGGGTGAACTTTTTAGAAGGGCATTTCAGGTTCATTGAAGATAATTTTAGTAAACCCTAGTTGTTTCCAGGGGGGTGTTGGGGGTTTCTGCTTTCCCCATTTCAAATTTAAGATAAATTTAAACATGATGCACACTCTAATGCTTGAACTAGCTAGGGTGTGACAATTTGAGCTCATCTAGATGCCCTAAATGCTGTTCGAAGAGTGCTAGTTTCTGTTAGTTTCAGATTCATATCAGTAATTGGACATTTGTCATTTTTTCCATGATTGATGTGTGCTTCCTATGAACTTCGGCTCTACATGTGTTTTGAAGTATGCCATGCCATCTTTACAGGGGTGTATGCCATGTATTTTTGTGATCTCTGTGGTGACTAGCACAAGCTTGCAAAGTAGCTCTCGTAATGTTGCTGATTTCAGGGACTTAGAAATATTCCAAGTCTTTGTCTTGTCAATATTTTTATGCCATGTATTCATGTTGCTACCGAGTGATCCATGCCTCTTTTGAGCATGATTAGTAAGGATGTTTTGTAGATATTGTGGTGCTCTATCCATCCATGTCTTTGTTTGCAATTATGGAGCATCCTAGCTTGATTCAATCGTGCTCTACTTTTGCTATAAAATGTTCCTGGCAGATTGTTTACGTGTTAAGCATTTTTGCCGAGCTTGTTGTAGTTGATCCATGCATGATATGTTGTTGTTCTTGCCATGTTTAGCTTCTATGCCATGTCTACTTGCTTGGTGTATGCTTAGTTTGTCATGCAATGCCTTGTGGTTAGTGCATCGAGCTCGTAAACATGCCTACTTGATATTTGTTTTGCCATGTTCTAGTTTTCTTCCAAGTCTGAATCTGTTAACGATAATTACTATGTTCACATGGTTGCCATTGTATTTTCTGATCCCTTTTGGCTTATGGTCAGTAAGGGACTTTTGTTGTATACTTTGAGTAGCTTCATGCAATGCCTTGTTTTGCCATGATATGCTCCTGTAGCATGTTGTTACCTTGCTCTAAACATTGCTTCCTGATGTTAAATTCCTGACATGTTATTTCACCAAGTCTGTAACCTGATATCTTTTGCACTTTTGCCATGCTTGTTTGAACCTGCTATTGAGTGAATTAGCCATAGCTCAGTGTTCATCTTTTGTCAAGCATCTTGAGTGGATCCCTGCCATGTATTTTGTTGCTATGTTAGAGTGCTGTAGCATGTTGTTCTTGATGCAATTAGATGGTCTCGTGTTGTTTATCGCAGATCGGTGCCATATTTGTTTTGCTTGTCATTTCCAAACCGTGCATCCGATTCCGGTGATCTTTATATCAATTTCAACCAAAATCAACTCCCCTTTCCAGTGGCACTCTTGGTTTTCCAAGTTGAGGCCAGGTTCAATCTTCTTTTCCGAAACATGCATATGCATCGCATATCACATCCCGCATCTCATGACATGTTTCGCATCATGTTGTTTGTGCATTGCACGTGGTTGATTGTGTCTCCCTTTGCTTGTCGTTCTTGATTGGGTAGAGCCGGGATACGAGTACGTGATCGAGGAGCCCGTTGAGTACGTTTACGAGGATCAAGCTAACCTCAACTCGGAGAACTTTGCAGGCAAGATGACCATACCCTCGAAATCACTTCTATCTTTGCTTGCTAGATGCTCGCTCTATTGCTATGCCTATGCTATGATACCTACCACTTGTTTATCATGCCTCCCATATTGCCATGTCAAACCTCTAACCCACCTTGTCCTAGCAAACCATTGTTTGGCTATGTTACCGCTTTGCTTAGCCCCTCTTATAGTGTTGCTAGTTGCAGGTGAAGATTGGAGTTTGTTCCTTGTTGGAACATGTTTATTGTTGGGATATCATTATTATATCTTGTCTATCTTAATGCATCTATATACTTGGTAAAGGGTGGAAGGCTCGGCCGTATGCCTGGTGTTTTGTTCCAGTCTTGCCGCCCTAGTTTCCGTCATACCGGTGTTATGTTCCTTGATTTTGCGTTCCTTACACGGTTGGGTTATAATGGGAACCCCTTGACAGTTCGCCTTGAATAAAACTCCTCCAGCAATGCCCAACCTTGGTTTTACCATTTGCCACCTAGCCTCTTTTCCGTTGGGTATCCGGAGCCAGAGGGTCATCTTTATTTAAACCCCCCGGGCCAGTGCTCCTCTAAGTGTTGGTCCGAAATGGGCAGCCTGCGAGGCCACCTCGGGGTAACTCGAGGGTTGGTTTTACTCATAGCTTGACCTATCCGAGTGTGCCCTGAGAACGAGATATGTGCAGCTCCTATCGGGATTTGTCGGCACAGTCGGGCGGCTTTGCTGGTTTAGTTTTACCATTGTCGAGATGTCTTGTAACCGGGATTCCGAGTCTGATCGGATTGTCTTGGGAGAAGGAATATCCTTCGTTCACCGTGAGAGCTTGTGATGGGCTAAGTTGGGACACCCCTGCAGGGATTTGAACTTTCGAAAGCCGTGCCCGCGGTTATGGGCAGATGGGAATTTGTTAATGTCCGGTTGTAGAAAACCTTAATCTTAACTTAATTAAAATGAATCAACAAAGTGTGTGGCCGTGATGGTCTCTTTTCGGCGGAGTCTGGGAAGAGAACACAGTCTCGTGTTATGCTTGAACGTAGGTTGTTCTAGGATCACTTCTTGATCATAGTTTCTCAACCGTGCCTTTGTCTTCTCTTCTCGCTCTCATTTGCGTATGTTAGCCACCATATATGCTAGTCGCTTGTTGCAGCTCCACCTTCATACCTTTTACCCTTCCTATAAGCTTAAATAGTCTTGATCGCGAGGGTGTGAGATTGCTGAGTCCCCGTGACTCACAGATTCCTTCAAAACTAGATGCAGGGACCGATGACACCGCTCCAGGAGATTTGACTGAGCTCAAGTGGGAGTTCGATGAGGACTTAGGATGATACTACGTTTCCTTTCCAGACGATCAGTAGTGGTGCCCAGTTGGGGTGATCGGGGACTTTGTCGCATTTGGGGTTGTTCTTTATTTTGGTTCCGTAGTCAGACCTTGATTGTATCTGGATGAATGTAATAATATTTATGCTATTGTGTGACCTGGCGAGTGTAAGCCAACTATGTACTTTGTCCCTTATTCATTACATGGGTTGTGTGAAGATTACCTCACTTGCAACATTGCTTACAATGCGGTTATGCCTCTAAGTCGTGCTTCGACACGTGGGAGATATAGCCGCATCGTGGGCGTTATAGCCGCACACAAGGAAATGCCTCCTTATTACGCGCAAAATAATGATTCCTCCACCTGACATCTGGGACCCACCGGAAGGGCCTCTGTATTTCATGAAAAAACATTCCCCCCGCTGACAGGTCGGACCCACCAACTATATATTCGCACGCAAGGAAGTGCCTCCTTATTACGCACAAAAAATGAATACTACCCCTAATAGCTGGGACCTAGCATAGTGGGAGGCTGACATGTGGGCCTAGTAAGTTGACGTGGATGAAGGGCTTTGTCAACTTAGCCAATATGAACGATTCTAGCTCCAGTGACCGTACGATGTCCATCCAGTGGCCGTAGTGCTTCTTCAACCTCTGGTCTTCTTGCTCCAGCCGCCCAAAGTAGCGCCGCCCATGCCGCCTGCTCCTGCCTCCCGTGGCCGGTTGTGCTACCGCGGAGGCCTCACCACCCCCTACTACTCCCACCGTTGGCCAGGCCCTGCGGCGACGGCAGCCTCACACCGCAGCCGAACCAGTGAACCCTCATACTCCTCTCAGTGTAGGCATCCACTTCCGCGTCTTCCCGGCTCTGCGTCGTCCCCTTCCTAGGCCTCGCCGTTGTCCACCGCCTTGGTGCTCTCGGCGCGGCGTGGTCAATGTGGCCAACTACTAACTTCCATCTGAAGAGTATTGTACGTGGAGAGGCTGACAGCTGGGTCCACGACCGCACACAAGGAAATGCCTCCTTATTTCGTGCAAAATAATGATTCCTCCACCTGACAGCAGGGACCCACCGGACGGGCCATCATATTTCGCGAAAAAACGTTTCTCCCCTGACTACTGAGACCCACCAGCTACATATTCGCACGCAAGGAAGTGAGTCCATATTATAGGCAAAAAAAATGATTCCCCGCCTGACTGCTCTGACCCACCAGCTACATCTTCGCACGCAAGGAAGTGCCTAACAGTCGGGACCCACCTGGTCAAAGCGTACGTAGCGTTGTCATTCGGGTCGCGAACGTGTATGTACATACGATCGGTCTGTCTACAGGCTGCAGCGATGAACCATGGCCGTGTAAGGAATGGCACGTGTCGTAGTAGAGGCATGCATGTGTTGTAGTAGAGGCGCGCACGTGTCGTAGTAGAGGCGCGCATGTAGCATGTACACGTACGTACAGCGGCCAATGTGCAAGAAAGTAAATACGGCCATGTACGTACATACGGGCGGGGTTTCGAATGCCTACTCGTGCATACGTACGGCCAGGGCTCATGTACATGGCTGGGTCGGAACGGAGAAACTGCGTCGTCGTCATGTTCATGGGGAGGCAACGGAATGCGTCATGTTCATCCGAAGGCAACAGAATGCGTGTTGTTCATCAGGAGCCAACCGGCTTGGATGGAACAGCCGATGGAAACGAGGCCTGGCGTACCGCAGAACGGAGGAAACGGCCTTGTGTTCGACCGGCCACGGTTGAAACCATATCATGTTCATCGGGAGGGGTTTGTTGTACCACAAAACAGAGGAAACGGACTTCTCTTGGACCTCCTACGGTTGAAACGGGGTCCTGTTGATCGGGAGGGGTGTGGCGTACCACCAAACGGAGGAAACAGACTTGTGTTGGAGCGCTATGGTCGAAACGAGGGTCCTGTTCATCAGGAGGGGTGTGGTGTACCGCAAAACGGGAATCCACGGGATACTGTTCATCTCCACCGTCGATTGCGTCCATGGGCTACTGTTCATCCACCTTCGACGTCCTCCAGCCTCCACTTGCGACTGTTCATCTACGGGCTCCTGTTCATCCAGCCTCCACTGCGCGCTCCTCCATCGGCTATTGTTCAACCAGCCCTCTCCAAGGGGTCCTGTTCAACCACCCCTCCACGGGCTACTGTTCAACCAGCCCTCCACAGGGTCGTCCTGTTCATGCAGCCCACCATGGGGTCCTGTTCATCCAGCCCTCCATGGGGTCCTGTTCATCCACCGTGTCAGTGTCAAAACCAGCGGATCTCGGGTAGGGGGTCCCGAACTGTGCGTCTAGGCGGATGGTAATAAGAGGCAGGGGACACGATGTTTACCCAGGTTCGGGCCCTCTTGATGGAGGTAATACCCTACGTCCTGCTTGATTGTTCTTGATAATATGAGTAGTACAAGAGTTAATCTACCACGAGATCAGAGAGGCTAGACCCTAGAAGCTAGCCTATGGTATGATTGTGTGTTGTTGGTCCTACGGACTAAACCCTTCGGTTTATATAGACACCGGAGGGGGCTAGGGTTACACAGAGTCGGTTACAAGGAAGGAGATCTACATATCCGTACTGCCAAGCTTACCTTCCACGCCAAGGAGAGTCTCATCCGGACACGGGACGAAGTCTTCAATCTTGTATCTTCATAGTCCAACAGTCCGGCCAAAGGATATAGTCCGGCTGTCCGGATACCCCCTAATCCAGGACTCCCTCAGTAGCCCCTGAACCAGGCTTCAATGACGATGAGTCCGGCACGCAGATTGTCTTCGGCATTGCAAGGCGGGTTCCTCCTCCGAATACTTCATAGAAGGTTTTGAACACGAGGATCGTGTCCGGCTCTGCAAAACAAGTTCCACATACCATCGTAGAGAGAATAATATTTCCATAAATCTAATCTGCTGATGTACCCCGTAGTGTGACATCACACCACAGCCAGGTCTTTACTCGAATCATTTTTCATAACCAGTCTCAGCGTGTTTCGCGAGGCAGTTTCCTTAGCACGTCTTGTCAAAGCAGAGATCGTGTCCCCTTTATCACGGGATTCTCATCAATACGGACGTGGGTAACCCAACCGTGCCTATGGGTAGGACTCCTAGATCTTAGGCAAGTCCCAAACGGCCACGAGGAGGACGCTTAATATTCACCCTCTTTATAAAGGGGACAAGGCTTTTTATTTTTTCCCTCTCGTTCTCAATCAAATCCTTCCCCCGCCTCGAGTTCTAACACCCAAAACTCAGGTCAGGTGCTTCGGACCTTCAACTATGTCCGGATCCAACCTTCAAGGTCGGTGGATGCCTTCCTCCGTCACGGAGGAGGACATCAAGAGGTTGAGAGAGGCCAGATATCTGACCGCCGAAATTTCGCATCGGCTGCCCGCCCGAGGGCAGGTCGTCCCTACTCCCGAACCCAACGAGAGCGTCGTGTTCGTCTCCCACTTCCTTCGAGGACCAGGCCTCGCTCTGGATCCCTTTGTTAGGGGTCTTATGTTCTATTATGGGCTAGATTTTCACGATCTGGCTCCGGATTCCCTTCTTCACATCTCGACATTTATTGTCGTATGTGACGCCTTCCACCGCATTACCCCTCACTTCGGCATGTGGCTCAAGACCTTCGATGTGAAGCGAAGATGATCGAGGGGCAGCACGCAGCGTGCGAAGGCGCTTTAATAAGCAAAATCGCTGATGCTCCATGGCCTGAGGGTTGCTTCCCAGAGGTGTCCGGATTGTGGCAGCGGGAGTGGTTCTACATCACAGCTCCCCAAAGTGCTAAGTGAGTAGCTGCCCCCACCTTTCGCTCAGGCCCCCCACCGCAACTGATGTCATGGATCAGCAGGGGGTTGAGCTGGGGTCCAGCCAAGGACGTGCCAATACTGCAAAGCCGTATTTGAGATCTCTTTGAGAGAGATTTCAGTCTGGTTATGGTAGTGCAAGTTATGCTAGTTCATCAAGTCCATCCTTGCAAACGCCGGCCCCTTCGCATGTGGGAATTCAACCCGGAAGGACCGAGAGCTATTCAACATTTCCTCGGCATGACGCATGAAGAGATGTACAAATTGTTCTTCGGACCACAAATAATGTGTCCGGACATCACTGAGGATGCAGGTCTGAGCTGCAATCGCCCGCATACCCAAGTAAGTAGCCCCGCATCCGAACACATTGTCTGTTTATTTATTGCAACGTTGCCCTAAAAAAGCCGCTCTTTGACCAGGATTGGATAGCGAAGGCAAAGTTGATCAGGTGTCCGGCCCCCCTCCCTGAGACCTCACCAAATCATGTGCTAACCAGGATGCTGGAGATCGCGCCTTATCAAGCGCCCTCAGGAGAAGATAAAGGAGGGAACAAGGAGGCTAGCGCCTCCGCGAAGGAGGTTAGCCGGGGAGGAGGAACTGAAACTTCCTCTCCCGAGGGAAGGAAGAGAACCGCCTCTGAGGACCCGGAGACAATAGTCTCCAAACGGGGGAAGAAATCTCCGCTGGTGGGTCCTGCCCTAGGGGATACCCTGGCCGCATTATGCCCTCAAGGGGATCAGCCCTCCACCGAGTTGTAAGTAAAAGGGTACTTAATAATGAAAATATCTCGCTTTACTTCTATGGAAAATAATCGAAGCATTTATCTTGTAGTTCAGATCTTAGCCCTTCTCAGCAGAGCTCGTCTTCAGGGGATCTTCTTCCAGAGATGATGGAGAGCAAAACGCCTCCCCCTGCCACACCGCCTCATGAGGCGGGCGACCCTGAGGTGTCGTCACGGAGGGTTTCTCCTGATCCGGCAAGGCTAGAAGGTAATCCTATGGCCACCCGAAGTCCTCAGTATGCGGCTCTTAAAGAGAGCAATCAAAAGAGTTCGGCACCGTCTGGTGTGCGGTCGGACGTATTGAGGGATCTGCTAGAGCAAGCGGCTCTCTCAGAAGAGCACCGCATGTTGATGGGTACGGTGATTGAAAGGATTTCATCCGCCGAAAGCGGGTTGCATAAAGCCTTTATGAGTCTACTAACGGGTTTTGAGGTACACGAAATGATGTACATTGTTGACAATACCACACATTTTTAGATGTGCCCTGTGTAGATAGTAGCCCTTGAGACTCTGGTTGTCGTCGAAAACGACGGCAAACAAAGGATCATAGTCCCAGGTAATAACCAGACCGCCTTTATGTGCAGGTGATTGAAGCGCCGGTGGCTAGCCGGGCTAATGGGTTTGCCGAACTAAGGCGGCAACTGGATGCGGCAGATGCCGACATCATGCTTGTTAACAAGCGGCTTGACGAGGCACAGGGTACGTGATTTTTCTGGTGATTGTCTCATAATAAGAGCAGCATGATGCCAGTATCTTTAATATGTTGTGACTGCAGATGGAGCTTCCACCGTGGAGACCCTTCGGGCGGAGCTTGCCCGAGCCAAGGAGCAAGCAAGGAGTAGCAATGCGGCCGCTTTAAAGGCGGTCGAAGAGTTAAGGGCTGAACAGGCCGCGCATTGCGAGAGCAAAGAAAAAATAGCCAAGATGGCTATAGAGTTAAAAGATGCTGCTGACCGTTACCAGCTTCTTGAAGAAGAAAACCGGGCGAAGGCGACGGACCTGGAAAAGGCCTGGGTGGCTGCCAAGGAAGCCCGCTCCAAAATTAGAGCGACGAAGGAGGAGCTGCATCAAGCTGCGGATATTGTATCTGGGAAGCCCTTCTTGTTGCGGACTAAGTTTGAGGATCTGAAGTACGCACCTCTAGACCAGCTATGGAGTTCTGCGGACGCCTACGTGGATTTGGCTGCAAGTGCTGCTGATGCGGCTGAGTACTTCAAGGATCGAAAAGATCACGAAGTGGAAAAATTGTTTTGGTCACAGTTTCATGCTCCAGCCCGTCCGCTGCCGTTGGATGAGCAAATGGCCGAGTGGGCCGAGCTCCATATATTATCTGGACTTGCCATGATGTCCGTTGTGGATCATCTGTGGTTGTGAGGGCCAAGGCCGAATAGCTACTTTAGCTTTGTGCAACAATTCCTTGGTGTTGTGCCACACATCGATGCTGTAAAGAGGTCGGCGTGCATAGAAGGCTCACGGATGGCCCTTGCCCGTGTCAAAACATACTGGGCGGAGATGGATGCCACCACTGTTGTGGCACAGGGTTCGGCCATAGGCCGAGTGGCTGCCGGGCACTACTTTGAAGAAGTTCTTGAAGGCGCTCGTTCGATAGAGGCTCAGTGCTCGAAGAATATTATGTTTGAGTGACATGTATTCCCATTGTTAAAACAATGTTTTATTGAGTTTATCAAGGCTGTATTTATACTTTTTCCTGAAAGTACTATGATGCCTCCTGTGCGGCCCTTTATGTATATATGGATATAACCTAAAAGATGGCAGTCGTTGGCTTCAGCCCCCACGCATATAATGCAGGGGTGTTCGCAGAAGACGCATGTTCACACTTGATCCAACGTCTTGGTCCATTAAGGAGGTGGTAGCGTAGCGAACTAGGCAATCAGACTATAATACTTTAACACTTTCACTTAGCCAGAGGAGTTTGACAGTGGGGCTACTATATAGCCCCTGGTGGCTCCGCGCTCATCCGAATTCGGGGCGCGTATATGCCTGGCCGGGAAACGGCCCTTCGTTAAGGCAGAGGAATCCCGAAGATTCCGCTAGGTCATCGAGTGGTTGACCAGTCTCACGCCATATCATGACAGTCAGTTTTCGGCTTTCTCTACTGAGGTGCTCGTCCGGATGAACCAGGGCACAGTCGCAGTAGTTCTCCTAGTGCCGCCTTAGCCGATAGAGTGGAACATAAGGCAGCAAAACACAGGAGCCGGGCAAACCCAACATTTGACCAAAGACATGATTCGGAGTTGATGCATATAAGGCCAAACTCGCGACGCCGAACACTCCCTAAGGTATTCGGTCTTTATGATGTAAACCGGGCTAAACAGTGCCCTTTGTAATAAGCCCCTGGTGTCCAGGTACGTGCAATATTCTGACGTGGCCACATGCCAATACGTCAACATCCTTCTCAATTGTACTGAGAATCCGAGGGATGTGTATCAACAAGAGACAGTAAAAAAGGTTTACGCAGGGTCTTAATCTGAAAAGAATCCTTGGAACGGGTCCCTGCTGCACGTCTGCGCCTGTGTCTCCGTTGTGCCGTATCCTGGACGGGTGTAGCACGATGGTCATCTGAAAAAGAGAGGAACTTAGTTGAAAAGTTGTCGTGCAAAAGGTGGGTTATACTAAATAAACCATGTATAGTTCCAGATGAGTAAAGTTGAGCCTAATTGTCACTTGTTCACACGCATTGAGCGCCTTGTATTGTTGTAGGGGTATAGCCATCAAACCTGTATAAATTATATAGCTACACCGGACTCGTCTAACCGTGTTTGTGGTCTTAACGACCTGTCAGATGCTCTAGTTGGTGAGGCCGTCTAGTGTGCGGCTGCCAAGGCAGCCGCACGGTCTTCCGTGCGCAAGGAGCGCTCAATATTTCCATTTACTGTAATGATGCCACGTGGATCGGGCATCTTAAGCATGAGAGAAGCGTAATGCGGTATTGCATTAAAGCGAGCGGAAGCTTCGCGTCCGAGTAGTGCTTGATAGCCACTTTGGAACGGAGTGATGTGGAAGGTTAACTTTTCGCTGCGGAAGTTATCGGGAAAGCCGAATATAACCTCTAGTAGCAGGGAGCCTGTACAATGGGCTTCTGGGCCTGGCGTTACTCCTTTAAAGGTATTGTTTCTATGGCTGATTTTTGTTGGGTCTATCCCCATTTTGCGGACTATGTCCTGATATATCAGGTTTAAACTACTGCCGACATCCATCAGGACTCGTGTGAAGTGGTATCCGTCAATTATCGGGTCCAACACCAAGGCAGCCCTCCTGCATGCCGGATACTTGTCGAGTAATCCTGATGGTAAAAGGTGATCGGTTGGGACGACCAGTGGCAGAACTCCACGGTGATAGGCCCTGGGGCATGTGTCTCTAGGAGTGCCGCTTTGTTTCTCCCCTTCATCACGTGTAACACATTTACTGTTTTCACTTTTCGCGGGAATTTCTTCTGTTCCCCAGTGCTTTGCTTGCGAGGATCGTCCTCGTCTTCGCTTGGTGTATCCTGCCCCTTGTGTTCGGCATTGAGTTTACCAGACTGCTTGAAGACCCAACATTCTCTATGGGTATGATTTGCAGGTTTATCGGGGGTGCTGTGGATCTGACATAGTTTGTCCAGAATCTTGTTCAGGCTGGACAGTTCGTCTCTGTTGCCTTTGGAGGGCAGCTTTTGCTTATCTGGCCGAGAGCTTCTGAATCCGGCGTTTACCACCGTGCTCTTCGGGATGTCTTCTTTATTCTGGTGCTTTCTTTTATTGCGTCGTGGCTTCCCATTTCCGTCCCTGACTTCGGATGTACTTGGTTCGCTGGTGCTGCATCGGGCTAACCAGCTGTCCTCGCCCATAGAAAAGCAAGTCATGAGGCTTGTTAATGCTGCCATTGTTCTCGGCTTTTCTTGGCCGAGGTGTCTAGCAAGCCATTGACCTCGAACGTTGTGCTTGAAAGCTGCTAAGGCTTCAGCGTCCGAACAGTCAACTATTTGGTTCTTTTTAGTGAGAAACCTGTTCCAAAGCTTTCGGGCTGACTCTCCGGGCTGTTGACTTATATGACTTAAATCGTCTGCATCCGGTGGTCGGACATAGGTCCCTTAAAAATTTCCCTGAAAAGCGTCTTCGAGCTCTTCCCAGCTTCCAATGGAGTTTTCGGGGAGGCTTTTACGAGTGCCAAGCTAGCCCTTTGAGCTTGACGGGTAAGTACTTGATGGCGTGGAGATCGTCTCCTCGAGCCATGTGGATATGGAGGATGTAGTCCTCAATCCAGACCCCAGGGTCTGTCGTTCCATCGTACGCCTCTATGTTTACGGGTTTGAATCCCTCTGGAAATTCATGGTACATCACCTCAACGGTGAAACATAGGGGGTGTGCGGCACCCCTGTATCTGTCGTTCCGTCGTACGCCTCTATGTTTACGGGTTTGAATCCCTCTGGAAATTCATGGTACAACACCTCATCGGTGAAACATAGGGGGTGTGCGGCACCCCTGTATTTGGGTGTACCGTAGTGTTCGGATTTTTGTTGTGTTGCATTGCTTGCTGGAGCACACTTGCTTGGCCCGTAGATGGATATGGTTGCGTCGTCCTTTTGATGCACGTCCTCACGTGGATCGCTTACTGGCTTGTGTGCGGCGTCGTTTGCCGCTCTATGTTGGCCACGAGGTCGTCTATCCGACCGGATGGCTGTTTTGTTTTTTGATTGCGGGGGATCTAAGGCCTCCTCATCGAATTCAGGTAGCAGCTTTCGCTTCGGGTAGCTCTTTGTGTGGCCACTACCGCCGTACTTTGCTTCAGTGTTGAGTACTTCACTCCATCTAATTCTGAGTGTGTCTTGTGCAGCCCTGAGCCTTTGCTTCTGCTTTTTCAGACTCCTCACAGTGGCAACAAGCCTTTGATGGGTATTCTGTTGCTCCGTGTGCCTGTCCGGTGTGATGTCATCCGGACTGTTATCTTCGCCGGAGTCGGGTTGTTCGGTTTGATTCTTCGTGTTGCCGTGGTCGGACGGTGGTTCAATGCCGTGTTTGTCGTCCGCTAGCTCACCCTGCTCTATCGCTGGGTCTATATGATCGATGTTTCTGCCGAGGCGGGATTTGGAGCGGCGCTTACGCCGCCGCTTTGACTGCTTCTCGAGGGAACGATCCTTCGCTGCGTCCTTCCGTTCCTCGTCGTCGTTTTCTTTGGGTGTGTCCACCATGTATACATCATATTGTGAAGTGGGCGTCTAGTGCCCTGTGGGCAGTGGCTCATGTTCGTCTCCTGCATCGTCGTCCATACCGTCAATGTCTTCGGAGTCGAAGGAGAGCATGTCGGTCAAATCGTCGACAGTGGCTACTAAGTGGGTGGTGGGTGGGCGGCGAATTTCTTCGTCGTCTGCATCCCGATCTGGCCGGCCATAGTTCGGCCAGGACTCTCCTGACAAGGAGAGAGACCTTAATGAGTTCAGTATGTCGCCAAAGGGCGAGTGCTGATGGATATCCTCAGAGGTGAACTCCATGATCGGCGCCCAATTGGATTCGATAGGCACGGGCGCAGGAGGTTCGGAGTCCGTGACCGAGGAAGAATCCGGTAGTTCGGCGTCACGGCTCCCGTGAAGGGTAAGGTCGATACTCGGCTCGATCGTCGCTGAGAATGCAGCCTCCGTGGCGGGGTCTATCCACCCGTCCATGGATGGCGCAATTGGCTCCGAATTTAGGGTCGGAGCGGTTGCCAGTGCGGTCTCCTGAACACTCTCTGATGGTAGAGCTAAATCATGCTCATCGTGACCGTACGGCGCACTCGGCAGGGGCTCGAATCCGTCGAAGATCAAGTCTCCGCGGATGTCGGCCGTGTAGTTTAAGCTTCCAAACCTGACCTGGTGGCCAGGGGCGTAACTCTCGATCTGCTCCAGATGGCCAAGCGAGTTGGCCCGCAGTGCGGAGCCGCCGGATACAAAGATCTGTCCGAGGAGAAAAGTCTCACCCCGGACTGCATCGCTATCGATGATTGAAGGAGCCATCCAGCCTAACGATGATGACACAGAGGAACTCTCAATGAAAGCACCAATGTCGGTGTCAAAACCGGCGGATCTCGGGTAGGGGGTCCCGAACTGTGCGTCTAGGCGGATGATAATAGGAGGCAGGGGACACGATGTTTACCCAGGTTCGGGCCCTCTTGATGGAGGTAATACCCTACGTCCTGCTTGATTGTTCTTGATAATATGAGTACTACAAGAGTTGATCTACCACGAGATCAGAGAGGCTAAACCCTAGAGGCTAGCCTATGGTATGATTGTGTGTTGTTGGTCCTACGGACTAAACCCTCCGGTTTATATAGACACCGGAGGGGGCTAGGGTTACAAAGAGTCGGTTACAAGGAAGGAGATCTACATATCCGTACTCCCAAGCTTGCCTTCCACGCCAAGGAGAGTCCCATCCGAACACAGGACGAAGTCTTCAATCTTGTCTCTTCATAGTCCAACAGTCCAGCGAAAGGATATAGTCCGGCTGTCCGGATACCCCCTAATCCAGGACTCCCTCACACCGGCTTGATCGATCGGGGTCCCGTTCATCCAGCGGCAACGGCCTCTACTACCACGGGGTCCTGTTCATCCAACCCCCACCGGGAACTGTTCATCCAAACCCCCCCCCCAACAACGCTCACTGCTCATCCAGAGGAAGCATCGATCGGCTTCAGTTAGCAGTAGTAGCAAAGGAATAACTCGGGTTTAGTTAACAACAAGGGATCAATCAATCCCTTGGGATCAGTAATGCGTAGCCTGCAGTGCAATTGCTCGGGTTCAGTTAGAGCCCAACGCCTCGCTCGGGTTCAGTTAGAGCGTAACGCCTTGCACACACGCATGTACGTACGAGAGAAACGCGCATTGCTCAGTTCCCGACCACCCACAGTAACCGGGAACTCCCCTGATATTTTCCTCACCCTCGCTTCTACCACGGTTTTGTCCATCATGGACGGCCCAAAGAATGTCACACAGCCGCGTCTCCAGCCCGCGCAGGACGAAAAGCCCATTTTCTGTTATGATTTTTTCTCATAGAAATAGGACCCCACCACATCTATGATGATACCGGGTTTTGTCACAATTATCGTCATAGAAGTGACATAAGCATGACAGAAAATATTTTCGTTCGGCCCAAAATGTCACGGATGTGTCTTTTTTTGTAGTGTCTATTGTGACACCCCAAGACCGGCGCTCCAGATGCCTTCCACGGATTCCGAGATTCGTCATGTGATTTGTTTTGTTTGTTGCATTCAACTTTGCATCATTTGCATTGCATCATGTCATCATGCACCCCTTTTTATAACTCAGCTAAATAAATTGCATGGATCTCTGATCCATTTAAATTGAGGGAAATGCACATGGTGATTTCTCTTTAAAACATATTCAAAGTCTCCTACTATTATTAGGGAGCTATATTAAAATATTCCATTAACTTTGGAATCACGATAACACACTTGCAATTTAATTCCATGCCTCTTCTGCTTCAAGTTTCACCTCCAAACTTTGCCAACAATTATTTTCCGTTTTATCGAGGCTCTTCCTAAATTCTCAACATTTTTGGACACTTCTAAAACCTTGTTCTAGTTAAAACCATTTGAATGAAATTCAAAGAGTTTCAATTAAACTTCAATCATGCCCACTCCTATTTTTCATGGACCGTGCACATTTTTGTGAGTCCAAGAAAATTAACCCCTTCCCCAAATTCCTTCTCCAACCTTTTCTTCTCTCCAGCTCTTCCGTTGCTATTTTCTGTTTCAGAAATAAAAGAGGAGTGAGGGAGAGAGAGAGCATAGCCCAGCAGTCCTCCATAGGCCCAGCCGCACCTAAACCCTAGCCCCAATCCCCACCTCATCCCGCGCTTGATCCCCATCTCTCCCTTCGTTCTCCTCCCGCGCCACCAGACATAAACACACACACACAGCGCACACCTGCAGCCACTCCATTTTAATCCCCTCATCCTCCTCCTAGCGCCGCCGCCAGGGCATCTCACCCGACCCTGCGCGACCTCGTCCCCGCCGCCAACTCTCCTCGCCGAAGGAGCACCAGGAGGAGTGGAGCACCACCATCGTCGCACCGTTCCCTGCTTCCCTAGGGTCTTTACTGCGAGGCCTTCTTCGAGCCAAGATTGTTGCTGCAGCGCCTTGCCCGTACCCCGTGAGATCCAGCAAGTCCGGCGCCTCCCCAAGCCCAGTGGTTGTCCATGTCACCTCTGGCCGCCAGGACCCTCCAGCAAGCCGCCGCCACTGTCCAAGACCACCATGGCCACCCTGAGTTCCTCAGGAAGCCGCGCCGCCCCCCTCTGGTCATGACCCCGGCGAGTTCCGGGCAGCCCCGCACTGGAGATGTTGTTCCCGCACCGCCGCAGTGCCATCTTGCCTCCTCCTCCTCGCCCGTGCCTCCTGCCCCAACGGCCTCCTTGCTGCCTTGGCTTCTTCTCCGTGCGGCTCCCTCCTTGCACCTCTGTTTCCTCCTGATGCGGACCAGCGCCATGGCTACTGCGGCGCCCCTCCGCCTCCTCACTGTCATGTCGTTGAGGCCACTGACCCTGTTGGCCTCGCTCAGGCAGGCCGCTGCTGCCGCTCCCCTACACCTTCACCTTGGCCCCGTGTGCATGTTGCTGTTGCCTTGCACCATGCATCCTCCACTGATGCGAGCACGACATCCGCAAGACGCTGCCTCCGTTGCACCCTTCTTGAGCAGGAGCACTTTGGATTCTCCAAGTACGACTACATGCTGAAGCGTCAAGTACCTCTACCACCGTCTTCGGAATCCCAAGAACGCCAAGTACCTCGACGCCCGACGCCTAGAGCGACTACCGACGCCGAAGACCCATGAACCAAAAACATCAAGTTCGACTACCGTCGACGTGCACATCGCCAAGTTCCACTACCGTCGACCTGTGTATGACTACCTCCGTCGTGATTTCGACTATGAAACGTGTACCACTACTTCCAATACCGTCGCGAGAATGACTACTTCCCTCGACGAACTCGAACCGCCCCAGAATCGCATGCTTCGAAGGTATAACCACCGACACGACCGTCCGTGAACGAAAGCATATGTTGTATGACATGCATGTTTAGATATTGTATCCACCCGTGAACATTAGTTGTTCCCTCGTTTGGCACCGTCTTCGACACGTGGGAAACTGGGTAACCGGGATCACTCCTCGCCACTCTTGCATGTTTCGCACATCCACACTTCCTTTTGCACCTGTATCTCCATGAGCTACTGGAACCGAGATGTCGCCATGGCACCAATTCCATTTCACCGCTGTGGCACCCTGTAACGACCAAACCTCGAAGGATTTGAGTCTCTGTGCTTACCGTGCTAGTCCCTGGATCGAACTCGCTAGCACACACAGTATAGATGAATACCAGAATAGCAATTGCATCATTTATTACAACATATGATCCAGAATATATAAAATAAAACAATCTTCATAGCACTTGGATAGCCTTATTCAATCAAACAGCGGAAAGTAGCAGAAAATAATGATGACTCCCATCATAGCCCACTAGCGATGCTGAGTGCAGACTCGCGACCCTAACGGTACCTTACTCTTCGTCTGAATATCCTACAACATGAGACGTTGCAGCCAAATAGGTCAATACTTGGAATGCATTGGCAAGTTACACAGGAGTAATAATATAGCAGACCTACATGTATATGCATAGTATAACAAAATGAAGGCTTGAGGGTTTATTTTTTTGCAGAAAGCTGATTTTGTCCTCATAACTACCTAATAGTCAAATTTTTATTTAGTTCTTTTATTACTATAATTAAATACACAAGGTTGAGTTGGCAAAATCAACTCCAACCTACCCTTTATTAAGTTTCCCAACAAATTTATTATGTGTCACATCTGTCAAGATCATCCAACAACTGTAATGGCCTAGCCGCTCAAATTTACCCATAACCGGGGCACGGCTAATCATGATTAGTTTTTAATACTCTGCAGAGTTTAGTATGCTTTACCCACTGGGCCCAACCCGAAGATTGAGACGAAGTCTTTCAGAAGCAGTCCCCTAGTCCCAACAGGAGACCCATCCCAACTATTATATCTACATCTGCTGGCACATCCGGGTAAGGGTCCCACAACTGATCAACTAAGCCAGAGCCCATTTAGCCAGTGGTCGCACATGGAAGCTACTAGTCACTAAGTTTGTCTGATCTTTTTGAGCCTGGCAGCCGTCCACTTACATTCAGAGGGGATAAACCATGATGTTCTTGAAACCACCCTAGCAATACCACTTCCGCCCAGAGGTGAATTAAATGCTGAGTTACTACTCAAATTATTATATATATATATATATATATAATCCTCACATAAGCTCAATGAATACACGAACCACCCCGTCTACAAAGCATAGCAACCTACAACTACCATGATTTGCAAAGACGGGAAGATAGCTCAACAGCATAGCAAAATAATATAGTAATCCTGTACATGCATATATTCAAGGGGTTATATAACTACATGCATAGAAAACAATAGGTAAAGGATGATCAAGGTGTAACTTGCCTTGGTTCTGGTTCAAAAAGTCACACTCCTGACAATAGCTCGCGTCGCACTCCGGACAATCTACACGTTTCACACAATTCAACAAATCAATCATCGGAACACGAATAGAACCAAAATAAAACCAACAACAAGAAAACCATTTTTAAAACTCAACAACAGAAGCTTAATAGCACCTAAATTGCACAATGGTCACAATGCAAAAAGAATCACTAAATTTCGTTAAATGGTTGGGAAGTTATGGCCTCCGGAAGATTTAATTTGAATTTGAACGAATTCAAATTTAAACAGTGCAAACATGAGAAATTTTGGTACTGTGATAAAGTGCTGGTTTTTGTGAGTGCACAGGAAAAAGAATCACCTATTTTGGACTTATAGAATAGGAGTTATAGCTAATTGAAGTTAGAGTTGAAACTGAAAAGGAACAAAAAGAAACAGAATTCTCCTGGTCGGTTAATGTAGCAGCTCATGTAGCAACTGCCACGTGGCAGTTCTTGATTGGTCGGGTGCGTGTGCTCACCAGAAAAATAGAGGAACGGCGGCGACGGCTCTCCGGTGGTGGTCTGGCAAAGGTGAGGTGACAGGCGGATGCGGCGTGGCACGGTAGTGGCGAGGGTGGTGAAAACGGCGACGAGGACCTCCTCTGCGGGCGGTGGTGTAACGCCCCAGATATAACTTTCCCAATTTGTACTCCAACTCTTGTCGTTTCCGGCGTTAAGTTATATTTATTTCTCGGGTTCGGGTCTTTGTCTCCGTGTGTTGTTTTCGTTTTCATGCATCTCATATCATGTCATCATGTGCATGGCATTTGCATACGTGTTCATCTCATGCATTCGAGCATTTTCCCCATTGTTCGTTTTGCATTCCGGCGCTTCGTTCTCCTCCGGTGGTCATTTCTAGCTTTCTTTCGTGTGTGGGGTTTAAACATTTCCGGATTGGACCGAGACTTGTCAATCGGCCTTGGTTTACTACCGGTAGACCGCCTGTCAAGTTCGTATCAATTGGACTTCGTTTGATACTCCAACGGTTAACCGAGGGACTGAAAAGGCCTCGTGTGTGTTGCAGCCCAACACCCCTCCAATGTGGCCCAAACCCCACCAAACTCTGCTCCATCACCTAGAGCGTTCGATCACGATCGCGTGGCCGAAAACCGCACCTCATTTGGACTCTCATAGCTCCACTTATGCCTATAAATAGCCCCCCCCCCGTTTTTCGGATCTCTCTCCCCCTCGAAACCCTAATTTTCCAGATCCGCCGCTCCCCCCGCCGACGGACATGTCCGAATCGGGCCGGACGTGTCCGCCCCGCCGCGCCCGGCCACTCAGAAGCCGCCACGTGGCCGCGCCACTCGCCACCGCCGCCGGCCCGCAGGAGCCCGAGTCCGGCCCCCGCCGCCACCTACCCGAGCCACTCCGCCGCCCGCCGCCGCCTGTCTTCTTCCCCGACTCCGGTGCTCGCCGCCACTGCGCCAGAGACCGGACGCCGCCGCCTGCCTCGTCGCCGGTCGCCGCCCGAGCCGGCGCCGCCGCCCACGGCCCCCGCGGCCACCACCGCCTCCTCCACGTCCGGCCACCTCCCCGCTCCGGCCACCTCTCCTTCGGCCGCCGCCGTCATCTACAGGGATCCCGGCGAGCCTCCGGCGAGATCCGCCGCCGTCTCGGGAAACGTGCCCGATCCGATCTGGAAATTGAGGGGTTGACCTAATTTTGCCCTTTCACCGCTATTTTTTATGCAAACTTCGACCTGCCATATCTACGCATCCGTAGCTCCGTTTTGGACATATAGTATATCAAAATGTTCACCTCGATGAGTACATCATTTCATTCCATTGCATCATTTGCATTTGAGTTCATCTTGATGCCCGAAATGCTGCTAGAAGGAGGCTTCATGAGTTAATTATCAGATCTGCTAGTTCATCTTTGACTTTTGTCATTTTTGCCATGATTATTGTGTGCATGATATGCCTGTGAGTCCTTCATATGTTTTGTTAAGCTTTTTGTCATCTTTCCAGAGGTGCAACCCATGATTTTTAGGATGTGTGTGGTGACTTGTGCAAGCTTGCAAAGTGAGGCACCCGGTAGATCTGTTTTCAGGGACTTAGTAGTTTTCACGAAGTCTGGGATTATTTAGTTCATGATGCCATATGATCAGCTTGATTCCTAGTGATCCGTGCCTCTTTTGAGGATGATCGGTAAAGGAGTTTTGTTAATCTTGTTATGCTCTATCCATCCATGTCTTTAATTGCTATTATGGAGCACCCTAGCTTCAGTCAATCGAGCTCTAATTTTGCTTCGTTGTGAATCTGGGCAGATCGTCAACTCGTTTGCGATTTTGCCGATGCTATTGTAGTTGATCCGTGCATGCTATGCCATTGTTCTTGCCATGTCTAGCTAGCATTGTGTGCCTCTTAATGGTTGTATGCTTTCCTTGCCATGACTTGCACCGTAGTGAGTGCATCGAGCTCGTTTACATGCCTTCGTGAGTTAAATTTCAGCATGTCTCAGTTTTCACTAAGTCTGAAAACTGATTGTGTTTTAGCTATGTTCGTGTGCTTATTAGTATATTTTGTGAACCCTTTTGACCCCAGGTCACTTTGGGTCTTTTGTTAAGCTTGTTGAGTAGCTCCATTCCATGTTCTTACTTGTCATAATCAGGTCATATATCATGTTGTTTTGCTGCTCCGAAGAGGGCTTCGTGATCTGAAATTTCAGACAAGTGTTAATTTCACTAAGTCTGAAATCTGTTTTGCATTTGCGTTTTTTCCATGCTTGTTTGAACCTCATAATGGATGAATTGGCCGTGGCTTAATGCTAGTATTTTGTTAAGCATCTTGTGTGCATCCCTGCCATGTATTTTGTTGTCATATTTGGTGGCTGTAGCATGTTCATTTCGTTGCATTTAGATGCCTACTTGCTGTAAATCGCAGACCGGTGTCATTCTTAAAACGCTTGCCATTTCCAAACCGTAGCTCCGATTCCGGCGTTCTTTATATCGTTTTCAAGCGATTTCATCCCATCTTTCCAGTGGAACACTTGGTTTTCCAAGTTGAGGCCAGGTTCATGCATTTCCTGTCATATCTTGCATTTTGCATCCCGCATCGCATCCCGCATAGCATGTCATCATTGCATCTTATTGTTTGAGTTTGCACGTGGTTGATTGTATCCTTGTTGCTTGTTTGTCTTGTTTGGGTAGAGCCAGGAGACGAGTTCGCTAACGAGGAGACCGTTGAGTTTGCTTTTGAGGATCCAGTCAACTCTGACAGCTTTGCAGGCAAGATGAGCATACCCTCGAAATCACTACTATCATTGCTATGCTAGTTTGCTTGCTCTTTTGCTATGCCAATGCTACGATGCCTACCTTTTGCTTGTCAGCCTCCCAATTGCCATGTTGAACCTCTAACCCACCATGTCCTAGCAAACCATTGATTGGCTATGTTACCGCTTTGCTCAGCCCCTCTTATAGCGTTGCTAGTTGCAGGTGAAGATTGGAGCCGTTCCTTGTTGCAACATTTATTTACTTGTTGGGATATCATTATATTGCTATGTTATCTTAATGCATCTATATACTTGGTAAAGGGTGGAAGGCTCAGCCTCTCGCCTAGTGTTTTGTTCCACTCTTGCCGCCCTAGTTTCCGTCATATCGGTGTTATGTTCCCGGATTTTGCGTCCCTCACGCGGTTGGGCTATAATGGGAACCCCTTGATAGTTCGCCTTGATTAAAGCTTTGCCAGCAATGCCCAACATTGGTTTTACTATTTGCCACCTAGCCTCTTTTTCCCTTGGGTTTCCGGAGCCCGAGGGTCATCTTTTTTTAGCCCCCCACGGGCCAGTGCTCCTCTGAGTGTTGGTCCGAACTGAGCTGCCTGCGGGGCCACCTCGGGGAAACTTGGGGGTTGGTTTTACTCGTAGCTAGTCTCATCTGAGTGTGCCCTGAGAACAAGATATGTGCAGCTCCTATCGGGATTTGTCGGCATATTCGGGCGGTGTTGCTGGTTTAGTTTTGACCTGCCGAAATGTCTTGTTGTACCGGGATACCGAGTCTGATCGGTGTGTCTTGGGTGGAGGTCTATTCCTTCGTTGACCGTGAGAGCTTGTCATGGGCTAAGTTGGGACTCCCCTGCAGGGATTGAACTTTTGAAAACCGTGCCCGCGGTTATGGGCAGATGGGAATTTGTTAATGTCCGGTTGTAGATAACTTGAACTTAATTTAATTAAAATGAACCAACCGTGTGTGTTACCGTGATGGCCCCTTCTCGGTGGAGTCCGGGAAGTGGACACGGTGTTGGAGTAATGCTTGCGCAGGTTGTTCCTTTAGATTCTCGCTCGTGCTTTGCCTCCTCTTCTCGCTGTCTGTTGCGTATAAGTTAGCCACCATATATGCTAGTCGCTTGCTGCAGCTCCACTTATCTTTGCCTTACCCCTTCCTATAAGCTTAAATAGTCTTGATCGTGAGGGTGCGAGATTGCTGAGTCCCTGTGGCTCACAGATACTATAACTCCAGATGCAGGTCCAGGTGATTCCGCTCCAGGTGACGATTACGAGCTCAAGTGGGAGTTCGACGAGGACTCGCAGCGTTACTACGTGTCTTTTCCTGATGATCAGTAGTGGTGCCTAGTTGGGGTTCGATTCCGGGCCTTGTCGCATGTTGGGTTCTTTTCTATTTTGGCGCCGTAGGCGGGCCATGAGTGTTTGTATGATGGATGTTATTTATGTACTTTGATGTGACGTGGCGAGTGTAAGCCAACTATGTATCTTCCCCTTTTATTATACATTACATGGGATGTTGTGATGATTGCCTAACTTGCGACATTGCTTTCAATGTGGTTATGTCTCTAAGTCGTGCCTCGACACGTGGGAGCTATAGCCGCATCGAGGGCGTTACAAGTTGGTAATCAGAGCCTTCCCCGACCTTAGGAGCCCCATTGCTTGATATTTTTTAGCAGCCGAGTTGTGTCTAGAAAAATGTTTTGAGTCGTTTAGGAATTATATATCGGAGAGCTTAGGAATTCTTTTTACTTCCCAGTCTCCTCATCGCTCTGGTAAGGCATCCTGACGTAGAGTTTTGACTCTTCTCTTCTCAAATTTCACTAATTTTTTTTAGGATCACGCGAGTATCTTGGAATCGTTCCGATGGCTTATGATGAGAATACTGTCTTGGTGCCTCCTGTCAGGGGTTTAGTGGAAGTGTCCCGGGGAGTTGAGCTCTGAGGTGTTGTCATCATAATTTTATCGTTGCCATTCTGGAATACTTGAGATATGTTCGCCGACATCGAAAATCTCTTTTATGCAGTTCGTTGGTGAGATAACCTCGACGCCACCCAGTACTGGGGCGGGAGTTCGGGAGTATCGCCATAACTTGTATAATGGATGCTTTTCGAAGGTTGAGGTAGATGGTTTCCGAAGGTTTCTTGGTTATGTGTTGAAGGATGGATACAGCTGGATGTAGGAATTGCTAGTTTGGGTGAGATATTATGCTTCCCCTGTATCCCCAACACCTGATTGCATAACCAGAAAATTTCGGGAGTTTCATAGGTGGAAATTCTCGTAGCTCTAGTTCTTCTTCCACGAATATTGGTTTGAGATTGGGATTTCTTACCGAGTATTCGTTCTTGAGCCGTACCTTGTTGAATTAATTCTTCTACCTTCATTCTACGTGGCTTCGCAAATTTAGGGATATGTGGCCACTTCAAGAGATATACATTTGTTCATTTTGTTCGGATGTGAAGACTTTATGTTGCAATTTTCATTCCGTTGGATTCAGCTTCAATATTTTGTCTATCAATGTGCTAATGGTGGTCAACCTCTTCAGGATGGCTCCTCCAACGCGCTTGACTCCAAATCCGGATCCGCCACCACCTCCTCCTCCTCCGGAAGCATGGCAAGCTGTGATGGCCGCAACTAATGCAAACACACAGTTGATCATGCAGATCCTCCAAGAGCACAATCAAGGCAGGCAAGGGAACCAAGGCAACAATCAGCACCACTTTGCTACACTGAACCAGTTCCTTGCTAATGGTCCAAAGACGTTCAGCAATTGTGTTGAGGCTTCCGATGCTGACGATTGGCTTGTGGATCTGGGCAAGCATTTTGAATGCAGCAACGTCAGGCCTGAAGATTTCGTCAAGTTCGCTTCCTTCCAACTCAAAGATCAGGCTGCAGAATGGTTCCAGCAGTACAAGGATTCCAGAGGTGGACGTCTGATCACTTGGGATGATTTCCGCCAAGATTTCCGAGCTCATCACATCCCTCAAAGTGTGGTTGAGAGTAAGCATCAGGAATTCCGCAATCTGAAGCAAGGCTCTTTGTTTGTCTATGACTACAACAAGTTGTTCCAAAAGCTCACCCGCTTTGCCAAGCAGGACGTCCCTGATGAGAAGAGTATGATATATCAGTTCAGGGGTGGCCTCAGAGAAGAAATCCAGCTCGCTCTTGTCCTCTTTGAGCCGTTGAGATACGATGAGTTCTACAACATGGCACTAAAGCAAGAGGCTGCTCAGTTGAGGTGTGATGCTTCCAGGAAGCGAGTCAGAGAGGCTACTCCTTCTTCCTCTACTCAAGTGGCCAAGCAGCAGAAGATTTGGCTTCCTCCTCCTCTGTTCCGTCAGCCGTATCAGCAGAAGAGCAAAGGTGGCAGTGGTTCTTCCCACCCACCCAACCCTGGCTTTCAGAACAAGTCTTCGTCTCAACCTCCAAGACCGAGTGCTCCGTACCACCGTCCGCTTTCAGAGGTTACGTGCAACAAGTGCCAAGAAAAGGGTCACTACGCCAACAAGTGTTTCAACCAGAGGCGTCTTCCTCCTCCTCCTCCTGTGAGATCGGCAAGTACAGCTGTGGTCAAGCATAACCCCAAGCATGCCAAGGTCAATATGGTGAATGCAGCTCAGGCAGAGGATTCTTCAGATATCATCATGGGTAACCTTCCTGTTAATGATATTTCTTTAGCACTAAGGCATTACCTAGAGCTATGCAAGTCGTCTCTCCGGCTAAGCGACTGAGTTCTAGTATGGTGGTTCCGGATATTTCTATCTTGATGGGTGATTTCAAGTTTCTTGCTTCTCCAATGGTTCTTGGTAACTCGGATATTGATATTATTCTCGGAATGGATTGGCTTTCTAAGCACAAGGCTCAGCTTGATTGTGCAGCCAAGCAGATTCAATTGACTCATTCGTCTGAGGAAGTAATTGTCTTTGCCGCCCGGGATAATACCGTTCGTCTGTTTTCTCTCAATGAGAAGGGCAAACTGGATGCTATCTCACAAATTCCAGTCGTTTGCGAATATCAAGACATCTTTCCAGAAGAGCTCCCAGGAATGCCTCCGCACCGGCCAGTTGAATTTGTTATTGATCTTGAGCCTGGCACGGAACCTGTGTGCAAACGTCCTTACAAGCTCGGACCTGAAGAGTTGAAGGAGCTGAAGAAACAACTCGATGAGCAAGAAAGAATGGGTCTCATCCGGCCTAGTTCTTCTCCGTGGGGTTGTGGTGTTCTTTTTGTGAAGAAGAAGGATGGATCAGAACGACTTTGTGTTGATTACCGCCCATTGAACAAGAAGACCATCAAGAACAAATACCCACTTCCCAACATCAATGAGCTGTTTGAACAACTCAAAGGTGCTCAAGTATTCTCCAAGCTTGATCTCCGTATGGGTTATCATCAGATTCGTATCCGTGAGCAAGATATTCCCAAGACGGCTTTCAGGACAAGCTTTGGCTCATATGAATACACCGTCATGTCTTTTGGCCTCATCAACGCTCCTCCGACGTTCTCTCGCATGATGAACTTCATCTTCAACGCCTACACCAATGACTTCGTTTTGGTCTATCTCGACGACATTCTGGTTTTCTCCAAGAACAAGGAAGATCATGCCAAACACTTGCGTTTGGTGCTTGATAAGCTCAGGGAACATCAGTTCTACGCCAAGTTCTCCAAGTGTGAATTTTGGCTCGATGAGGTTCTTTATCTTGGTCATATCATCTCTGCCAAGGGCATTGCCGTGAAACCTGAGAAGGTGTCTGCAATTGTGAATTGGGAACCTCCTCAGAACGTGAAGCAACTCCGCAGTTTCCTCGGTCTCGCAAGCTATTGCAGAAGATTCGTTGAAAACTTTTCTAAGATCGCGAAGCCTCTCTCAAATCTTCTTCAGAAGCACGTCAAGTACATTTGGTCTCCGGAGTGTGATATTGCTTTCAACACTTTGAAAGAGAAGTTGATCATTGCTCCAGTTTTGACTCCGCCTGATGAATCCAAGCCGTACGAGGTCTTTTGTGATGCCTCTCTCCAAGGTCTTGGCGCAGTTTTTGATGCAAGAGAAGAAAGTTGTTGCTTATACCTCTCGCCAGTTGAAGCCTAATGAGAAGAACTACCCCACTCATGATCTCGAGTTGACGGCAGTTGTGCATGCTTTGCTGACTTGGAGACATCTTCTATTGGGAAGAAAAGTGGATATTTTCACTGATCACAAGAGTCTCAAGTACATCTTCACTCAGCCTAATCTCAACCTCAGGCAAACTCGATGGGTTGAAATGATTCAAGAGTATAATCCGAGTATCGAGTATACTCCAGGCAAGGCCAATGTGATTGCTGACGCTTTGAGCAGGAAAGCGTATTGCAACAGTCTGATTCTTAAGCCTCATCAACCCGAGCTTTGTGAAGCTTTCCGCAAACTGAATCTGCAAGTTGTTCCTCGAGGTTTCCTCGCCAACCTTCAAGTCTCTCCTACCTTAGAAGACCAGATTCACCAAGCCCAGCTTCTTGATGCTATGGTGAAAAAGGTGAAGATTGGGATTGCCAAGAGTCAGTCCAAGTATAAGTGCTACCGCCTTGATGACAAGGACACTCTCTTCTTCGAGGATCGAATTATGGTACCCAAAGGTGAACTTCGTAAAGTGATCATGAACGAGGCTCACAATTCTCTCCTCTCCATCCACCCTGGGAGTACGAAGATGTATCAGGATCTCAAGCAAGCTTATTGGTGGACTCGAATGAAGCGCGAGATCGCTCAATTCGTGAATGAATGTGATGTCTGCAGAAGAGTGAAGGCAGAACACCAAAGGCCAGCAGGTCTCCTCCAACCTCTTGCCATTCCAGAATGGAAGTTTGACCACATTGAAATGGACTTCGTGACTGGGTTTCCAAAGTCCAAGTATGGCAATGATGCTATATTCGTTGTCATCGACAAGCTCACCAAAGTGGCTCACTTTCTGCCTATCAAAGAGTCGATCACTACAGCTTAATTGGCGGAACTCTATACCTCTCGAATTGTCTCTCTGCACGGTATTCCTCAAGTGATATCTTCAGACCGTGGCAGCATCTTTACCTCCAAATTTTGGGATTCGTTTCAGAAGGCCATGGGCACCAACATCCGCTTCAGCACTGCTTTCCACCCTCAAACAAGCGGTCAAGTCGAGCGTGTCAACCAGATTCTTGAAGATATGCTCAGGGCTTGTGTGATCTCCTTCGGCATGAAGTGGGAGGATTGTCTTCCTTATGCTGAATTCTCCTATAACAACAGTTTTCAAGCAAGTTCGGGCAAGGCCCCATTTGAAATTCTGTATGGCAGGAAGTGCCGTACCCCTCTCAACTGGTCTGAAACCGGTGAACGTCAGCTGCTGGGTAATGACTTAATCACAGAGGCAGAAGAAATGTGCAAAGTCATTCGTGATAACCTCAAAGCAGCCCAATCCCGCCAGAAGAGCTACTATGATAGTAAGCACCGTGATTTGGCTTTCGAGATCGGAGATCATGTTTACCTCCACGTCTCTCCTATGAAAGGTACTCGGCGCTTCAGTATCAAAGGGAAGCTTGCCCCTAGATACGTGGGACCTTTCAAGATTGTCAGCAAGAGAGGCGACCTCGCCTATCAACTCGAGCTTCCTTCAAACTTCGCAAATCTTCTTGATGTGTTCCATGTCTCTCAGCTTCGAAAGTGCTGCAAGACTCCTGACCGCACAGTCAACTTCGAGGACATTGAGCTCCAAGAAGATCTCTCGTATCGTGAGCACCCAGTTGCTATTCTTGAAGAGACTGAACGCAAGACTCGCAACAAGTCAATCAAATTTCTCAAAGTCAAGTGGTCTCACCATTCCGACCGTGAAGCTACCTGGGAACGCGAGGATCACCTCCGTTCTGAGTACCCGGTGATGAGGACATGACTACCTTGGATACGACCAAAAATATTGCATACATGCATATTTGTCAGGTGATTTCTAATGCAAACTATTCAATAATCTATTTATGTTATCCAGAACAAAAATACTTCACACACTTTTGTGTTTTGTCTAATTGCAGGTGTATGGGACATTTGTACAATCCACATATGAAGATAAGGGAAAAGGAGAAGTTTAGGTTGTGTTCAAAAAGTCCTCTCACGTCACTTTTGGGCCAAGAGAAGATAGAGTCCAAGTCTCTCACGTTCTGGATTCAGATTCGGACTGCACAGACATACCTGACTCAAAACGCCAACAACTTTTTCATACGGACTCCGAATTGGGTGATTCTTTTTTTGTTGGAAACTAGATTTCGTGCTCTTTCCAACCCAATTGGATTCACCTTCAAATTCATCCGGAGCGTTGAGTTACGGACGAAACAATCTGACGTTGCAGCAGAATCCGAGTCAAACTACAAGCCCAAAGGTGTTGCATCACCTCCACTTGGGCCCATGAGCCTTGTACGACCTAGGGTTAGTTTTAGGCTGCCTTGGGACGTCCTCCCACCTCCTTGGCCGCCACCCCTTGCTCCTATATAAGTAGATCCATCTAGTAGCTTTTTCCTTGGGTTTTATTTAGTTAAAAGTTAGCCATCACTGCAACTTCGTGTACTTCGTTTGTGTCCAACGACCAGACCAAGACCGCTTATGAAACCCCACTTTTATCAATACTTCATCCATACTCGCAATATTCAGATTGCTTAATCATATTCTTGCTTGTTCTTCGATTGCTTGCAGGAATAGACCTTCGTGGTCAGGTTGATCGTGCTCCAGCGTGGTCAATAACCTCCTGGAGTTGGTTTAGCGATTGCAAAGGCGCAACGTCGTGCACGTTTGTAGTCGGATCGTCAAAGTCGTCTCCACCAAATCGATAGTTATCATCTCATCGAAAGATCGGGACCCTCGCCTCTATCAAGTGGTATCAGTTTTCAGGTTACTCGGTGAGAATTTCCATTTTTTCTAGATTAGATTTATTTTCTTACCTATTGTCCAAGAAAAAGCCACAAAAAAGAGTTAGATCTATTCATCCTTGGTCCAAGCCAGTCTGAGCCTTTGCAATTTTCTTTTCATTGCTTGCATAGTTGAATTATCGGTTGCATCGTCGTGTCGAGTTGCTGGTCTTAGTGTCTAGTTCGTTTAGAGTTTCGAGTTCTGTTCACATTAGTCACGCCACCGCTGCATCATTATCTCTTCCGCTGTCCACCATCCATCCATCAATTTCCACCATGTGCTACCCACCATTCATTGTCATAATAATAGTTGAGATCGTTCACATCTTCACTTGATCCAATCTGCATCTTATCTAGTTTGTTTTGGAAAGAGGGAGAAAAAAAGAGAGAAAAAAAACGAGAGAAAAAAAACGAGAGAAAAAAAAGAGAAAAAAAGAGTCAGAGAAAAAAAAAGGAGAGAAAGAAAAAAAGTGTGAGGAAAAAAAAAGAGAAGAAAAAAAAACAAAATTCGGATCTTTTTAGACTCAATCTCGTAGTTGAATTCGGATTGGAATCTGTTTTGTGCACTGTTCAGTAAAACAGGCATAACTTCCTCATACGAAGTCCGTTTTGCCTCCGCGACTCAAACGAAAGCTAGCGACGAGCCGCATCTAAATAGTTGAAGAAGCTAGTTCAATATTTGGCACCTCAAAATCGGCTTCTAAATAGGTCTTTTTGCCCTCCGAAGTTCATGAACATAGCTTATTCCAGTTTTTCAGGACAGTTTTCGAATTTTTTGACTCCTCATATCAACTCGGAATTGAGTGATTCCTTTTGTGTTTGAAAGCTTGAGTCAATACCATTCTTGAAAAAAAATCGGCACAAACTTTTTCAGAGGAAAGTTGGAGACAAAGTTGTTGATATATCCTGCTTGGCTGTTGTTTCACATCATTATCTTTACTGCCGTTGTGATCTTCACTTATATCTTGCTGTCCAGAGCTACTTAGTATCCTTCATTGATTCTAGTTGTGCTACGACGTGACCTCATTAGTGTTCTAGGCTCGCGTCTCTAGTTCGGTCTAGCCTAGGACCAGCATAGTACCGTCGTTGAGCGTTTATTCAACATTGCATCTCTGAATTGATTATTGCTAATCTTTTGCTACCATATATAGCCAACCCAGCTCCACATATTTCTACACCGTGTATACGCATGTTCCCCTGGCAATCGCTTTACACAATCTTCGGAGTTATTTGACACCGCTGGTTGCCTGTCACCACCTGCCGCATGGTAAGAACTTGTAAGCTATTGATATTTGCTTTACTGTGAGCACTTTACAACCACATCCTAGTAGTTCATAGGAACATTATTCTCGAATTTTGGTTCTTGTTTCTACTAATCATGACAGGTTCCAGAGATAGAAGTTCTTGGACGACGGACACATCTTCACCATCACGAGAGTTGGGACAACACACACAAGCATATGGTCAGGTTATCTCTTTACCATCATTTGAGGGTAGATTTAATCCTGCTATTTATCTAGCTTGGGAGCTTGAAGTAGAACAAGTTTTTAGTCACCATGATTTTTCTGAACTTGAGAGAGTACGAGCTACCATTAGAGCATTTACTGGTTTTGCTTCTGTTTGGTGGAATGTACATTGTAAGAAAAACATTGATAACCAACCCACAACTTGGAAAGTTTTGAAAGCTATAATGAGACAACAATTTTTTCCTCCTTACTATCGTCGTGAATTGCGTTGCAAATTGGAGCAATTAAAACAAGGCAGTAACAATGTTCATGCTTACTACCAAGAGTTCAAATCTTATATGCATCATTGTGACATAGAAGAATCTGAGGATGATACAATGAATAGATTTTTTGGTGGTTTGAACCATGATATTCAGGCAAGATTTTGGTATATTCCTCGTTGCATTACTGGTATGTATGTCTGTGCTTGTACCTTTGAGAGACAGATACAGGAGGATGCATTGGGTGACTACAACAACTACTATTCCAGTTCATGCTCACCATCGCCGGTTGGTTACTCCACTATTGCACCTACTAGAGCAGCCCCACCTCGGATTGTGAGCGCAATATCATCTCAAGAGTATGGTACATTGTCAACGTCCGTACCTACATCAGCTACATCTTTGCGAGGTAACAGTAAAGGTATTGATGATATAACTTCACATGAGAATGAAGCATGCCTAGTTAACTTGAATGCATCATGTGTTGAGTTACCTGTTGATTTGAGCACACCACCTATTTTAGAGACTCTTGTTACTGTCATGAATGCGTCATGTGATCAAACAACTGAAATATCAACAATTTTGAGTGCACCCATTGAATTAACTGTTGATGCAAAAGAACCAATGTTTAATCATTTTGATATGACCTCTAATCTTGATGATGATTCTGTGTCCAATGACTTATTGCGTGTTTGCTTATTTAAGCATGTTGTAGCATGTAAATTTGATGCAAGTAAGGTTTATTCATCGAAGTTAGGATGGTTTAATGATGAACATTGCCAATCTTTTGAAGAGAATAAGAGCTTCACTTATATGTACAAACTGAGTTCCAATATTTTCATGCCTTCTACTTCCTGTGATAATTTTTTGGATTTAGATTTTATGAACAATGAAAGTTACTCATGTATACATGTGACATATGTGCAAAAATCAAGGGAAGTTAAAATGGATGACATATACATATACAACATGTACACCTTGTCTCTTTTGTTAGCCACATTTCAGATTAAGCAATGCCGAGGACGGCTTTATTTTCAAAAAGGGGAGGATGATGAGGACATGACTACCTTGGATACGACCAAAAATATTGCATACATGCATATTTGTCAGGTGATTTCTAATGCAAACTATTCAATAATCTATTTATGTTATCCAGAACAAAAATACTTCACACACTTTTGTGTTTTGTCTAATTGCAGGTGTATGGGACATTTGTACAATCCACATATGAAGATAAGGGAAAAGGAGAAGTTTAGGTTGTGTTCAAAAAGTCCTCTCACGTCACTTTTGGGCCAAGAGAAGATAGAGTCCAAGTCTCTCACGTTCTGGATTCAGATTCGGACTGCACAGACATACCTGACTCAAAACGCCAACAACTTTTTCATACGGACTCCGAATTGGGTGATTCTTTTTTTGTTGGAAACTAGATTTCGTGCTCTTTCCAACCCAATTGGATTCACCTTCAAATTCATCCGGAGCGTTGAGTTACGGACGAAACAATCTGACGTTGCAGCAGAATCCGAGTCAAACTACAAGCCCAAAGGTGTTGCATCACCTCCACTTGGGCCCATGAGCCTTGTACGACCTAGGGTTAGTTTTAGGCTGCCTTGGGACGTCCTCCCACCTCCTTGGCCGCCACCCCTTGCTCCTATATAAGTAGATCCATCTAGTAGCTTTTTCCTTGGGTTTTATTTAGTTAAAAGTTAGCCATCACTGCAACTTCGTGTACTTCGTTTGTGTCCAACGACCAGACCAAGACCGCTTATGAAACCCCACTTTTATCAATACTTCATCCATACTCGCAATATTCAGATTGCTTAATCATATTCTTGCTTGTTCTTCGATTGCTTGCAGGAATAGACCTTCGTGATCAGGTTGATCGTGCTCCAGCGTGGTCAATAACCTCCTGGAGTTGGTTTAGCGATTGCAAAGGCGCAACGTCGTGCACGTTTGTAGTCGGATCGTCAAAGTCGTCTCCACCAAATCGATAGTTATCATCTCATCAAAAGATCGGGACCCTCGCCTCTATCACCCGGCGTTCTTTCAGTCCTAGATCTCGGGACGAGATCCTTTCGTAGTGGTGGAGTGTTGTAACGCCCCAGATATAACTTTCCCAATTTGTACTCCAACTCTTGCCGTTTCCGGCGTTAAGTTATATTTATTTCTCAGGTTCGGGTCTTTGTCTCCGTGTGTTGTTTTCGTTGTCATGCATCTCATATCATGTCATCATGTGCATGGCATTTGCATACGTGTTCATCTCATGCATTCGAGCATTTTCCCCGTTGTCCGTTTTGCATTCCGGCGCTTCGTTCTCCTCCGGTGGTCATTTCTAGATTTCTTTCGTGTGTGGGGTTTAAACATTTCCGGATTGGACCGAGACTTGTCAAGCGGCCTTGGTTTACTACCGGTAGACCGCCTGTCAAGTTTCGTATCAATTGGACTTCGTTTGATACTCCAACGGTTAACCGAGGGACCGAAAAGGCCTCGTGTGTGTTGCAGCCCAACACCCCTCCAATGTGGCCCAAACCCCACCAAACTCTGCTCCATCACCTAGAGCGTTCGATCACGATCGCGTGGCCGAAAACCGCACCTCATTTGGACTCTCCTAGCTCCACTTATGCCTATAAATAGCCCCCCCCCCCGTTTTTCGGATCTCTCTCCCCCTCGAAACCCTAATTTTCTAGATCCGCCGCTCCCCCCGCCGACGGACACGTCCGAATCGGGACGGACGTGTCCGCCCCGCCGCGCCCGGCCACTCAGAAGCCGCCACGTGGCCGCGCCACTCGCCACCGCCGCCGGCCCGCGGGAGCCCGAGTCCGGCCCCCGCCGCCACCTACCCGGGCCACTCCGCCGCCCGCCGCCGCCTGTCTTCTTCCCCGACTCCGGTGCTCGCCGCCACCGCGCCGGAGACCGCGCGCCACCGCGCCGGACGCCGCCGCCTGCCTCGTCGCCGGTCGCCGCCCGAGCCGGCGCCGCCGCACACGGCCCCCGCGGCCACCACCGCCTCCTCCACGTCCGGCCACCTCCCCGCTCCGGCCACCTCTCCTTCGGCCGCCGCCGTCATCTACAGGGATCCCGGCGAGCCTCCGGCGAGATCCGCCGCCATCTCGGGAAACGTGCCCGATCCGATCTGGAAATTGAGGGGTTGACCTAATTTTGCCCTTTCACCGCTATTTTTTTATGCAAACTTTGACCTGCCATATCTCCGCATCCGTAACTCCGTTTTGGACATATAGTATATCAAAATGTTCGTCTCGACGAGTACATCATTTCATTCCATTGCATCATTTGCATTTGAGTTCATCTTGATGCCTGAAATGCTGCTAAAAGGAGGCTTCGTGAGTTAATTGTCAGATCTGCTAGTTCATCTTAGATTTTTGTCATTTTTGCCATGATTATTGTGTGCATGATATGCCTGTGAGTCCTTCATATGTTTTGTTAAGCTTTTTGTCATCTTTCCAGAGGTGCAACCCATGCATTTTTAGGATGTGTGTGGTGACTTGTGCAAGCTTGCAAAGTGAGGCACCCGGTAGATCTGTTTTCAGGGACTTAGTAGTTTTCACCAAGTCTGGGATTATTTAGTTCATGATGCCATATGATCAGCTTGATTCCTAGTGATCCGTGCCTCTTTTGAGGATGATCACTAAAGGAGTTTTGTTAATCTTGTTATGCTCTATCCATCCATGTCTTTACTTGCTATTATGGAGCACCCTAGCTTGAGTCAATCGAGCTCTACTTTTGCTTCGTTGTGAATCTGGGCAGATCGTCAACTCGTTTGCGATTTTGCCGATGCTATTGTAGTTGATCCGTGCATGTTATGCCATTGTTCTTGCTATGTCTAGCTAGCATTTTGTGCCTTCTTAATGGATGTATGCTAGCCTTGCCATGACTTGCACCGTAGTGAGTGTATCGAGCTTGTTTACATGCCTTCGTGAGTTAAATTTCAGCATGTCTCAGTTTTCACTAAGTCTGAAAACTGATTGTGTTTTAGCTATGTTCGTGTGCTTATTAGTATATTTTGTGAACCCTTTTGACCCCAGGTCACTTTGGGTCTTTTGTTAAGCTTGTTGAGTAGCTCCATTCCATGTTCTTACTTGTCATAATAAGGTCATGTATCATGTTGTTTTGCTGCTCCGAAGAGGGCTTCGTGATCTGAAATTTCAGACAAGTGTTAATTTCACTAAGTCTGAAATCTGTTTTGCATTTGCGTTTTTTCCATGCTTGTTTGAACCTCATAATGGATGAATTGGCCGTGGCTCAGTGCTAGTCTTTTGTTAAGCATCTTGTGTGCATCCGTGCCATGTATTTTTTTGTCATGTTTGGTGGTTGTAGCATGTTCATTTCGTTGCATTTAGATGCCTACTTGCTGTAAATCGCAGACCGGTGTCATTCTTAAAACGCTTGCCATTTCCAAACCGTAGCTCCGATTCCGGCGTTCTTTATATCGTTTTCAAGCGATTTCATCCCATATTTCCAGTGGCACACTTGGTTTTCCATGTTGAGGCCAGGTTCATGCATTTCCTGTCATATCTTGCATTTTGCATCCCGCATAGCATGTCATCATTGCATCTTATTGTTTGAGTTTGCACGTGGTTGATTGTATCCTTGTTGCTTGTTTGTATTGTTTGGGTAGAGCCAGGATACGAGTTCGCTAACGAGGAGACCGTTGAGTTTGCTTTTGAGGATCCAGTCAACTCTGACAGCTTTGCAGGCAAGATGATCATACCCTCGAAATCACTACTATTTTTGCTATGCTAGTTTGCTCGCTCTTTTGCTATGCCAATGCTACGATGCCTACCTTTTGATTGTCAGCCTCCCAATTGCCATGTTGAACCTCTAACCCACCATGTCCTAGCAAACCGTTGATTGGCTATGTTACCGCTTTGCTCAGCCCCTCTTATAGCGTTGCTAGTTACGGGTGAAGATTGGAGCCGTTCCTTGTTGCAACATTTATTTACTTGTTGGGATATCATTATATTGCTATGTTATCTTAATGCATCTATATACTTGGTAAAGGGTGGAAGGCTCGGCCTCTCGCCTAGTGTTTCGTTCCACTCTTGCCGCCCTAGTTTCCGTCATATCGGTGTTATGTTCCCGGATTTTGCGTCCCTCACGCGGTTGGGCTATAATGGGAACCCCTTGATAGTTCGCCTTGATTAAAGCTTTGCCAGCAATGCCCAACATTGGTTTTACTATTTTCCACCTAGCCTCTTTTTCCCTTGGGTTTCCGGAGCCCGAGGGTCATCTTTTTTTTAGCCCCCCACGGGCCAGTGCTCCTCTGAGTGTTGGTCCGAACTGAGCTGCCTGCGGGGCCACCTCGGGGAAACTTGAGGGTTGGTTTTACTCGTAGCTAGTCTCATCTGAGTGTGCCCTGAGAATGAGATATGTGCAGCTCCTATCGGGATTTGTCGGCACATTCGGGCGGTGTTGCTGGTTTAGTTTTGACCTGCCGAAATGTCTTGTTGTACCGGGATACCGAGTCTGATCGGTGTGTCTTGGGTGGAGGTCTATTCCTTCGTTGACCGTGAGAGCTTGTCATGGGCTAAGTTGGGACTCCCCTACAGGGATTGAACTTTCGAAAGCCGTGCCCGCGGTTATGGGCGGATGGGAATTTGTTAATGTCCGGTTGTACATAACTTGAACTTAATTTAATTAAAATGAATCAACCGTGTGTGTTACCGTGATGGCCCCTTCTCGGCGGAGTCCGGGAAGTGGACACAGTGTTGGAGTAATGCTTGCGCAGGTTGTTCCTTTAGATTCTCGCTCGTGCTTTGCCTCCTCTTCTCGCTCTCTGTTGCGTATACGTTAGCCACCATATATGCTAGTCGCTTGCTGCAGCTCCACTTATATTTGCCTTACCCCTTCCTATAAGCTTAAATAGTCTTGATCGCGAGGGTGCGAGATTGCTGAGTCCCTGTGGCTCACAGATACTATAACTCCAGATGCAGGTCCAGGTGATTCCGCTCCAGGTGACGATTACGAGCTCAAGTGGGAGTTCGACGAGGACTCGCAGCGTTACTACGTGTCTTTTCCTGATGATCAGTAGTGGTGCCTAGTTGGGGTTCGATTCCGGGCCTTGTCGCATGTTGGGTTCTTTTCTATTTTGGCACCGTAGTCGGGCCATGAGTGTTTGTATGATGGATGTTATTTATGTACTTTGATGTGACGTGGCGAGTGTAAGCCAACTATGTATCTTCCCCTTTTATTATATATTACATGGGATGTTGTGATGATTGCCTAACTTGCGACATTGCTTTCAATGCGGTTATGTCTCAAAGTCGTGCCTCGACACATGGGAGCTATAGCCGCATCGAGGGCGTTACAGGTGGTGACGACGCTAACTCGGGCAGCGTCGGGTGTGCTCCAGTGGCTCGCTCCGGTGTCTTCCTACCCAGGAAACCATGTCAAACGGGACCACAAACGAGCGCAGGTTAGAGAGAGAGAGAGAGCGGCGCGGCAGTGGTGAGCTTATGGTGGCAAAACCACACCGGCGAACGGCGGCGCTCGGCGGACCTTCTCTGCGAGATCCAAAACACCCGACAGGCGCGTGTGTACGAGGGGTGATGGGGAAAGGGCTTCGGAAGGTTTCCCCTAGGGCTTTTCCTCGCGTGCGGTGTCCCTGGGGAGCACGGGGTCGGACGGGGGAGCAGATTGACTCGGGTGCGGCCTCGGCGTGCGTGTGCGGGGCGCGTGCGTCCGACCTGAGGAAGGGGACGAATAGGCGCGGGGCCCGCTGGACAGAGAGAGAGAGAGGCGATGGGTGCGGCGCTGCGTACCGCTTCGGCGGAGTGGGGTGCTGGGCTGCGGGCGGTGGGGTTTGGTGGGCCGTGGCTGTCTGGGCCGTGCAGTGCGCTGCGGCGCTGCGCTGCGATCCTTTTTTAAAAACAGAAACTACAACAGCAGAACAAAATAAATAAAATAAAATACACAATATAAATTCTAAATAAAAATACCTAGACACACAGTAAAAATACCCCTGTAGCTATAAACTACAGGAACACTTGTTCCAATACTAATGCAATTTTGGAAATTCATTTTGATGCAAAAGGCCACACAAACAGTAAAATAACACACAATTAAAATACTTTGAAGATCACAAAAATTACCAGAACATATCAGATAAACGAGAAACAATATTCTGCACATTATGAACATTTTTAAACAGGGGAGAAGTCATGTTATCTCCACTCCAATAAATTGCCTTTAGTTGCATAATGAAGAGAATATTCCAGAAAAGCAAATAATGCATGGAAAAATATGAGATGCATATGAATGATCTATTAACATCCAAATTGGGAAAATTGGGATGTTACAAACCTACCCCCCTTAAGATGAATCTCACCCTCGAGATTTGGGCTAGCTAGCAAATAGGTGTGGGTGATCCTGCCTGAGATCCTCCTCTCGTTCCCAGGTAGCTTCCTCCTCTGTGTGATGATCCCACTGAACCTTGCATAACTTGATTGTCTTGGTGCGAGTAACTCTCTGTGCAGTCTCCAGAATCTTAACAGGCTTCTCCTCATATGTCAAATCACTCTCCAACTGAATTGCCTCAAGTGGCACTGTGTCCCTCAATGGAACATCCATCATCTCTGCATGGCACTTCTTCAACTGAGATACATGAAACACATTATGAACTCCTGACATGGATTCTGGCAACTCCAGCTGATAAGCTACCTCTCCTCTACGCTCCAAGATCTTGTAAGGCCCCACAAAACGTGTCCCTCAATGGAACATCCATCATCTCTGCATGGCACTTCTTCAACTGAGATACATGAAACACATTATGAACTCCTGACATGGATTCTGGCAACTCCAGCAGATAAGCTACCTCTCCTCTACGCTCCAAGATCTTGTAAGGCCCCACAAAACGTGGTGCTAACTTACCCTTGATTCCAAACCTCTTAATTCCACGAAGTGGTGAAACTCTATGATATGCACGGTCTCCTACCTCATATGTCACCTCCTTACGTTTTGCATCAGCATAACTCTTCTGCCTGGACTGTGCTATCTTCAGCCTGTCACGAATCAACTTGACCTTCTCCTCAGCATCTCTGATCAAGTCTGGTCCAAAGAACTGACGTTCTCCAACCTCATCCCACATCAATGGTGTCCTGCACTTCCTACCATACAATACCTCAAATGGTGCCATCTTCAGACTAGCCTGGTAACTGTTATTATATGAGAACTCTGCATAAGGTAAATTATCATCCCAACTGGACCCATAGTCCAAAGCACAAGCTCTCAACATATCCTCCAAAATCTGATTTACCCTCTCTGTCTGCCCATCTGTCTGTGGATGGAAAGCTGTACTGAACTCCAGCCTGGTGCCCAAGGATTCATGCAACTGACGCCAAAATTTGGATGTGAACTGAGTACCTCTATCAGACACTACCTTCCTTGGAACTCCATGCATACAAACAATTTTAGACATATAAATTTTTGCTAGCTGAGCACTGGTATAAGTAGTCTTTACCGGGATGAAGTGAGCATCAGCAACTTTAGTCAGACGATCAACAACTACCCAAATAGAATCATAACCTGATCGAGTCCTGGGTAGACCTGTAATGAAATCCATACCAATCTCATCCCACTTCCAATCAGGTATAGGCAATGGCTGTAACAAACCTGCTGGCCTCTGATGTTCTGCTTTAACTCGCTGGCACACATCACATGTTGCAATATACCTAGCAATTTCCCTCTTCAGGCTAGGCCACCAAAATCTTTCCCTCAAATCCAAATACATCTTAGTATTACCTGGGTGAATAGAATAAGGTGAATCATGCGCCTCCTGAAGAATCAACTTCCTGATATCTGCATCCTGAGGTACACAAATACGCTTCTCAAACCATATGGCCCCATGTTCATCCTCATGGAAACCTTCTGCCTTACCGTTCACCATATTCTCTTTTATCTCAGCGATCTCCTTATCACCCTTTTGAGCTTCTCTGATCCTGTCAAGCCAAGTAGGCTTTACCTCAAGTGTTGCTAAATATCCCTTGGGAACCATCTCCAACCGGAGATTCCTGAACTGCTCACATAACTCTGGTGGCATATCATCAATATTAACTGCATTAGCATGGCTCCTACGACTCAATGCATCAGTAACAACATTAGCCTTACCAGGATGATACTGCACATTCAAATAATAATCCTTAATAAGCTCCAACCATCTCCTCTGCCTGAGGTTCAAATCCTTCTAAGTAAAAATATACTTCAAGCTCTTATGATCAGTAAATATATCACAATGATTACCAATAAGATATGGCCTCCAAGTTTTCAATGCATGCACAACTGAGGCTAACTCCAAATCATGTGTAGGATAATTATGCTCATGATTCTTAAGCTGGCGTGAAGCATATGAAACAACTTTACCTTCCTGCATCAACACACTGCCAAGTCCTTGACGAGAAGCATCACAATATACCTGGAAGTCCTTATGTATATCTGGCAGAGTTAAAACTAGTGCTGTAACCAAACGCTGCTTCAATTCCTGAAAGCTGGCTTCACATTCATCAGTCCAAACAAACTTCTTCTCCTTCGTCAACAATTCAGTCATAGGCTTTGCAATCTTGGAAAAGTTCTCAATAAACCTCCTGTAATAACCTGCAAGGCCCAAAAAGCTGCGAATCTCTCCAACTGTCGTGGGTGTCTCCCACTCTGTAACTGCAGCAACCTTAGATGGATCAACTGCAACTCCATTACCTGACACAACATGTCCAAGGAATGCTACCTCATCCAGCCAAAACTCACATTTGCTGAACTTGGCATACAGGTGATGTTCCCTTAGTTTCTCCATTACCAAACGCAGATGCACCTCATGCTCTTGCTTATTCTTGGAGAACACTAATATATCATCAATGAAAACAAACACAAATTTACCCAAGAACTCCATAAACACCTTGTTCATCATATTCATGAAGTATGCAGGGGCATTAGTCAATCCAAATGACATAACAGTATATTCATACAACCCATACCTCATGGTAAAAGTAGTCTTGGGAATATCTTGCTCACGAATCTTTAATTGATGATAACCAGAACGAAGATCAATCTTAGAAAACACAGTAGCTCCCTCCAACTGGTCAAACATATCATTTATCATAGGCAAAGGATACTTATTCTTAATGGTTACCTCATTCAGAGAACGATAATCAACACACATCCTCAAGGTACCATCCTTCTTCTCCACAAACAAAACTGGGGCTCCCCAAGGTGATGAACTTGGGCGAATAAATCCTTGTGCCTGTAATTCTCTTATCTGCTTCTTCAATTCCTCCAACTCCTGAGGAGGCATTCTATACGGTCTCTTTGCAATAGGTCCAGTGCCTGGTATTAAATCAATCAGAAACTCAATATCTCTATCTGGTGGCATACCTGGTAACTCCTCTGGAAACACATCTGGATAATCTCTCACAACTGGCACCTCTTCCAGGCTACCACCTTAAGAGAGTTCACCTGCACCTGATTACGCTTATACTTACACACATATTTGATCCTCTTCCCTCCTGGTGCACTGAGAGTAATAGATCAACTGGCACAATCAATACGACATTTATATAACTGCAACCAATCCATACCCAAAATAATATCCAGACCTTGTGACTTCAATATAATCAAATCCGTAGGAAAATCATGCTTTCCAATAGACAAAGTCAATTGATGGCAACCAACAGCTGCTATCATCTCAGCTCCTGGGGAACTCACTCTAATAGGCATACTAAGTGTTTTGGTTGGCAATCCATGTTTATCAACAAATACCCTCGAAATAAATGAATGCGATGCACCAGTATCAAAAAAGAAAAAGCGCGGGTACTGAGTTAATCAAGAACTTTGTAACATCCCAAATTTTCAATTTGGAATGTTATACATTAGATCATCATGCCTACCGTATTTTATTTTGCATTTTGGATGATCCTAGAAATTTCTACGCAACTCAAGGACCCGCGGAGTGAGTTGGGGAATTCATTATTTTCATATTTGAGTTTTCTCAAATTTTGAGAATAGGATCATTTGATTTTTATTATTTTATCATCAATTATTTCTATTACAAAAATATGAGAGAGGGAATAAAATGACTTTCCCAACATAAAGAAATATTGAGGATTTAATAATAAAATCAAATAAGTTTTTATTTCGGAGTTTTTCGTTATTTTATTTGAATTTAGGAAAAATGTGCGTTTTTCAAAACTGCATTTAGGCCCCAAATAAATGTTCACCTTGTGCGGCTTGATTTTAGAAGCCCGGGAAAATTTATTTCGGGATTTTTGGAGTCCATTTAGTATTTCTTTTTATTTTTCTTCGGTGCGTAATTATTTAAAAAAACGAACCGACCTAACGGGCCGTGTCCGACCCGGACCCCTGGCCCGGTCGCCTTTATAAGCCGGGGGGAGGCCCAGCCGAAGCCAAACCCTAGCCCCAGCCCCGAGCCGCCCGCCGCCGCCACCCGCCGCCGCCGCCGCCTCGCCGGACGCCGCCGCACGCCGCCTGAGGTCGCCTCGAAATCCGTGCCGTTTTTTTTTTGAAAACCGTTCGGTTTTCTGTCGGTTTTCGTCGGTTTTTTTTGTTTCGGTTTTTTTAAATAGATCGGTTTTTCCGAATTGTTTAATTAGCGAGCGTTTGTCCATTCGTTCGTTCTAACGAACGTTCGTCGTTTTTATTTTTCTCGGATTAAATCCGCGATTTTTCTGATTGCGATTCCTGATCCGATTTTTGTTTTAGTATAACTTTTCGCTCGTTTATCGGAATCAGGCGATTCAAGCGCCTGGAGTTTCGTCTCGAAACCCTCTATATGTTTGACCAACTTAAACAAGCTTTTGCCACTGTAAAGATTGCCCTAGATCCAGATTAGTAGAACGAAGTTCTTTTCTTTCGCCGTTTGACTTTCGTTGCTTCGTTTGATTTGATTCTTTTTGCAAACCGGAGTTCTTAAGTTGAATTTTCTGGTTAGATCTCTTATTTGACTTTTACCTGTGCATTAGATGAGTACTTATTGTATGCTTATTTGTTTGTCTGTGATAGAATACCCGGAGTGCGCCGCCTGTTACTTCGAATCGCTAGGTTTCGCGGATCATCAGCAAGGCAAGTAACACTTTGATCATACCTTTTCTACTACCCAGTTTTATTGCATTAGATCAATCCTCAAACATTGCATGATTAGGATCTAATTAAATTGTGGGATGGGAAGTAGTTGAGGTAGTACCTATCACCTGTTATATATCAAACCTTTGGGAGTTACTTCTACGTTCGCTTATTGTGCCATGCTATGCTAGTAGACGTGGATTGGGTGAGTGATATCCATGACAGATGTGAGTATTGTTAATTAATGGTTTATCTAAGGTGGCAACTTAAACACACATCTGGGTGGATTGAGGCACCTGGGTAATCCAGGATTTGCCTGTTTTCTTTTGGACCGCCACCCAGGCTCAAAGGGGATCATGAGACTATTCATACTAGAAACTTCCGTGTGCAGCCACAAGCTATTATGGGCTCTAGCATAGTTGACTAAGCCATGCGAACTCTTACAGTGGTAGACTAGCAGATGTAGGGGATGTAGGTGGTACGGTCTACCCGATCGTAAGGTGCGAGCCCTTCTGAAAGAATATATCTCGGTCATCCGTCTTCTCAAACACCATGTAGTGCGAGAAACCAAACGGAGGCGATCGAGTCTTGTGGGGAAAAGTGCGCAAACCTCTGTAGAGTGTATTAAACTAATCATGATTAGCCGTGTCCACGGTTATGGACATCTTGAGTATCTAGTACTTGGATTATCATGTGAATCTCAACATGTTACCCTAAATTAATTTTGTTGGGCTTTGTTAATGATGATGCTTAATTGGGATTGAGAATGCTCTCAACCATTCTCAATGTTTAACAACTACCATGATAATTAAATAAATTTATTCCTTTGCAGTAGGGAAAAATTGGCTTTACGCAAAACTGTAACCATAGAGCTTTCCACCAGCCAAATATGCATATAGTATAGCTGTTTCATTCCATTACTCTCTATGTGTTACATTGCCAGCATATTCCATGTGCTGACCCGTTTCGGGCTGCAACGTTAATGTTGCAGACTTTTCAGACGATGATTAAGGAGTTTTAGGTCGTGGTTCTATACTCAGTGATGCCGTTGGAGTTGATGGACTCACTTATCTTCCAAGCCTTCCGCTGTTATCGTTATTAGATGGCCTTAAGCCATATTTATTGTAATAAGTTCTCTCTTGAGACACTCGATGTAATAAGTGTGTGATTGCAACTCTGTTATAAATCCTCCGAGTACTATGTGGTGTCAGCATTACTGATCCAGGGATGACACCGGAGCACAGAGATCAGACTGTTTGAGGTCTGGTCGCTACAGAGATGGTATCAGAGCACATGCTGACTGTAGGACACGACCACTAAGCTAAAGACCTAGATCACTATTCATTCTCTTCTTTTCTGACCTCTCCTCTTTTCTACTCCTTTAGGATGGTGGATGCAAGGAACAAGTTCACGCAACCGGATGACGATACACCCTTTGGACGTCACTTGAAGGAAGTCACTAGATACCTGAACATAGGAGTACCAAGCCTCACCGGAACCTACAACACCACATTACCTGAAGAAGAGCGCTGGATGATTCAAGTTCAAGTTCCAGGAAGGACGTTCATGCCAGTCACTGAGCCCATAAGAGTTTTTTTTTGATGCACCAACTTGGAATCTAGGAAAGAGCATGGCAGCTCACATCGCCATGGGATGCATTGGAGAAGTCTACCGCAATGATCTCAAGTATACTATCTACCAGATTTGTGGACGCCGAGATGAGCACTGGGAGATGATCAGCACCCGGAAGGATAGATCAATTGCAGCTTTTATCCAGGAGTTAAACCAGAACATTCGACGACAGGAGAACCAGATGTGCGCCGACATGATAGACCTGAAGAAGGCAAAGACAAGAATCAAGGAACTGGAGGAAGAACTCAAGGCTACACGTGAAGATTATGAAGAAGAAATTGAAGTATTGGTGGACAAGAATGCCGACCTAACAATGAAGATCGGGATATTTATGGGAGGCCCTACACCAGTAGATGAAGACGAAGAACCCAAGGAGATTAGTCCGGAAGACTACATCATCATCGACGACACCGACTCGGACCTAGATGATAGCGATGATGACTATGTTGATGAAGCCGGAGCAGATATCATGGAGTCTGCAACCGAAAAATATTTCTAGTAGACCACCTCATCAGTAGTAGTAGTCCACCATGTAAATATAGTAGACCAAGCACTTTTGCGATAGTTAGATCGATTGTATGCCCTTGTTTGATTGAATGAAGTGAATTGTTTGATTTTGCCTCATGTGCATATGGGTAGTGTTTTCTCTTTAGACCCCCTCTATTCTTACATCTCATCTTTTCTAAACCCTCAAATGCCTCCGAGACGTGACCCCGGATTTACCTTTCCACCGGAGCTCACCCAGTTGATCCAGCAGCAGAACACATTGATGCAGTTGCTAGTCCAGAATCAAAATCAGGGGAACAACAACAACAACAACCCACCACCACCACCACCTGTTGATCACTTAGCCCGTTTTCTTAGGCTGAACCCGCCGGTGTTTTCCAGTAGCACCGAGCCAATAGTAGCAGATGATTGGCTCCGCAAGACATCTAGAGAGTTGACCACAGCAGGATGCACATATGTAGAGAAGGTGAAGTTTGCCACACATGAGCTTGAAGGACCCGCAGCATCCTGGTGGGAGAATTTCACAGCCACTTTCCCAGTCGACACTGTCACATGGGACTAGTTTCAGCAGGCTTTTCGCACTACCCATGTTTCAGCAGGAGCTATGGCGATGAAGAAGTGTGAGTTTTGCAACTTGCGCCAAGGAGGCCGGACAGTTGGCCAGTATGTGGAGGACTTTAGTAAGTTAGCACGTTATGCCCCAGATGACGTTGCTACAGATGCAGCGAAGCAGGAGAAGTTTCTGGAAGGACTGAATGATGAGTTGAGCATGCAGTTGATGGTAGCAACCTTCAACAACTACCAGGAGTTGGTAGACCGTGCTCTTATGATTGAAGGCAAGCAGCAACAAATTGAGAACCGCAAGAGGAAGTATGGACAAGGAAAGTACAACTCAGGAGCTTAGCAGAAGCCCCGTTTTACCCCTAGACCGGGGGGACATTTTCAACATACTCATGGAGGAGGTAGCTCGCACAATCACAATGGCCCTAGGAACGGTAATGGGAATGGAGGAGCAATGGCCAGAATTGCACCAACCCATCAACCCCAGCCAAGAAAGACCTGAGCCAAGTCACTTGCTTTAAGTGTTCGAAGACCAGACATTATGCCAATGAATGTCCTGAATTACAAAATGGAAATACCAATGGAAGTTCTGGGAAGAAGCCGAACCCTTTCAACAGGGGACAGGTGAACCACGTTAGCGTGGAGGAGGTTGAAGCTCAGCCTGATGCCGTAATCGGTAAGTTTTTGGTTAAGTCATTTACTGCACTCTTTCTTTTTGATATTGGTGCATCGCATTCATACATCTCAAGGGGATTTGTGGATAAGTATAACCTGTCAACCCAAGCCCTTAGGTCACCCATGTTAGTAACCTCGCCTGGAGCAGAATATATGGCTAGTCGATGGTGTGATCGGTTACCATTAAGGATTGGTAACTATGTTTTTCCCTCAGACCTAATAGTATTGGAATCCCAATGATTGGATGTGATATTAGGCATGGATTGGTTATCAAAGTATGAAGGGAATATTGAATGTGCTAGTATGTCAATTTTGCTTACCACACCAGAAGGGAGAAGGATCAAGTATGTATCCCGACATGTGCCAAAGAGGACTCAAGTAAATTGCTTAACAGGAGTTGTGCAGGAGGAAGTACCAGTAGTGAAGGATTTCCCTGAAGTATTTCCAGAAGAGTTGCCAGGCATGCCACCGGATAGAGATATTGAGTTTTTGATTGAGCCACTGCCAGGCACAGGGCCAATATCGAAGAGACCATACAGGATGCCTGCAAAGGATTTGGTGAAAATTAAGAAGCAGATTAAGGAGTTACTGGATAAAGGTTATATTCTCCCAAGTTCTTCGCCTTGGGGATCGCCAGTACTTCTAGTGGAAAAGAAGGATGGATCGTTAAGGATGGTTGTCGATTATCGAGGATTGAATGAAGTAACAATCAAGAACAAGTACCCACTATCGATGATCAATGATTTGTTTGATCGATTGCAAGGAGCTAAGGTATTTTCCAAGATCGACCTGCGATCAGGATACCACCAGTTGAAGATTCGGGAACAGGATATACCCAAGACGGCTTTTACCACCAGGTATGGGCTGTACGAGTATACCGTTATGTCATTTGGTCTGACTAACGCACCTGCATATTTTATGAAAATGATGAACAAAGTATTTATGGAGTTCTTGGATAAGTTCGTCGTGGTGTTCATTGATGATATCCTGGTTTACTCGAAGAATGAAGAGGAGCATAAGGAACATCTGCATTTGGTTCTTGGAAAGCTCAGAGAACATCAATTGTATGCCAAGTTCAGCAAATGTGAGTTTTGGTTGAAGGAAGTAGGATTTCTCGGACACGTTATATTCGGAGAAGGTATAGCAGTTGATCCCACTAAAGTTGATACCATGACCAAGTGGGAAGCACCAACCACGGTTGGGGAAATATGGAGTTTTCTGGGACTCGCAGGATACTACCGGAGATTCATTGAGAATTTCTCAAAGATTGCAAAGCCTATGACGGAGTTATTAAAGAAGGATACCAAGTTCAAATGGACTGAGGAATGTGAGGCTAGTTTCCAGGAGTTGAAGAAACGTTTGGTTACTTCACCAGTGTTGGTTTTGCTAGATGAGACCAAGGACTATGAGGTGTATTGTGACGCTTCACGTCGAGGACTTGGAGCAGTGCTTATGCAGGAAGGGAGAGTTGTTTCATATGCCTCACGACAGCTTAAGCCTCATGAGTTGAATTATGCTACGCATGATTTGGAGTTAGCAGCCGTAGTGCATGCACTGAAGACTTGGAGACATTTTCTGATTGGAAACCATTGCGAGGTGTATACGGATCATAAGAGTTTGAAGTATATTTTCACACAAAAGGAGTTAAACCTCAGACAAAGGAGATGGTTGGAGCTCATCAAGGATTATGATATGAGATTGCATTACCATCCCGGAAAGGCTAATGTAGTAGCTGACGCATTAAGCCGTAAGAGCCATGTCAATACATTAATGACGGGAGAAATACCAAGGGAGTTAGCCGAAAATCTTCGAGAGTTATGCTTAGAAATAGTCCCGAGAGGCTATGTAGCAGCATTGGAGATTCAGTCTACATTGATGGATAAAATCAGAGAAGCCCAAAGGACTGACAAGGAGATTGCTTCTATTAAGGAGAAACTTAGCAAGGGAAAGGCTAAGGGATTTCGTGAGGATGAGCATGATACCCTATGGTTTGAAGACCGTGTTTACGTGCCCAATGACCCGGAGATCAGGAAGTTGATACTGCAAGAGGCACACGATTCACCATATTGGATTCACCCAGGAAATACCAAGATGTATTTGGATTTGAAGGATATTTTCTGGTGGACCGGAATGAAGAAAGATATTGCGGAGTATGTAGCAGTTTGTGATGTATGTCAGAGAGTAAAGGCAGAGCATCAGAAGCCAGCAGGATTGCTACAACCATTGCCGATACCCGAATGGAAGTGGGATAAGTTAGGCATGGATTTTATCATGGGATTACCCAGGACTCGTTCAGGCTATGACTCGATTTGGGTTGTAGTTGATCGATTGACGAAGGTAGCTCATTTCATCCCGGTAAAGACCACTTACACCAGTGCTAAGTTAGCAAAGATATACATGACCAGGATCGTATGTCTGCATGGAGTTCCGAGGAGTATCGTATCAGATAGAGGAACCCAGTTTACCTCAAGGTTCTGGAAGCAGTTACACGAAACTTTGGGAACCAGGCTAGAATTCAGTACAACTTTTCATCCACAGGCAGATGGACAGACCGAGAGAGTCAATCAGATTTTGGAGGATATGCTGAGATCTTGTGCGCTAGATTACAGATCTAGTTGGGACGACAATCTGCCATATGCAGAGTTCTCTTACAACAACAGTTACCAAACTAGTTTAAAGATGGCCCCTTTTGAAGCCTTATACGGAAGGAGGTGCAGGACACCATTGTCATGGGACGAAGTTGGAGACCGCCAGTTGTTTGGACCTGACTTGATTAAAGAGTCTGAACAGAAGGTGAAGTTGATTCGCGATAGGCTCAAGATAGCCCAGTCCAGACAGAAGAGTTATGCAGATTCTAAACGCAAGGAGACAGTTTACGAAGTTGGAGATAGAGCTTATCTTCGAGTATCACCACTTCGAGGAACAAAGCATTTTGGAGTTAAGGGAAAGTTAGCACCACGATTTGTAGGACCATATCGAGTTTTGGAGCGTATGGGAGAAGTGGCCTACAAGTTGGAATTGCCCGAAGAATTGTCAGGAGTTCATGATGTGTTCCACATTTCTCAGTTGAAGAAGTGCCACGCGGAGATGGCTGACATACCGTTGAGAGACACAGTGCCATTGGAAGCAATTCAGTTGGATAACGATTTGACCTATGAGGAGAAACCAGTTAAGATTCTAGAGTATGCCAGTCGAGTCACCCGCAGCAAGGTTATCAAGTTTTGCAAGGTTCAGTGGAGCCACCACACGGAGGATGAAGCCACCTAGGAGCGAGAGGAAGATTTGCTCAAGGACCACCCTCACCTATTTTCTAGCCAACCCGAATCTCGAGGGCGAGATTCATCTTAAGGGGGGGTAGGTTTGTAACATCCCAAATTTTCAATTTGGAATGTTATACATTAGATCATCATGCATACCATATTTTATTTTGGATTTTGGTTGATCCTAGAAATTTCTACGCAACTCAAGGACCCGCGGAGAGAGTTGGGGAATTCATTATTTTCATATTTGAGTTTTCTCAAATTTTGAGAATAGGATCATTTGATTTTTATTATTTTATCATCAATTATTTCTATTACAAAAATATGAGAGAGGGAATAAAATGACTTTCTCAAAATAAAGAAATATTGAGGATTTAATAATAAAATCAAATAAGTTTTTATTTCGGAGTTTTTCGTTATTTTATTTGAATTTAGGAAAAATGTGCGTTTTTCAAAATTGCATTTAGGCCCCAAATAAATGTTCACCTTGTGCGGCTTGATTTTAGAAGCCCGGGAAAATTTATTTCAGGATTTTTGGAGTCCGTTTAGAATTTCTTTTTATTTTTCTTCCGCGCGTAATTATTTAAAAAAACGAACCGACCTAACGGGCCGTGTCCGACCCGGACTCCTGGCCCGGTCGCCTTTATAAGCCGGGGGGAGGCCCAGCCGAAGCCAAACCCTAGCCCCAGCCCCGAGCCGCCCGCCGCCACCGCCGCCTCGCCGCCGCATGCCGCCCGAGGTCGCCTCGAAATCCGCGCCATTTTTTATTTTTTTTCGAAAAACCATTCGGTTTTCCGTCGGTTTGCGTCGATTTTTTTTTGTTTCAGTTTTTCTAAATATATCGGTTTTCCGATTTGTTTAATTAGCGAGCATTCGTCCGTTCGTTCGTTCTAACGAACGTTCGTCGTTTTTCTTTTTCTCGGATTAAATCCGCGATTTTTCTGATCGCGATTCCTGATCCGATTTTCGTTTTAGTATAACTTTTCGCTTGTTCATCGGAATCAGGCGATTCAAGCACCTGGAGTTTCGTCTCGAAACCCTCTATCCGTTTAACCAACTTAAACAAGATTTTGCCATTGTAAAAATTTCCCTAGATCCAGATTAGTAGAACGAAGTTGTTTTCTTTCGCCGTTTGACTTTCGTTGCTTCGTTTGATTTGATTCTTTTTGCAAACCGGAGTTCTTAAGTTGAATTTTCTGGTTAGATCTCTTATTTGACTTTTACCTGTGCATTAGATGAGTACTTATTGTATGCTTGTTTGTTTGTCTGTGATAGAATACCCGGAGTGCGCCGCATGTTACTTCGAATCACTAGGTTTTGCGGATCATCAGCAAGGCAAGTAACACTTTGATCATACCTTTTCTACTACCCAGTTTTATTGCATTAGATGAATCCTCAAACATTTCATGATTAGGATCTAATTAAATTGTGGGATGGGAAGTAGTTGAGGTAGTACCTATCACCTGTTATATATCAAACCTTTGGGAGTTACTTCTACGTTTGCTTATTGTGCCATGCTATGCTAGTAGACGTGGATTGGGTGAGTGATATCCATGACAGATGTGAGTATTGTTAATTAATGGTTTATCTAAGGTGGCAACTCAAACACATATCTGGGTGGATTGAGGCACCTGGGTAATCCAGGATTTGCCTGTTTTCTTTTGGAACGCCACCTAGGCTCAAAGGGGATCATGAAACTATTCATACTAGAAACTTCCGTATGCAGCCACAAGCTATTATGGGCTCTAGCATTGTTGACTAAGCCGTGCGAACTCTTACAGTGGTAGACTAGCAGGTGTAGGGGATGTAGGTGGTACGGTCTACCAGATCGTAAGGTGCGAGCTCTTCTGAAAGACTATGTCTCGGTCATCCGTCTTCTCAAACACCATGTGGTGCGAGAAACCAAACGGAGGCGATCGAGTCTTGTGGGGAAAAGTGCGCAAACCTCTGCAGAGTGTATTAAACTAATCATGATTAGCCGTGTCCCCGGTTATGGACATCTTGAGTATCTAGTACTTGGATTATCATGTGAATCTCAACATGTTACCCTAAATTAATTTTGTTGGGCTTTGTTAATGATGATGCTTAATTGGGATTGAGAATGCTGTCAACCATTCTCAATGTTTAACAACTACCATGATAGTTAAATAAATTTATTCCTTTGCAGTAGGGAAAAATTGGCTTTATGCAAAACTGTAACCATAGAGCTTTCCACCAGCCAAATATGCATATAGTATAGCTGTTTCATTCCATTACTCTCTATGTGTTACATTGCTAGCATATTCCATGTGCTGACCCGTTTCGGGCTGCAACGTTAATGTTGCAGACTTTTCAAACGACGATTAAGGAGTTTTAGGTCGTGGTTCTATACTCAGTGATGCCGTTGGAGTTGATGGACTCACTTATCTTCCAAGCCTTCCGCTGTTATTGTTATTAGATGGCCTTAAGCCATATTTATTGTAATAAGTTCTCTCTTGAGACACTCGATGTAATAAGTGTGTGATTACAACTCTGTTATAAATCCTCCGAGTACTGTGTGGTGTCAGCATTACTGATCCAGGGATGACACCGGAGCACAGAGATCAGACTGTTTGAGGTCTGGTCGCTACAAACTTACCAATCACTGCATTAGGTTCATTATAGACCTCCTCAACATTAACATGGTTGACATGACCCTTTTGGAAGGTGTTTGGCTTGCTGACTCCTGAATCCCCATTACCGTTCTTGTTCCCTGGACAAGCATTAGTAGTGGCCCATCTGCCTACACTTATAGCACTGAACCTGGCTAATATCCCTCTGCACAGGCATACTCTGGTGGCTCTGGTTATTATTCCCTCCATTACCGTTACCATTACCTCTACCATTGCCATTGTTACTCTTGTGCCCATTGTGATGATGGTGGCCATTATGGTTGTGGCCATTCCCTCCATGATGATTATGTCCATTACCTCCATGATGATTATGCCCATTACCTCCATTACCATGATATGAAGTGCGTGGCTTCTATTGTGGTCCTGAATTATACTTATTGTTGTTGTACTTCCTCTTGCGATTCTCTATGGACTGTTGCTTTCCCTCCAGCACAATAGCCTTATCAATCAAATCCTGGCAATTCCTAAAAGTGGCCACTGTCAACTGAAGGCTCAACTCATCATTAAGGCCCTCCAAGAATTTCTCTTGCCTAGCTGCATCAGTGTTAACATCATTAGGAGCATAACATGCAAGATTATTAAATTCCTCCACATAAGCGTTAACAGTGCGACCTCCCTGGCGCAAACTGCGGAACTCCTTTTTCAGACTCATAGCACCAGCAGACACATGTGCAGCACGGAAAGCATCCTGAAACTGGGGCCATGTGATAGTAGCAATGGGATAAATGACCAAGTAGTTGTCCCACCAAGCTGCAGCAGGACCCTCCAACAAATGTGAGGCAAACCTCACCCTCTCTGCATCAGTGCATCCAACCATCTCCAGGTTCCTATTGACTGCACGGAGCCAGTCATCAGCCACAATAGGTTCAGGGGAACTGGAGAACCTTTGAGGATTCAACCTCAAGAACCTGGTAAGCATATCCACAGGTGGCGGTGGTGGCGGATTGTTGTTGTTATTGTTGTTGTTCTGGTTCTGAGTAAGCAACTGGATCAACTGGGCCTGTCCCTCAATAACCTGCTGTATGTATGGTGGTACTCCATTGCCATTGTTGTCTCCTCCTGCAGTACTGCGTCTAGTATCACGCCTCGGTGGCATCTGGTGGGAAAGCATAGAAGAGTTATAGATATAATAGGGCCAAAAGCTATGTATATATAAATATATTCTACCCATATGCATAATATGATCAAGCCAACAAAACACAACAACGAATAACACCAACAAACAAACAACAAACAATATGGTATCTTCATACCACGAAAGTGGGAATAATTTCGACACTAAGCAATTTAACAAACAACTACCAATCAAGCAAACAATCTAGTATCTTCATACCACGAAAGTGGGCATAATCAGATACGCTAACACGATAACGTTGCAATATAAACAAACATGAATGGTGGTCTCAGCACTAGTTCCTACTTAACTGTTCAAGATACTTGAGGGGGTTAACTAATAAACATCAAGAAGTATAACTAGCTGATAAAATAATTTTCTCTCATATGGCTTTTCTAATCCATTTTCTAGGGTCACGTCCTACAGTCAACACACTGCTCTGATACCATCTGTAACGACCAAACCTCGAAGGATTTGAGTCTCTGTGCTTACCGTGCTAGTCCCTGGATCGAACTCGCTAGCACACACAGTATAGATGAATACCAGAATAGCAAGTGCATCATTTATTACAACGTATGATCCAGGATATATAAAATAAAACAATCTGCATAGCACTTGGCTAGCTTTATTCAATCAAACAGCGGAAAGTAGCAGAAAATAATGATGAGTCCCATCATAGCCCACTGGCGATGCTGAGTGCAGACTCGCGACCCTAACGGTACCTTACTCTTCGTCTGAATATCCTGCAACATGAGACGTTGCAGCCAAATAGGTCAATACTTGGAATGTATTGGCAAGTTACACAGGAGTAATAATATAGCAGACCTACATGTATATGCATAGTATAACAAAAGGAAGGCTTGAGGGTTTATTTTTTGCAGAAAGCTGATTTTGTCCTCATAACTACCTAATAGTCAAATTTTTATTTAGTTATTTTATTACTACAATTAAATACACAAGGTTGAGTTGGCAAAATCAACTCCAACCTACCCTTTATTAAGTTGCCCAACCAATTTATTACGTGTCACATCTGTCAAGATCATCCAACAACTGTAATGGCCTAGCCGCTCAAATTTACCCATAACCGGGGCACGGCTAATCATGATTAGTTTTTAATACTCTATAGAGTTTAGTACGCTTTACCCACTTGACCCAACCCGAAGATTGAGACGAAGTCTTTCAGAAGCAGTCCTCTAGTCCCAACAGGAGGCCCATCCCAACTATTATATCTACATCTGCTGGCACATCCGGGTAAGGGTCCCACAACTGATCAACTAAGCCAGAGCCCATTTAGCCAGTGGTCGCACATGGAAGCTACTAGTCACTTAGTCTGTCTGATCTTTTTGAGCCTGGGCAGCCGTCCACTTACATTCAGAGGGTATAAACCATGATGTTCTTGAAACCACCCTAGAAATACCACTTCCGCCCCGAGGTGAATTAAATCCTGAGTTAGTACTCAAATTATTATATATATAATCCTCACATAAACTCAATGAATACACAAACCACCCCGTCTACAAAGCATAGCAACCTACAACTACCACGATTTGCAAAGACGGGAAGATAGCTCAACAGCATAGCAAAATAATATAGTAATCCTGTACGTGCATATATTCAAGGGGTTATATAACTACATGCATAGAAAACAATAGGTAAAGGATGATCAAGGTGTAACTTGCCTTGGTTCTGGTTCAAAAAGTCACACTCCTGACAATAGCTCGCGTCGCACTCCGGACAATCTACACGTTTCACACAATTCAACAAATCAATCATCGGAACACGAATAGAACCAAAATAAAACCAACAACAAGAAAACCATTTTTAAAACTCAACAACAGAAGCTTAATAGCACCTAAATTGCACAATGGTCACAATGCAAAAAGAATCACTAAATTTCGTTAAATGGTTGGGAAGTTATGGCCTCCGGAAGATTTAATTTGAATTTGAACGAATTCAAATTTAAACAGTGCAAACATGAGAAATTTTGGTACTGTGATAAAGTGCTGGTTTTTGTGAGTGCACAGGAAAAAGAATCACCTATTTTGGACTTATAGAATAGGAGTTATAGCTAATTGAAGTTAGAGTTGAAACTGAAAAGGAACAAAAAGAAACAGAATTCTCCTGGTCGGTTAATGTAGCAGCTCATGTAGCAACTGCCACGTGGCAGTTCTTGATTGGCCGAGCGCGTGTGCTCACCAGAAAAACAGAGGAACGGCGGTGACGTTCGGGCGTTGGCGGCGGCGGTTCTCCGGTGGTGGTCCGGCAAAGGTGAGGTGACGGGCGGATGCGGCGTGGCACGGTAGTGGTGAGGGTGGTGAAAACGGCGACGAGGACCTCCTCTGCGGGCGGTGGCGACGATGCTAACTCCCGCAGCATCGGGTGTGCTCCAGCGACTCGCTCCGGTGTCTTCCTACCCAGGAAACTGTGTCAAACGGGACCGCAATCGAGCGCAGGTTAGAGAGAGAGAGAGAGAGCGGCGCGGCAGCGGTGAGCTTACGGTGGCAAAACCCACCGGTGAACGGCGGCGGTCGGCGGACCTTCTCTGCGAGATCCAAAACACCCGACAGGCGCGTGTGGACGAGGGGCAATGGGGAAAGGGCTTCGGAAGGTTTCCCCTAGGGCTTTTCCTCGCGTGTGGTGTCCCTGGGGAGCATGGGGTCGGACAGGGGAGCAGATTGACTCGGGTGCGGCCTCGGCGTGCGTGTGCGGGGCGCGTGCGTCCGACCTGAGGAAGGGGACGAATAGGCGCGGGGCCCGCTGGACAGAGAGAGAGAGGCGATGGGTGCGGCGCTGCGTACCACTTCGGCGGAGTGCGGTGCTGGGCTGCGGGCGGTGTGGTTTGGTGGGCCGTGGCTGTCTGGGCCGTGCAGTGCGCTGCGGCGCTGCGCTGCGTTCCTTTTTTTAAACAGAAACTACAGCAGCAGAACAAAATAAATAAAATAAAATAAAATACACAGTATAAATTCTAAATAAAAAATACCTAGACACACAGTAAAAATAGCCCTATAGCTATAAACTGTAGGAACACTAGTTCCAATACTAATGCAATTTTGGAAATTCATTTTGATGCAAAAGGCCACACAAACAGTAAAATAACACACAATTAAAATACTTTGAAGATCACAAAAATTACCAGAACATATCAGATGAACTGGAAACAATATTCTGCACATTATGAATATTTTTAAACAGGGGAGAAGTCATGTTATCTGCACTCCAATAAATTGCCTTTAGTTGCATAATGAAGAGAATATTCCAGAAAAGCAAATAATGCATGGAAAAACATGAGATGCATATGAATGATCTATTAACATCCAAATTGGGAAAATTGGGATGTTACAAACCCTTTTCCTTCTGCCATGGGACAAATGCCTCGTATCATATTATGTCAACTTTTTCATAAAGTTGCATCAACTTGTTTATGTCATCCTCATGCATGCTCAAAACCTTTAAATTGTTGTTTGCACCAAATTTCTAAATGACATGTGGGAATTACCGGAATTGTTGTTTGATATTTCCGGCCTCATTTAAACTTTCCTAAATAGTTAGTTTAATTATGTTGCATCTCCTGCCATGTTTAACAACATTTTTTATTGTTGAATAGCTCAAATGAGAGCAGACTAGATAAATGAATGTGGTGTTTTGTCAATATGCAACTCGTTGCATATTGAGCTCCACTTAATTTGTAATGTTGTTTGTTGCACCTTGTAATGTTGATTGTGCGTCATGCCATGTTTATGTGATGGTTGTTTACCATGTTGTTTGCTTCTTTCCAGTTGTTCCTCTTCTTCATAGTTGCCGGTAATGTTGCAATTGTGAGGATTCGTTCAGCTATGGCTATTCGTCTTCTTCATGGCTTCGTTCTTCTTCCTAGCGGGATTTCAGGCAAGATGACCGTCACCTTGGATCTCACTACTATCTTTGCAATGCTAGTTGTCTTGATGCTATCGCCATGTCGTGCTACCTATCACTTGTTTATCGGGCCTCCCAAATTTCCATGATAGCCTCTAACCTTTTTACCCTTCCAAGCAAACCGATGTTTGGCTATGTTATCACTTTTCTCAGCCCCTCTTATAGCGTTGCTAGTTGCAGGTGCAGTTGCAGGTTGTTCCATGTTGGGACATGGATATATACTTGGTAAAGGGTGGAAGGCTAGGCCTTATGCCTGGTGTTTTGTTTCACTCTTGCCGCCCTAGTTTCTGTCATACCGTTGTTATGTTCCTTGATTTTGCGTCCCTAACACGGTGAGGGTTATGGGGCCCTCTTGACAGTTCGCTTTGAATAAAACTCTTCCAGCAAGGCCCAACATTGGATTTAACATTTGCCATAATAATACTTGAACTAAATAATTAATTGGCATAGGGTGTCATGAACCCAAGGATTCTTTCTACATAGCAGGGGGGGCCAGTGTTGATGGTGTTGGTCCCAAACGGGTAGCCTGCGGGGCCACTTCGGGGAAACTCGAGGGCTGGTTTTACACGTAGCTTGTCCCATCATGACATGGCCTGAGACGAGATACACGCCGCTACTATCAGGGTGTCGGCATGCCGGGAGGTCTTGCTGGATTAGTTTTACCATTGTCGACATGTCTTGTGCACCGTGATTCTGAGTCTGATCGGAGGGTCCCGTGATTCAAGATTGTCTTCGCAGATCGTGAGCTTGTCATGGGCTAAGTTGGGACACCCCTGCAGGGTTTAAACTTTTGAGATCCGTGCCCACGGTTATGTGGCAGATGAGAATTTGTTAATATCAAGTTGTAGTGAACTTGAAGTAAACTCAATTAAAATACACCAACCGCGTGCGTAACTGTGACTGCCTCCTTTCAGGGAAGTTCGAGAGGAGAACACGGTTGGGTTATGTTTCAACGTAAGTAGTTCAGGATCTCTTATTGATCATTACTAGTTTGTGACCATTTGCGTAGTTTCTCATCTTACTCTTGTACTTGCAAGTTAGCCACCATACAATGCTTAGTCGCTTGCTGCAACCTCACCACTTATCCTTTCCATACCCATTAAGCTTTGCTAGTCTTGATACCCATGGTAATGGGATTGCTGAGTCCTCGTGGCTCACAGATTACTACAACAACAGTTGTAAGTACAGGTAATGCGATGATCTGACGCGAGTGTGATGCTTGCTTGTTTGGAGTTCTTCTGCTTCTTCTTCTTCGATCAAGGGATAGGTTCCGGGTCGAGGAACCTGGGATTAGCAGGGTGGATGTCATCCTTCTTTTTTGTTTGATTTCATCCGTAGTCGAATCCTGCTCTTTTGTATGATGGTTGCCATGTATTGATGTATTGTTGTATGAATGATGTAGCTTGTGGCGAGTGTAAGCCTTTATCTTGTATTCTTCTCTATTCAGTACATGGTATGTTGTAATGATATCCACCTTGGGATGTGCTTGAAATGTGATTGTGCCCCAATCATGAGTTCATCACATGATTGGGATAGAATCGCACCTTGGGAGCTACAAGTTGGTATCAGAGCCTTACCGACCTTAGCAGCCCCCTTGATTGATTGAACCGTTGACATTGTTGAGTCTAGCAGAAAACTATTTTGAGTCTTAGTTAGATCAGATAGTAGGAATTCTTTTTACTCCTCAGCCCATTCGTTGCTCTGGTGAGGAATCCCGATGTAGATGTTTTGACTTCACTCTCCTCATTTTCACTCAAATTTTTTTTAGGATCACGCGGGTATTGTTGGATCGTTGCGATATCGTTGTGACAGGGATTCTGTCTTGGTGCCTCCTGACATTTAGGGGTTGTGGTAGTGTCCCGGGGAGTTGAGCTCCAAGTTGTTTTTGTCATAGTGCTTATCATTTCAGTTCCGGAATACCAGAGGACGCCGACTTCGAAAACGCTTCTATACTCTTTGTGGTGAGAGTAGTTTGACGACACCAAGTACAGGGGAGAGCGATCAAATGTATTGCCACATCTAGTATATCCGATGTTTTCAAAGGTCTGAGGTACTCGATTTTCGATGGTTTCTTGGTTATGTATTGATAGATGGATACAGTTGGAGCGTAGGGCTTGCTAGTTGTGTGATATATTTGTGCCTCCCTGTATCCCCAACACCAGATTGCATGACCAGAAAGTTTCGGGAGTTTTTAGGTGGGAATTCAAGTATCTCATAGGATATCTTTCCAACAGACACATGATACGATATGGGGTCTATCATATGTTTGTTCTAGCTTATTTCCGCAAGCCAAATCCTTTGTTTTGTTTTGGTTCTGGTATTCGAGTTGCTTCGAAGGCAAGTGTTGATTCCATACTTTTTCCTATGCGGCGTTCTCATATTTCTATGGGAGTGCTAATCCTTCTTGATCATCGAGATTGTCATGCCAATTCTTTTCATCCAGCGTGCTTCCCTTCAAGTGGATCCGATCATTTCAACATCCGCAAGATCAATTCTAAGTTTCTCAATGATGTTTGTTTCATCCATCCCAATTTGTCTTTGTTTTTCCCGCCCTCTCACCCTTTTTCTTCAAGGACTCAAATTTCTTAATCAAGTATCCTTTTTTATTGATGGTAAGTCTCTCCATTCTTTTCCGTCAATGTTCTTATCTAGTGATTCTCAGGAAAATACTAAGGAAGCTTCAAGTTCATCATTCTTCATTCTCATTTTCTTTTTTGGTGGGTTCAATTCAACCTTCGGTGTTGATCATATCTCTTCCTCTTACTTCACGGTTTTTTTCATGTTGGAATTTATTATCCTAGGCTCTCTTATTTACTCATCTCCCTCTATTTCTTCTCTGGAGTGTTGTAGACATCTCAGAAGATTCGTGATCCGCTCGTTCCATTTCGTGGTTGTTATCTCATTCAAGCCATTTAATTTAACCAGTGCAATCTCTCATTTTGAAATCACTTCAACGGTGTTTCTTTTGAATGGGACCTAACCCACATGTCTTTTCCCAGGATCTTATCTGGCTCTTCTAATTGTTTTGGAGCTATTCTCAAATTATTTTCAAAGTTTGACGTAAGAATGAATTTCATCAGTCAGGTGGCCTCTCCAAGATTGTGTCAAATTATTTTCATCATTGGCTCAACCTTTTCTCTTTTCATTCTTCATTCCGGAGTGCCTCAACAAATCATGGTGGTGTTTCTCATCCTCATTCTCGGATTTTGAAGACCGAAGAAGAGTTCCTTTTAAATCCTTACCCATTCTTCCAAAGATTCATGGTTCCAGCTTTACGCCATCCTCATAATTGTTTTTGATTATGATAATTCTTTTAATACCCAACTGAAGCATTTCGAGATTTTTTTTGTTTTGATTATCCGGAGGCCATCATTCAGAATGATTTTTCATTCTCAATTTTAAACTCTCGTTCTCCAATTCTTTCGGTGCATCGTTCAAGTATTCATTAGTCATCTTGTGATCTCTTCATTCTCTTGCATCTTAATTTCTTCAAGTATCTTCGTTGCTTTCTCATTCTTCCCGGTGTTTCGTTCCTTTACTTCATTTGTTTTCAATTCTATCGGTGGTTCATTCAAGAGTTCTCTTCCTTGGTCATCATATCAATTCATTTGTCCTTCTGAAGTCCTTCCGGTGGTTTGCTGAAGACCTTATTCAAGTTTGCGCTATATCTCTCATCAATCCTTTTCAACGAGAATAAGTAGTATGCCAAATCCATTGCGGTTCATCAATTTAATTGATGAAGGTTAAGCATATTGTAATTCTTATTCTTGTTTCATCGAGTAAATTCAATTCCTTATTCCGGAGGTTCAACAAAATTCTAGGTTTCAATTGTTCATCTTTCTTTTCCGGAGTTCCAAGTTTTCTCGGTTATATCATCGCGAAGCTCCATATAATCAATGCAAGGATTCATCTTATTATTTTCAAGCTTCCTTTCTTTACGACCATCTTTTTATCTATCCAGAGTTTTTCGAGAGTTTCTTCATGGTGGTTCATCAAATATTTAATTCATATTTCGAGGTGTGCGTCAAGATTATTGTTCGAGGAGCTCAAGTATTCTTTATCTTGCATTCTAAAGTGCAATTCTTCTACATTATCTTTTGAGGTGGTGTTATGCCATTTTTTACAATTTCCTTCATGTTTCATGATTCATAAGTTATCAAGAATGAGATATTTAAACCCATCGTTTCTTCATTGGAGTTATCTTGGGTTATATTTCACCTAAAGCCTTCCATTGGGAATGTTGCTATTTGTGGTGATCATCAATGATCCAAGTTTCCCCTTCTCTTCTCGGTGAAAGAGTTTTCATCATCATGTTGCTCTCAAGCAATCAATTGTTTTTCGTAGTGGCATGTATTCACCTCTAAGTTTTGAGCTGGTTCCATAAGCCCACAAGAAGCTTATTCTTACCGTTGTTGTTTTTCAAACAACTCCGTTCAATCCTACTTCGTAAGGATGCTCTTTCAAATTCATTTATGGTAGGAGATGTTGGTTTCATTCTTCGTTCTATCCATTCCAACTATCTAACTATCATTCATTGTTTCTGGAGGCTTTCTGATGTTGCTATCTTCGACTCATCGTCTCGTTTTGCCAAGATCATGTTCTTTTCTTTTCTTTTATTATCCATTTAACCGGAGTGTTGTGTCCTCTATTGAAGTTCCTTTTATCTTATCAAGTCTTGTATCTCTTTTCAACCGGAGTGTTGTTAGAATTTTTTCTTCCTTGTTCCAGAGTGGTTTCAATCCTTCTTGTCCATTGTGCTCGTCATTCATAGCTTTGCAACCTCCAAGGTTCACATGGTGTTCCTTGTTTCTCTTTTCTACCGGAGTGCTCTCAATTTCGTTCAACTATATTGTGTTCTTTCTTTCAAGTTTTCAACCTCTCAAGGTTCATTGGTTTCACTCGTTTGTCAAATAAGCAACTTGTTTTACCTCTTCCTCTTCCGTTTCTCCCCGGTGCCATCCCTAGATCTCGGATCGAGATCTCTTGTAAGTGGAGGAGAGTTGTGACGCCCCAATACTGGCGCTCCAGCCTTCCATGGATTCCGAGATTCGCCGTGTGACTTGTTTTGTTCGTTGCATTCATCTTTGCATCATTCACATTGCATCATGTCATCATGCATCCCTTTTTAAAACTCAGCTAAATAAATTGCATGGATATCTGATCCATTTAAATTGGGGGAAATGGTCATGGTGATTTCTGTTTAAAACATATTCAAAGTCTCCTACTATTATTAGGGAGCTATATTAAAATATTCCATTAACTTTGGAATCACGATAACACACTTGCAATTTAATTCCATGCCTCTTCTGCTTCAAGTTTCACTTCCAAACTTTGCCAACAATTCTTTTCCCTTTTATCGAAGCTCTTCCTAAATTCTCAACATTTTTGGACACTTCTAAAACCTTGTTCTAGTTCAAACCATTTGAATTAAATTCAAATATTTTGAATTTAAACTTCAATCATGCCCACTCCTATTTTTCATGGACCGTGCACATTTTTATGAGTCCAAGAAAATTAACACCTTCCCCAAATTCGTTTACCAACCCTTTCTTCTCTCCTGCTCTTTTTTGCTATTTTCTGTTTCGGAAATAAAAGAGGAGTGAGGGAGAGAGAGCATAGCCCAGCAGGTCTCCCTAGGCCCAACTCCAGTGCCAGGCCATCTAGGCCCAGCCGCACCTAAACCCTACCCCCGATCCCCTCCTCATCTCGCGCTCGATCCCCATGTCTCACTTCGTTCTCCTCCTGTGCCGCCAGAGACACACACACACACACACAGCGCACACCTACAGCGACTCCATTTCAATCCCCTAATCCTCTTCCTAGCGCCGCCGCCAGGGCATCTTGCCCGACCCTGCGCGACCTCGTCCCCACCACCAACTCTCCTCACCGGAGGAGCACCAGGAGGAGTGGAGCACCACCATCGTCGCACCGTTCCCTGCTTCCCTGGGGTCTTCACTACGAGGCCTTCTTCGAGCCAAGGTCGTTGCCGCAACGCCTTCCTCGTACCCCGTGAGATCCAGCAAGTCCGGCGCCTCCCCAAGCCCAGCAGCCGTCCTTGTGACCTCCGGCCACCAGGACCCTCCAGCAAGCCGCCGCCGCCGTCCTGGACCACCATGGCCGCCCCAAGTTCCTCAAGAAGCCGCGCCACCCCCTCTGGTCATGACTCCGGCGAGATCTGGGCAGCCCCACACTGGAGCTATCGTTCCCGCACCGCTGCAGCACCATCTTGCCTCCTCCTCCTCGCCCGTGCCTCCTGCCCCATCAGCCTCCTCGCTGCCTCGGCTTCTTCCCCGTGCGGCTCCCTCCTTGCACCTCTGTTTCCTCCCGACGTGGACCAGCGCCAAGGCTGCCGTGGAGCCCCTCCGCCTCCTCGCTATCATGCCGTTGAGGCCACTGACCCTGCTGGCCTCGCTCAGGCAGGCCGCTGCTGCCGCTCCCCTGCACCTTCACCTTGGCCCCGTCCGCATGCTGCTATTGCCTTGACCCATGCATCCACCACTGCTGCGAGCACAACATCCGCAAGACGCTGCCTCCGTTGCACCCTTCCCGAGCAGGAGCACTTTGGATCCGCCAAGTATGACTGCACAGTGACGCGTCAAGTATCTCTACCGCCGTCTTCATAATCCCAAGAACGCCAAGTACCTCGACGCTCGAATCCTAGAACGACTACTGACGCCGAAGACCCATGAACCAAAAACGTCAAGTTCGACTACCGTCGATGTGCACTTCGCCGAGTTCCACTACCGTCGACCCGTATACGACTACCGCCGCCGTGATTTCGACGACGAAACGTGTACCACTACTTCCAATATCGTCGCGAGAATGACTACTTCTCTCGAAGAACTCGAACCGCCCTGAAATTGCACGCTTCGAAGGTATAACCGACGAGACGACCGTCCATGAACAAAAGCATATGTTGTATGTGATGCATGTTTAGATGTTGTATCCGCCCGTGAACGTTAATTGTTTCCTCATTTGGCACTATCTTCGACACTTGGGACACCCGGTAATCGGGATCACTCCCCGCCACTCTTCCATGTTTCACACATCCACACTTCCTTTTGCACCGGTATCTCCATGAGCTACCGGAACCGAGATGTTGTCGTGGCACCATTTCCGTTTCGCCGCTATGGCGACAAATGCCTCGTATCATATTATGTCAACTTTTTCATAAAATTGCATCAACTTGTTTATGTCATCCTCATGCATGCTAAAAACCTTTAAATTGCTGTTTGCATCAAATTGCTAAATGACATGTGGAAATTACTGGAATTGTTGTTTGATATTTCCGGCCTCATTTAAACTTGACTTAATAGTTAGTTTTATTATGCTTCATCTCTTGACATGTTTAACAACATTTAATATTGTTGAATAGCTCAAACGAGAGCAAACTAGATAATTGAATGTGGTGTTTTGTCAATATGCAACTCGTTGCATATTGAGCTCCACTTAATTTGTAGTGTTGTTTGTTGCAGTTTGCCATGTCATGACTCATTAAACCGGACATGCATCATACTTGATTGTGCATCATGCCATGTTTATGTCATGGTTGTTTACCATGTTGTTTGCCTCTTTCCGGTTGTTCCTCTTCTTGATAGTTGCCGGTAACATTGCGATTGTGAGGATTCGTTCAGCTACGCCCGTTCGTCTTCTTCATGAATTCGTTCTTCTTCCTAGCGGGATTTCAGGCAAGATGACCGTCACCTTGGATCTCACTACTATCTTTGCTATGCTAGTTGTCTCGATGCTATCGCTATGTCGTGCAACCTACCACTTGTTTATCAAGCCTCCCAAATTGCCATGATAGCCTCTAACCTTTTTACCCTTCCTAGCAAACCGTTGTTTGGCTATGTTATCGCTTTGCTCAGCCCCTCTTATAGCGTTGCTAGTTGCAGGTGCAGTTGCAGGTTGTTCCATGTTGGGACATGGATATCATGGGATATCAGAATATCTCTTATTTAATTAATGCACATATATACTTGGTAAAGGATGGAAGGCTTAGCCTTATGCCTTGTGTTTTGTTCCACTCTTGTCGCCCTAGTTTCCATCATACCGGTGTTATGTTCCTTGATTTTGCGTCCCTAACATGATGAGGGTTATGGGGCCCTTTTGATAGTTCGCTTTGAATAAAACTCTTCTAGCAAGGCCCAACATTGGTTTTAACATTTGCCATAATAATACTTGAACTAAATAATTAATTGGCATAGGACGTCATGAACCCGAGGATTCTTTCTACATAGCAGGGGGGCCAGTGCTGATGGTGTTGGTCCCAAATGGGCAGCCTGCGGGGCCACTTTGGGGAAACTGGAGGGTTGGTTTTACTCGTAGCTTGTCCCATCCGGACATGGCCTGAGGCGAGATACGCGCGACTACTATCAAAGTGTCGACACGCCGGAAGGTCTTGCTGGATTAGTTTTACCATTGTCAAAATGTCTTGTGCACCGGGATTCCGAGTCTGATCGGAGGGTCCCGCGATGGAGGATTGTCTCCTCTGATCGTGAGCTTGTCATGGGCTAAGTTGGGACACCCCTGCAGGGTTTAAACTTTCGAGAGCCATGCCCGCGGTTATGTGGCAGATGGGAATTTGTTAATATCCAGTTGTAGTGAACTTGAAGTAAACTCAATTAAAATACACCAACTTCGTGCGTAACCGTGACTGCCACCTTTCAGGGAAGTTCGAGAGGAGAACACGGTTGGGTTATGTTTGAATGTAAGTAGTTCAGGATCACTTATTGATTATTACTAGTTTGCGACTGTTTGCGTAGTTTCTCATCGTACTCTTGTACTCGTAAGTTAGCCACCATACAATGCTTAGTCGCTTGCTGCAACCTCACCACTTATCCTTTCCATACCCATTAAGCTTTGCCAGTCTTGATACCCATGGTAATGGGATTGCTGAGTCCTCGTGGCTCACAGATTAGTACAACAACAGTTGCAGGTACAAGTAATGCGATGATCTCACACGAGTGTGATGCTTGCTTGTTTGGAGTTCTTCTGCTTCTTCTTCTTCGATCAAGGGATAGGTTCCGGGTCGAGGAACCTGGGATTAGCAGGGTGGATGTCGTTCTTCTTTTTTGTTTGATTTCATCCGTAGTCGGATCCTGCTCTTCTGTATGATGGTTGCCATGTATTGATGTATTGTTGTATGAATGATGTAGGTTGTGGCGAGTGTAAGCCTTTATCGTGTATTCTCCTCTATTCAGTACTTGGTATGTTGTAATGATATCCACCTTGCTATGCGATTGTGCCTCGATCATGAGTTCATCAAGTGATTGGGATAGTGTTCTCAAAGATCGATTTACGATCATGGTATCATCAGTTGAAGATACGAGAGAAGGACATACCAAAGACGGAGTTCACAACGCGATATGGATTATATGAGTACACGGTCATATCGTGTATTCTCCTCTATTCAGTACTTGGTATGTTGTAATGATATCCACCTTGCTATGCGATTGTGCCACGATCATGAGTTCATCAAGTGATTGGGATAGTGTTCTCAAAGATCGATTTACGATCATGGTATCATCAGTTGAAGATACGAGAGAAGGACATACCAAAGACGGAGTTCACAACGCGATATGGATTATACGAGTACACGGTCATGTCGTTTGGACTGACTAACGCCCCTGCCTATTTCATGAGCATGATGAACAAGGTGTTCATGGAGTATTTGGACAAGTTTGTTGTGGTGTTTATTGATGATATCATGGTATACTCGAAGAACGAGGAGGAGCACAAAGAGCATTTGCGTTTAGTTCTCGAGAAGCTCAGGGAACACCAGTTGTATGCTAAGTTTAGCAAATGCGAGTTTTGGCTGAAGGAAGTCGGATTCCTTGGACATGTTATATCAGGAGAAGGTATAGCAGTAGACCCCAGCAAGGTTCAGTCAGTCACTGAATGGTTGGCACCCACCTCAGTTAGCGAGATCTGCAGTTTTCTTGGACTCGCAGGATACTACCGGAGATTCATTGAGAAGTTTTCCAAGATTGCAAAACCAATGACTGAACTGTTCAAGAAGGATACCAAGTTCAAATGGACAGAAGATTGTGAAGAAAGTTTCCAGGAGTTGAAGAAACGTTTGACTACAGCCCTAGTGCTAGTACTGCCAGATATACATAACGAGTTCCAAGTGTATTGCGACGCATCTCGCTTAGGACTTGGATGTGTGCTTATGCAGGACGGAAGAGTTGTTTCGTATGCCTCACGACAACTAAAACCTCATGAGTTGAATTATGCTACGCATGATTTGGAGCTAGCAGCCGTAGTGCATGCGTTGAAGACTTGGAGACATTACCTTATTGGAAACCGTTGTGATGTGTACACGGATCACAAGAGTTTGAAGTACAACTTCACCCAGAAGGAGTTGAATCTTAGGCAGAGGAGATGGTTGGAGCTTATAAAGGATTATGACATAAAGCTACACTATCATACAGGAAAGGCCAATGTCGTAGCAGACGCATTGAGTCGGAAGAGTTATGCTAATATCCTTGAAAGTAAAGGACTGCCGAAGGAATTAGCAAAGGGCATCATGGAACTTAGATTAGAGATTGTACCTAGAAGGTTCATTGCCACAATGGAGGTTCAGTCGACATTGCTGGACAAGATTCGGGAAGCTCAGAAAGATGATAAAGAGATTGCCGAGATAAAGGAGAAGATGGGCAAAGGAAAGGCCAAAGGTTTTCGTGAGGATGAGCACAACATCCTATGGTTGAGGACCGAGTTTATGTACCCAACAACCAGGAGATCAGGAAGTTAATACTTCAAGAGGTCCATGACTCACCATACTCGATACACCCCGGAAACACCAAGATGTATTTGGATTTGAAGGAACGTTTCTGGTGGACTGGTATGAATAAGGATATTGCCGAGTATGTAGCCGTATGTGATGTATGTCAGAGAGTTAAGGCAGAACATCAGAAGCCAGCAGGACTGTTACAGCCTATGCCGATACCCGAATGGAAGTGGGATAAACTTGGCATGGACTTTATCACCGGATTACCCAGGACTAAAGCAGGATATGATTCCATATGGGTAGTAGTTGATCGTTTGACCAAAGTAGCTCACTTCATCCCAGTGAAAACCACCTATACAAGTGCAAAGTTGGCCAAGATCTATATGTCCAGGATCGTATGTCTGCATGGAGTTCCGAGGACCATCGTATCGGATCGAGGAACACAGTTTACTTCAAAGTTTTGGCATCAGTTACACCAGACTTTGGGAACGAGATTGGAGTTCAGTACAACGTTTCACCCGCAGACAGATGGACAGACTGAGAGAGTCAATCAAATCTTGGAGGACATGTTGAGAGCCTGTACGCTAGATTATGGATCTAGTTGGGATGACAATTTGCCGTATGCAGAGTTCTCATACAACAATAGCTACCAAGCCAGTTTGAAGATGGCACCATTTGAAGCCCTGTATGGACGCAGGTGCAGAACACCGTTGATGTGGGATGAGGTAGGAGACCGACAGTTGTTTGGACCAGACTTGATTAAAGAATCTGAGGAGAAGGTAAAATTGATCCGAGAATGACTGAAGATTGCTCAGTCCAGGCAGAAGAGTTATGCAGACTCAAAACGCAAGGAGGTAACCTACGAAATTGGAGACATAGCATATCTGTGAGTATCGCCCTTGCGAGGAGTGAAACTTTTTGGAGTTAAGGGAAAGTTAGCCCCGAGATTTGTAGGACCGTACCGCATTTTGGAACGGATGGGAGAAATTGCCTACAAGTTGGAGTTACCTGAGGGATTGTCAGGAGTCCACAATGTGTTCCACGTTTCACAGCTGAAGAAGTGTCATGCTGAGATGGCTGATATACCATTAAGAGATACAGTACCCTTGGAGGCGATTCAGTTGGACAGTGATTTGACTTACGAGGAGAAGCCAGTTAAGATTCTTGAGTTTGCTAGCAGAGTCACCCGCAGTAAGGTTATCAAGTTTTGCAAAGTTCAGTGGAGCCACCATACCGAGGATGAAGCCACCTGGGAACGAGAGGATGATCTCCGCAAGGACCACCCATACCTATTTTCTAGCCAACCCGAATCTCGAGGGCGAGATTCATCTTAAGGGGGGTAGGTTTGTAATATCCTAAATTTTCAATTTGGAATGTTATACATAGATCATCCATGCATATCATGATTTGTTGCATTTCCGTTCCGCAATCCTCGAAATCCTAAGCAACTCAAGGACCCACAGAGAGAGTTAGGGATTTTCAGGTTTTCATATTTGATTTTTATCAAATAATGAAATGAGGATTTTGATTTCAATAATTTTTCTCTCCGAAAAATATTTCATATTAAATCAAATGAGTGGAGATAATATGACTTCTCCAAAATAATTGAAATATCGGAGGAAGAATATTAAAATCATTTATTGGATTTTATTTGGTTTTATTCGTATTTTATTTGCATTAGAAAAATTGCATGTTTTCAAAATTTTGCATTTTAGGGCCAAGAAAATGTTCAACTCGTCCTAAATATTTTATTAGACGGTGAAAATTTGTTTTGGCATTTTTAGGTATTTATTTATTTTTTTTAGGATTTTATTTTGGTCGGCGAAGTTTAAAAAAAAGGGGTTCCCGTGCCGACTGGGCCTAAGGCCCAGCCGCGCCAGGCCGCGCCGCCGCCTCCCCGCGCACGAGCGCCGGCGCCGCCGACTCAGACAGAGTCCGAGCCGGACTCCGCCTCCGCCGCTGCGCCTTGCCCCCTACTTCAAGTCGCACCCCCTCCTATATATACGCGCCCCCCACCACACCACCACCGCCTGCCGCCCGCGCCGCCGCGGCCTGCCGCCCGCGCCACCGCCGCCCGCCACACCGCGCCGCCGCCGCCTGCCGCCTGCGAGCTGCCGCCCCGCTGCCAAGACCTCGCCGGAGCCCCTCACCGGAGGTAGCCGCCGGTTCCAACCGCCGGTTTTTCTAAAAAAAACCGTTTGGTTTTATTTTTTTTCAAAACCCTAGTTTTCGTTTTTTTAAATAAATAGATTGGTTTTTCTCCGGTTTATTTATTTAGCGAGTGTTCTCTCGTTCGTTCGTTTTAACGAACGCGTTCTTCGTTTAGATCCAGATAATGAACGTTCGTTCGTTAATCTGTTCGTCGTTTTTCTTTTTATCGGATTTATTCCGCGATTTTTCTGATCGCGATTTCTAATCCGATCTTAGTTTCTGTTTATCTTTTCGCCCGTTTATCGGAATCAGGCGATTCAAGCGCCTGTATTTTCGTCTCGAAACCCTCTTTCCAGTTAATCAACTCAAACAAGTTTTTGTTACTGTAAAATTTGACCTAGTTTCAGATTAGTAAACGAAGTGGTTTTCTTTCGCCGTTTGACTTTCGTTGCTTCGTTTGATTTGATTCTTTTTGCGTACCGGAGTTCTTAAGTTGAAATTTCTGGTCAACCTCTCTTATTTGAGTTATGCTTGTGCATCGTTGCTTGTTACTTATGTATGTTATTGTTTGCTTGCGATAGAATTCCCGGAGTGCAAAGCGTGTTACTACGAGTCTCTAGGATTCGCGGATCGTCAGCAAGGCAAGTAACACTTTGATCATATCCCATTATTACCCAGTTTTTATGCATTAGTTCCAATCCTCAAACATTGCATGATTAGGATGTCATTAACTTGTGGGTTGGGAAGTAGTTGCTGAGGTAGAACCTATTGCCCTGTTATATTCAAACCCTTGGGAGTTACTTCTACGTATTGCTTATATTCCTATGCTATGCTCGTAGACGTGGTTTGGGTTTGAGTGAAATTCATGACAAATGTGAGATTGTTAATTAATGGTTCAACTTAAGGTGGCAACTTAATCAAACAACTGGGTGGATTGAGGCACCTGGGGAACCCAGTGTTGTCTGTAATTTTTTTTGGAAATCCCGGGGTACCCGTGTGATATTTCTATGGACCGCCACCCAGGCTCAAAGGGAACTGAGATGATTCATGCTAGAAACTTCCCTGTGCATCCACAAGCTATTATGGGCTCTAGCATAGTTGAGTAAGTTACGTGAAGCTCTTGAAGAGGTAGATCAGTAGGTAGTGGGTTTTGTAGGTTTGGTATGGTCTACCCGGAGTAGAGAGTTAACATTTCTGAAAGACTGTGTCTCGGTCATCCGTTTCTCAAACACCATGTAGTGCGAGAATTCCAACGGAGGCGATCGAGTCTTGTGGGGAAAAGTACGCAAACCTCTGCAGAGTGTACAATCGTTAGTCGTGTCCCCGGTTATGGACAATTCTTGAGTATCTAGTACTTGGGTTATCACATGTATCTCACCATGTTTAATTAATACTGTTGGGTTGTTAACCACTTTAATTGGGATTGAGTTGGGGGTACCTTCTCAATGATGTTTTAACCACCATGATAGTTAAATAAAAATCCATTCCTTTGTTGTAGGGAAAAATTGGCTTTTCGCAAAAACTATAACCATAGAGCTTTCCACCAGCCAAATATGCATGTAGTGATAGCATTATTCTGTTTCTGCTCTACTGTGTTATATTGCCAGCATATTCTATGTGCTGACCCGTTTTCGGGCTGCAACATATTATGTTGCAGACTTTTCAGACGAGGAGTAAGGTTTGTTAGGTCGTTGCCGTGCAGCTCAGCTATGCCGTTGGAGTTGATGGACTCACCTTATCTTCCAAGCCTTCCGCTGTTATCGCATTAGATGGCCTTAAGCCATATTATTGTAATAAGTTCTCTTTGGAGACATTCGATGTAATAGTGTGTGATTGCTACTCTGTTATAAATCCTTCGAGTACTCTGTGTGTCAGCATTACCGATCCAGGGATGACACTGAATCACAGAGACTTGACCATCTGAGGTCGGGTCGCTACAATGTAACATGTAGACAGGAAGAAGGAAACAACAATGAAAGAGTGACCCATCCAATATGCATATTTGAGGATGGCTCAAAGGGAAGGAGTTCACCTTTCATCATGTTGGTTCGATTTGTGGTCCCTACTTTGATAATTTGATATGTGGGTGGACCGATTCTTATGTGTTGTTATTAATTGAACAAACCTCCTACTTATGATTAACCCTCCTGCAAGCATCCGCAACTACGAGAAAATCATTAAGAATAAATTCTAACCATAGCATTAAACTTTTGGATCCAATCGGTCCATTACGGAATAGCGCATAAAGTGGGTTTTAAGCTTCTGTCACTCTCGCAACCCACCATCTAATTGCTACTCCACAATGCATTCCCTTAGGCCCAAATATGATGAAGTGTCATGCAGTCGATGTTCACATGACACCACTAAGGGAATAACAACATACATACTATCAAAATATCAAACACATATCAAGTTCACATGATTACTTGCAACATGATTTCTCCCGTGACCTCAAGAACAAAGGTAGCTACTCACAAATAATAATCAAGCTCAAGATCAAAGGGGTATTATACAGCATAATGGATCTAAACATATAATCTTCCACCAAATAAACCATATAGTAATCAACTACAAGATGTAATCAACACTACTAGTCACCCACAAGCACCAATCTATAGTTCCGGTAACAAGATTGAACACAACAAATGAACTAGGGTTTGAGAGGAGATGGTGATGTTGAAGATGTTGATGGAGATGGAGATTGCCCTCCCCAAGATGGGAGAGTTTTTGGTGATGATGATGACGATGATTTCCCCCTCCGGGAGGGAAGTTCCCCCGACGGAATCGCTCTGCCGGAGGGCAAAAGTGCTCCTGCCAAAGTTCCACCTCGAGGCGGCGGCGCTTCATCCCGAAAGTCCTCCCCTTATATTTTCTCTAGGTCAAGACCACTTATATACCAGAAGATGGGCACCGGAGGTGGGCCGAGGTGGCCACAACCCACCAGGGCGCGCCTGGGGGGCCTAGCGCGCCCAGGTGGGTTGTGCCCACCTGGTGGCCCCCACTGGTGGTTATTGGCTCCAGTATATATTAAATATTCCATAAAAAATCCCCGTGGAGTTTCAGCTTATTTAGAGTTGTGCAGAATAGGTAGCCTGACATAGCTTTTTCAGGTCCAGATTTCTAGCTACCTGAATTCTCCCGCTTGGTGTGTTCCTTGCAAATTATGAGAAAAATGCATTAAAATTACTCCAAAAAGCATTATTATGGATAAAAACATTATAAATAACAGTGAGAAAACATGATGCAAAATGGACATATCAACTCCCCCAAGCTTAGACCTCACTTGTCCTCAAGCGAAAACCGAAATAGAAAAACATGTCCACATGCTTTTAGAGAGAGGTGTCGATAAAAACAAAATACGGACATAGAAGCATCATGTTGATTATTATAACAGCAACAAAATTTAACATAGGACTTTTATCATAGAACTTTTATGATATACTTCTCATGAATAAGTAATAGTTCATCACACAATCGATGTATAAAGCAAAAACTCTATTAGAAACCAACAAACTATGTTCTCGGTCAACTTTGCAACTACAATTCATCATCTTTTCAGGAAGAGTCACGTGTCGGAGCCTTTAGGCAAGTCCACATACTTAACCATCTTATAGTCTTCTATGATTGCTAACACTCACCTCGTACCCATGAGCAAAACGTTTCAACCGGACACACAGAAAGATAGGGGCTTATGATTTTGCCTCCCAACATACTCACCTCAAGGGTGATGTCAACAATAATAACTCATGCCACCCATATTCAACTGGACATTTGTGCCTAGATCTTTCCTCACCACATGATGCTTGCCAAAAGAGAAAAATAAAATGAATAGAGAGAAAACTTTGACTCTTTGCATAAAAGTAAATACATAAAAGTAAAAGATAGGGCCTTCGCAGAGGGAAGTAGAGGTTGCCATGCACTTATTTGTTTGTATGCTCAATCCCTTAGTGCAAGAGAACGTCACATTGTATTGCCCTTTAAGATGACAACCTTTATTGATGCGGAGCATCCTACGTTCATCTCCATGTACACCTTCATAGCACATCAAGCCCCAAGTGGACCTACCGGACTTAAGGTGAACCCTCTCCTCTTCAAGATTTACATGAATATCTATGGGACTTGGTCTCTACCTCACCACGGAACATTGTGCATTATTAGGTACGAGGACGACTGCCACCCAGCAGCTATGGAGCATCCGAGAGTCCAAGGAGAAGGACCCCAAGGCCACGAGGAAGAAAGGGAAGCACAACCGCAGCTGGACTGGAGGTCCCAGGCGACCCCGTGCGCACGGGCCCCGAGACCCCGTGCCCACGGGCTACACAAGGAGCTGGCGCTGGAGCACCCCGTGCGCACGGGCCTGTACCGTGCCCACGGGCCCCCCGTGCGCACGGGCCCAAATTACCCCGTGCGCACGGGCCTGTATCGTGCCCACGGGACCCCCGTGCGCACGGGCCCAACTTACCCCGTGCGCACGGGCCCAACTTACCCCGTGCGCACGGGCCCATCAGGATGGACGGCTGTGAGCTGCTGTTGGGCCTCCACTTCGTCCCCTCCTTCCACCTACCTATATATTCCGTACCTAGACCATATGTTAGGGTTAGCAAAGGATATGATAGACATATGAGAGCTTTGCTCCTTGTACCACTCCTCCTCTTGAGAGAGAGAGCGAGAGACCTCTCCCTTGGAGATCAAGACCTCCTATGGAGAAGATCCCTAGTGGATAGATCAAGACCTCCTATGGAGAAGATCCCTAGTGGATAGATCCCCATCATAGGATCACCAAGACCTCATTCCTCATAGGATTGGGATGAACTAGCACCTTGTATCTTTCCTTTGTTGTCTTTGAATCATTGTATCTCTCTTTGTGTGATTGGATCTAGCATATGTGTGATTGGATCTAGTCAATTGAGTGTTTTCCCTCTTGTGTTCATCTTGTTCTTGGGGATTCCCCCTCAAATTCATGAAATATCTCCACTTAGGGTTCCACCCTACACCATTTTGGTATCATGATCCATGGTTTCTCACGAAATTGGAGCCCCCCTCTTTCTTTTCTAGCCTAGTTTTGTTGATTTCGTCCTAAATTCGAAAATTCCCCACCAAAAATAGCCCCAATTTTTTTTGTGATTTGTTGGTTTTCATGATGTTTTGTTGGATTTGATCCATGGATTTGCTTGGTTTCAAGTGGATCTAGCTTTCCCCCATCTTTTCCCCACCATCCATCCCCAAAATCTCCCCAATTTTTCCCAAGAAATCTCCATTTCCCACCATGAAATCGCAAAATTTCCACCCACCCCGTGCCCACGGACCCCAGACCCCGTGCGCACGGGCCCCCGAAAACTCTCTGGACACCCCGTGCCCACGGACCTGTACCGTGCGCACGGGACCCCGTGCCCACGGGCTCCTACCCCCATGCGTACGACACCCCCAGGACAGCCGCGAGTACTTCACCGTTTTGCCCATAACTTCCACATCCGTAGTTCGATTTTCGTGTTCTTTAGCTCGTTGAGTAGCTATGGACATCCCCCATCCACCTAGATAGGCTCCAACACCATTTGACTCCATCAAAATTTTGACATTTTGGCATCTTTGCCTAGGCCTTCCACCAAACCATCCGCAAAATCCACCATAGCCTTCCGCAACCTAACCCATTTTGCCCCATTTAGCATTTGTGGTTGTTTGAGTGGTGACTTGAGTCTCCTAAGGTGTTTCGGCTACTTAGGGACGGTTGCTTCTTCATCATCCATCACCACCACTTCCACATTGCCATCTCCGCTACCACCATTTGACTTTTGCCCTTGAGATTTTGAGTTCGCGGTTTTTCCATTTCCTAAGGTGTTTCGGCTACTTAGGGACGAGTCTCCATCATCTTGGTATGTACATCAAGAACACCGCCACTCACCATCTTCAAGGACGGTAACCTCGACGACACCATTGTCCATTCCCCTTGCAATTGCATTGATAACCCCTAGCCCTTTTTGCGTTACTTACCTATCGAGAGTAGCCATTTGAGTATTGCCGGCAACGTTACTTGTGCACATTAGTGATCTACACCTCCCATTGCATACACACCATATCATATCGGTATCATATCATCCCTTGTGCCTCAAGTTTGTTCCCGCATATACACAATCGCTATCTTGGTTTGTGCATTTTGCAAAGTGGCCATATACAAAAAAAAAGAAAAGAGAGCAAAGAGCTTGTAAGAAAGTGCCATAGCATCATACCACATTGCACATAAGATTGTCATATCCGATCATCTTGGATCATCTTGAGAAGAACAACGGGAACATCATACACATAGCATACTTGGGATAGAAAGCTCATACATTTTGCATCTTATAGGTTGTGCGCAAGTGTCGTATCCGCCTATTGAGCAATCGTGCTAGCGTCTCTCTTGAGTTGTGCAACACGAGCGTTTTCCGTGGATTCCACATTTTGTGCTCATTCCTTGGTTGCATGACCCCATTTATCTATCCGTGTGTGTGTTTCCGTGTGCCAAATATTGCTATTGGTCTACTTGTTTCACTTGCGAATTTGTGAATCTTTTCCAACATTATTGACTCTTGCTAACATTTTGCATCAAATTTTTGAGCCACTATCCTCACCAAGCTCCACCATAAGCCTTATTTGTGTAGGTGTGAGAATTGACAAGATCCGGTACCAATTGTGTTATTTCCTTGATACATTATTGAGTGATCTTTGATCCATCCTCAACATTGGATAAGGTACATTGGTCTAGTTCTTTCCTTTCTTCCACTCATATTTGCGCGAGTCTTGTGATGGATTGGCAAGGCATTTCATCTCCGGTCTTCGATAACAACGACGGCGTGAACAACTACATCACCAAAGTGTCAATCTTCGATCTACAACGACAAATGCAAGGCACACAATCAAGATTGCGAGAGCGCATCGAGAACCTCTCCATTGACATTCGCCACTCCGAAGCGAGGAAAAGGGACTACATCGACAACAAGCTTTCCGCACAAAAGTGGGTGCAAGATGCAACGATGGAGGAGATTCGGGCCTTGATCAAGTCTACTTCCCCTTCGTCATCTTCAAGGCGGCGGCAAGCACATCGATCCTCTTCGGAGCACCCAAGCGACACAAGCGCAAGTCATCCATGTCCACATCTCCATGGCGACCACCATCACGTTCGTGATCCATCTCGTCATGAAGGGCATGTCACCTCCAAGCAACATGTGCACGACGACGACGAACGACATCTACTACGAGCTCAAGTGCGACAACGCCACCATCAACATGAAGATGCTCGAGATGCGCCTACCTACAAGTCCCAACAAGCCCTACTTCACGCCAAGTCCAAACTTCATGACCACAAGAGAAGACCGCGATACAAGCACCACCAAGAGCACGCTACGGCTACAACAACCACTTCGGCATCTTTGCCTACTTCCCATGAGTTCGCCTACATCAACATCTTCAACTACAGGGCGACCAACTATGAGCGAGGGAGACACTTCCATCTGCGGAAGCCCCTCAAGGAAGATGGCCGAGCATGGGAATTTCCCTTCGGTCATGGAGACGAGCTACAAGGTGCCACATCATTTGGGCCTCCAACAACAAGACAACAACAAGAAGGTCGAGCAAGGGCCATCCCCTTCGACCACGGCGACGAGCATGAACCTCTTCAACAACATGAAGAGGTCACCCATATTGGACTCATACTCCGAGTCAAGCTACGAGACCGCTCATGAGACCTTATCTTTGGTCTTTGAGGAGAGTGATGATGTGCCATCTTCGGCCTTCATCCACGGCTACGACCACGACATGATTGAGCATGGAGACATTTGCACCAACATATCTCCAACAACGACATGTGACGAGATGCCCCAATTGCCATGTGAGGAGAGCCACCACCACATGAGTGACATGAGTGACTCCACCACACATGACATTGAGAGCATTTCCTATGAGAGGATGAGTGTGACCACCACTAGCCCCACACTTGAGAGCATGCCACACATCCTATGTGAGGATGAGAGCCATTTGAGTGACTCCACCAACCATATGAGTGAGAGCATCCGGGAGGGAGTGAGTGAGCCACAACACTTAGTGAGTGAGGTAGTTGACACGGCATGTGAGGCCACTTTAGTTTCTAATGACTTAACCTCTACTCCTAGTGTGTTTTCTTCTTTGGTGCTAGGTCTCCTACATGATGACATGCCTACCCTCGACGAGTCCATACCTCCAATGGAGATGACGATGGCCATGGTGGACGATGATGCACCCCCCACATGGTTCCATCAAGATGAAGATGACCATGACTCGGTCTTTGACACCTCACCTACAACACATGAGCGATGCTCCAAAGGTAACATAGGTGACAGTGCTTCTCTTGTCCCACTAGTGGACTATTTTACGAATGATTGCTTGCATGATGTTGACACACCTATACCCATGCTTCAAGCTAGTGCGACTTCTTCATGTCATGACTTACCTATTTATGATAAATATGATGATGAGCATGTTGAGTTGCCTAGTTGTGATGCTATGCTACATAGGATATCATGTGAAAATTCTTTTGGTCACATCATGTTTGACAATCCATTAACCTTGTCATATGCTATGAGTGAGATCTCCAATATTACTTCATTTCAATCTCAACATAGTAACTATGCATGCCCCGTTAAAATAAATCCCATTTGCACATATGGCATAGATGATGAGATGATGGTCATTGGCTTTTGTTTTTCATGTGATGATATTGCCATGCTTCCTTTACACGATTTTCACAATTCATCTACTATGTCATGCCATGATCACATTGCTCCAAATATGCATTGTTTTGAATGTTGTCAATATTCTCCATGTGATGTTTCCATTAATGCTCATGAGGAGACCCCCATAGTTTCCTCATACATATTAGGAGATTTTGATGCATTCCATACATTGCATGATTCTCATAATTGCTTGCACCGTATGCATTCCATGAATAACAATGCTCTACATATTTCTTATGATGCATTACACAATTTGAGTCTCCATTATGCTATACATAACAACAAACCTATCATTATGGTTGACATGTTTCTATATCACGCATCTCATTTATTTGAGCATTGGCTATTTTGTGCTAACCAAGACCAGCACATGTGCATCATGATGGATGATGTGTACATCTACCACGCACACACAATTTTCCCTTTTTCTTTGTTTTGTGTAGGTACTCATGTATACTCGTCAACCTCTCAATCCCAAGAGTTGACGAAATGAGCTCTTGAGAGAAAAGATGACTTGGGATCCCATGAACTATCCTTACCACCACTCTCTTCGCGTAACGACTACGCACATCTCTTTCACTTGGCTCTCACACGGCTATGGGCTATATACCGCTCTCTTGCTCGTTTTACCGTGTTCACTTTGCATGTTATGCTTGCTTCTATGCTTTTGCCATGCAATTGTGACCCTTGCTTGCATCTACCCATGATTCACAATTATGTTACTCCTATGTGTATTTGCATGCTTGGTGGAGATCCTTGTTGCTATTGCCATGTTTATCATGTGCCTCATGCTATTGATGCTATTTTGCTCATATCCTCTTTTCATGCTTGTGATATGTCTTGTGCATTATTCATGCCCACCATTTGCACACATGACATACTTGACATGATTCTTTCTAGTATGTTGCATCTTTGCAATACTAGCTTGCTTACCTTGATTCCGATGATTGCTTGCTTTGTCGCATCACCCATGTTCAATTCTTCATTGCTTTCTTGGGTTGATGACGTATATGTTCATGCCTCTCACATGATATATTTTGTTCATTGTCGCTTTCCTCCAATTGTTGTATTGATCGTGGAGACTTGGACACTTTACTTGTGATGTATGCTTGCTTGATTGAGCCTATTGTATTTAGTTGTCCTCGCATCATCATATGCCTCCATACTATGAAATGCTCCCTTGTACTTTCTTATGATGAGCATGATGCATCCACGTGTTGGGTATTTTACCACACGAATGATAGGTTTTGCATCTCCGCGAACCTCATTTGTTTTTCTGAGTGTTTGTCATGTTCTTTCATGTTGAAGGATTCACAAGGTGATACCTTCATGAGACAATTTGGTCATGTGAAGGCATACACGATGTGCAACACCAACATTTGCAAGAATCTCCTAAAGGTGAACTCCTTCCCTTTGAGCCATCCTCAAATATGCATATTGGATGGGTCACTCTTTCATTGTTGTTTCCTTCTTCCTGTCTAGATCCATTATGTTTAGATCCATTATGTTGTTTAATACCCCTCTGATCTTGAGCTTGATTATTATTTGTGAGTAGTTACCTTTGTTCTTGAGGTCACGGGAGAAATCATGTTGCAAGTAATCATGTGAACTTGATATGTGTTTGATATTTTGATAGTATGTATGTTGTTATTCCCTTAGTGGTGTCATGTGAACATCGACTACATGACACTTCACCATATTTGGGCCTAAGGGAATGCATTGTGGAGTAGCAATTAGATGGTGGGTTGCGAGAGTGATAGAAGCTTAAAACCCACTTTATGCGCTATTCTGTAAGGGAACGATTGGATCCAAAAGTTTAATGCTATGGTTAGAATTTATTCTTAATAATTTTCTCGTAGTTGCGGATGCTTGCAGGAGGGTTAATCATAAGTAGGAGGTTTGTTCAATTAATAACAACACCTAAGAACCGGTCCACCCACATATCAAATTATCAAAGTAGGGAACACAAATCGGACCAACATGATGAAAGTGACTAGATGAACTTCCCGTGTACCCTCAAGAACGCTTTGCTTATCATAAGAGAACATTTTGGCATGTCCTTTGCCTCAAAAGGATTGGGCTACCTTGCGGCACTTTTGTTACTATTATCGTTACTTGCTCATTACAAATTATCTTGCTATCAAACTACTCCGCTACTTACAATTTCAGGACTTGCAAACAATACCTTACCGGAAACTACTTGTCATTTCCTTCTGCTCCTCGTTGGGTTCAACACTATTACTTATCGAAAAGAGCTACAATTGATCCCCTATACTTGTGGGTCATCAGGGCTCTCCGAGGCCGCCCCCACAAAGAAGAAGCCACAGTTCTTCCGGGTCCACGTGGAAACAAACAAGGTGTCACTGGACGGCACCACCTCGAGCCCCTCCCTTGCCATTGTGCCCAACCTCTCCCCCAAATTGGAAGACGCGCTCATCGCCTTCCTCCCAGCAAATGCTGATATGTTCGCCTGGACAGTATCATACATGTTCGGTGTACGGAGGGAGGTGATCAAGCACCACTTAGCCGCATGTCCCAACGCACGCCACTTGAAGTAGAAGGTATGGTGCTAGGCACCTGAGAAGAAATAGTTCATCGTGCAAGAAGCCGAGAAGCTACAAGAGGTAGGAGTCATCCACAAGGTGCTTCACCCCGAGTGGATCGCCAACCCTGACGTTGTCCCCATGGCCAATGGCAGCAAGCACATGTGTGTCCACTTCACCAACCTCAACAAGGAATGCCCCAAAGACCCCTTCCCCCTCCCACAAATCGACCAGATTGTAGATTCGACCGCTGGGTGCGATCTGCTATGCTTTCGGGATGCCTTCTCAAGTTACTACCAAATCAAGATGGCCGAGGGGGATGAGGAGGAGACCGCTTTCATCACCCCCCTATGGAGTGTTCTGCTACATCTGCATGCCCTTCGGCCTGAAGAGTGCAGGATCCACCTTCATGAGGCTGATGCGCATCGGCCTGGTGCCCCAAATGGGAAGGAATGCGGAGGCCTACATCGATGAAATTATCGTCAAAAATCACGAGGCAAGGTCACTCATCACAGACCTTGAAGAAACATTCGCCCACCTCTGCAACATCTACCTCAAGCTCAACCCCGCCAAGTGTGTCTTCATGGTCCCCACAGGCAAGCTACTTGGCTTCCTGGTTTCCCACTGCGACATTGAGGCTAACCCTGAGAAGATCAAAGTCATCAAGGAGATGCACCCGCCCTGGAACCTCAAGGAGATGCAGCGCTTGGCAGGATGCATGGTGTTGCTTGGTCCGTACATGTCCAAGTTCAGCGAGAAGGCCCTACCCTTCTTCAAGCTCATGAAGCGGTCGGGCCCCTTCAAGTGGACCCCCGAGGAGGATGTAGCCTCTGAGGGCCTCAAGAGGTACCTCACAAGCCCTCCCATCCCGGTCGCCCCACGCCTACATTTGCGGTCACCCTAGAAGGTTAGCATGGCCCAAGTCGTAGAGTGCGAGGAGCAAGCCCACGATAAGGAGAAGACTACAGTGCCAGCCTCGCGAGCCTCCCGAGCTCCCTCCGAAGGACCATCCCGAGGTCCCTCCTATCGAGGACCCATGAAGAGCAGCCTCGTGAGCCTCCCGAGCTCTGCACCAAGGACCCCGCATCAACATGCCTTGTCGAGCACCTCGTATACTTTGTCAACACGGTGCTGCGAGACGCCCGCGAGCGCTACCCCATGTAGCAGATGCTGCTCCTCTCGCTCCTCCTCGCTTCAAGGAAGCTGCAGCACTACTTCCAAGGCCATCCCGTCAAGATGATCACGTCATACCCACTGGAGCAAGTACTGTGCAGTCCCAACGCCACCGACCGCATCGCTGAATGGAACATCGAGCTATAGCCCTTCGAGTTGGAGTTTGACACCATTAGGATAATCAAGGGCGCGACCCTGGTGGACTTCATAGCGGATTGGAGAGAACCACACCAGGAGGAGCCTCGTGAGGAAGTATCTACACTGCCTGGCGATGGCACCCCCACAGGTTGGACCCTGCACTTCGAAGATACGTTCTCGCGGCTGGGCGTGGGGTTGGCGTCATGCTCACTTCACCAACAAGGGACAAGCTATATTATGCAATGGAGCTCGGCTTCAAGCCTAGCGACATGGTCTCCAACAACATCGTCGAGTACAAGGGCCTCATCCCCGACCTCAAAGTTTCGCATGCCCTTGGCATCAAGAGCATCACCATCAAGGGAGGCTCACAGCTCCTTGCAACTTCTCCAACAAAATCTACACGCCTAAGGACGAGCACATGGCCGCATACCCCAAGGAGGTGCACAAGCTCGAGAAGCGATTCCTGGGCATGGTGCTCCAGCACATCCCCCGCGGTGACAACAAGGAGATGGACGACATTGCCAAGTGGGCTTCACATCGCGAGCCCCAATCCTAGGCGTCTTCGGGGAGCGCCTCCTGTCGATGTCAAAACCGGCAGATCTCGGGTAGGGGGTCCCGAACTGTGCGTCTAAGGATCGAAGGTAACAGGAGGTAGGGGACACAATGTTTACCCAGGTTTAGTCCCTCTTGATGGAGGTAAAACCCTACGTCTTGCTTGATTGACTTAGATGAGTATAGGGGTTACAAGAGTTGATCTACCACGAGATCATAATAGCTAAACCCTAGATGTGTAGCCTGTATGATTATGATTGCCTCTACGGACTAAACCCTTCGGTTTATATAGATACCACAGGGGGCTAGGGTTGTACAGATTCGGTTTACAAAGAAAAGAATCTTCATATCCGAACGCTAAGCTTGCTTTCCACGCCAAGGAGAGTCCCATCCAGACACGGGGGAAAGCCCTCGATATTGTATCTTCACGGCCCATTAGTTCAGCCCACATTATATAGCCTAGACGCCCGAGGACCCCCTAGTCCAGGACTCCCTCGGTAGCCCCTGAACCAGGCTTCAATGACGACGTGTCCGGCGTGCAGATTGTCTTCGACATTGCAAGACGGGTTCCTCCTTCGAATATCCCAAAACAAAGGAGCTGTATTCGGCTCCTGAATGGTGACGCAGTATCTGGCTTTTGTACCTTCGGCTCTATTTAGGTGGGTTCTTCATTACAATCCGCACTGTCGATAATCCAGCGACAATCTTAACGTTTTTTACAATTCCACCCCCTGATGGCGCTTCGACTTTTGCACGCAGGATGAATACGAACAGTCCATGTCCTTTTTGTAAATAGGTCCTTTACCACATTTAGAAGGCATCTATATAAGGTGATATAGACATCCAAATGACATCCCTCATCGCGCATAAAGGATATCGCCAAATCTAGCCACGAGCAAAGCCTTGGACCATGGCCAGCGCTCCAGGCTCCTGCTCACGTCTCCATGGCCCTCAAGAGGGCGATTGGCAGAGTTGCTCCATGCCTTATCTTCAGTTAAGTCGGCTCCAGATGCAAGGCTACCTCCCTCCCGCGGATCTGGTCTCCGCTCGAGCGGGATTGTACTCAATAGGCAATGACGCGATGGCCGAGAATTTCCTGAACCCCAATAAGGAGGAGAGGGTGTGCTTCGTCCCATTCTTGCTGCGGGGCCTAGGATTTCCAATCCATCCCTTTCTTAGGGGGTTATTGGAATTTTACAGCATCCAACTACACAACCTCACCCCAGGTTCGATTTTGCACATCTCACGCATTGTTGCCCTCTGCGAGCTATTTTTGGGTATCGAAGCCCACTTTGAATTATGGAGGAAGTTCTTTTGTCTCGTTCCTCGCCACCGAGGAGGCTCTATTTTCAAGGTGTGTGGCGCTAAAGTATGGCGTATAGCCGGGTCCGGATACCTTGCAGGAACACCTAAAGAGGTTTACCTGCAATGGACTTTGGAATGGTTTTATGTGGAAGACGTCCCACTGCCGGACCCAGTTCATAGTGGCCTCCCTGAATTCTCTAGTGCTCCTTTAAGGAAGCACCTCAACTGGCGTCCCCAAAGTCCCAAAGAAGAGGACAGCGCGGAGATACAACGGTTGGTCAGCAAGGTCAGGCTGCTGGCCCACTCCAAACTATCAATCGTCGAAGTCATGGCGATCGCAATAAAGAGGTGCGTGCAGCCCCTCCAATCCAGAGTAACTCCTTTATGGTGTTACAACGGAGAAGACGACGCATCTCGTTACAGGCGGCAGGGTCCGGATACCCCAGCCGAACTGGCCTCTATTTTGGCCGATCTGTATAAGGGCGAAAAAGAAGATTTTCTTCGCTTAAACTGTCAGGAGGCCTATTCCATGTACACTACTGTTGAATGGGTAAGATCTCGATTCATCTGTGCTTATTTTACTACATCATAGATACTGATCAAACGTACTTTTCATTGCCTCCAACCTTAGTCATGGAAGAGGATGATCGAGGACGTCCATTATCCTGCTCCTCAGCCGGAGGATCATAATCGCGATAAGGATCATGGCTTTTGTGAGGATCCGGATATATATATATATATATGTATATATATACATATACATATATATATATGGTGTATTCTATCAGGCGAGCCTTGACGGTTTGGAAGTGGCCATTATCGGCGACTACCCTTGCCTTTACCCATTCTAAGAAGAGATCCTCATTTGTATCCTTTCCTGTTGTACTAATCCGCATTTCATCAGGATCGGCGTTCCAAGGACCGTAATTCTTCGAGGACGTCCCCCGCGCAAGGCCATCGTTCAAAACGAAAAGGAGCCGGGAGTACTGCGGAGGCTTCACAGTCTTCCAAGAGGTATTCGTACTTAATGCATGCCTAGGCATGAGTCTCGAACGTTTAAAGGCCTCCCCCTTTTTATCTTTTAGGAGGAGTATACAACAAACGGTGGGAAAGCGCCCAGTTAGCCAAATGCCCACTAATCCGGTGCCGAACTCGCCTATTGGGACGCGAGCAAAATCCGCGCCCGTTCCACCTCCTCTAGAGGATTCGGATGACGTATCGGTCACAAATTCCATAGTGGAGAGCTTGATGAACCACCGTCATTTTAAGGAGGCCATGTGTACGCCGGACTTGTCCGAAAAAGAATTCACCGCACTGAATTCGATGAATGCATATATCCGGGCAACTCGAGATGGCCTTGCCAGAATTATTCAGCTGTTCTCAAAGAAAATACAGGTGAAATTTGACACAATGTAACATGGTCATATGCCCGTAGCCCCCAAGACTTGAAGCTGTTGGCCCAACTAATTGAAGGATTGTTATATCGTCAGGCACTCACGAATAATAACACATTGTCCAAGGAGCTTGAAGGGTGTCAGACCAAACTAGCTGTTGTCACCGCCGAACTGGAGAATTTGAAGAATTCCAGAAAGGAAGTAGATGGTAAGCACAACAATGTCCGGGAAATATGATTGTGCGCTGACAATGATTTTAAAATATGCAATGTTTTGGTTTCAGCGGCAGGATCGACGAAGCAGTTGGAGGAGAAGCTAAAGGCTGCTCAGGCGGATAAGGAGCATGCCGAAGGGCAAGAAGCCACTGATCAACGTATACTAACGCGAACCAGGCATGAGAAGAACAAGCTGCAAGATGCTAACATCAAGCAGGCAGAGGAGCTGAAGGACATACGAGCCCAACTGGCAGATGCCTTAAAAGAGAACAAAAAGCTGAAAGGTGACATATTCAGTATGATTTTTAACCTTACTTCCATACAGTCTCCTAATGGGAAGTTTTAACAACTTTTATTTCTGTAGGCGTGCTGACTGGGCGGTCCAAAGAAGAGGTGTCCGGATTTCAAGGCGATCTGCTACAAGAGCTGTCCAAAATGCATGAACAAGCCTGGAAGGCACTGAGGAACATTGCTAAAGCTCTATGGCCATCCGATTCTCCTCCAGGAAGTATGGAGGAGCTCCTGAATTTATTCAAAGGAGCTCGTCGCCGTCTTGGACTATGGAAGGTATCGGCATGCTGAGAAGGTGCACGAGAGGCCTTGGCCATGGTGAAAACACGGTACACCAGACTTGATCCGAATCATATGGCCCGGGTCGGGCCTCAGGGACCAGACAGATCGACAATTCCTGTTAGCTTAGTATATGACCAAGTAAAGATAGCCGCCAAGTTTTCTTAGCAGGATTGTAAGCTAGACAACTTATTAGATGGTCTAGAGGAGGAGGAAGTTTTTGAGTCCAAGTAGTAATGTACTTTTATCGACAAACGTATCTCCAGCCGAATTATAAAACAATTGTCATGACAGAACTTTTGCTTTAACGACCTAAATCCAAAGTTTGGAGTGTTTCTGAATAGTGTACTGGTGGTAAGCACCGAAGTATGTTCAGAAACCAGGCGGACCAGTCATAGTTGCTTGAATAGACAAGTTGTATTTGGGGAGGTATGTTATATTACATTTTATCATAAGAAACATCTTCCAGAGAGAATAGTTTCGTTAAGGGGTCCTTTCCCTGGGCCAGCGTGCGTTGTTGTGCATGCCTGAGTTGTGATGCTAAAAATCACGGTGTGTTATATTTTGGGGGCTTGCAGTGCAACGAGTGCAGTTTATCTTTTGTTCGCCGACCTATTATTTCCTTAAAAACTCTAGCTTTCGGCTTCACCCGTCTGAGGTACACGTCCGGATAACCCGGCTGTAACAATCACAGAGGTGATCCCTTTATGCCCTAGCCGAACAAGTGAAACATAGGGCATAAGCACAGGAGCCAGGCAACCCAGCTTGGCAAAAACTTAAGTCATAAAGGTGCATATAATGGCGAAGAGAAGGCATATATGAGAAGACGACACATATATACGGTGAGCTTGATGCTCGAAAAATAATAATAAGCTTCTATGACTAGAAGCCCCCAGGTATTGGGGGGATGTACATTTAAAGATGTATACCCCTTAAGTGTGCGATTTATCTGAACACGGGCTAGAAGTCATATAAAAACGAAAAGAAGAAAGAGACAAATAAAGAGAAGAAAGGTAACGAACAATGAGTCCGGGCTTAGGCGTAGAATCTTTGGAGTCTGTCATCATTCCATGGGTTCGGCTCTAGGCGATTGTCCGATGCATTACGAAGGCGGTAGGCTCCTCTCGTGAGAACTTCATCTATAATGAAGGGACCCTCCCATTTGGGCTTGAGCTTTTCCTTTTTCTTCTCTGGTAGGCATAGAATGAGTTCACCAACATTATAAGTCTTGGCTCGCACTTCTCTACTTTGGTATCTTCGAGCTTGTTGTTGGTAGAATGCTGAACGAGCTTTTGCGACATTGCGCTCCTCCTCCAGGTCATCTAAGTCATTTTGCTGATCGAGCTCGGCCTCTCTCTCTTCATACATGCGTACTCGAGGTGAGTCATGAATAATATCGCAGGGCAAGACGGCCTCTGCGCTGTACATCTGAAAAAACGGTGTGTATCCGGTCGTGCGGTTGGGCGTGGTCCGCAGCCCCCAGAGTACGGAGTCGAGCTCCTCAACCTAGTGTTTATCTGACTCCTTTAAGGATCGCACTAGTCCGGGTTTAATGCCACTCATTATCAAGCCATTAGCACGTTCGACTTCACGGTTTGTTTGAGGGTGATAGATGGATGCATAATCGAGCTTGATGCCTAGATTAGCACACCAAGTTTTTACCTCGTCAGCTGTGAAGTTAGAGCCGTTATCAGTAATAATGCTGTGTGGGACACCATTCTGGTCTACAACACCAGATATGAAATCTATCACTGGTCCAGCTTCGACCGTTTTAACTGGTTTGGCCTCTATCCACTTAGTAAATTTATCCACCATGACCAACAAGTATTTTTCTTATGGTTTCCCCCTTTAAGGGGTACGACCATGTCGAGCCGCCAGACCGCAAAAGGCCAAGTAATGGGGATTGTTTGTAGGGCGGTAGGTGGCATATGGCTTTGATTGGCGAAAAGCTGGCATCCTACACAATGTTGGACGAGGTCTTGTGCATCTGCTCGGGTCGTAGGCCAGAAAAAACCGGTACGGAAGGCCTTACTTACAAGGGCCTGGGCTGCGTGTGATGACCGCCAAGACTAGCATGAATTTTAGCCAAAAGTTGCCGCCCTCTTCTATGGAGATACATCTTTGAAGGACGCCGGTAGTACTTTTCTTGTAGAGTTCACCTTCATGAACCTTGTAGGCTTTTGAGTGTCGAACGGTACATCGAGCCTCGTTCTGGTCCTCAGAGAGCTCTCGCCTATTAAGGTAGGCTAGGAAGGGTTCGGTCCATGGGGCGATCACTACCATGATTACATGGGCCGATGGTGTTATTTCGATGGCCGAGCCCCCGATGATATCGGAATTGTGTTCGGAATCTGGGGGTATAATCGGCTCCGGACTGGTGTTGCTGCTCTCGTCCTGCCATACCGCAGATGGCTTGAAGAACCTCTCAACAAAGGTATTGGGGGGGACGACATCGCGCTTAGTGCCCATGCGAGCAAGGACGTCCGCTGCTTGATTATTCTCTCGGGCCACGTGATGAAACTCGAGCCCCTCGAACCGAGCTGATACTTTAAGTACGGCGTTGCGGTAAGCCGCCATCTTCGGATCTTTGGCATCAAATTCTCCATTTATTTGGGATATTGCAAGGTTTGAATCCCCACACACCTCGAGGCGTTGTGTGCCCATAGAGATGTCCATCCGAAGTCTGTGCAATCAGGCCTCATATTCGGCTGCGTTATTAGAATCTGTTTATAGTATTTGGAGCACATAACGGGCTGTGTCTCCAGCGGGGATGTCAGGATGACACCAGCCCCATGTCCGGCTAGCATTTTAGAGCCGTCGAAGTGCATCACCCAGTTGGAATATATGTCATACTCTTTAGGGAGTTCAGCCTCTGTCCATTCGGCGACGAAGTCAGCCAACACCTGAGATTTAATGGATCGGCGTGGCTTATATGTTATTTCAAACATTAAGAGCTCAATGGCCCATTTGGCGATCCAGCCGGTGGCGTCCTGGTTGTTTATGATATCATTAATTGGTACTTTGGAAGCCACCATGATTGAACACTCTTGAAAGTAGTGCCGCAGCTTCCGGGATGCCATGAAGACCACATACGCTATCTTTTGATAATGTGGGTATCGGGATTTGCATGGTGTGAGGACCGTCGATACATAGTATACTGGTTTTTGGAGTGGGAACTTATGTCCCTCTTCTTCTTGCTCGACGACAAGCATCGCACTCACCACATGGTGTGTTGTAGATATGTATAGTAACAAGGGTTCGCTGACGTTTGGCGTGCCTAGGATTGGGTTGCTTGCTAACAAAGATGATGTAGGGTAGAACCCTAGTGTCCCGATCTTTCATGAAAGGAGCGAATCCCGCAATGAACACGAGGAGGGAAACGAGGGGAAAATCACGAAGGGAACACAAGAGAACACTCAAACCAACAAGAATGATCACACATGCGCTAGATCCATGAACACAAAGGGAGATACAAGATCCAAAGTCGTCAACGGACGATACAAGAGGTAACCGGTTCTTCTCCGTGAGGAGGTCTTGAATCCACAAGGGGATCTTCCCGTGAGGGGTCTTGAATCCAAGGGGATCTTCTCCGTAGAGGGGCTGCGGTCTCTCTCGTGGAGTAGATCCGATATGGATGAGAGAAGCTCTATCTCTCAAATGAGCTATCACAACGCTAACCCTAACTAGGAGGAGGGGGAGTAGTACATATAGTCTAAGCCATGAAGGGGTAAGTGGGAAAGGGGATACATGGGCCTCGGGCCCTATCCATGCGCAGGCAGGTGCCGGATGTCCGAGCGTCGGGCCAGATGTCCGAGTCTTCACGGGGAGCCGGATGTCCGGGCTGGCAGGCCGGATGTCCGGGCTGACGGAGCTGGTCACGGTGCTCTATGGAATGGCTTGTCCGGATTTCCGGGGGCGAGGCCGGATGTTCGGGTGTTGGCGAGGCACCGGATGTCCAGGGCCTGTAGCACTTCGGCTGCAGGGTTGCTGCTATTGTTGACATCTTCAGGGGCCGGATGTCCGGGTCCTGGGAGATGTCTCCGTCTTCTTCCGTCGTCTCTTCCATGCTTCCCTCGTGGATGGTGTAGTTGTTCCTTGGCGCTTGCACTCCTCCTCAACATCCGTGAAGCTCCGACAATACCTATGCATGCACACGGGAGAAGTGTCAAGTAGTATACCATCCTCGAAGGGGTCAAGTGAGCAAAGGGTAAAGGAGGTGATTCACCTTTGTGTATGTGAAGTAGATGTCGCATGTGTCACTTGCCGAATGGACTATTGACATGGTGATGTCCGTAGGATGCTCCGCATCATCTCCCCTCCCTTTGGAAAGATCCGACCTCGGATCAAAATCCAAATCACCATGGGAAAGAGATGGCGTCGCCGTGTAGGAGTGGTCGATCACCAAGTTCTCGTCATCTTGAAGCTCGAAATGGGCACTCTCCAATGTCACACCATCTTGGGATTCCTTCAAAAGGAGCAAAGACAACAAACACTTGGAAAAACAAATGTGGTTAGCGTTAGTGCAAAACCAAGCATTGAAGAGGTGATTCACCAAACAAGTGTCGTCATCATGCAAAGCATATGCTTTGACAAAGGATTGTGACATGGCATATAAGCATATAAATTGAGCAGAAGTAAGGATATGATGGAAACAAGTATGCAAATGTGAGGTAGTGATGCAAATATGTGTAACAAGAGAATAAGCATCTACCTCGACACAAGGGGAGCCAAAGAATATTCTCAAGTATTAGCAGCTGAGTTGTCAATTCAACCACACGTGGAAACTTAATATCTGCAGCAAAGTATTTAGTAGAAAAGTAATATGATAGTAGTGGTAACGGTAGCAAAAGGTAACAGTAGCAAAAGTAGTGTTTTGGTATTTTGTACTGATAGCAATAGCAACGGAAAAGTAAATAAGCGAAGAACAGTATATGGAAAGCTCGTAGGCAATGGATCAGTGATGGAGAATTATGCCGGATGCGGTTCATCATGTAACAGTCATAACCTAGGGTGACACAGAACTAGCTCCAATTCATCAATGTAATGTAGGCATCTATTCCGAAAATAGTCATACGTGCTTATGGAAAAGAACTTGCATGACATCTTTTGTCCTACCCTCCCGTGGCAGCGGGGTCCTAGCGGAAACTAAGGGATATTAAGGCCTCCTTTTAATAGAGTACCAGACCAAAGCATTAACACATAGTGAATACATGAACTCCTCAAACTACAGTCATCACCGGTAAGTATCCCGATTATTGTCACTTCGGGGTTAACGGATCATAACACATAATAGGTGACTATAGACTTGCAAGATAGGATCAAGAACTCTCATATATTGATGAAAACATAATAGGTTCAGATCTGAAATCATGGCACTCGGGCCCTAGTGACAAGCATTAAGCATAGCAAAGTCATAGCAACATCAATGTCAGAACATAGTGGATACTAGGGATCAAACCCTAACAAAACTAACTCGATTACATGATAAATCTCATCCAACCCATCACCGTCTAGCAAGCCTAAGATGGAATTACTCACGCACGGCGGTGAGCATCACGAAATTGGTGACAGAGGAAGGTTGATGATGACGATGGCGACGGATTCCCCTCTCCGGAGCCCCGAACGGACTCCAGATCAGCCCTCCCAAGAGGTTTTAGGGCTTGGTGACGGCTCCGTATCGTAAAACGTGATGAATTCTTCTCTCTAATTTTTTTCTCCCTGAAAGCAAATATATAGAGTTGGAGTTGAGGTCGGAGGAGCTCCAGGGGGCCCACGAGGTAGGGGGGCGCGCCCTAGGGGGCAGGCGCGCCCCGACCCTCGTGGACAGGTGGTGGGCCCCCTGGTCTTCATCTTTTGCAAGGATTTTATTATTATTTCTGAATAGATGTTCCGTGAAGTTTCACGTCATTCCGAGAACTTTTGTTTCTGCACATAAATAACACCATGGCAATTCTGCTGAAAACAACATCAGTCCAGGTTAGTTCCATTCAAATCATGCAAGTTAGAGTCCAAAACAAGGGCAAGAGTGTTTGGAAAAGTAGATACGATGGAGACGTATCAACTCCCCCAAGCTTAAACCTTTGCTTGTCCTCAAGCAATTCAGTTGATAAACTGAAAGTGATAAAGAAAAACTTTTACAAACTCTGTTTGCTCTTGTTGTTGTAAATATGTAAAGCCAACATTCAAGTTTTCGGCAAAGATTATGACTAATCACATTCACAATAACGCTTAGGTATCAAGTTTACTCATATCAATGGCATAATCAACTAGCAAGCAATAATAATAAATCTCAGATGACAACACTTTCTCAAAACAATCATAATATGATATAACAAGATGGTATCTCGCTAGCCCTTTTTGAGACCGCAAAACATAAATGCAGAGCACCTTTAAAGACTGACTAGACATTGTAATTCATGGTAAAAGAGATCCAGTCAAGTCATACTCAATGTAAACTAACAGTAATGAATGCAAATGACAGCGGTGCTCTCCAACTGCTGCTTTTTAATAAGAGGATGATGACTCAACATGAAAGTAAATAGATAGGCCCTTCGTAGAGAGAAGCAGGGACTTTTACAGGTGCCAGAGCTCGGTTTTTAAATATAGGTGAATGATATTTTGAGCGGTATACTTTCATTGTCAACATAACAACCAAGGGATGGCGATATCTTCTATGCTACACACATTATAGGTGATTCCCAAACATAATGGTAAAGTTTATACTCCCCCTCCACCAACAAGCATCAATCCATGGCTTGCTTGAAACAACGAGTGCCTCGAACTAACAAAAGTCCCAGGGGGAGTTTTGTTTGCAATTATTTTGATTTAGTTTGCATAAAGCATGGGACTGGGCATCCCGGTGACCATCCACTTTCTCGTGAGTGAGGAGCGAAGTCCACTCCTCTTGAGAATAACCCGCCTAACATGTAAGATATGGACAGCCCTAGTTGATACATGAGCTATTCGAGCTTACAAAACAGGATATTTATTTGAAGGTTTAGAGTTTGGCACATACAAATTTACTTGGAACGGCAGGTAGATACCGTATATAGGTAGGTATGGTGGACTCATATGGAATAACTTTGGGGTTTATGGAGTTGGATGTCACAAGAAGTATTCCCGCTTAGTACAGGTGAAGGCTAGAAAAAGACTGGGAAGCGACCAGCTAGAGCGACAACAGTCATGTACATGCATTAAAATTAATCAACACCGAATGCAAGCATGAGTAGGATATAATCCACCATGAACATAAATATCGCGAAGGCTATGTTGATTTTGTTTCAACTACATGCGTGAACATGTGCCAAGTCAAGTCACTTAAATCATTCAGAGGAGGATACCACCCTATCGTACCACATCACAACCATTTTAATAGCATGTTGGCATGCAAGGTAAACCATTATAAGCTCCTAGATAATCAAGCATGGCACAAGAAACTATGATCTCGAGTTGTCATTGCAAACATGTTTATTCATAATAGGCCGAATCAGGAACGATGAACTAATCATATTTACAAAAACAAATGAGGTCGAGTTCATACCAGCTTTTCTCATCTCAGTCAGTCCATCATATATCGTCATAATTGCCTTTCACTTGCACAACCGAACGATGTGAATAATAATAATAGTGCACGTGCATTGGACTAAGCTGGAATCTGCGAGCATTCAATAAACAGGAGAAGACAAGGCAATATGGGCTCTTTTGTCAGATCAACAATTATGCATATAAGAGCCACTTCAACAATTTAATCATGGTCTTCTCCTATCGACCCCCAAAGAAAAGAAAAGAAATAAAACTATTTACACGGGAAAGCTCCCAACAAGCAAAAGAAGAATATGAAATATTTTTGGGTTTTCTTTTTAATCACTACTACAAGCATGGGAAGTAAACTAATTAAAAGCTACAACTAATTTTTTTGGTTTTTCCTAAGGTTTATCAAACACACAAGAAGAAAGCATAAAAAGGAAAATAAACTAGCATGGATGATACAACGAAAAAGTATGAGCACCGACATTTAGCAGTGAGTGTGTGAACATAAATGTAATGTCGGTGAGAAATACGTACTCCCCCAAGCTTAGGCTTTTGGCCTAAGTTGGTCTATGGCCACGGTTGGCCTGGCGGATATCTATAATAATAGTTGGGGTCGTACTGAGATGCAGCGGCTATCGCCTCGTGAGCTGCAGCGTGGCGACGAGCGGCCTCCGCCCTCCTCTCGTACTCATTTGCCTCCTCTCTAGTAATAACATATCTTCCTTTTGCCTGATAATCAAAGAAGCCAGGAGCAGGGAGAGTAATACGGACAACACATCGTCTGTCAAAGATTAAACGATACTGGAGAGGTGATTCATTCCTCTCGACAAACTGGTGGTGAACCATAGCATTAAAGTCTAGGTAAGCAGGAGGTAATTCAATATCATCATTACGTATAGTTACACCAAGAAAATCAGCTAAGCAGGTTGCATAAAATCCACCAAAGAAATCTCCATTAAATCTATTCATATGCAACCTACGTGCAACAATGGCTCCCAAATTATAAGATTTATCTCCCAACACAGCACTCCTAAGAATACTGAGGTCAGGGACACACATGTGACATGCTTCATCTTTACCTTTAATGCATCTACCTATGAAGAGAGCAAAATAATGTATAGCAGAAAAGTGAATGCTCCCTATGGTAGCTTGTGTTATATCTCTAGATTCCCCCACAGTTATGCTAGCAAGAAAATTTCTAAATTCAGATTTGCGGGGTTCACTAGCACTATCCCATTGTGGAAGTTTGCAAGCAGTGGTAAAATCCTCTAAGTCCATAGTGTAGGAATTTTCATAACGATCAAACAGGACAGTTGGAGAATTACGTGAAGATAAAAATTCAAACCTCCTCACAAAGGAACTAGTGAGATAGTGGTACTGACGACACTTTTCTTCCTCGAAGCTCACAAGATCTGCGTTATGCAAATATGCGTTAAATTCTTCCTTAATTCCTGCTCGATCCATAAAGTTTTCCGAAGGCCATTCACAAGGATGCACTGGAGTGTTTCTTGGTGGCTCATCGTCAGCATCACGCATTGCAAGCCTGGGCTCTTGTTTCCTTGAAGAGCCCCCTTGGTACATTTTCCTAAACATATTTCTTCCTCTGAAAAATTTCTGAAATTTTTAGTAACTTCAAAATAAAAGTGAACCAAACTCAATAATATTGATAGCAACTACTCCTACAAGTGCTTAGAGCCTATATCATGCATCAAAACTACTTTTGACCATATAAATTTGACATGCAAGCTCAAGAATAGGGTCACCTAAGCAGCAAATTTGCAATGAATAAAGCACTAGAACAAAAACTAATTGATCCAGTGGAGGAGTCACATACCAAGGAACAATCTCCCCAAGCAGTTTTGTGAGAGGTGCTTTGAGCAAGGAGATCGAAAATGGCAGCAAAATGAGCTTGGACTCGGGTTAGAGCTGGATATTCGTGTTTGTGGGAGGAAAAAGGAGTGTGTGGGTGCAAGGATAAGTGGAGGAGGGCCACCGTGGGCCCACGAGGCAGGGGGCGCGCCCCTGACCCTCGTGGCCAGGTGCCAGCTTCTCCTGCTGTGGTCTCGGTGCCAAATATTCTCAAATATTCTAGAAAAAAATCATATTTAAATTTCAGGGCATTTGGAGAACTATTATTTTCGGGGTATTTTTATATTGCATGGATAATTCAGATAACAGACAGAAAAATGCTATTTTTATTTTATTCAATATAAATAACAGAAAGTAAAAGTAGGGTACAGAAGGTTGTGCCTTCTAGTTTCATCCATCTCATGCTCATCAAAAGGAATCCACTAACAAGGTTGATCAAGTCTTGTTAACGAACTCATTCCGAATAACATGGAACCGGAGAAATTTCGAATAACACTATGTTACCTCAACGGGGATATGTACATCCCCAATAATAAGAATATCATATTTCTTCTTGACAGTAGGAAGAGGAAATTCAAAACCTCCAAATATAATCGATGGAATTTTTCCAATAGAGTTGATACTATGAACTTGAGGTTGTTTCCTCGGAAAGTGTACCATATGCTCATTACCATTAACATGAAAAGTGGCATTGCCTTTAGTGCAATCAATAACAGCCCCTGCAGTGTTCAAAAAGGGTCTTCCAAGAATAATAGACATACTATCGTCCTCGGGAATATCAAGAATAACAAAGTCCGTTAAAATAGTAACGTTTGCAACTAAAATAGGCACATCCTCACAAATACTGACATGTATAACAGTTGATTTATCAGCCATTTGCAAAGTTATTTCAGTAGGTGTCAACTTATTCAAATCAAGTCTACGATATAAAGAGAGAGGCATAACACTAACACCGGCTCCAAGATCACATAAAGTAGTTTTAACATAATTTCTTTTAATGGAGCATGGTATAGTGGGTACTCCTAGATCTCCAAGTTTCTTTGGTATTCCACCCTTAAAACTATAATTAGCAAGCATGGTGGAAATTTCAGCTTTCGGTATCTTTCTCTTATTTGTAACAATTTATTTCATGTACTTAGCATAAGGATTCATTTTAAGCATATCAGTTAATCGCATACGCAAAAAGATAGGTCTAATCATTTCAACAAAGCCCTCAAAATCCTCATCATCCTTTTTCTTGGATGGTTTGGGAGGAAAAGGCATGGGTTTCTGAACCCAAGGCTCTCTTTCCTTACCGTGTTTCCTAGCAACAAAGTCTTTCTTATCATAACATTGATTCTTTGATTGTGGGTTATCAAGATCAACAACAGGTTCAATCTCTATATCATTATCATTACTAGGTTGAGCGTCATCATGAACATTATCATTAACATTATCACTAGTTTCAGGTTCATTACCAGATTGTGTTTCACCATCAGAAATAGAAATATCATTTAGATTCTCAGGTGTTTCAGCAATAGGTTCACTAGAAGCATGCAAAGTCCTATCATTTTTCTTTTTCTTCCTATTAGAAGGACTAGGTGCATCTACATTATTTCTCTGAGAATCTTGCTCAATTCTCTTAGGGTGGCCTTCAGGATACAAAGGTTCCTGAGTCATTCTACCAGTTCTAGTAGCCACTCTAACAGCATAATCATTATTCTTACTATTCAATTCTTTGAGCAAATCATTTTGAGCTTTAAGTACTTGTTCTACTTGAGTGGTAACCATAGAAGCATGTTTTCTAATAAGTTTAAGTTCACCTTTGACATTAGCCATATAATCACCCAAGTGTTCAAGCATATTTGAATTGTATTTCAATTGTCTACCAAAATAAGCATTGAAGTCTTCTTGCTTAACCATAAATTAATCAAACTCATCTAAGCATGGGCTAGCAAATTTAGTAAACGGGATTTCAGCTTTATCATATCTATAAAGAGAATTTACCTTTACTACCTGTGTCGGGTTATCAATACCATGTATTTCTTCAATAGGTAAGGGACTAAAATCATATGTTTCTTCAACAGGCAGTGAATTAAGACCGTGTATTTCTTCAATAGGAGGTAAATTCTTAACATCTTCAGCTTTTATACCTTTTTCTTTCATAGATTTCTTTGCCTCTTGCATATCTTCAGGACTGAGAAATAGAACACCTCTTTTCTTCGGAGTTGGTTTAGGAATAGGCTCAGGAATTGGCTCAGGAAGTGTCCAATTATTTTCATTTGTCAACATATTATTCAATAGAATTTCAGCTTCATCCGGTGTTCTTTCCCTGAAAACAGAACCAACACAACTATCCAGGTAATCTCTAGAAGCGTCCATTAGTCCATTATAAAAGATATCAAGTATTTCATTTTTCTTAAGAGGATGATCATGCAAAGCATTAAGTAACTTGAGAAGCCTCCCCAAGCTTGTGGGAGACTCTGTTCTTCAATTTGCACAAAATTATATATATCCCTTAAGGCATCTTGTTTCTTATGAGCAGGGAAATATTTAGCAGAGAAGTAATAAATCATATCCTGGGGACTACGCACACAACCAGGATCAAGAGAATTAAACCATATCTTAGCATCACCCTTTAATGAGAACGGAAATATTTTAAGGATATAAAAGTAGCGAGTTCTCTCATCATTAGTGAACAGGGTGGCTATATCATTTAATTTAGTAAGATGTGCCACAACAGTTTCAGATTCATAGCCATGAAAAGGATCAGATTCAACCAAAGTAATTATATCAGGATCAACAGAGAATTCATAATCCTTATCAGTAACAAAGATAGGTGAAGTAGCAAAAGAAGGGTCAGGTTTCATCCTAGCATTTAGAGATTGCTTATTCCATTTAGCTAATAACCTCTTAAGTTCATCACTATCTTTGCAAGCTAAAATAGCTAAAGAAGCTTCTTTATCAAAAACATAACCCTTAGAAATAACGGGCAAGTCTTCATCATCACTTTCATCAGTATTATCAGATTCAATATTTTCATTCTCTCCAACCCTAGCAAATTGTTCATCAAGAAATTCACCAAGTGGCACAGTAGTATCAAGCATAGAAGTAGTTTCATCATAAGTATAATGCATAGCAGAAGTGGCATCATCAATAACATGCGACATATCGGAACGAATAGCAGAAGCAGGTTTAGGTGTCGCAAGCTTACTCAAAACAGAAGGTGAATCAGGTGCAGAGCTAGATGGCAGTTCCTTACCTCCCCTCGTAGTTGAGGGATAAATCTTGGTTTTTGGATCTCTCAAGTTCTTCATAATGATAACCAGATATAAATCCTGAGTGACTCAAAGAATAGAGCTATGCTCCCCGGAAACCGCGCCAAAAAATAGTCTTGATAACCCACAAGTATAGGGGACCGCAACAGTTTTCGAGGGTAGAGTATTCAACCCAAATTTATTGATTCGACACAAGGGAGCCAAAGAATATTCTCAAGTATTAGCAGCTGAGTTGTCAATTCAACCACACCTGGAAACTTAATATATGCAGCAAAGTATTTAGTAGCAAAGTAATATGATAGTAGTGGTAACGGTAGCCAAAGGTAACAGTAGCAAAAGTAGTGTTTTGGTATTTTGTAGTGATGATAGCAATAGCAACAGAAAAGTAAATAAGCGAAGAACAATATATGGAAAGCTCGTAGGCAATGGATCAGTGATGGAGAATTATGCCGGATGCGGTTCATCATGTAACAGTCATAACCTAGGGTGACACAGAACTAGCTCCAATTCATCAATCTAATGTAGGCATGTATTCCGAATATAGTCATACGTGCTTATGGAAAAGAACTTGCATGACATCTTTTGTCCTACCCTCCCGTGGCAGCGGGGTCCTAGCGAAAACTAAGGGATATTAAGGCCTCCTTTTAATAGAGTACCAGACCAAAGCATTAACCCATAGTGAATACATGAACCCCTCAAACTACGGTCATCACCGGTAAGTATCTTGATTATTGTCACTTCGGGGTTAACGGATCATAAGACATAATAGGTGACTATAGACTTGCAAGATAGGATCAAGAACTCTCATATATTGATGAAAACATAATAGGTTCAGATCTGAAATCATGGCACTCGGGCCCTAGTGACACTGCGCTTGACGAGTTCTCTGTTGACGATTGTGTATGCTCCGGCTCGACGTTGGACTTGTCTTGCCTCTGTTTCGTCAGCCGGCAGATCTTGGTTTACTAGGAAGTTGAGGATGGACTGAGCCCATGACGGAGCCGCGACTTCTCCTACTGCCAATGTGGCTACTGCCACCAGGGTGGGCGGGCTGGGTGGTGAAATGCTGGAGTCGGCCGCCGGCTGTTGTGTTGGTGCAGTCCCCGGGCCGGCTACTGCAGTCCCCGAGCCGGGTGTGGCAGTCCCCGAGCCGGTTGCCGAAGTCCCCGGGCCGACTACTGAAGTCCCGGGGTCGCCTGCTTGGTTCTTCGAGTCGGACCCGGCCGCGTCGGGGTCAGGCGGTACGAAGATGGAATCGGACTCTGGAGACGGCTTGATGGACGGCTTGGGGAGGCGTTGTAGAGCGACACCGGTTGGTATTGCTTGCCGAGTGGAGCCTATTCGAGCCAGGGCATCGGCTGGCTCGTTGTCGGCTCGCGGTACGTGGAGGAACTCGCATCCTTCAAAGTATCCGCTGAGTTGTTGAACCAGGAAGCGGTAGCTTGCCATATTTGCGTCCTTGGCGTCCCAGTCGCCGGATGATTGCTGAACCACCAAGTCTGAGTCGCCATAACATAGGATCCGGCGGATGCCGAGTTCCTTGGCAAGCCGGAGCCCGTGTATGAGTGCCTCGTACTCGGCTACATTGTTGGAGGCGGCAAAGTGAATCTGCAGCGTGTATCTGAGCTTGTCGCCTTTGGGAGAGGTAAGGACGATGCCGGCTCCCAAGCCGGTGCGCATCTTGGACCCGTCGAAGTGCATGCGCCAATGGGTGGAGTCGGGAGCCGGCGGCAGGTACTGGGTCTCGGCCCAGTTGACGAGGAAGTCGGCCAGTGCTTGGGACTTGATGGCGGTGCAGGGCTGGTAGAAGATCGTGTAAGGGGCCAGCTCGATGGCCCATTTCGCCACCCGGCCGGATGCATCCCGGCTGCCTATGATCTCGGCCAGCGGGGCGGTGCATACGACCGTGACGGGATGCTCTTGAAAGTAGGGCTTCAGCTTCTTGGCGGTGAAGTACACGCCGTAACACATCTTCTGGTAGTGCGGGTAGTTCTGCTTTGAGGCGGACAACACCTCGCTCAAATAATACACCGGCCTCTGGACCGGCTGGGCCCGGCCTCTAGATCGGCTGGGCTCGGCCTTCTTCTGGGCGTTGGACTACGATGACGGTGCTGACCACCCGGCTGGTTGCGGCAATGTAAAGGAGCATGGGCTCTTTCTCAGTCGGCGCCGCTAGGACGGGCGGTGTGGCCAGCATCTTCTTCAGCTCGTGAAAAGCTTGGTCATCCTGGTCGTTCCACTCGAAGTGAGTGCTCTTCTTCATGAGGCGGTAGAGGGGGAGAGCTTTCTCTCCGAGCCGGCTGATGAAGCGGTTCAAGGAGGCCAAGCATCCGGTGAACTTCTGGATGTCTCGAAGCTTGGTGGGGATTGCCATTCTCTCGATGGCCTTGATCTTCGCCGGGTTGCATTCGATGCTGCGTTCGGAGACCAGGAATCCCAGGAGCTGGCCGGCTGGCACTCCGAACACGCATTTCTCAGGGTTGAGCTTGATTTGGAACCGGCGTAGGTTCTCAAACGTTTCTTTGAGGTCTTCCAGCAAGGTGCCGCGCTTCTCCGTCTTCACCACAATGTCATCCACGTAGACGTGAGTGTTTCTACCGAGTTGCTTGAGGAGGCACTTCTGCATGCAACGCTGAAAAGTGGCACCGGCATTTCTCAAGCCGAATGTCATAGTCAGGTAGCAGAAGGCTCCAAATGGCGTGATGAAGGCGGTCTTCAGGCGGTCGTCCGGATCTAGCTTTATCTGGTGATATCCTGAGTAAGCATCCAAGAAACTCAACAACTCGCATCCGTCCATGGAGTCTATCACTTGGTCAATCCTCGGCAGGGCAAAGGGATCTTTAGGGCAGGCCTTGTTGAGGCTTGTGTAGTCTATACACATGCGCCACTTGTTGTTCTTCTTTAACACGAGGACCGGGTTGGCAAGCCACTCTGGAAAGAAGACTTCCATAATGAAGCCGGCTGCCAGAAGCCGGGCTATCTCCTCCCCTACAATCCTTCTCTTTTCCTCTGATAGTCGGCGGAGGGGCTGCTTGACTGGTTTCGCGTCTTCTCGGACGTGTAGTTTGTGCTCGGCGAATTCCTTCGGAACACCCGGCATGTCCTTGGGGGACCATGCAAAGATGTCCCGATTCTCACGGAGGAAATCGGCGAGCTCGCCTTCCTATTTGCTATTCAGGCTTGCCCCGATGACGGCAAACCTCTCGGGGTGCCCGGGGTCAAGGGGTATCTTCTTGGTTTCTTTGGCCGGCTGGAAAGATCCTTGGGCATCATACTCCTTGGGGTCGGGGGACTGGTTCGGCTGCTTCCTGGCCATGGCCACGACCCGGTCCAACATCTTCTTCTCTTCGGCAATCACAAGGGACTTGGCCAGCCGGCTGCTGGCGGCAGCGCACTCGGAAGACTTCTTGTAATCGCCGGCTACGGTGATGACGCCCTTGGAACTTGGTATCTTCATCTTGAGGTATGCATAGTGGGGAACTGCCATGAACCTGGCCAAGGCGGGTCGGCCAAGCAACGCGTGGTAGGGGCTCTCCAGGTCCACCACTTCTAACCAGATTGCTTCCCGGCGGAAATGCTCCTTGTCGCCAAAGAGTACATCAATCTTGATCTTGCCAATGGGGGCACAGGACAAGCCAGGTACGATGCCATGAAACACCGTCCGAGTAGGTATGAGCTGCTTCGTCTTGACATTTAGCTTCTCCAGGGTGTCACGGTACAGGATGTTGATGCTGCTCCTGCCGTCTATCAGCACGCGGGAGAAGCGGGCAGCGCGTCTGTCCATCGCGAGGGTGGCTTCCAGGACCAACGCCTAAGAGCCGGGAGACGGCATCACCTCTGGGTGGTCGGCCCGGCTCCAGCTGATGGGTTTTTCTGACCAATGCATGCGTCCGGCGGGGCTGGCAGCGACCACGCTGACTTCCTGGTGCTCTCGGTGTTTGCCGCGCCGGTCTTCGAGCTGGCTTGTAAAGACGATGTAGGTTGCTTGCTCGTCGGGGAATTCGTCGTGCACGGCTCCGACTGCGGGCCGAGCGGCCGGAGGCGGCGGGCCGGCGGGCGGAGGCGGTGCGAGCCCCTCGCCTTTGGAGATTCGGGTGAGCCAATGGCACTTCCGGGTTGTATGGTTGGACGGCTTCGCGCCGCTATGGAATTTGCACGGGGCGTCGAGAGTTTGCTCGTAGGAGAAAGCTGGCTGCCGAGCCGGCCGGCCGTCCTTGGGCTTCTTGGGCGCGGGTCGCCCTTCAGGCAGCGCGTCTTCGACCGCGGCCACCTGCCGACTGGCGGGAGGCGGCGCAGGGCCCTTGCGCTTGTGGTCGTTCGGGTGTGGGCGTCGGCCGGAATCCCCTGCCGGCGTCTTGGGCGCCGGGTTGAGTACTTTCCCGGAGGCGTCTACCCGGAGCTCGGTCTTCATCGAAGAGTCGGCGGTGGCGTATTTGTCTGCTATGTCCAGAAGCTCGTCGAGGGTAGTCGGCTCGTCGCAAAGGAGCTTGTGCTTGAGGAGGGTACCTTCTCGGCACCCGGCAGTGAAGTATTTGATGGCTTGCACCTCGTGCACCCCCTCGCAAGAATTGCGGAGCTCGGCCCAACGCGTGAGGTAGTCACGAGTGGACTCGGCTGGGCCCTGTACGCACAGGGAGAGCTGCCTGGGCTTGGGAGCCCGCTTTTAGGTGCTGGTGAAGTTGCGGATGAAAGCTTCGGTGAAATCTAGCCAGCTGTTGATGCTGAGAGGCTTGAGGCTGTTGAGCCAGGTCCGCGTTGTGCCTTGCAGCATGAGGGGCACGTACTTCACGGCAACGCGCCGGTTGCCGTTGGCTATGCTGACCGCCGTGGAGTAGTCGATCAACCAATCTTCCGGCTTCACGGAGCTGTTGTACTTGGGCGTGTCTCTTGGGAGCGAGAACCCTTTGGGGAAAGGCTTGTCGTGGATGCGGGGGCCGAAACAAGGCGGGCCGACATCGTCTTCTTCTTCTAGCGCCAGGGATCGCGCCAGGCGGTCGATCCGATGGCGGGCGTCGTTCTCGCCGACTCCTTCACGGCGACCTAGTCGGCCGCTGAGAGTCGGGTGCGCCACTGGCGGCGGGGTGGGATATCTCTCTCCACGGGGTCGAGGGGGAGGCGGGTTGCCCCGCCATTCCATGGCTCGGGGATGGTCGTCCGTGTCTCGCTCGATGGAGATTCGGGTCCGGCTTCGGCTGGCCGCCGGCTCTTTCTCGTGCCGCGCGCGGGCGTTGCTCGTAGTCGGTGTCCGGGACGTCGCGCCATGATCTCGGCACGGGGGAGGGCTTCCCGCGCGGGCGTCGGCTTCGTGCCGCCGTGCGGCTGCGTCAATCAGCTGCTGGATGCGCCGGGTCATGTGGGGGAGTTCTTCGGCCTCCAAGCCGTCCAACTCGTCCACGGCCGCCTGGGCGGCACGCAAGTTCTCGAGCGGAGTGGCATAGACCGGGCGGTCGACTCCCAGCGTGTCGGCGATGACGGCGCCGCGTTACTTGACAACGCCGGCCCGGCTTGGCCCGCCCGGGGCTGGTGTGCCGAAGGCGGCGCGGTCAGCTTCGCGCTGGTAGGCCTCAGTGAGGCGTCTCACGGAAGCCAGCCTCCGGCCCTCTGCGAGGAGGGCGAGGCGGCGTGCCTCCAGTGCTTCATCGTCGACATCAGCCGGGAGGGGGATGGACAAGTCGTGGGCCGCCGCGTGCGGGGCGTCGTGGGCGCTCTCGTCGGCCGGGCCGCCGTGGCCGACGACCATCACCTCGGTGGTGACAGTATCGCGGCCGTCGGTCCAAGGAAGCGGGTCATTGTAGATCGCGACGTTGGTGGGGAAGGTGTCGAAGGAGGCCGTGTCGGTGTTGACAGGCATCGGGTCGGTGGAGCCAACCGACTCCAGATCCATAGCGGGCTCGCTGGAGACATGGAGCTGGCCGAGGAGGTTGGCGAGGTGGTCGGTGCCCGCATCAGAGGCGAGATCGTCGGAGATGAGGGTTTCGTCGAGGAGATCGGCGAGGCTGCTCGCCGCGCAGATGCTGGTGACGCCTTGCAGTGCGTCGTGGCAAGCGCCATCGGGCGTGCCAGGCTGGCTACGCTCGCTGGGGAGGAAGAGGGTTCCCGTCCAGAACAGGTCTCCGGACGACGGTGCGCCTGGCCCCACGGTGGGCGCCAAATGTCGGGTGGTAGGTGCGAGATATACCAACGGGTGGCTTATCATTGTGGGAGCCAGTAAGACGTCGCCGGTGCTTGGAAACGGGATGAGGCGAAGACATGCACGCCGGCGAATCTTACCCAGCTTCGGGGCTCTCCGTGGAGATAACACCCCTACTGCTGCTCTGCGGGGTCTCCGCATGATCACTAGATGGACAAGTAGTTACACAATGCTCCTTGAGCTGTTCGGTGGGAGGAGGAAGAAGGGCACGGCTAGCTTGCTTCTTCTCCTTGTGAGGTGTCTAAAACTAGCTGGGGGTCCAACCCTTTGCATGGGTGCCCCGGGGGGTCTATATAGGCCTACCCCCCGGGGGTACAATGGTAATCCGACTGGGCGCGAGGCCCAGCCGTCTGTGACTGCGCTCGCCGGCTTCTGCGCCGGCCGCTGGGGCCCGCCGACTGGTGGGTCCCGCCGGCTGCCGGCTCCTCGGTCGACAGGCAGGCCCCACTGACCGGGACCTGGTCAGCAGCTGGCTACTGTTGCTCCATCTTGGTGACGTGGGCTTCGTCGTGGTAGGCGTGGCTACAGTACCGCCGTCCGGCGGGCGATTGCTGTAGCCTCACCGCGTCTTGTCTCCTTAATGGGGCGTCTCCTTCGAGGAGGGCGGCAAGCCGGCTGCGGGGAGCCGGGTCTGTCTTGGGCCGACTGGGGGAAGCGGGGCCGCCTTCGGGTGTCTCCCTGCCCGAAGGGGCCCACCGCCCGTGGGTCGTACTGGCAGCCCATCGTGGATGGCGTCAGGGTCAAGATGGCAACAGTGTTGCGCCGGGCGGGTCATGGCCACCCGTACGACGCACTGTGCCGGTCGTGCTCCGGGATTTGGGGGTGGCAGGCTTCACTGTAGCCATGCCCCGTCTCATCGCCGCTAGGTGGATGCAAACTTTGAGGGTACGGTCTCGACCGCTTTATGGGAGCCGGCTTCTTGGAGTCGGCCTTCTCGCGGCCGGCTTCTCGAAGTCGGCCCTCCCATGGCTTCCTTCATGAGGGCTAAAGTCGGGCCGCCTTCCGGAAGCCGGCCTGGGTGACGGCCAGCAAGGGGAAGGCGGCCCCGTGTCTTGGATTCTTGAGAGCCGGACGGGCTCGTAATTTTTTCAGAAGGGCCAGGGGAAGCCGACTAGGCTACCCATGGCTATTTACTCCGACAAATAGGTAACTCAACACATGTTGTATTTAAGTTAATTAGGCATGCATCATTCTCATGTGAAGTTACATCATCAATACCTTTACTATTACCTTGTCGCGAAGACGTAGCTGATGTAGGTACGGAAGTTGACAATGTACCATACTCTTGAGATGATGTCGCGCTCACAATCCGAGGTGGGGCTGCTCTAGTAGGTGCAATGGTGGAGGAACCAACCGGCAGTGGTGAGCATGAACTGGAATAGTAGTTGTTGTAGTCACCCAATGCATCCTCCTGTATCTGTCTCTCAAAGGTACAAGCACGAACATACATAGCAGTAATGCAAAGAGGAATATACTGAAATCTTGCCTGAATATGATGGTGAAAAATCTATTCATTGTATCATCCTCAGATTCTTCTACGTCACAATGATGCATATAAGATTTGAACTCTTGGTAGTAAGCATGAACAGTGTTACTGCCTTGTTTAAATTGTTCAAATTTGCGAAGCAATTCATGACGATAGTAAGGAGGGAAAAGTTGTTGCCTCATTACATATTTCAAATCTTTCCAAGTTGTGGGTTGGTTATCAATGTTTTTCTTACAATGCACTCTCCACCAAAGAGAAGCAAAACCAGTAAATCCTCTAGTGGCAGCTCGCACTCGCTCAAGTTCAGAAAAGTCATGGTGACTAAAAAATTGTTCTACTTCAAGATCCCAAGCTAGATAAATAGCAGGATTAAATCTACCCTCAAATGACGATAAAAATATAACCTGACCATGTGCTTGTGTGTGTTGTCCCAACTCTCATGATGGTGAAGATGTGTCCGTCGTCCAAGAACTTCTATCTCCGGAACCTATCATGATTAGTAGAAACAAGAAACAAAATTCGAGAATAATGTTCCTATGAACTACTAGGATGTGGTTGTAAAGTGCTCACAGTAAAGAAAATATCAATATCTTACAAGTTCTTACCATGCGGCAGGTGGTGACAGGCAACCAGTGGTGTCAAATAACTCTGAAGATTGTGTAAAGCGATTGCCTGGGGAACGTACGTATACACGGTGTAGAAAAATGTGGAGATGGGTTGGTTAAATATGGTAGCAAAAGGTTAGCAATAATCAATTCAGAGATGCAATGTTGAATAAACGCTCAACGATGGTACTGTGCTGGACCTAGGCTAGACCGGACTAGAGACGCGAGCCTAGAACACTAATGAGGTTACGGCGTAGCACAACTAGCATCAATGAAGGATACTAAATAGGTCTGGATATCAAGATATAAGTGAAGATCACAACGGCAGTAAAGATAATGATGTGAAACAACAGCCAAGCAGGATATATCAACAACTTTGTCTCCAACTTTCCTCTGGAAAATATTGTCCCAATTTTTTGATAATTTTTTCAGGAATGGTATTGACTCAAGCTTTCGAACACAAAATGAATGACTGATGCGGAGCATCCTATGGACATCACCATGTCAAGAGCCACTTCGTCAACTGACACGTGTGACATCTACTTCATGCTTACAAAGGTGAATCGTCTCCTTTACACGTGTCCACTTGTACCCTTCGAGGATGGTCTACTACTTGACCCCTCTCTCGTGTGCATGCATAGGTGTGAGCGGAGCTACACGTTCTTCGAGGAGGAACCCAATCGGAAGAGTACAACTACAACATCCACGAGGAGAACGCACGATGGAAGGAAGCTCGCCGAGTCCAAGGAGAAGGATGGGAAGGCCGCAAGGAAGACGGAGGCGAGAAGATGGAAGAAGAAGCACGGTTCAGAGGACCAAGTGCGCACAGCCTATCCAGAGAGTTTCTGGATACCCCGTGCGCACGGGCCCCAAAAGACCCCGTGCACACAGGACCCCCGTGCCCACGGGGCTGACTTAGCCCGTGTGCACGCGCCTACCTGCGAGTTGGCCGGGAGATGCCCCTTTTGCCTTCCACTCGTCCCTCACCTCCAGCCACCTATATATTTCATCCCTAGGTCATTTGTTAGGGTTAGCAAAGGATATGACATGATCTATGTGAGCTTTGCTCCTTGTACCACTCCTCCTCTTGAGAGAGAGAGAGACCTCTCCCTTGGAGATCAAGACCTCCTATGGAGAAGATCCCTAGTGGATAGATCAAGACCTCCTATGGAGAAGATCCCTAGTGGATAGATCCCCATCATAGGATCACCAAGACCTCATTCCTCATAGGATTGGGATGAACTAGCACCTTGTATCTTTCCTTTGTTGTCTTTGAATCATTGTATCTCTCTTTGTGTGATTGGATCTAGCATATGTGTGATTGGATCTAGTCAATTGAGTGTTTTCCCTCTTGTGTTCATCTTATTCTTGGGGTTTCCCCCTCCAATTCGTGAAATATCTCCACTTAGGGTTCCACCCTACATCATTTTTGGTATCATGAGCCATTGTTTCTCACGAAATTGGAGCCCCCCTCTTTGTTTTCTAGCCTAGTTTTGTTGATTTCGTCCTAAATTCGAAAATCCCCACCAAAAATAGCCCCAATTTTTTTTGTGATTTGTTGGTTTTGATGATGTTTTGTTGGATTTGATCCATGGATTTGCTTGGTTTCAAGTGGATCTAACTTTTCTCCACCTTCCCCTACCTTCCATCCTTCGATTTTGACCCCAATTTCAAGATTACCCACGGATCCGGAGCAGTTCGTCCGATCACAGAGCACCCTGTGCACACGGGCCATTGGGACCCCATGCACACAGGACCCCATGCACACGGGCCAGATAGACCCCGTGCGCCCGACCCTTCCAGTGCGCTTCGTCCGCTGTCCCTTCGACCTCCCACCCTCCCATAACACCCCCATACCCCCCAGCTACACCAAAGCAAAGAGATCCATCCATTTGGAGCCCAGATCGGGAAGAAATCTGCCAAACCCGCGTGTACCAGGTGACCCCGTGCCCTCGGTGTGTGTACCGTGCGCATGGCACCCCGTGCCCACGGGCCCTAGACCCCGTGCGCACGGCCCCCCTTCAGCAGCCGCGTGCACTTCACCGTTTCGGCCATAACTTCCACATCCGGAGTCCGATTTTCGCGTTCTTTAGCTCGTTGAGTAGCTATGGACATCCCCCATCCACCTAGATAGGCTCCAACACCATTTGACGCCATCAAAATTTTGACATTTTGGCATCTTTGCCTAGGCCTTCCACCATATCATCCGCAAAACCACTATAGCCTTCCGCAACCTAACCCTTTTTGCTCCACTTAGCATTTGTGGTTGTTTGAGTGGTGACTTGAGTCTCCTAAGGTGTTTCGGCTACTTAGGGACGGTTTCTTCTTCATCATCCATCACCACCACTTCCACATTGCCATCTCCGCTACCACCATTTGACTTTTGTCCTTGAGATTTTGAGTTCGTGGTTTTTCCGTTTCCTAAGGTGTTTCGGCTACTTAGGGACAAGTCTCCATCATCTTGGTATCTACATCAAGAACACCGCCACTCACCATCTTCAAGGATGATAACCTCGACGACACCATTGTACAATCACCCTTGCAATTGCATTGATAACCCCTAGCCCATTTTGTGTCACTTGCCTACCGAGACTAGCTATTTGAGTATTGCCGGCAACGTTACTTGTGCACATTAGTGATCTACACCTTCCATTGCATACATACCATATCATATTGGTATCATCATATCATCTCTTGTGTCACAAGATTGTTCCCGCATATACACAATTGCTATCTTGGTTTGTGCATTTCGCATAGTGGCCATATAAAAAAAGAAAAAGAAAAAGAAAAAGAGAATAAGCTTTTAAGCAAAAGGAAAGAGAGCAAAGAGCTTGTAAGCAAGTGCCATAGCATCATACCACATTGCGCATAAGATTGTCATATCCGATCATCTTGGATCACCTTGAGAAGAACAACGGGAACAACATACACATAGCATACTTGGGATAGAAAGCTCATACATTTTGCATCTTATAGGTTGTGCACAAGTGTCGTATCCGCCTATTGAGCAATCGTGCTAGCGTCTCTCTTGAGTTGTGCAACACGAGCGTTTTCCATGGATTCCACATTTTGTGCTCATTCCTTGGTTGCACGACCCCATCTATCTATCCGTGTGTGTGTTTCCGTGTGCCACATATTGCTATTGGTCTACTTGTTTCACTTGCGAATTTGTGAATCTTTTCCAACATTATTGACTCTTGCTAATATTGTGCATCAATTTTTTGTGCCACTATCCTCACCGAACTCCACCATAAGCCTTATTTATGTAGGTGTGAGAATTGACAAGATCCGGTACCAATTGTGCTATTTCCTTGATACATTATTGAGTGATCTTTGATCCATCCTCAACATTGGATAAGGTACATTGGTCTAGTTCTTTCCTTTCTTCCACTCATATTTGCGCGAGTCTTGTGATGGATAGGCAAGGCATTTCATCTCCGGTCTTCGACAACAACGACGGCGTGAACAACTACATCACCAAAGCGTCCATCTTCAATCTACAACGACAAATGCAAGGCACACAATCTACCTTGCGAGAGCGCCTCGACAACCTCGCCATCGACATACACCTCTCCGAAGCAAGGAAAAGGGACTACATTGACACCAAGTTGTGCGAGCTAAAGGATCAACTACGAGACTTGGTGGCCGACTACAAGTCTTCTTCTCCTTCATCATCCTCAAGGCGGCGGCGAGAAAGTCGATCATCTTCGGAGCGCAAACTAGATACAAGCGCAAGTCGTCCACGTCCACATATCCATGGAGACCATCACCAACATCGTCATGAAGGACAAGACACCTCCAAGCATCATGTGCACAACGACGACGAATGACATCTACTACGAGCTCAAGCATGACAACGACATCATCAACAGGAAGATGCTCAACAAGCGCAAACGTACAAGTCCGAACAAGCCCTACTTCATGCCAAGTCCAAGTTTCATGAGCATAAGAGAAGATCGCAAGACGAGCACCACCAAGATGGAGCTATGGCTACAACAACCACTTCGGCATCTTCGCCAAGTGCTATCAAGGCATCTTCGCCTTTGGACATACAGCATCTTCGCCTACTTCCCACCGGTACGCCTACATTGACTTCATCAAGTCCAAGGCGGCCACCTACAGGTGAGGGCGACACTTCCATCTTCGGAATCCCCTCAAGGAAGATGGCCGAGCATGGGAAATTCCCTTCGGTCATGGAGACGAGCTATGAGGTGCCACATCATATGGACCTCCTACAACAAGACGGTGACAAGAAGGTCGAGCTAGGGCCATCCCCTTCGACCACGGCGACGAGCATGAACCTCTTCAACAACATGAAGACGGCGCCCATATTGGACTCATACTCCGAGTCAAGCTACGAGACCGCACATGAGACCTTATCTTTGGTCTTGGAGGAGAGTGATGATGTGCCATCTTTGGCCTTCATCCACGGCTACGACCACGACATGTTTGAGCATGGAGACATTTGCACCTACATCTCTCCGACACCCACATATAAAGAGATGCCCCAATTCCCATGTGAGGAGAGCCACCCCACCATGAGTGATATGAGTGACTCCACCATTTTTAACATTGAGTGCATTTCCTATGAGAGGATGAGTGTGACCACCACTAGCCCCACACTTGAGAGCATCCAAGCGAGAGTGAGTGAGCCACCACACTTAGTGAGTGAGGTAGTTGACACGGCACATGAGTCCACTATGATTTCTAACAACTTAACCTCTACTCTGAGTGTGTTTTCTTTGGTGCTAGGTCTCCTATATGATGACACGCCTATCCTTGACGAGTCCATACCTACAACGACGACGATGGCCATGGTGAACGATGATGCACCCCCCACATGGTTCCATCAAGATGAAGATGACCACAACTTGGTCTTTGACACCTCACCTACAACACATGAGCGATGCTCCAAAGGTAACATAGGTGATGGTGCTTCTCTTGTCCCACTAGCGGACTATTTTACGAATGATTGCTTGCATGATGTTGACACACCTATACCCATGCTTCATGCTAGTGCGACTTATTCATGTCATGACTTACCTATTTATGATAAATATGATGATGAGCATGTTGAGTTGCCTAGTTGTGATGCTATGCTCCATAGGATATCATGTGAAAATTCTTTTGGTCACATCATGTTTGAAAATCCATTAACCTTGTCATATTCTATGAGTGAGATATCCCATATTGCATCATTTCAATCTCAACATAGTAGCTATGCATGCCCCATTAAAATCAATCCCATTTGCACTTATGGCATAGATGACGAGATGATGGTCATTGGCTTTTGTTTCTCTTGCGATGATATTGCTATGCTTCCTTTACATGATTTGCGCAATTCATCTACTATGCCATGCCATGATCACATTGTTCCAAATATGCATTGTTTGGGATGTTGTCAATCTTCTCCGTGTGATGTTTCCATTAAAGCTCATGAGGATACCCCCATAGTTTCCTCATACATATTAGGAGATTTTGATGCATTCCAGACATTGCATGATTATCATAATTGCTTGCACGATATGCATTCCATGAATAACAATGCTCTACATATTTCTTGTGATGCATTACACAATTTGAGTCTCCATTATGCTATACATAACAACAAACCTATCATGATGGATGACATGTTTCTATATCACGCATCTCATTTATTTGAGGATTGGCTATTTTGTGCTAACCAACACTTGCACGTGCGCATGATGATGGATGATGTGTACATCTACCACGCACACACAATTTTCCCTTTATCTTTGTTTTGTGTAGGTACTCACGTATACTCGTCAACCTCTCAATCCCAAGAGTTGATGAAATGAGCTCTTGAGAGCAAAGATGACTTGGGATCCCGTGAACTATCCATACCACCGCTCTCTTCACGCAACATCTACGCACATCCCTCTCACTTGGCTCTTACACGGCTATGGGCTATATACCGCTTCTCTCTTCTTGCTCATTTTACCGTGTTCACTTTGCATACTATGCTTTCTTCTATGCCTTTGCCATCCAATTGTGACCCTTGCTTGCATCTACCCATGATTCACAATTATGTTACTCCTATGTGTATTTGCATGCTTGGTGGAGATCTTTGTTGCTATTGCCATGTTTATCATGTGCCTCATGCTATTGACGCTATTTTGCTCATATCCTCCTTTCATGCTTGTGATATGTCTTGTGCATTATTCATGCCCACCATTTGCACACATGACATACTTGACAATATTCTTTCTAGTATGTTGCATCTTCGCAATACTAGCTTGCTTGCCTTGATTCACATGATTGGTTGCTTTGTCGCATCACCCATGTTCCATTTTTCCTTGCTTTCTTGGATTGATGACGTATATGTTCATGCCTCTCACATAATATATTTTGTTCATTGTCGCTTGCCTCCAATTGTTGCATCTATGCTTATTGATCGTGGAGACTTGGACACTTTACTTGTGATGCATGCTTGCTTGATTGAGCCTATTGTATTTGGTTGTCCTCGCATCATCATATGCCTCCATACTATAAAATGCTCCCTTGTACTTTCTTATGATGAACATGATGCATCCACTTGTTGGGTATTTTACCACACAAATGATAGGTTTTGCATCTCCGCTAACCTCATTTGTTTTTCCGAGTGTTTGTCATGTTCTTTCATGTTGAAGGATTCACAAGGTGATACCGTCATGAGACAATTTGGTCATGTGAAGGCATTCACGATGTGAAACACCAACATTTTCGAGAATCTCCTAAAGGTGAACTCCTTCCCTTTGAGCCATCCTCAAATATGCATATTGGCTGAGTCACTCTTTCATTGTTGTTTCCTTCTTCTTGTCTACATGTTACATATATTGGATGGAGGACTGACATTGGAGATGGAACCCATGAACCTTCAAGTTGAGGAGCACTCGGACTTATTGGATGCACCTTCTAACCTTCACTCATGCCATGACATCGAGCATTGGTATACCAACACCTCCATATTTGTTGATTGTGTTCACACATGTCATGCTCGATGGACATATCATACACATGAAAAATTTGCATCTTATGCATGGATTGACTCATATTACGATTGCCTTGTTGCATCTTGTCTTTGTATGTCATCCATGATATATGAGCTTGTGCATTTCATTAGCAAATTTGTTGTGATATACCTTGATGGCATATTCATACATCATGATCTTATTTCCAACCATCAATTGCATGATAACTTCTCCATATTGAGCATACATTGCCATATTCATGCTATTGATAAACCGTCTCACTATGACATCATTATGCACCGTGGTTGCATTGATCACATTCACAATACATTTGTGTGCACAATGAATGCTTTTCCTCCCATGAATGCTCTACATGTCAGTTTACATCATCTTGATAAGCTTCATGCGCTTTGTCATGAACAATCTTGCCGCAAGGACTTATGTTTATTTGATGGACACTTTGTGTGCGCTAACCATTGTATTTCCGAGTGTCGCTTGTGTTTGCTATTTTTGCATGTATACTACTTTGGAGACACCTTGGAGTACTTGGATTGCTCCATGTCTTCAATTCCGTCCAACTACAAGTCCATCCATGACAACCGTTTCCATGGTGATGACGATCACGATCCGAGGTTAGATCTTTCCCGAGGGGGAGGAGATGACGCGGAGCATCCTAGGGACATCCCCATGTCAAGAGCCACTTCGTCAAGTGACACGTGTGACATCTACTTCATGCTTACAAAGGTGAATCGTCTCCTTTACACGTGTCCACTTGTACCCTTCGAGGATGGTATACTACTTGACCCCTCTCTCGTGTGCATGCATAGGTGTGAGCGGAGCTACATGTTCTTCGAGGAGGAACCCAATCGGAAGAGTACAACTACACCATCCACGAGGAGAACACACAAAAGAAGGAAGCTCGCCGAGTCCAAGGAGAAGGACGAGAAGACCGCAAGGAAGACAGAGGCAAGAAGGTGGAAGAAGAAGCATGGTTCAGAGGACCCCGTGCGCACGGCCCTAATGGACCCTGTGCGCACGGCCTATCCAGAGAGTTTCTGGATACCCCGTGCGCACGGCCCCAAAAGACCCCGTGCACACGGGACCCCCGTGCCCACGGGGCTAACTTAGCCCGTGCGCACGGGCCTACCTGCAAGTTGGCCGGGAGATGCCCCTTTTCCCCTCCACTCGTCCCTCACCTCCAGCCACCTATATATTTCGTCCCTAGGTCATTTGTTAGGGTTAGCAAAGGATATGACATGATCTATGTGAGCTTTGCTCCTTGTACCACTCCTCCTCTTGAGAGAGAGAGACCTCTCCCTTGGAGATCAAGACCTCCTATGGAGAAGATCCCTAGTGGATAGATCCCCATCATAGGATCACCAAGACCTCATTCCTCATAGGATTGGGATGAACTAGCACCTTGTATCTTTCCTTTGTTGTCTTTGAATCATTGTATCTCTCTTTGTGTGATTGGATCTAGCATATGTGTGATTGGATCTAGTCAATTGAGTGTTTTCCCTCTTGTGTTCATCTTATTCTTGGGGTTTCCCCCTCCAATTCGTGAAAAATCTCCACTTAGGGTTCCACCCTACATCAATGACTCAAATCCGAGTTGATATGAGGAGTCAAAAAATTCTAAAACTGGCCTAAAAAACTGGAATAAGCTGTGTTCGTGAACTTCGGAGGGCAAACAGACCTATTTAGAAGCCGATTTTGAGGTGCCAAATATTGAACTAGCTTCTGCAGCTATTTAGAGTGGCTCGTCGCTAGCTTTCATTTGAGTACTCGCAGAGCCAAAACGGACTTCATATGATGAAGTTATGCCTATTTTACTGAACAGTGCACAAAACAAATTCCAATCTGAATTCAACTACGAGATTGAGTCTAGATAGATCCGAATTTTGTTTTTTTTTCTTCTCTTTTTTTCCTCACAATTTTTTTCTTTTTCTTTATCTTTTTTTCTCTGACTTTTTTTTCTCTCATTTTTTTCTCTCTCCCTCTTTCCAAAACAAACTAGATAAGATGCAGATTGGATCTAGCAAAGATGTGAACGGCCTCAACTATGATTATGACAATCAGCGATGGGTAGCACGTGGTGGAAATTGATGGATGGGTGATGGACAGCGGAAGGGATAACGATGCAGCGGTGACGTGACTAATGTGAACAGAACTCGAAACTCTAAACGAACTAGACACTAAGACCAGCAACTCGACACGACGATGCAACCGATAATTCAACTATGCAAGAAATGAAAAGAAAATTGCAAAGGCTCAGACTGGCTTGGACAAAGGATGAATAGATCTAACTTTTTTTGTGGCTTCTTCTTGGACAATAGGTAAGAAAATAAATCTAATCTAGGAAAAACTGGAAATTCACACCGAGCAACCTGAAAACTGATACCACTTGATAGAGGCGAGGATCCCGATCTTTTGATGAAATGATAACTATCGATTTGGTGGAGTCGACTTTGACGATCCGACTACAAACGTGCACGATGTTGTGCCTTAGCAATCGCTAAACCAATCTCTTGAGGTTATTGACGATGCCGGAAGCACGGTCAGCCTAACCATGAAGATCTATTCTTGCTCATTTTTTTGCTCCGCAACAATTTTTTTCTTTGAAAAAGTCTACAAATGGTCTAAAAACTGCCAAGTCAGAATTTTCCAGACTTAGTTTTTTTAGTTTGGAACTATTTTTCTACTGCGGGTAGCACGGAATCACGGGAGTCCGACTCTGTCACGACTCAAAGTATCACCTGATCTGGAACTCGAAAGCAATGCAACAAATACTGGACTCAGACTAGGACTGGTGGCGGAGATGAATCTGGTGGAACTCGAACTGGTGGCAAATATATGTAGGGCGGTGGAACACGGACTGGTGGCGAATCTATGATGGAGGTGGACTCAGTTTATGGTGATGGCGGTGGATATGTGGTACTCCCTTCGTCCGAAAATACTTGTCATCAAAATGGATAAAAGGAGATGTATCTAGATGTATTTTAGTTCTAGATACATCCCTTTTTATTAATTTTGGTGACAAGTATTTTCGGACGGAGGGAGTATATGGTAGCGGTGATGACGATGGTGGTATATGGCAGCGGTGATGATGATGGTGGTATATGGCAGCGGTGATGATGATGATGCGGCGGCGGCGTGACTACTTGTGAACAAAACTCAAAACTCTAAAGGACTAGACACGACGATGCAACCGCAAATTCAACAATGCAAAACCCTAAAAAGATTATGCAAAGACTCATATTGGTTCGGATATGATGAACTAACCCTAATTTTTTGGCTTTTTCGTGGACTGTAGGTGTGAAGAACAGATTCGATATAAACTACGAAAAACTGTAAAATCTCACCTAGCAACCTGGGACTCTGATACCACTTGATAGAGGCAAAGGTGTCCCGTCTTTCGATGAGATGGTGGCTATCGTTTTGGAGGAAGTCGACTTTGACGATCTGACTACGAACGTACGAGGACGTCGCGCCTTAGCAATCGCTAAACCAACTCCAAGAGTTTATTGACCACGCCGGAGCACGATCAACCTGACCATGAAGGTCTGTTTCCTGCAGGCAAAGAAAGAACAAGCAAGAAACTAAGATTGCAATATGGATATTGCGAATATAAGAGGAAAGCTTTATTGATCAAGGTTCATCTTTCTTGTCCAAGCTAGACCCTTCATTTGTAAGCAAAACAAATGTATCCAATTTAGGCAGCATCATATTCTCATGAACATTAGAATCGTTACCAAGAAATGAAAGTACCTGATAATTCAATTGGCGTGCGCGAGCTCTAGTAATTGGTCTAGTATGTGTGGCAGCAGGGGCTGTGGGTGTAACAATGGTACTGATGTCCTCATCAGGGCCCCATTGCCCATTATGACTAGTCAACTGGGACTGTTGACTACTGACTCAACAGTCAACAGGACCCACCTGTCTTACACATACACACACTGCTGGGTACACTTTCGTGTACCCATAGCAGTTTCTGTTTCTTAATATTTGGAATTAAACTAAATCCAGGAAATTAGGAAGTCTTTTAAAACTTTAGAAAATCATATAAATTAATCTGTAACTCGGATGAAAATACTTTGTACATGAAAGTTGCTTAGAACGACGAGACAAATCCGAATAGGCGGTCCGTTCGTCTGCCACACGTCCCTAGTATAGCAAACATGCAACCTTTCCCCTCCGGTTCGTTTGTCCAAAATGCCAAACTTCGGGGAAACTTTCCTGGATGTTTGCCCCTTCCCCGGTAACGCGTAGCCTTGCGTTAGTTCACCCCTAGCGCTGCTTATTGTGTTGTCATGCTTAGTAATGTATATGGTTGCTCTGTATTTACTGTTTCTTCCCCCTCTTCTCTCCGGTAGACCCCGAGACCGATGCTCCCCCTGTGATCGACTACGTCACTAACGACCCTTCTTCCTTTGCAGTTGAGCTTCCAGGCAAGCCCCCCCTTTGATCATTTCGATATCGCCCATTCTATTCTCTTATGCTTGCATTAGATTTTGCTACTGTAATTGATTTCTCCTATTTTGATGCATAGCCTGTTTTTGCTACCTGCTTTCATACCTTACTTGCTTATTCTAAACTACTTAGTATAGGCTGGCTAGTGATCCATCAGTGACACCCACCTTGTCCCAGTTGCCCCGCTTTATGTTCGATGACTCGATCAACGTGATCGACGTCCAGGCCCCACACGATCCTATGCTATTTTTTGGAGTCATTTTTGCATTCGAAATTATTTTCTTTCGCAAGAGCACCCAAACATAGATTGAAGATCTTCAGTTCTTCAGTCGGGCACATCACCCCCCTAGTTGTTTTGTATGACTGTAGAGTTACTATCGAGTGCCGAGGGTGACACCTCATACATCACTCCTGATGAGATCTGTGTAGTGTAGCTATTCGGTCGTGGTCATCGAGGGTGATTCCTCCTTAACCACTTCTGATATGACTCTGTTGTGCAACCCCTCAAGTGTGAACCTCGAGGGTGGTTCCTCTTACATTCACCTTGATGGTTACATCGAGTGGGAATCCATCGAGGGTGGTTCCTCAGGTTTTCCTCCTTGCTATTTTAGACACACGGTTACTTTGACTTCCATAGAGCCATGATGACATCGGGTCGGCCCCGAGGGGTACCCACGAGTGATGTGAAGTCGGGTTGATTTGGAGGATACCTGCAAGTTTTTCCACGTGGCGTGGCCGGGCATTCTTAGCCCTTGCCGCAAGTCCATGAGACGGGGCGACGGGACCACATATCGTGGATCATTGAATGTTACCGCACTATCAAGACACTAACGGTTTGGATATTTGATCCGAGTAGGCCTCTGGCCTTTTTCGCACTAACCACCACGTGGGAATAGGTATGGGCACTCTGTGTCGTATGTATCAGCCGAAAGCTCAACGGACGTCAGGGATGGAGCGGCCCAGGCCGGGTTGGACTGGAATGTCTCGCCTTGTATAAGGGAGGCTAGGTCTGCTCACCGACCGCGTACACAACATGCAAGATTGCAAAGGGCAATGGCCCATGACCCCTTCGCATTTAGGATGTAGACCGACATGCTGGCCTCTCTATTGAGCCTAGGTAGGACTGCGGTGTGTTGATCGGCCGAGGCTGGTCATGACCTGATGGTGTGTCTGACCGGAGTTGGTCGAGCGTGTTGGGTAAGTCGGTGCTCCCCTACAGGGAAGAAAACATATATCGATAGCCTGTCCTACAGTAACGGACGCTCGGAGTTATATCCCGATCGATACAACTAGAACTGGATACTGGATGCTGAGGCATGTAATGGATATGATGGCTCCGGGATCGTTTCCTCACAGGGAGTCGAGGAGGTGATCTCTGGGCGCTAATGTTACAACATGTTTGCTAAATATAAACTGCTATCCTATACTCTTCTGAATGCTACAAGATGCTTGGAGCTTCTAGTCTTCGATAGGCTAGTCTTTCCCCCTTCTCTTCTGGCATTCTGCAGTTCAGTCCACAGATACAACCCATTTCATTGATTCCGATGCATATGTAGTGTAGATCCTTGCTTGCGAGTACTTTTGATGAGTACTCACGGTTGCTTTGCTCCCTCTTTTATCCCTTTTCCTTTCTTTCCGAATGTCGCAACCAGATGGTGGAGCCCAGGAGCCAGACGACACCACCAACGACTACTACTACCCCGAGGGTGCCTACTACTACGTGGAGATCGTCGACGACCAGGAGTAGTTAGGAGGCTCCCAGGCAGGAGGCCTTGCCTTTTTGATCATTGTTGCTTTTGTGCTAGCCTTCTTAAGGCAGACTTGTTTAACATATGTCTGTACTCAGATATTGTTGCTTCCACTGACTCTTGTGTATTCGAGCTTATGTATTCGAGCCCTCGAGGCCCATGGCTTGTAATATAAAGCTTGTATTATTTTAATTTGTGTCTAGAGTTGTGTTGTGATATCTCCCATGAGTCCCTGATCTTGATCGTACACAGTTGCGTGTATGATTAGTGTACGATTGAATCGGGGGCGTCACAAGTTGGTATCAAAGCCGACTACTTGTAGGACTCCCCCTTCCACACTCCTTGGCTGAAGTTGAGTCTAGTCACTGAAAAACTTTTTACTAACATGGCTGTGTGTCTTACGGGCCCACGTGGCCATTGGGTGGTATTAGGATCTTTATTCCTTGTCTATACTCTGGGAATCTGATCTCTCTTCTATTCGGGTTAAATAATTTTGCTAAAATCTAACTTTAGGTTCTCGAAAATACTTTCTCCCCGGGAGCCCCTTCAGTCCAGATGATCGCTTGCTGCACCAGAAGATTTTGAATATATTCTCCGATGTTTCCCTGAAACCCTTGTGCCCTTCGCCGTTGCAATTCCGTATCACTGATAAATCCCTATGGATAGTTGCATACACTTGTCGTCCATACCTTCATTTCCAATTATTCTTGTTATTACAAGATACCCTGAAATACTTCGGATATTTCGAGAGTCCTTTGTGCATGCTGCCTTGCAGCTCCTTTTCCGCATGAATACATGTATGAATAATTCCTCACACTTACAGGGGATCCGTTCATCCCTAGTTGTTCATGTGTTTCACAAATTCTTTGGAATACTATTTGACCTTCCGATAATCTTTAGTAACCTATTGCTCATGTTCTTCCTTATCGTCTTGCATTATGGTTAATTCCATATGTCTAACAATATTCATTAAACTCCTTTGAGATTGTCATTCCTATCCTATTGATTTGACATGTGCGTGACTGCACACATTCATTAGTTATTTCTCTGTTAATTATTTATCCTTCTGGCTCAGACTCCACTCCAGACATGAGCTGGTTCTCGGCAAATCAAACCTTGGTTGATTGTCATTCTAATTCTATTCAACTTACCCATCATTTGATCAGAGCGTTTGCTTCTGATCCCTTGTTTTGGAAATCATAATTCCTTTGCATTTGAGCTTGAATTAGTCAGTTGTTTATATAATCTGATCTCCTTGCATTCTTTCTTCTCCTGGTTGAGTACCGATGCTCACATCAGATCCCTTATGGATCACCAGATCCTTTCTTGGATTTTATCCGACAACTTCCTTTCATATTCAATAACCTTTCGAGCCTTTCCTAGGATACATAATGCCTTTTGGTAAATTGTATCCTCTGCTTATTGTCAACCATGCTCTACTATTGGGCTGATGTTATATGCTCTGGAAGTTAGTGGTATATGTTCCTAAGATACCCCTATGGGTTGAACCTATGCCTTCCCTAATCCATGTGAACTCGAAAGAGATGTGAGTCATACTCTTCTGGTGCTTCACCAGATAAATCTTTCACACTACAAATTCTTAGAAAACGAGGAGTGAATGAAAGGTTATGCATTGAAGAAGTGGGATTCGACCTTGAACCTTTGTGTTCATGCCCATGGACCTGATGTAGAACTTATCATGGAAGCTGCTCATAAAAATAATTACCCCTTGATATAATATCATCTGGTATCGGTGAATTGATCCTTCACAACCGTGGTTCCGACCATGATTGTTCTTCTTTGGTCCCATTTCTTGGACAAGTTAAATCACTTGTCTTCTGTAGGTCAATGCGCCTGCCCAACCTCTATTATGATCTACCTTCGAGTATTACCCCTGGTATCTCGAGGATATCATGCCATTGCACTACATCTTATGAACTTTTGATGAAGTACTACATTACCCTTTCTTTGTCACTTCATGGGTTCCGGGTTGTTTGTCAATTGAGAAAACCGATAAGTTAATCGATTCTGCACTCCGATTCAATAACTCTTAAGTAATTTTCGTTGCTTACGAGTTTAATAATCCATCAAGCCATTCCTAGCCTGATCGGCTATATCATTATCGTGCCAAATTTTAACTCTGCTACCTCGTTCTTCCCGGAGCACAATTTTCAACGATGAGCTAAGCTTACGTCGATCTTCCTCGTCATATCATTTCGCCTTGAACAACAAGATTGATTTTGAGCTTGTGTCGTACTCGTGGTTCCAATAACCTTTCGCTTCACCATTCCTTTTGTTTGATGTCGTTGCTAATCGATTACATCTTCAAGAAACCTATCGACAAATGTGTCGCGATCATCGTAAACATTTTGACTTCTTCCAAGATATGAATCAAATTCATGTCGAGAAATATCATCCTTGCCCCTAAAAAAATTGTGTTGTCATCGAAAACAACCTTGTGTCAGGACCCCAATCCTATGCCACAATGATCTAGCGTGGAACACCTCATATCACTTTGCGGCCTCACGCACGGTATTCCCACGGGTGTCGCCTTACGAGGACCGGGACCGTTTGCGCCTTTTGGCTCACGTATATGATAGTGTCGCTAGCATCCATATGACAAAGAACCCAGGATGACATGGCTAGTCGTGAACCCAAAGTGGCGCTAACTTACAGGGAGAGGCATACATGACCCAGCAACGAATGTGTCGATCAACAGCGAATGAATCCCAAGTTGTAGCAAGCTACAAGGACTTCAAGGATCACCGCGTGACATTTCCCTGAAGGGACAGACACAGGAATGAAGAAGGAGACATGCCAGCCAGTGTAAGTGTTCCAGAGCAGTAGCTAGCTTCCATGGCTTAGTGGAAGCACTAGGAGACATTTCCCGATGAGAGAGTCTACCAAGGATAAACAACTAGATAGTCAGATCCCACACATACCAAGCATTTCAATAACATACACACAATATGCTCGATACGTGCAAATACAACATGGCATCACAACATGACTCTACAACTCAAGTACTTTATTCAATAGGCTCCAAGGAGCGAGATATTACAAACATGGGTCTCATGACCCTACATTCAAAGCATACAAGTCAAAGAACAAAGGAAGCTTAACTTGTCTGAGTATAGACAACTACAAATGAAAAAGGCTGAGAAGCCTGAATATCTACAAGACCCTGCCGAGGGCACAAGATCGTAGTTGAGGTAACAAGCTAAACGTCCAAGTCCACGTGGAACTACTAGCGAGACTGAAGTCTCTTTGCACAAACATAAATTAAGCAAACATGAGTACAAATGTACCCAGCAAGACTTACATCAGAACTAGCTACATATGCATCAGTATCAACAAAGGGGTGGTGGAGTTTAACTGCAGCAAGACAGCTTTGACTTAGTGGCTATCCTGAACTACGTCTGCAAGTAACTCTTTTGAGGTGGCGCACACGAGTCCACATGTTCACAAAATCAATACACCACTATGGATCCGCTCCCGTCTCCCAATGAGAACGCCATCCATAGCACTCACACTTATCTTGCGCATTTTAGAGTATGCACTTTCACTTGTCTATGAACTGTACAGGCAACCTAGAAGTCCTTTACCGCGGACACGACTATTCGAGTAGATCATTTATAACCTTGCAGGGGTGTACTTCTTCACACATGCTCTCGCCACTTACCACCATGTACACGTCGTGTATCTCGGCAACCTTCAAGCGGAAGCCTGGCGAGGGAGTCGAGGCAGGGGAGGAATGCCAACAAATAGAGGAGTGAAACCTCCAACCGAGACCATCAAGCGGTTATAGTAAGAAGAGGCAGGGGAGGAATGCCAACAAATAGAGGAGTGAAACCTCCAACCGAGAAGAACCAGCAAAACCTCCAACATCGAAAACATCATAGAAGAAGCAAGCGAACTCCGTTTTCGATGAACTCAAGCTTGTCAGCAAGATAACCATAAGCTCTAAGACTCACAAAGAGAACCAAACAAGAACCAAGAAAGATGATGCAAGGATGCAATGGTTTGAGCTCTCTATGAACGATACGATCAAACTCATTGAGAGCCCCCCTTGATAGTACGGCAATCGATCCTATAAGCCGGTCTCCCAACTACCATCATGAGACCGGTAAAATAGAAAACCTACCAAGGGCAAACCTTTGCCTTGCACATGGTCCACTTGAAATAGATGATGACGATCTTGACTCCCTCAAGTTGGACCACCTTTCTTGATTGTGTTGGCTCGATGAAGACTAGTTGATTGCTCCCCCATACTCCACTATGGGTGAGCCTTTCTTCCGCACATCTTCACAAGTCCATTGTCACCACAATGGACGGCAAGCTTCAAGCATTTGATCTCTTCGTGATGCTCCACTTGAACTTGCACACCGCAACCTTTCTTGATTCTGTTGAGTCGATGAAGACTAGTTGATTGCTCCCCCATACTCTACTATGGGTGAGCTACTCTTCCGCAACCTAACCCCACAAAGAACCCTCACGAAGACCACGGGTTAGTACACAAAGCGTAATTGACAATGCTTACCATACCATGGGATCACTTGATCCCTCTCGGTACATCTTCTACGCTTTGTGGGTTGATCAACTTGATTCACTCTTTACCTTAGTCTTGATCAACCTCTCACAAGACCAATCTTTAGGTAATTCCTTGAATAGCACCTTGGTCGACACAAACTCTCCTTGAAACCAACACATGTACTCCAAGAAAAGCCTATGGACAAAACCTTCAAATATAACTCAAGGCAACCATTAGTCCATAGAGATTGTCATCAATTACCAAAACCAAACATGGGGGCACCGCATGTTCTTTCATAGACCAATTCAAAAATCATGAACTTTTCTGAAGGTTATTTTGGGTTCATTGATAATATTTTTATTTTGATCCTAGTTGCATTTCATTTGGTGCTAGGGTTTGAACATCCCCATTTCAAGTTTAAGCAAAGTTTAAGCATGATGCAAAAACCAAGACTAGTCCACAAGCAAAGCTAAAGCTAGGGCTGTGACAGCTCACCCCCACTAAACAAGAATCTCGTCCCGAGATTCAAGACGTGAGGTAAGAAGGAAGGGGGTCACAAAACTATCACAATCTTCTCGATCCAACTATCCTTCCCGAGGATGTTGATTCACTAAATCATCTTGATCTCGACGTCTTGCTTTGAGAACTTAACCAACATGACAAGGGAAAAAGAGGGAAACTCTGCAGGATTCGATCTTCACGAAGACCAAGCAAATCATGATCAACTCACGGGATGGGATGTTGAATCATCTCTTGAGCTAAGACATAGCCCAAGCATTAAGAGGGGTGGTTGAAAACAGAAGACAAAGGTTCAATTTGGTTGGCTACAATTCCATGCATAAGTAGATGGTAAGTATGTGTCAAAGTAGCGTGGAGATAAATTGCCATGATTCCATAATAGGGCACCTTAGCGGAGGTGACTCATAGAATTTTTCCCTAAAGTGGCAAAAAGAATTAGTTTTGATACAAAGATCATTTAAACTATTTATACCAGCCTAAGGCAATCACAAACGATCGTGTGAAGGAGCTTGAAGAAATGGCATACTCATACTAGAATGGATGATGTGGACTACCTTGTTAAAGACAACATAATGGATGATTTTTTCCTATCATCAGAAATGGATGGGACCCATGCTAAGTCCCCTTTTGAAGATGATCTTGGATATCAACTGCTAAGAAGGGCATCCCATGGGAAATTGGCACATGGCGGTGCAAGCTGGGAACAAAATGCAACTGTTGGGAATGTTCCAACCATCGTATCTGCCTGAGATTCAAATCCGATTGGTGATAGGATACTTCAGACTCATCATGCCTGAAAAGAAAGTTTGCAACACAAATCGGCGAGATGATGTTGCGAGATTCTCGGGAGATGAACTACGATAGCAAGCTCCAAAACATGAGCTGGTTCTGCTACATACATGTGAGCATGTTATCCAAGACAAGAATGACCACATAGTAGTCTTATAATAAAACACTATCGAGTTCATGTGGGGAACCATTGTCGAGGATATCAAAGTCCTTGCATAAGGCATGCTCTTAAGAAGGAACTTCTTCTCCTTGCACAACCCAATCAGTGGCTTGGTGTGCTAGGGATACTTGTAGAATGAAGGTTGCAAGTCTCCAAACCACAGAATACTTCGCACATATGCATGACTGACTTGGGATGATTCCAAAGGAAGCAAAACAAAACAAGCTTTCTCAAATTCATGGCGGCAACTTGCACCTAATGCATGTGAACTTGGAGAAAATCACTTCTTACACCAAGCATATACTTCATGAATGGGACATGAAGATAATGCTTACAAAAGTTTCCAACACTAGCTTTAATGTTCAACATAATCACGGAAATGATAAATATGCTACTGATGGGCTCAACAACAATCCATCCAGGCTTCCATATAAATGGAATTCCATAATTAATTGAACACGCTGATAGCATTGGTCAGACCCAAAAGATATAACGGTCTATGCTCAAGGAATCAACCACGAGTAAGACAACATTACGAACATCGTTGGTTCTGATTTGGTTTGACGATAGCCCATACTCAAATCAAAGAGTGGGTAAGACAATAGGTCCAACAACTATTCACGAGGACCAACTGATGAATATATCATCTTTCTTCAACACACATACACAGAAAATATCCCTTAGAGATGAACTAAGTTAGGCAAGCGATTATCTTCCAACTCTCCAAGTTGTTGTTTAGCTTAACCAACTAGCTCAGGGGTATCCAACACAGATTCTTGGAGAAGGGGTGGTTTACAAGAAACCAACTTGATCACGAGATCATCATAACAGTTGGGGGACAACCTGGTGATACTTCCGAGAAGATAATCGGAAAATCACGAACCACCGATATATTACTAAGCTCGAGAACAATATTGCTTTTCAGGGCAAGACAATATGATCAAGGGAGCGAGGGATTGAAGCAATCCTAACTCGTTGATCGAAAAGGGCACCAGGAAAGATGGGCTAGGTAGCACAATCTATCTTAGAATGATAATTCAATAACCATCACGCTAGGAATGGAGTTATCGTCCACTAACTACCAAGCAACATGGTTGCTAGGAGTATTGATTTCACACATCACGTTTCATTTGTCGGGATTCCAGTCACAACAACACAGAACCGAGGAATAAATAATGATGGCAAGAAGTATCACTGCATCAAGAATTCATATGAGATGGTGCAATTCTCATGACAATCCTGACATAAAGGGGGTAATACTCTAGGGTAGAATAGAATAGAACATAGGCTGGATTGGCATTTTGATCTGCGGAGCACAACTACCTTGATGCAATCCTGGATATGGATGAGGTACTGGAGTTTGTTTCTCCTAGTCATTCTGAAATAGAATGGCTTGACGGACCACAAGAATAATAGGCATCGATAACACGAATGCACAACTAGTCCTGGCTATCAATTGATAGACAGAGGTCAGAATACAACTAAAGAGGGACAACCCAAAAGAACATATGATTTTCTGAGTTGTGGGTGCATAGATTAGTATGTCGAACAAGTTCAACATATTTCTTCCGGATAACCCATGCAGAAGAGTAGGACTGGCAGAGCCACAACATAGAATCAAGAACTCATCAAGAGCACTCTGGTTGTGACCTTTCGGTTCAACGAGGAACTTCTGCCATAAGTAGTTCATGGTATTTGGAAGAAAGAAATACCACGGACATCAAGGTCTATCACAAAGGTTACTAATATCCTAAAGGTACGAGCAACACTATCAACATGAAGTAAGTAGAGTGAATCTCGGGTTCAAAAACCTAGGAATAGAAAGCCTACTAACTAAATGGCATCACAGGATGCTTTCGAGAATAATGGCCAGAATCATCACACTGGGGATACAAAGCATTGCTAGATTACTAAGTGGTTCTCTAAGACGTCTAGGATCATAATAATGGCTTCAACATATATGCCGAGGCAACTGAGTACCTCAACTCGATGATTAGTGTGGTTAATCTGGCCCAAAGGAACATCGAGAACAGAAAGAAGGGGTTTGCAAATGCATCATACTATTTAGAAACCTAGAATGACTCGGGCAGCATAACGGCTGTAAATACTCAAAGATTTGAGACATCCTGCAAAATAGTGGCATGACCACTCAACATCACAATATCAAGGTTCTGGGGCCAGCTATGAACATACGGAAGTAGTAGAAACTGAACTGAGACTTGAATCCATCAATCCTTTAAGTCTATGGATTAGTAACACATCATCCTGATAGATAGATGAGAAGGCCTAGTTCTTAATCCCCTAGAAAAGAAGAGGTTGACTCAGATCAGAAGGGCATAAGGTAAAGAAGTAAAAAGAGCCTTTTCCCTTCCACAATCAATTCCCTTATATAACTAAAGCATTTCTAGACTCAACTTCGACCAGTTTGGCTTGGTAGTCCTACAAGCAGTCAGGCTCTGATACCAAAGCTGTAAGGACCCTAATCCTATGCCACACCGATCTAGCATGTAACACCTCATATCACTTTGTGGCCTCACGCACAGTATTCCCACGGGTATCACCTTACCAGGCCTGGGACCGTTTGCGCCTTTTGGCTCACGTATATGATAGTCTCGCTAGCATCCATATGACAAAGAACCGGGCTACATGGCTAATCGTGAACCAAAGTGGCGCTAACTTATAGGGACAAGCATATATGACCCAACAACGAATGTGTCGATCAACAATGAATGAATCCCAAGTCGTAGCAAGATAAAAGGACTTAAAGGATCACCCCGTGACATTTCCCCGAAGGGACAGACACAGGAAGGAAGAAGGACACATGCCGGCCAGCCTAAGTGTTCCGGAGCAGTAGCAAGCTACCGTGGCTCAGTGGAAGCACTAGGAGACATTTCCCGGTAAGAGAGGCTACCAAGGATAAACAACTAGATAGTTAGATCCCACACATACCAAGCATTTCAATAACATACCCACAATATGCTCGATATGTGCAAATACAACATGGCATCACAACATGACTCTAGAACTCAAGTATTTTATTCAATAGGCTCCATGGAGCGAGATATTACAAACATGGGTCCCATGACCCAACATTCAGAGCATACAAGTCAAAGCACAAGCGGAAGCTTAACTTGTCTGAGTACAGACAACTACAAATGAAAAAGGCTGAGAAGCCTAAATATCTACAAGACCCTACCGAGGGCAAAACATCGTAGCTGAGGTAACAAGCTAAACATTGAAGTCCACGCGGAACTACTAGTGAGACTGAAGTCTCTCTTCAAAAACATAAATTAAGCAAACGTGAGTACAAATGTACCCAGCAAGACTTACATCGGAACTAGCTACATATGCATCAGTATCAACAAAGGGGTGGTGGAGTTTAACTGCAGCAAGCCAACTTTGACTCAGTGGCTATCCTGAACTACGTCTGCAAGTAACTCTTTTGAGGTGGCGCACACGAGTCCACATGTTCACCAAATCAATACACCACTATGAATCCGCTCGCGTCTCCCTACGAGAACGCCATCCATAGCACTCGCGCTTATCTTGCGCATTTTATAGTATCCACTTTCACTTGTCTATGAACTGTATAGGCAACTCAGAAGTGCTTTACCGCGGACACGGCTATTCGAATAGATCATTTATAACCCTACAGGGGTGTACTTCTTCACATACGCTCTCACCACTTACCACCATGTACACGTCGTGTATCTCGGCAACCTTCAAGCGGAAGCCTGACGAGGGAGTCGGCCATGATACGTCTCCATCGTATCTATAATTTTTGATTGCTCCATGCCAATATTATACAACTTTCATATACTTTTGGCAACTTTTTATACTATTTTGGGGGACTAACATATTGGTCTAGTGCCCAGTCCCAGTTCTTGTTTGTTGCATGTTTTTTGTTTCACAGTAAATCCATATCAAATGGAGTCCAAACGGGATAAAACTGACGGAGATTTTTTTTGGAATATATCTGATTTTGGGAAGAAAAATCAACACGAGACGATGCCCGAGGGGGCCACGAGGCAGGGGCGCGCCCTGGGCCATCGTGGCCACGCCATAAGGCGGCTGATCCCCTTCATTCGCCGTAAGAAAGCTATTATCCGTATAGAGATCGTGTTAAAATTTCAGCCCAATCGGAGTTACGGATCTTCGGGAATATAAGAAACGGTGAAAGGGCAGAATCTGAGAGCGTAGAAACAGAGAGAGACAAAGAGACAGATCCAATCCTGAAGGGGCTCTCGCCCCTCCCATGCCATGGAAACCATCGACCATAGGGGATACCCTTCTCCCATCTAGGGAGAAGGTCAAGTAAGAAGAAGGAGGGGGGCTCTCTCCCCCTCGCTTCTGGTGGCGCTAGAACGCCGTCGGGGGCCATCATCATCACCGCAATCTACACCAACACCTTCGCCTTCTTCACCAACATCTTCATCACCTTCCCCATCTATCTACAGCGGTCCACTCTCCCGCAACCCACTGTACCCTCTACTTGAACATGGTGCTTTATGCTTCATATTATTATCCAATGATGTGTTGCCATCCTATGATGTCTGAGTAGATTTTTGTTGTCCTACCGGTGATTGGTGAATTGCTATGATTGGTTTCATTTGCTTGTGGTTATGTTGCTGTCCTTTGGTGCCCATCATATGAGCGCACGCGTGGATCAAACCATAGGGTTAGTTGTATGTTTATAGGACTATGTATTGGAGGGCAAGAGTGACAAAAGCTTCAACCTAGCATAGAAATTGATGCATATTGGATTGAAGGGGGACCAATATATCTTAATGCTATGGTTGGGTTTTACCTTAATGAACGTTAGTAGTTGAGGATGCTTGCTAATAGTTCCAATCATAAGTGCATAGAATTCCAAGTCAGGGATGACATGCTAGCAGTGGCCTCTCCCACATAAAACTTGCTATCGGTCTAGTAAACTAGTCAATTGCTTAGGGACAATTTCGCAACTCCTACCACCACTTCTCCACACTCGCCATACTAACTTTATTGCTTCTTTACCTAAATAGCCCCTACTTTTTATTTACGTGCACTTTATATTCTTGCAAACCTATCCAAAAACACCTACAAAGTACTTCTAGTTTCATACTTGTTCTAGGTAAAGCAAACTTTATGTGTGCGTAGAGTTGTATCGGTGGTCGATAGAACTTGAGGGAATATTTGTTCTACCTTTAGCTCCTCGTTGGTTCGACACTCTTACTTATCGAAAGAGGCTACAATTGATCCCCTATACTTGTGGGTTATCAAGACCTTTTTCTGGCGCCGTTGCCGGGGAGTTATAGCGTGGGGTGAATATTCTCATGTGTGCTTGTTTTCTTTATCACTAAGTAATTTTTATTTGCTGTTCTTAGTTGTTCTCTATCTTTATTTATGGATATGGAACACGAAATACCAAAAAATTAGGTGTACCTTCTACTCATGGAGATGGGGAACCTCCTAAAACCCTCGATGTTGGTTATGTGAAAAATATTATGTAGTACTTTGATAATCCTGAGAAAACCCCATTCAATTATGTAATGGGAGACATGTTGGATCAACGTGAATACTTTAGGGATTATCGCTTGACTCAAAAAGGGAAACTATTATGGGATCAAATTCATATGTTGCATTGGTATGCTCGGGAACTATGTTTGAGATATGACTATACTTGTTGCTCTAGGATGAAGGCTCCACACCTTCCCTTTTCATGCAAATTTAATGATGATAAAACCGCGTCTTATGCTAATGGTATATATGATTACTATGATGTGGAACAAATAGAAGAATTTGTTGCTTTTATGGGTGCTTATGAAATTGAATCTTTGTTTAAAGAGTGTGAAAATTTTGATGATTCAGTTTATAGACCTGAAAATTTAGCTATCCTTAAATATTGCTATGAGAATTATGAAATCAATTCCGATATTGATGATTTTATTGAGAGAGTCTTCGTTGTCCTAGAAGAGACTAATATTTTGGAGGAGTCTATGGAAGAAGAAATTAATGACATTGTGAGCTCATTGGATGAAAAAGATGAGTAGGAGAGCGAAGAACAAAAGGAGGGAGAGTGGATTGATCACCCGTGCCCACCTTCTAATGAGAGTAACTATTTATCCCATACATTGTTTAATCTCCCTTCATGCTTACTGAAGGAGGAATGATATGATGATTGTTATGACCCCGTTGATTCTTTTGAAATATCCCTTTTTGATGATGCTTGCTATGCTTGTGGCCAAGATGCCAATATGAGTTATGCTTATGGAGATGAACTTGCTATAGTTCCTTATGTTAAACATGAAATTGTTGCTATTGCACCCACGCATGATAGTCCTATTATCTTTTTGAATTCTCCCAACTACACTATATCGGAGAAGTTTACCCTTATTAAGGATTATATTGATGGGTTGCGTTTTACTATTACACATGATGATTTTGATAGATATACTATGCATGTTCTTACTGCTCCTACTTGCAATTATTATGAGAGAGGAACTACATCTCCGCCTCTTTATGTTTCCAACACGAAAAAATTGCAAGAAACTGTTTATACTATGCATTGGCCTTTACTTTGTGTGCATGAATTGTTCTTTTATGACATGCCGATGCATAGGAAGAGAGTTAGACTTCTTCATTACATGATATATGTTGCTTTGTGATCTCTACTAAATTACAAATCATTTTTGATTCAAATTGGCTTTGATATACCTTGGGATCCGGGTGGATCCATTACTTGAGCACTATATGCCTAGCTACGAGGGAGACAACCCGGAAGTTTTAGAGAGTCATTTATTTCTGTTGTGTGCTTTTATAAAGTTTAAAAATAAAAATAATGTGCCAAGGTTTGCCTTTAGGATGTTTTAGATTACTTGTTGGTTTGTACGGTGCAGGACAGAAACTTTGGCTGTAGTGCGCGATTTTAATTTTTTTACTGGAATGTCAAACGGTTCTGAAACTTTTTGCACTGTATTTCTATACAAATTTTTTATTTTTCCTAACTGTGGTAGAATTTTTTGAGTATCAGACGTATGGTGAATGTTCAGATTATTACAGACTGTTCTGTTTTAGACAGATTCTGTTTTTGATGCATAGTTTGCTTCTTTTGATGAAACTATCGATTTCTATCAGTGCATTAAGCCATGGAAAAGTTATATTACAGTAGCTACAATGAAAAAACAAAATATGAATTGGTTTTCAACAGTACTTAGCATAGTAATTTGCGTTATTATACTAACGGATCTTACCGAGCTTTCTGTTGAGTTTTGTGTGGATGAAGTGTTCGAAGATCGAGGATGTCTCAATGTGAGGAGAAGAAGGAGAGGCAAGAGCTCAAGCTTGAGGATGACCAAGGCACGCCAAGTAAATATTCAAGGAGACTCAAGCTTCTAAGCTTGGGGATGACCTGGAAGGCATCCCATCTTTCTTCAATAAGTATCGGTATGTTTTCGGATTCGTTTCGTTCATGGGATATGTGCAAATCTTGGAGCGTCTTTTGCATTTAGTTTTCACTTTTCTTTTATGCACCATGCTGGTATGAGATAGTCCTTGGTTGATTTATAGAATGCTCTTTGCACTTCACTTAAATCTTTTGATTATGGCTTTATAGAATGCTTCATGTGCTTCGCTTATATCGTTTGAAGTTTGGATTGCGTGTTTCTCTTCACATAGAAAACTGCCATTTGTAGAATGCTCTTTTGCTTCACTTATATTTGTTAGAACATGGGCATATCTTTTGTAGAAAGAATTAAACTCTCTTGCTTCACTTATATCTATTTAGAGAGATGACAGGAATTGGTCATTCACATGGTTAGTCATAAAATCCTACATAAAACTTGTAGATCACTGAATATGATATGTTTGATTCCTTGCAATAGTTTTGTGATATAAAGGTGGTGATATTAGAGTCGTGCTACTTGAATAGTTGTGAAATTGAGAAATACTTGTGTTGAGGTTTGCAAGTCCCGTAGCATGCACGTATGGTGAACCGTTATGTAACGAAGTTGGAGCATGAGGTATTTATTGATTGTCTTCCTTATGAGTGGCGGTCGGGGACGAGCGATGGTCTTTTCCTACCAATCTATCCCCCTAGGGGCATGTGTAGTAGTACTTTTCTTCGAGGGCTAATAAACTTCTGCAATTTGGATATGAGTTCTTTATGACTAATGTTGAGTCCATGGATTATACGCACTCTCACCCTTCCATCATTGCTAGCCTCTTTGGTACCGTGCATTGCCCTTTCTCACCTCGAGAGTTGGTGCAAATTTCGCTGGTGCATCCAAACCCCGTGATACGATACGCTCTATCACACATAAGCCTCCTTATATCTTCCTCAAAACAGCCACCATACCTACCTATCATGGCATTTCCATAGCCACTCTGAGATATATTGCCATGCAACTTCCATCATCATATACATGACTTGAGCATTTATTGTCATATTGCTTTGCATGATCGTAAGATAGCTAGCATGATGTTTTCATGGCTTGTCCATTTTTTGATGTCATTGCTACGCTAGATCATTGCACATCCCGGTACACCACCGGAGGCATTCATATAGTCATATCTTTGTTCTAGCATCGAGTTGTAATATTGAGTTGTAAGTAAATAAAAGTGTGATGATCATCATTATTAGAGAATTGTCCCAGGGAGGAAAGGATGATGGAGACTATGATTCCCCCACAAGTCGAGATGAGACTCCGGACGAAAAAAAGAAAAAAAGAGAGAGGCCAAAAAAAAGGAGAAGGCCCAAAAAATGAGAGAAAAAGAGAGAAGGGACAATGTTACTATCCTTTTACCACACTTGTGCTTAAGAGTAGCACCATGTTGTTCATATAGAGAGTCTCTTGAGTTATCACTTTCATATACTAGTGGGAATTTTAATTATAGAACTTGGATGGTATATTCCGATGATGGCTTCCTCAAATGCCCGAGGTCTTCATGAGCAAGCAAGTTAGATGCAGACCCACTTAGTTTTAGTTTGTGCTTTCATACACTTATAGCTCTAGTGCATCCGCTGCATGGAAATCCCTACTCCTCGCATTGACATCAATTGATGGGCATCTCCATAGCCCGTTGATTAGCCGCGTCGATGTGAGACTTTCTTCCTTTTTGGCTTCTCCACGCAACCTCCACCATCATATTCTATTCCACCCATAGTGTTACGTCCATGGCTTGTGCTCATGTATTGCGTGAGGGTTGAAAAGGCTGAAGCGTGTTAAAATGTATGAACCAATTGCTCGGCTTGTCATCGGGGTTGTGCATGATTTGAATGCTTTGTGTGGTGAAGATGGAGCATAGCCAGACTATATGATTTTGTAGGGATGAGCTTTCTTTGGCCATGTAATTTTGATAAGACATAATTGCTTGGTTAGTATGCTTGAAGTATTATTGCTTAATGTCAAATGATAGACTATTGCTTTGAATCACTCGTGTCTCAATATTCATGCCATGATTAGATATATGATCAAGATTATGCTAGGTAGCATTCCACATCAATTTTTTTATCATTTACCTACTGAAGGACGAGCAGGAATTAAGCTTGGGGATGCTGATACATCTCCATCGTATCTATAATTTTTGATTGTTCCATGCCAATATTATACAACTTTCATATACTTTTGGCAACTTTTTATACTTTTTTTGGGGACTAACATATTGATCCAGTACCCAGTGCCAGTTCCTGTTTGTTGCATGTTTTTTGTTTCGCAGTAAATCCATATCAAATGGAGTCCAAATGGGATAAAAACTGACAGGAGATTGTTTTTGGAATATATGTGATTTTTGGGAAGAAAAATCAATGAGAGACGATGCCCGAGGGGGCCACAAGGCAGGGGGCGTGCCCTAGAGGGTCAGGCGCGCCCTGGGCCCTCGTGGCCACCCTGTAAGGCGGTTGATGCCCTTCTTTCGCCGCAAGAAAGCTAATATCCGGATAAAGATCATATTAAAATTTCAGCCCAATCGGAGTTACGGATCTCCGGGAATATAAGAAATGGTGAAAGGGCAAAATCTGAGAACGCAGAAACAGAGAGAGACAGAGAGACAGATCCAATCTCGGAGGGGCTCTCTCCCCTCCCACGCCATGGAAACCATGGACGAGAGGGGAAACCCTTCTCCCATCTATGGAGAAGGTCAAGGAAGAAGAAGAAGAAGAAGGAGGAGGGGGGCTCTCTCCCCCTCGCTTCCGGTGGCGCCAGAACGCCGCCGGGGGCCATCATCATCACCGCAATCTACACCAACACCTTCGCCATCTTCACCAACATCTTCATCACCTTCCCCCGTCTATCTACAGCGGTCCACTCTCCCGCAACCCGCTGTACCCTCTACTTGAACATGGTGATTTATGCTTCATATTATTATCCAATGATGTGTTGCCATCCTATAATGTCTGAGTAGATTTTCGTTGTCCTCCCGGTGATTGGTGAATTGCTATGATTGGTTTAATTTTCTTGTGGTTATGTTGCTGTCCTTTGGTGCCCATCATATGAGCGCACGCGTGGATCACACCATAGGGTTAGTTGTATGTTGATAGGACTATGTATTGGAGGGCAAGAGTGACAGAAGCTTCAATCTAGCATAGAAATTGATGCATACGGGATTGAAGGGGGACCAATATATCTTAATGCTATGGTTGGATTTCACCTTAATAAACGTCAGTAATTGCGATGCTTGCTAATAGTTCCAATCATAGGTGCATAGAATTCCAAGTCAGGGATGACATGCTAGCAGTGGCCTCTCCCACATAAAACTTGCTATCGGTCTAGTAAAGTAGTCAATTGCTTAGGGACAATTTCGCAACTCCTACCACCACTTTTCCACACTCGCTATACTAACTTTATTGCTTCTTTACCTAAACAGCCCCTACTTTTTATTTATGTGCACTTTATATTCTTGCAAACCTATCCAAAAACACCTACAAAGTACTTCTAGTTTCATACATGTTCTAGGTAAAGCAAACTTTATGCGTGCGTGGAGTTGCATCGGTGGTTGATAGAACCTGAGGGAATATTTGTTCTACCTTTAGCTCCTCATTGGGTTCGACACTCTTACTTATAGAAAGAGGCTCCAATTGATCCCCGCTACTTGTGGGTTATCAAGACCTTTTTCTGGCGCCGTTGCCGGGGAGTTATAGCGTGGGGTGAATATTCTTGTGTGTGCTTATTTGCTTTATCACTAAGTAATTTTTATTTGCTGTTCTTAGTTATTCTCTATCTTTAGTTATGGATATGGAACACGAAATACCAAAAAATTAGGTGTACCTTCTACTCATGGAGATGGGGAACCTCGTAAAACCATTGATGCTGGTTATGTGAAAAATATTATGTAGTACTTTGATAATCCTAAGAAAACCCATTTAATTATGTAATGGGAGACACGTTGGATCAACGTGAATACTTTAGGGATTATCGCTTGACTCAAAAAGGGAAACTATTATGGGATCAAATTCATATGTTGCATTGGTATGCTCGGGAACTATGTTTGAGATATGACTATACTTGTTGTTCTAGGATGAAGGCTCCACACCTTCCCTTTTCATGCAAATTTAATGATGATAAAACCTTGGCACCTTATGCTAATGGTATATATGATTACTATGATGAGGAACAAATAGAAGAATTTGTTGCTTTTATGGGTGCTTATGAAATTGAATCTTTGTTTAAAGAGTGTGAAAATTTTGATGATTCGGTTTATAGACCTAAAAATTTAGCTATCCTTAAATATTGCTATGAGAATTATGAATTCAATTCAGATATTGATGATTTTATTGAGAGAGTCTCCGCTGTCCAAGAAGAGACTAATATTTTGCAGGAGTCTATGGAAGGGACAGGCATACATGACCCAGCAACAAACGTGTCGATCAACAGCGAATGAATCCCAAGTCGTAGCAAGCTACAAGGACTTAAAGTATCACCGCGTGACATTTCCCCGAAGGGACAGACACAGGAATGAAGAAGGACACATGCCGGCCAGCGTAAGTGTTCCAGAGTAGTAGCAAGCTACCATGCCTCAATGGAAGCACTAGGAGACATTTCGCGGTAAGAGAGGCTACCAAGGATAAACAACTAGATAGTCAGATCCCACACATACCAAGCATTTCAATAACATACACACAATATGCTTGATATGTGCAAATACAACGTGGCATCACAACATGACTCTACAACTCAAGTATTTTATTCGATAGGCTTCGAGGAGCGAGATATTACAAACATGGGTCTCATGACCCTACATTCAGAGCATACAAGTCAAAGCACAAGCGGAAGCTTAACTTGTTTGAGTACAGACAACTACAAATGAAAAAGGCTGAGAAGCCTGAATATCTACAAGACCCTGCCGAGGGCACAAGATCGTAGCTGAGGTAACAAGCTAAACGTCGAAGTCCACGCGGAACTATTAGTGAGACTGAAGTCTCTCTGCAAAAAGATAAATTAAGCAAACGTGAGTACAAATGTACCCATCAAGACTTACATTAGAACTAGCTACATATGCATCAGTATCAACAAAGGGGTGGTGGAGTTTGACTGCAGCAAGCCAGCTTTGACTCTGTGGCTATCCTGAACAACGTATGCAAGTAACTCTTTTGAGGTGGCGCACACGAGTCCACATGTTCACCAAATCAATACACCACTATGGATCCGCTCCCATCTCCCTACGAGAACGCCATCCATAGCACTCACACTTATCTTGCGCATTTTAGAGTGTCCACTTTCACTTGTCTATGAACTGTACAGGCAACCCAGAAGTCCTTTATCGCGGACACGACTATTCGAATAGATCATTTATAACCCTGAAGGGGTGTACTTCTTCCCACACGCTCTCGCCACTTACTACCATGTACACGTTGTGTATCTCGGCAACCTTCAAGCGGAAGCCTAGCGAGGGAGTTGGCCATGACCTGACTAACCACACAAGTCTCTAGTCCAGGTTTATTGCCTATTCGGGTTCCATCCGCGAGGAGATCCGTCCGGGGTTTCTCTCACAGCCCCAAATGATGTGTGCAGGGTTCCCGAGACACCAAACGGGCGCCCAGTACACCGTGCCACGGTGTATCTACCGCATCATAGCCCACCCCTAGGGTCAGCGCTATGCACAGCCTCCAACACATATCCTACAAACACCAGAAACTAGTTGCAACTCTTGGACAGAGATCAAGGCGGTTAATAAGTCGAGAGGGTCCATTGGTTTCGGGCCCAACGCGTGGTAGTAGCTGTTCATGGATCACAAACATAGAACTCAGTTCCTAAGGACTGTTTCAATGAGACAACCCACCATGTACTCCTACATGGCCTCTCACCGGTACCTTTAGCAAATCGTGTTCACACACTTAGCTCTCAACAGTAGGACATGTTCACAACTTTCCAATTCATACCCGATGAATCAGACCTGACACAACTCTAAGCAGTAGCAGGCATGACAAACAATCATGAATGAGTAGGAACATCAGGGCTCAAACAACTCCTACTCATACTAGCGGGTTTCATCTATTTACTGTGGCAATGACAGGTCATGCAGAGGAAAGGGGTTCAACTACCGCAGCATGTAACCGTTGAATCGTTGTTGTCCTAATGCAGTAAAAGAGAGCAGAAGCGAGAGAGTGGGATTGTATCGGAATGAACAAGGGGGTTTTGCTTGCCTGGCACTTCTGAAGATGATATAGCTCTTCATCGGTGTCAATGAACTCATCATCGAAACACGTCTACTGAAAGGGGACAAATACCGGTAAACAAGGAAGTACACAATCAATGCAATGCTCAATATGATGCATGATCAGGACATGGCAAAATGAGTGTGTTGGGCTAATGCAACTACAACCAGCTGGGGTTGAGTCATTTTGAACCAAAGGTTCAATCCCAAACTCAACTTATGAATTTAAATAGTGCCTTATCATGTTTTGCACTAAACAGCAAGGTTAAGTTGCTTAAACATGCATGAAACTAGTACAGATGGAAAGATTGGATTTTTCTAATCATTTTTCATATATAAATCTTTGCATTTGGAGTTACAGATTAATTTCTATGATTTTTAGAAGTTAGCACTATTTTCTGGAATTTCCTGAGTAAGAATAAATCCAGAAAAACCTATTACTGCGTCAGCATTGCGTCATGCTGACCTTAGCAGGTCAACATGCGCCGTCCAGGTCAAACCTGACCAGTCGGGCCCACTGGTCAGTGACACAACTAAATAATAGAGTTAGTTAGTGTTACGTTAAGCACTAATCTAGGTTAATTAGAACTAAACTAAACCTAACTAACAATTAACAGGGGCGGCCCACATCTTAGTGACTCGGAGGGGGGGGTCAAACTGGGTCAACACGGGTCAAACTCGCCGGAGTTGACCTGGGGCTCGTCGCCGGCAAGGCCAGAGACGACGGAGGGGCTCGGGATGTTGGGGAACGTAGTAATTTCAAAAAAATTCCTACGCACATGCAAGATCATGGTGATGCATAGCAACGAGAGGGGAGAGTGTGATCTACGTACCCTTGTAGATCGACAACGGAAGCGTTTGGTTGATGTAGTCATACGTCTCCACAGCTCGACCGATCAAGCACCGAAACTACGGCACCTCCGAGTTCTAGCACACGTTCAGCTCGATGATGATCCCCGGACTCCGATCCAGCAAAGTGTCGGGGAAGATTTCCGTCAGCACGACGGCGTGGTGACGATCTTGATGTACTACTGTCGCAGGGCTTCGCCTAAGCACCGCTGCAATATTATCGAGGACTATGGTGGAAGGGGGCGCCGCACACGGCTAAGAATATGATCACGTGGATCAACTTGTGTCTCTTGGGGTGCCCCTGCCTCCGTATATAAAGGTTCAAGAGGGGGAGGCCGGCCGGCCACCATAGGGCGCGCCAGGAGGAGTCCTACTCCCTCCGGGAGTAGGACTTCTCCCCCAATCCTAGTTGGAATAGGATTCGCGAGGTGGGAACAGAGAGAGAGAAGGAGGGGGGCGCCGGCCCCCTCTCTCCTTGTCCTATTTGGACTAGGGGGGAGGGGCACGCGGCCCAGCCCTGGCCACCTCTCCTCTTCTTCCACTAAGGCCCATTAAGGCCCATGTACCTCCCGGGGGGTTCCGGTAACCTCCCGGTACTCCGGTAAAATCCCGATTTCACCCGGAACACTTCCGATATCCAGATATAGGCTTCCAATATATCAATCTTTATGTCTCGACCATTTCGAGACTCCTCGTCATGTCCGTGATTACATCCGGGACTCCGAACAACCTTCGGTACATCAAAATGCATAAACTCATAATATAACTGTCATCGTAACCTTAAGCGTGCGGACCCTACGGGTTCGAGAACAATGTAGACATGACCGAGATACGTCTCCGGTCAATAACCAATAGCGGGACCTGGATGCCCATATTGGTTCCTACATATTCTACGAAGATCTTTTATCGGTCAGACCGAATAACAACATACGTTGTTCCCTTTGTCATCGGTATGTTACTTACCCGAGATTCGATCGTCGGTATCCAATACCTAGTTCAATCTCGTTACCGGCAATTCTCTTTACTCGTTCCGTAATACATCATCCCGCAACTAACTCATTAGTTGCAATGCTTGCAAGGCTTAAGTGATGTGCATTACCGAGAGGGCCCAGAGATACCTCTCCGACGATCGGAGTGACAAATCCTAATCTCGAAATACGTCAACCCAACATGTACCTTTCGAGACACCTGTAGAGCACCTTTTTAATCACCCAGTTACGTTGTGACGTTTGGTAGCACACAAAGTGTTCCTCTGGCACACGGGAGTTACATAATCTCATAGTCATAGGAACATGTATAAGTCATGAAGAAAGCAATAGCAACATACTAAACGACCGGGTGCTAAGCTAATGGAATGGGTCATGTCAATCAGATCATTCAACTAATGATGTGATCCCGTTAATCAAATGACAACTCTTTGTCCGTGGTTAGGAAACATAACCATCTTTGATTAATGAGCTAGTCAAGTAGAGGCATACTAGTGACATTCTGTTTGTCTATGTATTCACACATGTATTATGTTTCCGGTTAATACAATTCTAGCATGAATAATAAACTTTTATCATGATATAAGGAAATAAATAATAACTTTATTATTGCCTCTAGGGCATATTTCCTTCAGTCTCTGCTTGTCCTTGTGAAGGATATACTCCGGATATTTGTGTTTAAACACATTTTCCTTTCCATTGTTCTGGTTAAATTAATAATCACCTTTTCTTTTCCATTGTTTTGTTTAACCTTTCTTGTGGTTTATGAGATCTAAGCAGTAATAGTTCCCTGCTTATGTAAACACCTCGGTGTGCAATTTGTCAGTAAGACCCTATTATTATTGCCGTTGACATTCCGGTAGCCACCGATGGACGAGAACTTTGCCTGTTGGTCCGCCTCGTTTCAACGAGCAGGATAAGTTCTCTTCGTCCCTCGCCCTTGGTACCAACATTGTTGCCAACATAACTGACAGGCTATCCTCTAACATGCCTTGCTACCATGACCGTGCAATATGTCAGCATCCTTCTACTTTTGAACCACATGGTGGGCCCATAACCCACAGTTCCACAGGATCGAAACCTGACTCTCCTGTACAACCTTGATTCCAAAATATTATATGCACTTGGCTTCGTATGTAGTTCACAAGCTAACTTCCTCACCATGATTCATTCCGGTATCAGAGGCAACATTATTCCTCATTGCTCTGAACCACTTCATCACCTGTTATAGGCATCAGCTTGATGCCTACCTAGTTAAAACTTGTTGGACCTCCTTATAGAACTCTCGATTTGTTTCCTAGTGCTTCTAAAATCTCCTTCCTTGAGATAATTACCGGATGCCGATCCTTTCAGACATCCGTCCTTATAGTTTTCCCCTTATACCCTATTCGTAAGTACGATGGAGTTTCTAAAGAAAGGATGAGGACTTCATCATGATGCCTTGATGCAGCAAAATGAAGGCATCATAGAAAGGGATCAACTTCTTCGAGAAGGGCAACCAAGACCGTGAAGACTCGTTAGAATTTCTTAACCAACTCTTTCCCCCCTTACTCCACCTCTTAAATCTTGGGACGAGATTTCTTGTAGTGGAGGAGATTTGTAATACCCGGAGAATCATGCTACAGTAATCCCCTGCTGATGGTGCCATGTCATCACTCTTACTATTGCTAATCCTCAATTGCAGTCAAACACAATTCAAATCCAAATCCAAATTGAAAGTCAAAATTCAAATTTGCCAAACATGAAAACTAAAATGTTCAAAGTGTGGAAAATAATCTCTGGGTATTTTTCTTGTTGGAACCAACCTCTTTTGGATTCCGAAAGTACCACTCGAAATTATTTAGTGGTCCAACATCATATTAATTGGCCTTTTCAATTTCCAAAAAATGCTTGAACAATTTCGTTGGCTCTAAAACTTTTTGTGCAACACCACAATTTGGTTCATGAATTATGTGCCAAGTTTCATTCTTAACAACATTCATTTTGTGCTCCAACTATTTGCAAAACAGAAGAGGAAAAGCATAAAAGGGAAATAATATTAAGAAAAGGGAGACCTAAACCTACTGCGCCCCTTGGCCCATTTAGCTAAAACAGGTCCAGCCCAATCCCAGCTCACCCTTGTTTCCCTTCCCTTTTCACATAGGGGGATCGTGGCAACGATCCACCGGCGCCATGGCCACCGATGACACCGTGGCAGCCATCCCACGTGTCCCTGTCGTTTTCCCCGGCAGATAAGAGCAACCCCAGCCCCCTCTTCCTCTCCCCCGAACCCTAGCACTCCCACTTTCCCCCTGCTCACCTCTCTTTCAATCTGGATCGGAGCCGAGCGCTGCAGTCGCTGTGGCTCTGGCATAGCCGCAGCCACCCTCCTCCCCGAGCTGCGTCATGGCGTGCAGGAGGACCGCCGCCATCGTCCTCATCCTTCCCAAGCACTAGGACGGGCTGGACCGCCCCGCAGCTCGCCATCATCGTCGTTTCCCCGAGCGCACTCCTCTGCTACGCCATCTCCCTCAAAGCTCCTGACACCCCTGGACCACCCTGTGTCCTCCCTCCTCACCGGCAAACTCCGATGTGAGCATCCCATTCGATCCTCTCCCCTTTTCCCCATTGATTTGCACGCCGTAGGCCGCAGTCTCCGTCGTGCCCAAACACACCGTGTACGCGTACGTGCGTGCGGTTGCTGCTGCTGTGCCTCGAGCGCTTGCAGCCGCATCCTCCACTACCCCGTCCGCCCCGTCGTGCCCAAACACCCCGCTGCGCCCTGCTCGACCTGCTGCTGTCGCCTCCTCCTGCAACTCTGCTTCTGGCGCTCGGTCGCAGACCGCGTCCTGCGAGCCGCCTTTGCTCGCGCCCTCGACCCCCCACGCGTGTGTGGCCAGTCCCGCCGTGCTCGCTGCTGCTGCGCAAGCTCGCGCTGGCCGCCTCCCCTCCCACTGGTCGTGCCGCCGCGCCCAACCACGTCGGCCCGCACCCGCCGCCACCTGCCCTTGCCGGGCCCCGCCTCCGCTGCTGTCGCCCGGGCTGCGCTGCTTGTGGTCATCCTGCTCACCCGCCTGACCTCGCCGGGCCTCGCCCGCCGTCTTCACCCCGCGAGCCCACCGCCCGCCGTGCCGACCACCGCCCCATTCCCTCTGTGCCTTGCCGCCAAGCCCCGCGTCACCCCGCTCGGCTGCCTAGTGCGCCCGGCCCGCGCCGGCGCTGCTCCCTGCCACCCTCGATCAGCGCCGCCCTCCACCGGTGCCGCGCCCGCCGCCACCGCTAACCCTGGCCATGGCCATGGCCGACGCCTCCGTGCGCCATGCGTGTGTGTGTTCTGTGTGTGAGGTGCCCTGTCAAGTGGGCCCCCCTAAAAGATTAGGTAAAATAAATTAATAAAAATTATATATAGTAAAATTAATTAATAAATTAGTTAATTAACAGTTTAGTTAACTTAGTTAATTTAGTATTTAACCTAAATGTGTCAATGACACCTGGGCCCCACTGCCCTCTTTGACCAGTAAACTAGGACTGTTGACTACTGACTTAACAGTCAACAGGACCCACCTGTCTTACACATACACACACTACTGGGTACACTTCCGTGTACCCATAGCAGTTTCTGTTTATTAATATTCGGAATTAAACTAAATCCAGGAAATTAGGAAGTCTTTTAAAACTTTAGAAAATCATATAAATTAATCTGTAACTCGGATGAAAATACTTTGTACATGAAAGTTGCTCAGAACGACGAGACGTCCGTATAGGCGGTTCGTTCGTCGGCCACACGTCCCTAGCATAGCTAACATGCAACCTTTCCCCTCCGGTTCGTTTGTCTGAAAATGCCAAACTCCGGGGAAACTTTCCCGGATGTTTCCCCCTTCCCCGATAACGCGTAGCCTTGCATTAGTTCACCCCTAGCGCTGCTTATTGTGTTGTCATGCTTAGTAATGTATCTTTTTGCTCTGTATTTACTATTTCTTCCCCCTCTTCTCTCCGGTAGACCCCGAGACCGATGCTGCCCCTGTGATCGACTACGTCACCGACGACCCTTCTTCCTTTGTAGCTGAGCTTCCAGGCAAGCCCCCCTTCGATCATTTCGATATCGCCCATTCTATTCTCCTAGGCTTGCATTAGATTTTGCTACTGTAATTGATTGCTCGTATTCTGATGCATACCTGTTTTTGTTACCTGCTTCATACCTTACCTGCTTATTCTAAACTGCTTAGTATAGGCTGGTTAGGGATCCATCAGTGACCCCGACCTTGTCCCAGTTGCCCTGCTTTATGTTTGATGACTCGAACAACGTGATTGACGTCCAGGCCCCGTGCGATCCTATCCTATTTTTTGAAGTCATTTTTGCATTCGAAATTATTTTCTTTCGCAAGAGCACTCAAACATAGATTGAAGATCTTCAGTTCTTCGGTCGGGCACATCACCCCCCCCCCCCGACGGGACCACATATCGTGGATCATTGATCGTTACTGCACTATCAAGACACTAATGGTTTGGATATTTGATCCGAGTAGGCCTCTAGCCTGTTTTGCACTAACCACCACCACTACAAAAAAGACACATTTGTGACATTTTGGGCCGAACGAAATTTTTTTCTGTCATACATATGACACTTCTATGACGATAATTGTGATAAAACCCGGTATCATCATAGATGTGGTGGGCTCCTACTTCTATTACAAAAAATCATGACAGAAAATGGGCTTTTCGTCCTGGGCGGGCCGGAGATGCAGCTGCATGACATTCTTTGGGCCGTCCATGACGGAAAAAACCATGGTAGAAGCGAGGGGGAGGAAATTTCGGGGAGTTTCCGGTTACGGTGGGAGGTCGGGGGCCGAGCGATGCGCGTTTCTCTCGTACACGTACGCGCGTGTGTGCGAGGCGTTGGCTCTAACTGAACCCGAGCGAGGCATTGGGCTCTAACTGAACCCGAGGGATTGCACTGCAGGCTACGCGTTACTGAACCCGAGCGATCGATCGATGGCTGTTAACTGAACCCGATCGAGCGATTCCTTCGCTACTACTTCTAACTGAAGCCGATCGATGGGATGAACAGTGAACGTTGCGCGGTGGTTTGGATGAACAGTGAGCGGTGGCATTGCCTCTGGATGAATAGGACCCCGTGGTGTGGTGGAGGGCTAGATGAACAGTAGATGGTGGAGGGGTGCCCGTGGAGGGGTGGATGAATAGGACCCCGTGGTGTGGAGGGCTGGATGAATAGTAGATAGTGGAGGGGTGGTTGAACAGGACCCCATGGTGTGGAGGGCTGGATGAACAGTAGACGGTGGAGGGGTGCCCGTGGAGGGGTGGTTGAACAGGACCCCGTGGTGTGGAGGGCTGGATGAACAGTAGACGATGGAGGGGTGGTTGAACAGTAGCCGGTGGAGTAGCGCGCGGTGGAGGCTGGATGAACAGGAGCCCGTGGAGGCTGGATGAACAGGAGCCCATGGAGGCTGGAGGAGGTCGACGGTGGAGATGAACAGTATCCCGTGGAGTCCTATTTTGCGGTACGCCACACCCCTCCCGATGAATAGGACCCCCGTTTCGACCGTAGCGCTCCAACACAAGTCCGTTTCCTCCGTTTTGCGGTACGCCACAGCCCTCCCGATCAACAGGACCCCCGTTTCGACCGTAGGAGGTCCGTTTCCTCCGTTTTACGGTACGCCAGACCCCTCCCGATGAACAGGATCCCGTTTCAAACGTGGCCGGTCGAACACAAGGCCGTTTCCTCCGTTCTGTGGTATGCCAGGCCTCGTTTCCATCGCCTGTTCTGTCCAAGCCCTCCCGATGAACACGACGCATTCCGTTGCCTCCCCATGAACACGATGCATTCCGTTGCCTCCCCATGAACACGACGATGACGCTATTTCTCCGTTCCGACCCGGCCATGTACATGAGCCCTGGCCGTACGTATGCGCGAGTAGGCATTCGAGACCCCGCTCGTATGTACACATATGTGGCTGTATTTTCTTTCTTCGACCCTGGCCGCTGTACGTACGTGTAAATGCTACGTGCACGCCTCTACTACGACACGTGCACGCCTCTACTACGACACGTGTGCGCCTCTACTACGACACGTGCGCGCCTCTACATCGACCAGTATGTACGTACACGTTCGCGACCAGAATGACAACACTACGTACGCTTTGACCAGGTGGGTCCCGACTGTCACGCACTTCCTTGCCTGCGAAGATGTAGCTGGTGGGTCCCAGCAGTCAGGGGGCGAATTGTTTTTTTGCCCGGACGCACTTCCTTGCGTGCGAAGATGTAGCTGGTGGGTCCCAGCATTCAGGGGGAAACGTTTTTTTCGCGAAATACGGTGGCCCGTTTGGTGGGTCCCGCTGTCAGGTGGAGGAATAATTATTTTGCACGTAATAAGGAGGCACTTCCTTGCTACGGCCGTGGACCCAGCTGTCAGCCTATCCACGTACAGTCCATGTCCGATGGAAGCCGTTCCTTGACCACGTTGACCACGCCGCGCCGAGAGCACCAGGGCGGTGGACAACGGCGAGGCCTAGGAAGGGGACGACGCGGAGCTGGGGAAGACGAGGCAGTGGGTTCCCACGCGTAGAGGAGTACGAGGGTTCGCTGGTTCGCTGCGGTGTGAGGCTGTCGTCGCCGCAGAATAACAGGGGGTGTGGGTGAGTAGAGGGATGGCCTGGCCAGCGGTGGGAGTAGTAGGGGGCGGTGAGGCCTCCGCCGCATCGCAACCGGCCACTGGAGGCAGGAGCACGAGGCACGACCGGCGCTGGTTTGGGCGGCTGGAGCAAGAAGACCAGAGGTTAAAGAAGCACTATGGCCGTTGGATGGACATCGTACAGTCACTGGAGCTAGAATCGTGCATATTGACTAAGTTGACAAAGCCCTCCGTCCCCGTCAACTTAGTAGGCCAACAAGTCAGCCTGCCACTATACTGGGTCCCAACTAACAGGGGGTATTCATTTTTTTGTGCGTAATAAGGAGGCACTTCCTTCCATGCGAAGATATAGCTGGTAGGTCCGAGCTATGAGCGGCGGTAACGTTTTTTTGTGTGAAATACAGAGGCCCTTTCGGTGGGTCCCTGATGCCAGGTGGAGGAATCATTATTTTGCGCGTAATAAGGAGGCATTTCCTTGCGTGCGGCCGTGGACCCAGCTGTCGGCCTCTCCACGTAAAGTCCACTTCAGATGCATGTCGGTTGTTGACCATGTTGACCAGGCCGCGCCGAGAGCACCAGGGTGGTGGACGACGGCGAGGCCTAGGAAGGGAATGACACGGAGGCAGGGAAGACTCGGCAATTGTTTCCCATGCGGAGGGGAGTACTGGTTCATCTGTCATCGCCGGAGAATAACAGCAGGTGTGGGTGAGTAGAGGGATGGCTAGTCTAGCGATGGGAGTATGGTGGGGCGGTGAGGCCTGCGCGGCAGCAGAGCCGGCCGCGGGGAGGAGGGAGCAGGCGTCCCGCCGACGCCTGTTTGAGCGGCTGGAGCAGGAAGAGCAGAGATTGAAGAAGCACGACGGCCATTGGATGGCCATCCAACAGTCACTGCTTGTGCGTCAACCTTTTTTTTAGGAAAGCCTCAAATCTGTGGAAAACAGCATACAACCCATTTGCTAATTCTTAAGGTTTTTTTTGGAGCCCATATTCTTTTTGTTAGCATTACAGCCCATATTGTGGCCACGGTTAAAAAATTATACGAAATTTTGCATATTTCGGTGCGGTCCGAACTGTTTTTAATCCCGAAATTTTGACTCACATTCAAACTAATTTTAAAAATAAATGTATATCAATATAAAATCCAAAAAATTCTCCACGCATAAAAATTAATGTAATTTAAAATCTCGAAATGAAAAAAAAGATATTTGAAACTAGTTGCCGGTTTGATGTGTTTTAAAAATGTACAACCCATTTTTCCTTACTGATGGGCCATTTTCTCGGCCAGCCGAATGAAAGCTCTCCTCGTCTTGAAAGATTTGCAGCCCAACAGGCCTAACAAAGCGACTTACTTGGCAAATCACAAAAAAATAGGCTGTGGCCATGGACCTAGCTGTGAGTCCATTTGTTTTTTAGTCCATTTGGTGGGCTTGGTGAAACAATGATGTAGCATCTATGCAGCCCATTTAAATCCCATTTGCATTTTTCTCGAAAGCCGCGGACTTGCTGGGCTGGGTGAAAATATCATGTTGGGCTAGATGGAGAAATGTTATAAAAACATAAACACATGATTGCATGTCAGTAAAATCTTTGCAAGCTTATGTACACAATCACTAGGAGTTAACTTGCCAAGTTATATATAAACAATTATTATTATTATTTTGTAAGAACTTTCAACTTACGAAATAAAATATCATTTTAATTTGATGAGTTAATAGTACGTGGGGTATTATTATTTTTTAGGCTAGACGTGGGACAGTTGAGTTGGTTCTAGGGGAAAGTACTGGGAGAAAACTCAGTTTACATCGAAAAAGAAAGTGGGAGAAAATTCAGAGACCTGCTGGGTCCACCTAAGGAGGGGAATATGTTGGGAGGAAGGAGATTCAAAGCACGGCAGCCGAGTGAACTAGTTTTTTTACAGACAAGTGAACTAGTTTACATACATAAGCAAATTGCCACTAAAAAGCAATCAGGTTAATGGGTTCTCAAAAGAAATATTTCGGGCAAAACAGATAATTAGGACACACAGGCTAATGCATGAAACACTCACATGATAAAGGTGCTTATAAACAAATAAAGTACAACATCTAGACCTTCCTGGCATGCTTGATCATGACGCTGCGGATGTCCGTGTACTCGTCGGTTACGGGAAGCAGACACGCCCTCATGTCCAAGATCTGCATGTACATGTCGTAGCATGCATATGCGCCCTTGGCTGCGTAGGTTATGTAGGCTAGATTCAAAGGTACCTCCCACGTGTTCAGGTCGTCTTCTTTCATGTTGGCGTATCAGGGGTCGATGATGATCTCAGCGAGGTTAACCATGGAGTCCTTCTCCTGCCCGTTGCTGATGATCTTGTATTGCTTCTGGATGTCGACAAGCTTGTTGCACCAGATGGCCGAATCATCGCATTCTTCCTTCTCTCCACCGTACCGAAGGTATAGTCGGCGCTGCCGATGAAACGGGCGAATGCTCTAGAACCTGGTGCAGCCATAGGACTAGCGTGAGGCAGAGCTTCATCGAGTCCGTATCGTTGGTGTACATCACATTCAACTTCGTGCAGCCATAGGACTGAACGGCGAACTCAAAGGGGAACTCCTTGGTGAAGTCCATATCCAGCAGGCTCACCCCTCGGATCGCCATTGGAGTCTCTTCGAGTGAACGAGTGTGTAGGCGGCGGCAGCAGTTCGTTTTTCAGCTCTTGGGGAACTGGATTCAACAGTAAGCTGAGTGTGTACAGGCGACAACAGTTACTACCCCTCCCTCGTCCGCTGCACGCCCGGCAGAAGATGCACCCTCGGTCACACGTCGGTTCATGAGTGGGTCTATATTGGTACTGTAATAATAGGAGTTAGTGTTCACTTTACTTAAATTTAATTAGCTTTAATAGAAATTTGTACTTAAAACAAGAAATGCATTCGCTCGTTCTATCAGTGCCACGGGATCAACATGCACAACAATTAGAATTATTATTCTCAGGCCGACACGATCATCACATTTTTCGCACTTCCACAAAAGATAATACTACCGAGTTTGAACTGCTTGTTATGGTTGTTGTCCTCTGCATCATCATGCCGTGTTTCCCAGCTTGCAAGATTCAGAACTGACAAATAAGATCCAAATAATAAGTACAACAAAGATGCCTACACATCTCATTGATTCCCAGCTTGCAAGATTCAGAACCAACAAATAAGATCCAAATAATAAGTACAACAAAGATGCCTACACATCTCACTGATTCCCAGCTTGCAAGATTCAGAACCAACCCATTAGAGCCTTTTGATAAAGTGAATATCGGGATTAAATCCATCTTGGCTAGCCATGTCATACAATCGAAGAACTTGGCGAATGCTCTTGACCGTCATAACATCTGTACTTGAGTATTCCTGTTTGCACAGCATGTTTGCACAACACAAACAAGGAGACAGGAGAGCATGATTTCGCTTTAATAGCGGCCTCCTTGAACTCAGCCTCCAGCTCTACTTGGATGAGGTCTGCCTGGAGTTCCATGATTCAATTCATGCGCCTTTTTCTGCAGTTCACCTGAAATGAAGCAAAGATTGCATCATTCAGCTAGCAAGAAGTTCTTGCTCTTGTGAGCTGGCAGGTTCTTCTTTAGTAGTTGCACTAAAATTGAGGAACATTAAGGTTGGCTGTCCGGCTCATGTAAGGCGCAACTATAATTTTCTTATCCTTTTGTGCAGTTCCACTAAAATAAAGTGCCATTATGGTGACAGTGACGGCTCCATCTTGCAAAGGCTAATAAAATGTTACACGAGATTACCAGCAGAACTTGACGGAGATTTTGGAAACTCCAATCACCATTTTGTGCAGTTCCACCAAAATTGAGAGATGTTGCCCACATGACATTTTAGTTGAACTGCACAAGACACTCATTCCAAAAAAGGGTTTTTTGCAGTTCACCAAAAGGTCACAATAGCAACAAGGTGAAGTGGATATCCCTATCTGCACAAAAAGATAGAAAGTAAACAGTTGCTGGTCAATAAGAATATACGGAACATATACAAAATGAAAAGAAGCATCTTAATTATGTTCATGGCAATCACGCAAGGACAATAGAAATTTTAAAACGTCAGCGATGCTTCATGTTTCCAGAAGCATTATGATCAACAATGAGATTCCTCAAATATGGGATTACTTTAATGGTGGCATTGCTTGTTTACCAGACACAGTAAATCAACAGCAGCTAAAGAGTTGGTTTAAGGGCATGGTACCATGGGGACACCAGGACACTCAGCAGTGTAAAGGAGCAACTTACTTATCATACTGGGTAAAACAGCAGGAGTGCCATTTGTACTATGTGAGGGCAGCAAATCTAATCCTGGAGACCTTTTACTATGTGAGGGCAGCAAATCTAATCCTGGAGACCTTACTATGTGAGGGCAGCAAATCTAATCCTGAGACCTTTTACTATGTGGGGGCAGCAAATCTAATCCTGGAGACCTTTTACTATGTGCTGGCAGCAAATCTAATCCTTGACATACACTGTTGACTTGTCCACTAGCCGCCACTTTCTATCCTTTTTTCAACCAATAATAGATCTGTTCCTTATCCAGTTTATACTGCATTTTCCCATTATTTCCCTTTTCAACCAAGAGACCGGTTGGGTATCCGGTCTCTACTACTTTCACCATATTATTTCCTCTTTGAATCAAGTCCTAGATTCATGCTGCAACTTTCCCCCGTTTCTTCGTTGTTTGAACAAAGCCCTAGATTCGAATGCATGAAGTAGCTTTACCTCTAATAATACTAAAAATTTAGGTGGCTTTGGAAGAGCTGATGGGAGTAGAAAAAGATGCACATGCAGACACGTGGGGAGCTGGGGTAGTAGAGTAAGGCTGCTTTCGAAGAACTTATACCTAAGGGTCGCCGGGATGTCGGCGGCGGTAGGTCGGATCTGCGGATAATACGGCAGGGAGGAAGAAGGGTCGGAGGACCTCCCGAGCCGGCCATGTGTCGGAGAGAATGGCACGGGCAGAAGATCGGGCCCCTCCGGCAGCTGTGGGTTTCCTCCCTCGGCGGCGATGACCGCGTGAACGATGCACCTTTTAGTCCTCTACGCACACCGGCCGAAGGGATCCGACCGGATCTGTGACCAGTGGTGAGCAGAGAGAAAATGTCGCTACCGCTGTCTTGTTTATATCTGGAGAGGATGAGAGAATGAAGAGAGCAACCCTAGTAAAGCAAGCGCTCAGGCCCCTACATCCATATATAGTGGAGTGATTATCTTTTTTCTCTCCACAAGAAGCGTTTCAATTTGTGTACGTGGCATTAAAGAAAAGAAACTCTCTATTTAAGGTGACTACTGTACGACTCCTACTTAATACTAGTAGTACTACAGTATTGTTCACTTGTGCTCCCCGCCCATCCATTCATTAAACAACCCCACGGGTGAATAAACATATAGTAAGTAATGTATTTATATAGAACGAACAAGCTCGAACTGTTTTCGCGTAGTTAAAAGTTGAGGGCGGGGCTTTTCCCAGGCAGTACGCGCGGCAATTTTCGGGTAGGGCCAGAAGACTATTTTATTTATTTTTTTAAAACTTCGAGACGGCCACATAGCATGGAGCCGACCCCAACGATTTTAAGCTTACAGGCACGGTACACGCTATCCTAGACTACTATACACATGAAACTGCCACACGAGCGTTCGGGCTGCGCTTGGCTCTTCGCCTCTTCGGGAAGTCGAACAATGATGGAATACTACTGCACTGGAGGAGTACTACAGTATGCTTCTGGCCATCTGACACGGATTGAACTGCTGCATGTCCACCGCGTGCGGGAGGGAGAGCGTGTAGAGAAAGCTTCTCCTAGTCTTGCCAGCCACCACGCTCATGGGCGAGGGAGGGACGCTCCTGCCTTTGCGTGTATGACAGGTGGGCCCTACACGTGTGTGGCCAACCTGTCATACAGCCAAAGGCATGTGTAGTTAAGTCCGCGAGGGAGAGGATAATCAAACTTCTCGTTGATGTACGAGTTGATGCGACACATCAAAGCATTGCACTCGATATATTTCAATAATTTACGTGTGTGACTCCCAGATGCAGAGGCCGGGGGTCATCATCCTCGTTTTCGAGAAAAAATAGATGCGTGTGTGAGAGGACGAGTGCGTGCGTGCACCTCTTCTCTTCCTGTATAACGTACTACTAAACTCAGAGTACAAGTTTTTGTGGGTGGCACAATGGTGCGTGCGAGAAGTCCCGAGAAATAGGTCTAATGCATTAATTGCAATGCATGCATGCATAAAGTACATGCATTGGTCAATTTTCTCTTAATACTTGCATGCAATGATTTAATGCACCTTGGAATCTGAACATGTGTTGGGGACAACCAAATTGAGCCTTATAAAATGGAAAAACTAAAATTTTGAGATAAGCCCTATAAAACCGGAAAGGAGGGTGTAGAAAAATAAGTACTCCATCCGAGAATAGTGCTGCACTTCAAAACTAGAACCGTCAATAAATTTTGAGCTTGCGTCTCGTCACATTCCAAATTACTCCACGCTATATTGAATTACAAACCTGTTCACACCAATCACAACCTAAACGGTTTCCCACTTAGGAGCGTATTAGTACTCAGTTATAAATACTAGTATGCCAAGATGACTGCACATTCATCCTCAACTCCTCATCCACAAAAACAAACAAGTCATTCAGCATCCTTCCCTTGCGTCTGCCATGGCCAGCGTGAGTTCTGGGTCGAAAGATTGCCACCAGGGAGAGGTGAGCATGGAAGCGGAAGCACAAGAGATGTCCCGCCTCACTGCGAGAGCAGCCAACATGTCCCGCCGCGCGGAAGTAGCAGCAAAGAGGTCCCGCCGTGCCGCTGAAGCAGCACGGAGGTCCCGGCACGCCGTCGATGCAGCAGACTGGTCCGACCGCGCCGCTGAAGCAGCAGAGATGTCCCGCCGCGCCGCGGCGGCCTGGGAAAATTTCTCGCGGGCACGCGACGACTGTTATAGGCGCATGCATGCGATCGTCCATAGCCAGACGGATCAGATCTCCCGCTCGGCGAGGTTGCAGGACGACATGATAGCCTTGTTTGAACAGGCTACCTGTGTCATCCGACAACTAAGGGAGGGCAATGAGAGGCTCCGGGCCGAGCGCGACCTGCTGAGGGAGAAGATCGTCCGAAGTGCAGACCTGCAGGAGGAGACTAGTGCCTTGTTGAAGAAACTTATGGATGAGAATGACATGCTCCGCAATGAGCGCCAAAGGCTGGTGGAGGAATCCGTGGATGTTCTCAAGCAGCGTCTTGAGGACACGAAAGAGCTCATTGCCGCTCGCCACGGAGACTAGTTTCCTGGTTTCTTTTGATCTAATAATCGGTTTAGGATGTGGATTATGTCGTCGGTTGTGAAATGTTGGGTTCTAGCACGGATGTTTGCCCTTTGTTGGCCTCTTGGGATGTTGCGATTTCAATCTGGTAGCTTTTAGTCCTTCGTGTTAGGATGGAGTTGTCCTGAACTTCTTGTGAATTGTGGTGGTTCTCAGTAATGAAAATCAGAAGGGGCAATCCCTTCTTTGATAAAAAAAATTTAATCGTCCTTTTATATTCATCAGTCTTGCTATAAGTCGCAGTAGATGCTATATAGGTCCGTCGGATCTTACATCAAGATCCGTGCTTTCAGATTTTCTTTTTTCTCTCTTAAATCTCAGTCGAGTGAGACATAGCCACGCCATTAAACAGAGGCTCGGGCGCCATTAATGGAGACCTTGGGAGAGAGGTGGATGGCAGATGGAGGTCAAAGGGCTCTCCTCCTGATAAGCACGGGCAGGGGTCTGATCGCACGCCTCTCATACTCAAATAGCTACCCTGCACGTTGCCTCCTAGCTAATAAAAAAGGGGACGCATGGCGGCACGTAAATGGTACTAGTAAGTAGAACGCCCATGGTTTCAATAATACTTGCGTTTCCGATTGTAATGACAGCACTTCTTCCAAAATGACTTTGTTGATTGTTAATGTGTGCGCCTTCGCAAATCGGACTGCAAATTTACCACAGCATGTTGGTGCCATGTCATGGCACCAAGCCAAGTTTCATTATTTTCATGCGTGTTTTGGATTTAGAGGAATTAAAAAAAGTAAGTTTCTCAATGTTTCCAACCCAGCCACGACGCCCAGAATTTTGAATTTCATTCCCATTTCTTGCATGGAACCTAGAAATTTACCCGAGGACACACATGTGATTTTTCAACCAACTTTGGTGCACTGGAACATGTGCTTGTATTTCAAATTTGAATTATGCACACAAAGGTGACACGTTCCCTCCCAGAACCACGAGCCTTCTTGAGAGAAGCTCCGATTTGCAAGAAGCTTATACCAAAATTTGTTCCTATTCGGCCAATTTTTTTACCACGACATGGTACTACCATGACATGACACCATGCCAAGTTTCATGATTTTAAAACCAAGTTTCTCAATGTTATCGACCGAGCCATGATTCCCAGATGTTTGAATTTTATTCTCATTTTTTGCATGGGACCTACTCCCTCCTGCCATCTATATAGGGCCTAATGTGTTTTTCAAGACAACCTTTGACTATTGACAAGATTAATAGCACATGAGATGTATACTATGCAAATTATATTATTGGAAGCTCCTTTGACATACAAAATTGAAGGTATGCTTTGTGTAAGTTGCATGTCATATATATTGCTCTACTGTTTGGTCAAAGTTAGCCTCGAAAAACGCATTAGGACCTATATGCATGAGAGAACGTGTTTGTTTGAGAGACACCGAGGAAGACTACTATATATCGATGGTGCATGTAGGCGGGAATTAAACTAAGGGATGTTCTTATTGGTTTCGGGGATATAGGGGATGAGTGAGAGGCAGGGGGTAGCTAGAAGGAGATTGTTAAGTGTCAGTGTGTGTTTTACCCATCTAGGCGGAAGTTACGTGCACAAAAGAGGAGAATGATTTGATGTGGCGTTAGGATTGAGGGTAATTAACTACGTATGGAGACATAGAGACCTTGAACATGCATGTGTGAGAGGTATACATGTATACGTGGGATGCGTGTGTGCGCGCGTGCATGATCGAGATAAAAGAAAGAAGACATAAGTCATAAGATCAACGACATGGGAGAGACGGATCGGTATGGCAATATGCATGCATGTGAGAATGCATGGAAGAAGTCCCGACAATTGAGCATGTGTTTTTGTCTTTAAGAGATAGTGGCGTGGGCTGGAGCATGCATCTATGGAGAGCAGAGGGAGTGAGGCGCAACGATTGTGCAGAATAGACCAACCTATAAATGCATATGTATGGAGAGACATATATACTGTGGGTGATAGGAAGCAAGACTCCATGCGAGAAAGAAATGTTGACGGAGAAACTACAGATAGATATAGAGATGGAGATGCTAGCTAGAGGACGTCCGCTAGTTTGGGTGTTGGAGATGACCGTCGGGTGGTTCAAAGGGTGAAGTTATATATGTGTGTGAGAGGGCACTTGACTGCATGTAGAGAGAAACATATGTAGTGTGCGTGATAGGAATGAAGAGTGAGGGCGAGAAAGAAGGTTGATGGAGAAACAGATAAATATAAAGATAAAGATGCTAGCTAGTGTGCGTTAGAGATAGGAGTCGAGTGGATCAGAAGGCTGGGTTATGTGTGTGGGTGTGAGAGAGATAGAGAGAGGGTGCGTGTGAGTCACATACAAACATATATTAGAGAGAAATGAGATCCAGAGAGACGGAGTTTTGTGTCTGCGAGAGAGAAAGATATTTCACAACGAGAGTGATAGCTAGAGAGACATACGAGGGAACGCAAGATATCTCTAGGGAGAGAGGGTGTGTGTGAGCGACATACAAGAGAACAATGGAGAAATATGAGACCCTGTGAGACAGAGTTTGTGTTTGTGTGTGAGAAAGAGATATTGATGAGGAAGAGTCACAGGTTCTCATATCTAAGGAGCGAAAGACATCTCTGTATGAGGGGTGTGCGAGTGGCACACATGGGAATAGTAGAGAGAAATGAGACCCCGGGAGACAAAGTTTTGTGTTTGTGTGAGAGAAAGAGATTCCACATGGAGAATCATAGTTAGAGACACATAGTAGGGAGCGAGATATACTTAGAGAGAGATAGAGTGATGAAGGTCGAGGGAGAGAGTACCGTCAGTGTGTTATGAAAATAAAAGATCATTGTCGACATACAGGTAGCATGAGAGATACCTGAGAGACGATGAACGCGTATAGGTCCAGAGAGATAGTCCTATATAAGCATGAGCGATAGCTATATGAGACGAATATCTGGATTAAAGGGGATTCAAATATTTAAACTGGAGATCACGACATCGATAATATCATAACGCAAATTGGTGTATCAAACATGCATATTCATTTGAATTTGGGCACACGTGTAATGTTATATAGTTTATCAATATTGGTGATCCATAGATTCTTCAATTACAAACAATGCATGGTTTATATGCAATTAATGTCTAAACGGGATTACACTATATGTTGCATGTGTGAAACACATTATACATGCTTGAGAAGTAAAAAAAACCCGCATGAAACACACATTAATTGGAGACAGTTAGCGAGGAATGCATACATTGGATTTCAAATAAAGTGGTTTCAAATATTTGAAAATCCAAATTGATGGATACAACCTTATGAATCTGAGATCATGCCATTTGTAAACCATATTTATGTATAAATGGTGTTGTGCTTTTGAAAGTATATATAAAAAATGATGTATATAGAATGTAATTCCAATTGAAAATGGATCCCGACCGAAAAAAATAGAATATAAACGGGATTCGAATTGAGTTGGCACGGTAAACGTGCACTCTGCAAAATTTGAAGAAAGCGGGGAAAGTCGCAGTGACCGCCCGGAACCAAAATCTGCGAGATGGAAATCACTACTGCCTATCCCTGCCACGCAAAGCCTATATGCTGGATTTCTATATGTTTCGATAGGGGTAGGTTTGTAATTTCACCCAAACGTGACGTAACCGCCTCTCTCCTGGATTCATACACGGTGGGCGCCAAAACACAGTGTGTCCTCGGCCGAAATCGACTCCCTCCCCGATTCATATTCATACACGGTGGGCGCCAAAAACAAACTCTTGTCGGCAAATATTCAGTGTATGCGAGATTACCGTCCTATCCCCAACCGACTAGTGTTGCTGTGATGTAGTAGAAATTTGAAACGGGGGCTAAGTTTGTAAATTTCCTCACATTTGAGACAAGCGCGCCCCGAATACATGGTTCCCCCGTTCCTCTCCACCTCCCTTTTCCCCATTCGTACTCCGTGGGTGCCAAAACACCCTCTCCACCCCACCCTCCTCTGTCCGCTGCTGTCCGCCACCCCATCCACCGCCGTCCTCCTCCACCATGCCGGAGCTGATACCCCGACGCTGCCGTCCATTACAAGAGATCGACCTCTCTCATCCACGGCTCCGGACCGGGAGCCTTGCATCCCGTCCTCTCGCTTCATCCCCGCCGTCGTCCACCTTGTCGGCGCCACTCCTACGTCCGTATCGTCTGCCGCCACCATCTACCCTCCTAGATCTGCTTCCACGCCACCGACAGCCATCGCTACCGCAGCACCGTCAAATTCTCAGTAGATGCGTACACGGCGCCACACCAGAGGCAGTACTCTTTTGTATCTACTCAACTTATTTATCGCAGCAAGAAAATAGATCGCCACTGCTTTACTATGATTTCTTGTCTTGGTTGCGAAGTTGCCTTTGTCCGGTTTGCACCTTTAGATCCGCCATGGCACGCACAACGCCATACTCGCAATGCTTATGGTTTTCCCCTTTTATATTCCACACTAGTTAAATCACAGTAGACTAAAATTCAAAATTGGGTCAGTCGATTTTTCAGAGCTCGCCAGAGTTCGCCGGTGCGATCGAAGGGGCTCAGGTGGTTGTGGGGCCTCGCCGAACGAAGAAAACTCGACGCGGGTGGGGGTTGGGGTGGGGGTGGGGGTGGGGGCCGGTGGTCCGGCCGGCGGCCCGTGCGGTGTTCTGTATGGGAAGAATCAGAGACGAGGAAGAAGAAGGGTTAGGAGACGTAGGATCTTCATCCAACCACCTGAAATGGTCGAGAGACGGCTAGGAGTTGCATTCTTAATGCGCTTTGGTTCATCATGTGTGGGCACTGCGCAACCAACATTTTATTATCCAAAATCTGCTTGCTCTTCTTTACCATGTTCCTCTTCCGTTCTTCTTTAATATGTACTCTCTCCGTTCCTAAATACAAGTCTTTGTATAGATTCCACCATGGACTACATATGGAGTAAAATGAGTGAATCTACACTCTAAAATGTACCTGGATACATCTGTATGTGATCCATAGTGGAAATCTCTACCAAGACTTATATTTTGGAACGGAGGGAGTATGATAGTAGTACAGTATGTTCCTTGTACTGAAGATGAGCAGGGACATTTGCAGTGTAGAGGTCTATACGGTCGGTTGTGATGGACACTTTGAGCCTCTTTGATTCATAGGATCTTGTAAACATAGGAATAGGATTTGTAGTGGCCTGCCCACTTGAATCCTATAAGAATAGCAAGGAAATGCGGGGAGCTATGTCGCCTTTGAGAGTTACATTGATATTAACAGTACCGCACCTTCACTTGAAGAGAGCTGGTATCCGAAGCCTTTCTAGCTGTACCGACAATACTAGCACATATATTCCAGCAAGTTCCACTTTGCTGATTTTACTCTGATGCTTAAGGTTTTCCCATTATATCTACACTATGATCTGTCTAGCTGCTTTGTGTCGCACTAGCAGCAGTCCACTCTTGAAGCTAAACATTGCAATGACTTACAAATTTGGCACCAAGGCATTGAGTGCCATTCTGGATGCAATGAAACTCATACGCTCCCCACCTGTTGATTCTTGTTCAGAATATCATCCTAATGACTATTCTAACCTCGAGGAGTCAAAGGCAGATGGCCTGTCCTGTTCACCCATCAAGGTGCCTGTTCTAATTTGGCAATGTTTTATTGATTGCGGGTATCTTGCATATGTTGTCTTGCATTTCTTCTACTTTGTTGCACTGCCATCTTCTTAGTTTACTCATCATATATGTCGAGATGCCATGCCCATCCATTATCAATACATATTCCATTTGTCATCATACCATGTTTTTCCACTCAAATGCTGTTCTTGTGCATCAGACATCAAAAAGAAAGAGGGTGATTGGCAAACCTGAAGGAGCACCAGCAAAGTCCTTGAAAAACGTGGTGGTGCCAGAGAAATCAGACAGCACCCCACTTATATTGGCTGTACAACCAGTGACACAAAACGTAGGACCGACTCCAGGAGACTGTACCCATACTTCACTGACCACACCACTAGCCGCACCACACAGGACCTGCACTCCAGCAAAAGGTATACCGATTTCATTTTCCATAGCACTAGCTGTACCATAGAAAAATCCCACTCCAGCAAAAAGTACAGCATGCCCACTGGCCGAAGACCTATCCCAACTGCAGAGACGACCAATTCCTGCAGATTGGAACCCCATTCCATTTATTCCCAGTTTAAAAGACAATGCTTTCAATGTTGTTAGGGACTACGTGCATATATTCCCATCATGGGAAGATTATTGTGAAGACAAACACCATTTTCACATCTTCCTGTCCAACTTACGTGTAAGTGCTATTATTCATGGTTATTATTTTCCTATTTTCTGCTGATTGAACACATGAATGATTTACATTACATTGTTGTAACTAGGCGAGGGTCAATCTGGATAGTCATGACGAGCAAAGCTTGCTTGTGCTTTTCAAGGAAGCATTGCAGCAGTATCGGTGTTACCTGAGGAAATCACACTTTGATGGCTAAGTCTATAAACGAATTTCCGGTGAAGTCTCTTGTGCTAAATTTAGAAGGCATTGAATGGAAAACCTTTTTATGCACTGGTCTCGTTCCCAGGATGAGTTACTGTCTATGAAATCACATGACAATTTGAACTTCTACTTTTCCGCATGTGCCTTACGGATCTTTTTTGTAGGATATCTGCTCGAAGAAGAATTCCGGTTTGACAAGAACGACAGGATATCGCAAATATGCTGCCCGCTGCTTTGCTCTTGTTAGTACCTGTTGTCCTGTATCACTGTACTTGCATACATACTTGGTTCACTATGTGACAGCAGTATGCATGATAGCTTGCTTATCAATTGTTCGCTCCAAATTATCTCATCTATATGAATGGTTACATTAGTGTAGAATATATCCAATGCCAATGTTTTTTTAGCTCTGCATTGTTCTTGTAAGTACATGTTGTCCTTTATCAGTGTACTTATAATGTCAGGTAGTTGTTCATGTACCATCACTCTGCAGCTTATTTTCCTTTGCCCTCCATTTTCTACACATCAGATCTATATTTACTATTACCATAAGGTTGGTACTGAAGAAGTTTAGCTGTGCATTGCTCTTCGCTGTACCTTTTGCATGTATCACTGCACTTACATTTATAGCTACTTGGTTATGTAGCATCACTCTTCATCTTATCTTAAATATTCTCCATTTTTCGTATATTATCACATCTATATTTACTCTTAACAAAATGTAGAATAAAGGCAATGCTTTTGAAGAAGATTCTGTGGTAAACTTCTTGAATTGCCCCCCCCATCAATATGGACAAGGCCTTTATAGAGCCTGTCTTCACCAATAATGTAAGTTTGTCCATCTCAAGCCTTCAAACTTTGTTGTATATATTTGGTTAGGCATGACCGCAGCAACTGTTTATTTTTGGTGTTTGCATCAAATTGCTTGTTTAAAGTTTATTATGTAGTTCATAAACAAAAGTTTGTCCTTTCTCAATTTAAGTTTTCAGTTGTACAACCAACTTCCTTCTTCATACCATGTAAATTAAACTATACAGAGCAAGTGATCTTTTTTTGCACTGCATGTATGCTTCTGTTCTTCATCCGTAATCCAGTGGTGTGGTGAACCTACCCACTATAGCACAATGTCATATTCTGCAATGTCTTAAATATGAACAATGTCATATCATTCTACTATTATTTAAACCGTCTCTTTATTTGCCAATCTGAAATGGTATAAATTGACAGCACACTAACCATTTATACTTATGAGTTCTTGATCTGTAATCCAGTGGTGTCGTGAAGCTGCCAACTCCTTCACAATGTCATTTCCTGCCATGTCTTGACCTGAACAATACCATATTGTGTTAATGCAAATTTAAACTGTGTCACTTTATTCGTCAGTAAGAAATGTGATGAATTGTCAGCACTACTACTTTTATGTGCAAAACCTGTCATTTGTCTGCTTGTTTATCTTTCAGAGTGAGGAAGATATAAGTGTTGAACAAGCGCAGTCTCATCATCTTGCTCAGCTGCTTGCGCTGCAGCTCCCCAGCAGGGCTAACCTTTCTTGAACTCTATTGAAGTGCTGTCGATTTTGTATATTATTTTGTCGGCGTGTTTATTTGCACTGGTGGCGATCTTTGATGCCCAGTGTATGTAATCTGCTGTCTGCTTGTGCTTTATTATCGTAGTGGCGAACTTTGATGCGCAGTGGATGTAATATGCCGTAATTTCCTTATTGTATAGTATAGGTTTTTTCTCATTCACGATGATGCAGTTATTTTAGTGTATATATATCCTGTCTTCATAGTAAACCGGCCAAACCGTAAAATTACGGTACATAATCAGGCTGTCATGCAATCATGATGTAGGTTGGGCCTGAAATGTGCCGATCAGCTCACGGGCCGGCAGCAGCCCGAAATGAACCCCGGCCCATGATTGTACGAATCAAATCATGGGCTTTTAACATGCCGAAAAATTGTCTTGGTCCTTGTTTGGCCCAATCAGATATCGGATGCGAGCAGGCCGGATGCAAACCGGGCCGTAGTTAGGCCCAACTATATGACGGGCTTTTAACAGGCTAAAATTAATATAGGGCCAAAATGTTAAACGGGCCCTTAACAGGCCAAAACTAATATCAGGCCGAATTACTAAGTGGGCCTTTAGCAAGTGGGCCCAAAAGCATAGTGTCTAGTTGACGGGACGAATCCAATATGGGCCATAATTAGGCCCAAAACCTCTTAAAGGGCCGGACGTGATCTGGGCCGTAATTTGGCCCAGAACGTGGTAGGCTTTTAACGGGCCGTATCTCATATGGGCCACTATTAGGCCCGGAGCGTGACAGGCCATTAATAGACCGGATCAAATATGGGCCGGCATTTGGCCCAAAACATGGCAGCCAGTTAACGGGCCGGCCTACTAGGGTCCTCAAAATCTTGTGGGCCTACAGCTGGGCCGGCCCATTAATGTCGACGAAATCTCGTGGGCCTTTAGCTGGGCCGGCCCATTATGATCCGCAAGAATTTTGTGGGCCTTTACCTGGGCCGGCCTATTATGGCACACGAAAATCTTGTGGGCCTTTACCTGGGCCGGCCCATTATGGCCCATGAAATCTTGTGGGCCTTTAGCTGGGCCAGCCCATTATGGTCCACAAAATCTCATGGGCCTTTAGCTGGGCCGGCCCATTATGGTCCGCAAAATCTTGTGGGCCTTTAGTTGGGCCGGCCCATTTAAACTTGTTGGGTCGTGCCACGTGTCGACGTATCATAGGCGCATTATGTCCAATGAGTGGATGACATCTGTCCCGATGATGAGCCGACACGTGTTTCCTCTAGCCAATGATGATTTTACACGTGGAAAATCCCCATTGGTCGGGGCTGTTAACGGGTTATCGGATCCAAAACCCGACCCGATAGCTTAACGATGTTCCGTTAAAGTGGATGCCACGTATTGGTCACCCTTGACGAAAGTACTTCTGTGACGCGCGATTTATCGTCATGGAAGTGGACACTTCCATGATGATAATTTTGGTAATGTCATGGAACACTTCTACGACCGCACAGGTATGACTATCTTGATTCTGTCATAAATTTGTCATGGATGTACATGCATGACAAAAAAGTGACCTACTGTGACAAACACGTATCATCACGAAATTGTATTTTTTTGTAGTGCATGTGGGAATAAGTATGGGCACTCTACGTCGTATGTATCAGCAGAAAGCTCAACGAACGTCAGCGATGGAGCGACGCGCGCCGGGTTGGACTGGAACGTCTCGCCTTGTATAAGGGAGGCTAGGTCTGCTCACCAGCCGTGTACGCAACGTGCAGGATTGCAAAGGGCGATGGCCCATGACCCCTTCGCATTTAGGATGTAGATCGGCGTGCTGGCCTCTCTGTTGATCCTAGGTAGGACTGCGGTGTGTTGATTGGCCGACGCTGGTCATGGCCTGATGGTGTGTCCGACCGGAGTTGATCGAGCGTGTTGGGTAAGTTGGTGCACCCCTGCAGGGAAGAAAACATCTATTGATAGACTGTCCTACGGTAACAGACGCTCGGAGTTGTATCCCGACCGATACAACTAGAACTGGATATTGGATGCTGAGGCATGTAATGGATATGATGGCTCCGGGATCGTTTCCTCGCAGGGAGTCGAGGAAGTGATCTCTGGGCGCTAATGTTACAACATGTTTGCTAAATATAAACTGCTATCCTATACTCTTATGAATGCTGCAAGATGCTTGGAGCTACTTGAAGATGCTAGTCTTCCCCCCTTCTCTTCTGTCATTTGATACGTCTCCGTCGTATCTACTTTTCCGAACACTTTTGCCCTTGTTTTGGACTCTAACTTGCATGATTTGAATGGAACTAACCCGGACTAACGTTGTTTTTAGCAGAATTACCATGGTCTTATTTATGTGCAGAAACAAACGTTCTCAGAACGACCTGGAACTTCATGGAGCAACTTTTTGGAAAATATAAAAAAAACCTGCAAAAGATGAAGGCTAGGGGGCCCACCACCTGTCCACGAGGGTGGGGGCGCGCCCCCTACCTCGTGGGCTCCCTGGTGCCTCTCCGACTCCAACTCCAACTCTATATAGTGTGTTTCGGGAAGAAAAATTCAGAGAGAAGAATTCATCGCGTTTTACGATACGGAGCCGCCGCCAAGCCCTAAAAACCTCTCAGGAGGGCTGATCTGGAGTCCGTTCGGGGCTCCGGAGAGGGGAATCTGTCACCATCGTCATCATCAACCATCCCCCATCACCAATTTCATGATGCTCACCGCCGTGCGTGAGTAATTCCATCGTAGGCTTGCTGGACGGTGATGGGTTGCATGGGATCTATGATGTAATCGAGTTAGTTTTGTTAGGGTTTGATACCTAGTATCCACTATGTTCTGAGATTGATGTTGCTATGACTTTGCTATGCTTAATGCTTGTTACTAGGGCCCGAGTGCCATGATTTCAGATCTGAACCTATTATGTTTTCATCAATATATGAGTGTTCTTGATCCTATCTTGCAAGTCTATAGTCACCTATTATTTTTTATGATCCGTTAACCCCGAAGTGACAATAATCGGGATACTTACCGGTGATGACCGTAGTTTGAGGAGTTCATGTATTCACTACGTGTTAATGCTTTGTCCCGGTACTCTATTAAAAGGAGGCCTTAATATCCCTTAGTTTCCATAAGGACCCCGCTGCCACGGGAGGGTAGGACAAAAGATGTCATGCAAGTTCTTTTCCATAAGCATGTATGACTATGTTCGGAATACATGCCTACATTATATCAATGAACTGGAGCTAGTTCTGTGTCACCCTAGGTTATGATTGTTACATGATGAACCGCATCCGGCATAATTCTCCATCACTGATCCATTGCCTACGAGCTTTCCATATATTGTTCTTCGCTTATTTACTTTCCCGTTGCTATTGCTATCATCAGTACAAAATACCAAAAACATTACTTTAACTATTGTTACCTTTTATTACCGTTACCACTACTATCATATTACTTTGCTACTAAATACTTTGCTGCAAATACTAAGTTTCCAGGTGTGGTTGAATTGACAACTCAACTGTTAATACTTGAGAGTATTCTTTGGCTCCCCTTGTGTCGAATCAATAAATTTGGGTTGAATACTTTACCTTCGAAAACTGTTGCGATCCCCTATACTTGTGGGTTATCAAGACTATTTTCTGGCGCCGTTGTCGGGGAGCATAGCTCTATTCTTTGAGTCACTTGGGATTTATATCTGCTTATCATTATGAAGAACTTGAAAGATCCAAGAACCAAGATTTATCCCTCAACTATGAGGGGAGGTAAGGAACTGCCATCTAGCTCTGCACTTCATTCACCTTCTGTTTTGAGTAAGCTTGCGACACCTAAAACTGCTTTTGCTATTCGTTCTGATATGTCACATGTAATTGATGATGCCACTTCTGCTATACATGATACTTATGATGAAACTACCTCTATGTTTGATACTACTGTGCCACTTGGTGAATTTCTTGATGAACAACTTGCTAGGGCTAGAGAGATTGAAAATATTGAATCTGATAATACTGATGAAAGTGATGATGAAGAATCACTTGTTATTCCTGAGGGTTATGTTTTTGATCAAGAAGCCTCTTTAGCTATTTTAGCTTGCAAAGATAGATACGAACTTAAGATGTTATTAGCTAAATGGAACAAGCAATCTCTAAATGCTAGAATGAAACCTGACCCAGCTTTTGCTACTTCACCTATCTGTGTTACTGATAAGGATTATGAATTCTCTGTTGATCCTGATATCATTACTTTAGTTGAATTTGATCCTTTTCATGGCTATGAATCTGAAACTGTTGTGGCACATCTTACTAAATTGAATGATATAGCCACCTTGTTCACTACTGATGAGAGAACTCGTTACTTTTATATCCTTAAAATATTTTCGTTCTCATTAAAGGGTGATGCTAAGATATGGTTTAATTCTCTTGATCCTGGTTGTGTGCATAGTCCCCATGAGATGATTTATTACTTCTCTGCTAAATATTTCCCTGCTCATAAGAAACAAGCTTGGGGGAGGCTTCTCCAATTACTTAATGCTTTGCTTGATCATCCTCTTAAGAAAAATGAAATACTTGATATCTTTTATAATGGACTAATCGATGCCTCCAGAGATTACCTGGATAGTTGTGCTGGTTCTGTTTTCAGGGAAAGAACATCGGATGAAGCTAAAATTCTATTGAATAATATGTTGACAAATGAAAATAATTGGACACCTCCGGAGCCAATTCCTGAGCCTATTCCTAAACCAACTCCGAAGAAAAGGGGTATTCTATTTCTCAGTCCTGGAGATATGCAAGAGGCAAAGAAATCTATGAAAGAAAAATGTATTAAAGCTAAAGATGTTAAGAATTTACCTCCTATTGAAGAAATACACGGTCTTAATTTACCGCATGTTGAAGAAACATATGATCTTGATCCATCACCTATTGAAGAAACTCATGGTCTTGATAACCAAACACAGGTAGTAAAGGTAAATTCTCTCTATAGAGTTTGCTAGCCCATGCTTAGATGAGTTTGATAAATTTATGGCTAAGCAAGAAGACTTTAATGCTTATTTTGGTAGACAATTGAAATACAATTCAAATATGCTTGAACACTTGGGTGATCATATGGCTAATGTCAAAGGTGAACTTAAACTTATTAGTAAACATGCTTCTATGGTTACCACTCAAGTAGAACAAGTACTTAAAGCTCAAAATGATTTGCTCAATGAATTGAATAGTAAGAATAATGATAATGCAGTTAGAGTGTCTACTAGAACTGGTAGAATGACTCAGGAACCTTTGTATCCTGAAGGCCACCCTAAGAGAATTGAGCATGATTCTTAGAGAAATAATATAGATGCACCTTGTCCTTCTAAAAGGAAGAAAAAGAAAAATGATAGGACTTTGCATGCTTCTAGTGAACCTGTTATTGAAACACCTGAGAACCCAAATGATATTTCTATTTCTGATGCTGAAACTCAATCTGGTAATGAACCTAAAAGTAGTAATAATGTTAATGATAATGTTCATGATGATGCTCAACCTAGTAATGATAATGATGTAGAAATTGAACCTGCCGTTGATCTTGATAACCCACAATCAAAGAATCAACTTTATGATAAGAAAGACTTTTTTTTCTAGGAAACATGGTAAAGAAAGAGAACCATGGGTTCAAAAACCCATGCCTTTTCCTCCCAAACCATCCAAGAAAAAGGATGATGAGGATTTTGAGCGCTTTGCTGAAATGATTAGACCTATCTTTTTGCGTATGCGATTAACTAATATGCTCAAAATGAATCCTTATGCTAAGTATATGAAAGAAATTGTTACAAATAAAAGAAAGATACCGGAAGCTGAAATTTCCACCATGCTTGCTAATTATACTTTTAAGGGTGGAATACCTAAGAAACTTGGAGATCCCGGTGTACCCACTATACCATGCTCTATTAAAATAAACTATGTTAAACCTGCTTTATGTGATCTTGGAACCGGTGTTAGTGTTATGCCTCTCTCTTTATATTGTAGACTTGATTTGAATAAGTTGACACCTACTGAAATATCTTTGTAAATGGCTGATAAATCAACTGCTATACCTGTCGGTATTTGTGAGGATGTGCCTGTTGTAGTTGCAAACGTTACTATTTTAACAGAGTTTGTTATTCTTGATATTCCCGAGGACGATAGTATGTCTATTATTCTTTGAAGACCCTTTTTGAATACTGTAGGGGCTCTTATTGATTGCACTAAAGGCAATGTCACTTTTCATGTTAATGGTAATGAGCATACGGTGCAGTTTCCAAGGAAACAACCTCAAGTTCATAGTACCAACTCTATTGGAAAAATTCCATCGATTATATTTGGAGGTTTTGAATTTCCTTTTCCTACTGTCAAGAAGAAATATGATATTCTTATTATTGGGGATGTGCATATCCCCGTTGAGGTAACATAGTGTTATTCGAAATTTCTCTAGTTCCATGTTATTCGGAATGAGTCCGTTAACAAGAGTTGATCAACCTTGTTAGTGGATTCCTTTTGAGGAGCATGAGATGGATGAAACTAGAAAGCACAACCTTCTGTACCCCACTTTTACTTTCTGTTATTTATATTAAATAAAATAAAAATAAATATTTTTCTGTCTGTTATCTGATTAGCCGTGCAATATAAAAATACCCCAAAAATAAAAGTTCTCCGAATGCCCTGAAATTTAAATATGATTTTTTTCTAGAATATTTGGCACTGAGAACACAGGAGGGGGGTCGACCACCTGCCCACGAGGGTGGAGGGCATGCCCTACCCCCTGGGCCCCCCCTGCCTCGTGGGCCCATGAGGGCCCTCCTCCACTTATTCCTGCACCCACACACTTCTTCTTCCTCCCACAAACACGAATATCCAGCTCAAGCACGAGTTCTAGCTCATCTTGCTACCATTTTCGATCTCCTTGCTCAAAGCACCTCTCACAAAACTGCTTGGGGAGATTGTTCCTTGGTACGTGACTCCTCCATTGGTCCAATTAGTTTTGATGCATGATATAGGCCCTAGGAACTTGTAGGAGTAGTTGCTATCAATATCATTGAGTTTGGTTTACTTTTATTTTGAAGTTACTAAAAAATTCAGAATTTTCTAGAAAATGAAGAGACTTTTGAGGGGCTCATTGAGCCAAAGCTCGAAGGAAAAGGCACCGAAGCCTAAGTATAATCTGCCTCGCACCGCGGAGGAATGCAGGCCTCGCCGCTTTCCTCCACGACCAATGCGATCAGTATCTCTTACTAACAAATATCTTTGTGCAAAACTTTCATGTCCATTCTAGGAGCTCACCACCTATGGTGGAGTTTCATTTATATGATGAGCATAAGGAGATGTCACTTTATGATTTTTGTCGGGTTTGTTTGGTCCCTTTCGAGGGCAAGACAGAGGAACCACATCGCGAGGATGTGGATGGGTTTATTGATACTATCACTGTAGGGGAAACGAGGAAGGTTTCCGATGCACGAATCACTAGCATACATTTTCCTGTTTTACGCTATTTTGCATTGTTTGCTAGTCGTTGTTTAATTGGTCGCGGAAACTGTGGAAACCTTAGTATCCCCGATATTATTATTTTGCTCCATAGTTTATACAATGACAACTCTGTTAGTATGGGCGGCACTATTGCTAAACGGTTAAGTCTGAACCATACCAAGGGCCCCATCTTTGGAGGCATCTATGCTTCATGCCTAGCTGCACATTTTAACATACCTATTAGGCATTATGAGAAGGAAGAAAAGGTGTTGCCTCGTGTTTATCTAGATTATAAAAGTATGGTGGCACATAATTTTATTGTTAAGAATAGGGAAGGAGGGCTTAAATACAAATTGTTCTTTGATAAACATCATCCTGAGACTATTACCCTTCCTGCTCCTTCTTTGTTCGATTTATCTGCAGGCCAGTACCTTGTTCCATGAAGGGCTATTCACGCCTACTGGAACCCTGCACCAGCCATGGAGCCAGAGCCGGAACCACAAGTTGATCCTTCACGACAGTCCAATTACCAGTGGGATCCGGAGATGATTGTCAGCCAGTGGCAATCGGAGTCCTCTTCTTCTTCTCACTACGAACCCAACTATTATTATGGATACCCGCCAGGCCAGCCGTGGCCATAGACCAACTTAGGCCAAAAGCCTAAGCTTGGGGGAGTACGTATTTCCCACCGACATTACATTTATGTTCACACACTCATTGCTAGATGTCGGTGCTCATACTTTTTCATTGTATCATCCATGCTAGTTTATTTCCTTTTTTATGCTTTCTTCTTGTGTGTTTAATAAACCTTAAGAAAAACACAAAAAAATTAGTGTTGCTTTTAACTAGTTTACTTTCCATGCTTCTAGTAGTAATTAAAAAGAAAACCCAAAAAGATTTCCTGTTCTTCTTTTGCTTGTTGGGAGCTTTCCCGTGTAAATAATTTTATTTCTTTTCTTTTCTTTGGGGGTCGATAGGAGAAGACCATGATTAAATCGTTGAAGTGGCTCTTATATGCATAAATGTTGATCTGACAAAAGAGCCCATATTGCCTTGTCTTCTCCTGTTTATTGAATGCTTGCAGATTCCATCTTAGTCCAATGCATGCGCACTATTATTATTATTCACATCATTTGGTCGTGCAAGTGAAAGGCAATTATGATGATATATGATGGATTGACTGACATGAGAAAAGCTGGTCTGAACTCGACCTCTTTTGTTTTTGTAAATATGATTAGTTCATCGTTCCTGATTCAGCCTATTATGAATAAACATGTTTGCAATGACAACTAGAGATCATAGTTCTTGTGCCATGCTTGATTAGCTATGAGTTATAATGGTTTACCTTGTGTGCCAACATGCTATTGATATGGTTATGATGTGGTATAATAGGGTGGTATCCTCCTCTAAATGATTCAAGTGACTTGACTTGGCACATGTTCACGCATGTAGTTGAAACAAAATCAACATAGCCTTCACGATATTTATGTTCATGGTGGATTTTATCCTACTCATGCTTGCATTCGGTGTTGATTAATTTTAATGCATGTTCATGACTGTTGTCGCTCTCTAGCTGGTCGCTTCCCAGTCTTTTGCTAGCCTTCACCTGTACTAAGCGGGAATACTGCTTGTGCATCCAGTCTCTTAAACCCCAAAGTTATTCCACATGAGTCCACCATACCTACCTATATACGGTATCTACCTGCCATTCCAAGTCAATTTGTATGTGCCAAACTCTAAACCTTCAAATAAATATCCTGTTTTGTATGCTCGAATAGCTCATCTATCAACTAGGGCTGTCTGTATCTTCCATGTTAGGCGTGTTATTCTCAAGAGGAGTGGACTCCGCTCCTCACTCACGAGATAAATGGCCAGTCACCGGGATGCCCAGTCCCATGCTTTATGCAAACTAAATCAAAATAATTGCAAACAAAACTCCCCCTGGGACTCTTGTTAGTTGGAGGCACTCGTTGTTTCGAGCAAGCCATGGATTGATGCTTGTTGGTGGAAGGGGGAGTATAAACTTTACCATTCTGTTTGGGAACCGCCTATAATGTGTGTAGCATGGAAGATCTCGCCATCTCTTGGTTGTTATGTTGACAATGAAAGTATAATGCTCAAAATATTATTCACCTCTATTTCAAAACCGAGCTCTGGCACCTCTACAAATCCATGCTTCCCTCTGCGAAGGGCCTATCTATTTACTTTTATGCTGAGTCATCATCTTCTTATTAAAAAGCACCAGTTGGAGAGCACCGCTGTCATTTGCATTCATCACTGTTAGTTTACATTTAGTATGACTTGATTGGATCTCTTTTACCATGAATTACAATGTCTAGTCAGTCCTTGGTCTTTAAAGATGCTCTGCATTTATGTTTTGCGGTCTCAGAAAGGGCTAGCGAGATACCATCTTGTTATATCATATTATGATTGTTTTGAGAAAGTGTTGTCATCCGAGATTTATTATTATTGCTCGCTGGTTGATTATTCTATTGATACGAGTAAACTTGAGACCTAAGCCTTATTGCGAATGTGGCTAGTTATAATCTTTGATGAAAACTGGAATGCCGGCTTTACATATTTACAACAACAAGAGCAAAAAGAGTTTGTAAAAGTTCATCATTTTCAGTTTATCAACTGAATTGCTTGAGGACAAGCAAAGGTTTAAGCTTGGGGGAGTTGATATGTCTCCGTTGTATCTACTTTTCCGAACACTTTTGCCCTTGTTTTGGACTCTAACTTGCATGATTTGAATGGAACTAACCCGGACTGATGTTGTTTTCAGAAGAATTACCATGGTGTTATTTATGTGCAGAAACAAACGTTCTCGGAATGACCTGAAACTTCATGGAGAAACTTTTTGGAAAATATAAAAAATACCTGCAAAAGATGAAGGCCAGGGGGCCCACCACCTGTCCACGAGGGTGGGGGCGCCCCCCCTACCTCGTGGGCCCCCTGGTGCCTCTCCGACTCCAACTCCAACTCTATATATTGTGTTTCGGGGAGAAAAAATCAAAGAGAAGAATTCATTGCGTTTGACGATACGGAGCCGCCGCCAAGCTCGAAAACCTCTTGGGAGGGCTGATTTGGAGTCCGTTCGGGGCTCCGGAGAGGGGAATCCGTCGCCATCGTCATCATCAACCATCCTCCATCACCAATTTCATGATGCTCACCGCCGTGCGTGAGTAATTCCATCGTAGGCTTGCTGGACGGTGATGGGTTGGATGGGATCTATGATGTAATCGAGTTAGTTTTGTTAGGGTTTGATCCCTAGTATCCACTATGTTCTGAGATTGATGTTGCTATGACTTTGCTATGCTTAATGCTTGTCACTAGGGCCCGAGTGCCATGATTTCAGATCTGAACCTATTATGTTTTCATCAATATATGAGTGTTCTTGATCCTATCTTGCAAGTCTATAGTCAACTATTATGTGTTATGATCCGTTAACCCTGAAGTGACAATAATCGGGATACTTACCGGTGATGACCGTAGTTTGAGGAGTTCATGTATTCACTATGTGTTAATGCTTTGTTCCGGTACTCTATTAAAAGGAGGCCTTAATATCCCTTAGTTTCCGTAAGGACCCCGCTGCCACGGGAGCGTAGGACAAAAGATGTCATGCAAGTTCTTTTCCATAAGCATGTATGACTATGTTCGGAATACATGCGTACATTATATCAATGAACTGAAGCTAGTTCTGTGTCGCCCTAGGTTATGACTGTTACATGATGAACCGCATCTGACATAATTCTCCATCACTGATCCATTGCCTACGAGCTTTCCATATATTGTTCTTGGCTTATTTACTTTCCCATTGCTATTGCTATCATCACTACGAAATACCAAAAACATTACTTTTACTATTGTTACCTTTTATTACCGTTACCACTACTATCATATTACTTTGCTACTAAATACTTTGCTGCAGATACTAAGTTTCCAGGTGTGGTTGAGTTGACAACTCAGCTGCTAATACTTGAGAGTATTCTTTGGCTCCCCTTGTGTCGAATCAATAAATTTGGGTTGAATACTTTACCCTCCAAAACTGTTGCGATCCCCTATACTTGTGGGTCATCAGCATTCTGCAGTTCAGTCCACAGATACAACCCATTTCATTGATACCGATGCATATGTAGTGTAGATCCTTGCTTGCGAGTACTTTGGATGAGTACCACGGTTGCTTTGCTCCCTCTTTTCTCCCTTTTCCTTTCTTTTCGGATGTCGCAACCAGATGGTGGAGCCTAGGAGCCAGATGACACCACTGACGACTACTACTACCCCGAGGGTGCCTACTACTACATGGTGATCGTCGACGGCTAGGAGTAGTTAGGAGGCTCCCAGGCAGGAGGCCTTGCCTTTTAGATCATTGTTGCTTTTGTGCTAGCCTTCTTATGGCAGACTTGTTTAAGTTATGCATGTACTCAGATATTGTTGCTTCCGCTGACTCTTGTGTATTCGAGCTTATGTATTCGAGCCTTCGAGGCACATGGCTTGTAATATAAAGCTTGTATTATTTTAATTTGTGTCTAGATTTGTGTTGTGATATCTCCCGTGAGTCCCTGATCTTGATCGTACACATTTGCGTGTATGATTAGTGTACGATTGAATCGGGGCGTCACAGCTGGTTTTTCACCTAGTGCTCATGATCCAGCGTTGTTTGTTCACCTTTCTGCTCGTGGTAGGACTCTTCTTCTTCTATATGTTGATGACATGATCATCACTGCGGCGATTTTGAGTACATTGCCTTTGTCAAGGCCCGTCTTAGTGAGCAGTTCCTGATGCCTGATCTTGGTCCTATCCAATACTTTCTTCGGATTGAGGTTTCCTTCACCTCTGATGGCATTTTATTTCCCAGGAAAAATATATCCAAGATCTTCTTGCTCATGCGGCTCTTAGTGATGAGCGCACCGTTGAGACTCATATGGAGCTCAATGTTCACCTCGCGCTTCTGATGGTTAGCCCTTGTCTGATCCGGCGTGTTATCGTCATATTGTTGGGAGTCTTGTCTATCTAGCTGTCACTTGTCTGGATATCTTCGTGGCACGATCTCTCATCGCTTATTTCCCTCCCGTTCTAGCTCGTTCCAGCTCCAGGCCTATTCGGATACTACGTGGGCTAGTGATCCTACAGATCTCCGTTCATTTCATCCTTACTATGTTTTTCTTGGTGGTTCTCTCATTGCCTTGAAGTCGAGGAAACAGATTGTAGTTTCCCGTTCGAGTGCAGAGGCTGAATCACGAGCTATGGCTCTTCTGACAACATAGGTGACTTGGCTACAATGGTTACTAGAGGATTTAGGTGTTTCTGTTACTACACCTATCACTCTCTTGTTAGACAGTACATGTGCTATTAGTATTGCGCAGGATCCCGTGAAGCATGAGCTTACCAAGCATATTGGTGTTGATGCTTCTTATGTGCGCGCTGCTGTGCAAGATCATGTTATTGCTCTTGAGTATGTGCCTTCTGAGTTACAACTAGCAGACTTCTTCACGAAGGTCCAGACTAGAGCGCAACATGGATTTCATCTCCTCAAACTCAGTGTTGTGGATCCACCATGAGTTTGAGGGGGGGTGTTAGATTTATATTAGTGATGTCTTTTGACCATTTGCATTCTAGTCTCTTGGCATCCTCTTGTAGCCTTTTGGCATCCTCATGTATGTGTATATATGCTGGCTTTGGCCTCTCAATAATATCAGTTGCATATTTACTAACACTCTCCTCCAGCAAAGTTGTCTCCTCCCTCGTAAAAAAACCATCTTTCCTATTTATATCCCATAAAAATAGCGCGCTATATCGCCGCTAATAGCACGATATAGCGTTTTGAGAAATGTCTCGCTAAATAAATCAGTGTATAATTTCTGAAAGGATCGAGAAGAGGCGTCTAGAGGGGGGATTAGACCGTCAACACACAAAGTGGCCGTTTTTAAGTTCTTCAAGTTGAGGTGGGGTTTTAGCACAAGTTTAAGCATTCACAATACATTTCAAGCAAGCATGGCAAGAGTATGAGCAGAGGACAAAGTAAAGCATGCTAATTGCAAGAAAGTAAATGGATGGGATTGGAGTGTGCAAACGTAGTGAAGACATGAAGATTTTTGGCATGGTGCCGATAGGTGGTGCTATCGTAAATCCACGTTGATGGAGACTTCAAACCACGAAGGGTAATGATTACGCGAGTCCACAGAAGGATCCACCCATGAGGGGTCCACGAAGAAGCAACCTTGTCTATCCCACCATGGCCATCGCCCATGAAGGACTTGCCTCACTCAGGTAGATCTTAACGAAGTAGGCGATCTCCTTGCCCTTACAAACTTCTTGGTTCAACTCCACAATCTTGTCAGAGGCTCCCAAGTGACACCTAACCAATCTAGGAGACACCACTCTCCAAAAGGTGATGGTGTGATGATGATGAACTCCTTGTTCTTGTGCTTCAAATGATAGTCGCCCCAACACTAAACTCTCTCACACAGATTTGACTATAGTGGAAAGCTGATTTGAGTGGAAAGCAACTTGGGGATGGCTAGAGATCAAGATTCTTGTGGTTGGATTGGAATGTCTTGGTCTCAACACATGAGTAGTTGGTTCTCTCTTAGAAAATGGGTAGTGGAAGTGTAGGCACATTCTGATGGCTCTCTCTCAAATGGAGAAGGGGGTGGAGGAGTATATATGGCCTCCACACAAAATCCAACCGTTACACACATTTGACCCAACTCGGTCAAATTGAATAGAAGAACTCGATGAGGCCGATTCAGTTCAAAAATGTGAACGTTAGGGATATCGATGGGACCGACGGGATCAACTCGGTGGGACCGATGTGCTAGGGCTAGGGCAAAACCTCATGTCGGCGAGACCGATTGCATGAACTCGGTGAGACCGATTTCAGCAAAGAGCAAACAAAGAGTTGGTCAAGCAAACTCGGTGGGACCGATTGCACATTTCGGTGAGACCGAAATAATTACAACAGGCAACAGAGAGCTTGCAGGGCCATCTCGGTGAGACCGAGATCTGTATCGGTGTGACCGAATTGTCTAGGGTTTCTGGTAGTGGCTAGGGCAAAAATAACTCGGTGACGCCGGATAGATCAAATCGGTGGGGCCAAGTTTGACTTTGAGTTTTGGACAAATGTGGAAATGAGGGCTGCGGGTTTTGGAGCAATATTACTAAGCACTTTAAGCAACACCTCATCCCCTTTTAATAGTATTGTCTTTCCTATGGACTCAATGTGATCTTGGATCACGAAAATGGAAATGAAGAGTCTTGAGCTTTTGCCAATCTTTGTCCTTAGCATTTAGAAGGGATTCTACATCCTCTTGTCCTTACCATGCCATTGTTGAACTCATCTGAAATGCACTAGGTAAAGGTATTAGTCCAACAAGAGATATGTTGACATTAATTACCAAAATCACCCAGGGAGCACTTGTGCTTTCAATCTCCCCCTTTTTGGTTATTGATGACAACATACATCAAAGCTTTAGATAAGAGATGTGAAAAGTGACAAGTAAAGCTTTGGAAAGACATGTAACATGCATAGGCTCCCCCTACATGCATGCAATCATGTAAAGATGGAATATAAGAACATGTGAATGCATAAGCATGTCAGAGCAAGCAATGAGTTACATGTATCTTGGCTATATGCATCAGAGCAAATGATGTAGATAAAAGGAAGTGTACCTTCATGTTCATGAATCCTTCTTGCAAACAATATGTACATCAGCAAGAGATCATCATGCACATGAGTGTGATGCATATACTTACCTTGTGGTCTTGACCTGGCTTTGGAGGAGGTGAACTTGAGAAAACAGAGTTAAATAACACAGGAACACTCTAATTAAAGCAATTTTAGGAAACCACAAGAGTACCAAGACTAGGATGACATGTAATGGGTGAGTACTTAGTACTTCATTTGGATATAAACATGTCTCCAAGGATTAAAGATATGCAATGAATTCCAGATATTTTCTCCACTAGATATGGACTTCCTTGTCCCCCTGAATCTGATATTGGATAATGGGAGAAGGTAGGGTAAGAGAAAATCAGAGCAAGAAAAATCAGAGTAGGAAATGGTGCAAACAACCATAATTCAGAGCAGCAAGAATGTTAGCAATGGCTAAGATTAACCATATATTGACGTGTCTTTCCCCTCTTAAAGACATGTGACTTCTCTCATCTTTGTTTTACTAGCATCTGGAAGAGCTAAGATGTCGATGTGCTCTCTCTCCCATGTGATAAGCTTTGATGTGCTCTCTCCCCCTTTGACATCAATTTACAAGAAGGGAACTTCTGGAGCATGAGTCAAATAGGTTTTATTCTTGAGACACACTACAAAGCAGTATGTAGATTAAGATGCAGGTAGAGGATAAGAACCATTGAGTGGAGCCGGAGAAGCAATGAAAATATGCAATGGCAAAAAAATTCTCAGCAGTGAAATCGGTAATGCTGATCTGTTTTCATCGGTGACACCGAGTCGGTAGTGTCATAGATGATGCATATCGGTTAGACCGGGTTAGTGCACGTCGGTTGTACCAATGTACTTTCTACAACATTTTCTTGTAGTTCAGTCTAGCCGATAGGCATGGATCGATGAGGCCGAGTTCAATGTAGAGGAAATTTTTTGTCAACTCAACTCACTAGGCAAATTAACTCCCACAAGGATTTGCAATGAATTAACTAAAAGATTTGCAATGAATTTAACACATAAAAAGCAGAGAAAAACATACAGAAGAAAAGAGATCTAGATGAAGTTTTTTTTGACATATGCAAATACACAAAGTAAGTGAACAAAGAAACACAAGAGAACTTCATCTAGAAGGGTTGGTGACAAAGTCACCCATGTTAGAGTATATTGATTGAGGAGTCAAGTGATAACACTTGATCGTAGGTCATACTCATCGTTTAAGCTCAAAATGGGGTTACCACTTTTCGTTTAAGCATTTTGATGTATGCACATCTCGTTGAGTTGCTTTGACCCATGACTTGGAGTAAAGCTTCCCTGAGATGGAATAACATACCTTAGGTGGTGTTGATCTTGATCATGTTGTCAAACTTGTGTTGGATGCTCAAAGTTGATGTAGTCCATCAAGAGTTTGGAGCACCACTTGTAGTTTGAGTTCATCTTCCTACATGGGTTAGTCTTGCAAGGAAGAGCACTTGTGTATCCAAAATGAAAATAAGGAGACTTGACATCAAATGAAATCTGATATATAGAAATTGTCAAAGGATATGTTGAGTGGGTTCATGCTTCCTTGTATTCAACAACCATATAGTAGGAACTTCGTGATGTAGAGATTGTCGGGAAATGTAGCATGCAATTTCAAAAAAAAATCCTATGCTCACGCAAGATCTATCTAGGAGATGCATAGCAACTAGAGGGGGAGAGTGTGTCCATGTACCCTCGTAGACCGAAAGCGAAAGTGTTTGATAACACAGTTGATGTAGTCGAACTTCTTCTTGTTCCGACCGATCAAGCACCGAACGTATGATACCTCTGAGTTCTGCACACGTTCAGCTCGATGACATCCCTCGAACTCTTGATCTAGCAAAGTGTCGAGGGAGAGTTCCGTCAGCACGATGGCATGGTGACAGTGATGGTGAAGTGATCCGTGCAGGGCTTCGCATAAACACTACGCAGATATGACCGGAGGCATAAACTGTGGAGGGGGGTGCCGCACACGGCTAACAATTGTTGGTGTGTATTCTAGGTGCCGCCTCCCCATGTATATATAGGTGGGAGGGGAGGGGGACTACCCTGGCGCGCCCCAAGTAGGAGGAATCCTACTTGGGGGCCTAGTCCAATTCGGCCCCCCTTTCCTTTTACCGGAGGGGGGGAAAGCGAGGCCGACTCCCCCTTTTCCTTCTCCCACTCAGCCGGCGGCCTAGGAAGGGTGCGCCATCCCCTTGTGGGCTGGTGTGCCCCCTCTCCTTTGGCCCATGTGGCCCATTAACCTCCCGGGGGTTTCGGTAACCCCTCCGGTAGTTCGATACATACCCGATACCCTTCGAAACACTTCTGGTGTCTGAATATTATCGTCCTATATATATCAATCTTTACCTCTCAACCATTTCGAGACTCCTTGTCATGTCCGTGATCTCATCCGGGACTCCGAACAACATTCGGTCACCAAAACACATAACTCATATAATACAAAATCATCATTGAATGTTAAGCATGCGGACCCTACGGGTTCGAGATCTATGTAGGCATGACCGAGATACCTCTCCGGTCAATAACCAAGAGCGGAACCTGGATGCTCATATTGGTTCCTACATAATCTATGAAGATCTTTATCGGTTGAACCGTAATGACAACATACATTATTCCCTTTGTCATCAGTATGTTACTTGCCCAAGATTCGATAGTCGGTATCTTCATACCTAGTTCAATCTCATTACCGGCAAGTCTCTTTACTCGTTCCATAATACATCATCCTGTAACTAACTCATTAGTCACTTTGCTTGCAAGGCTTCTTATGATGTGTATTACCGAGAGGGCCCAGAGAAACCTCTCCGATACTCGAAGTGATAAATCCTAATCTCGATCTATGCCAACCCAACAAACACCTTCGAAGATACCTGTAGAGCATCTTTATAAGCACCCAGTTACGTTGTGACGTTTGATAGCATACAAGGTATTCCTCCGATATCCGGGAGTTGCATAATCTCATAGTCAAAGGAATATGTATATGACATGAAGAAAGCAATAGCAATAAAACTTAACGATCAATATGCTAAGCTAACAGATGGGTCTTGTCCATCACATCATTCTCCTAATGATGTGATCCCGTTCATCAAATGACAACACATGTCTATGGTTAGGAAACTTAACCATCTTTCATTAACAAGCTAGTCTAGTGGAGGCTTACTAGGGACACGGTGTTTTGTCTATGTATGCACACATGTATCAAGTTTCCAGTTAATACAATTCTAGCATGAATAATAAACATTTATCATGAATAAGGAAATATAAAATAACAAATTTATTATTGCCTCTAGGGCATATTTCCTTCAGTCTCCCACTTGCACTAGAGTCAATAATTTAGATTACATTGTAATGATTCTAACACCCATGGAGTCTTGGTGCTGATCATGTTTTGAGCATGGAAGAGGCTTAGTCAACGGGTCTACAACATTCAGATCCGTATGTATTTTGCAAATCTCTATGTCTCCCTCCTTGACTTGAGCACGAATGGAGTTGCAACGTCTCTTGATGTGTTTTGTTCTTTTGTTAAATCTGGATTCCTTCGCCAAGGCAATTGCTCCAGTATTGTCACAAAAGATTTTCATTGGACCCGATGCACTAGGTATTACACCTAGATCGGATATGAACTCCTTCATCCAGACTCCTTCATTTGCTGCTTCCAAAGCATCTATGTACTCTGCTTCACACGTAGATCCCGCCACGACGCTCTGTTTGGAACTGCACCAACTGACAGCTCCACCATTCAATATAAATACGTATCCGATTTGTGACTTAGAGTCATCCAGATCAGTGTCAAAGCTAGCATCGACGTAACCATTTATGATGAGCTCTTTGTCACCTCCATAAACGAGAAACATATCCTTAGTCCTTTTCAGGTACTTTAGGATGTTCTTGACCGCTGTCCAGTGATCCACTCCTAGATTACTTTGTTACCTCCCTGCTAGACTTATAGCAAGGCACACATCAGTTCTGGTACATAGCATAACATACGTGATAGAACCTATGGCTGAGGCATAGGGAATGACTTCCATTCCCTCTCTATCTTCTGCAGTGGTCGGGCATTGAGTCTGACTCAACTTCACACCTTGTAACACAGGAAAGAACCCTTTCTTTGACTGATCCATTTTGAACTTCTTCAAAACTTTATCAATGTATGTGCTTTGTGAAAGTCCAATTAAGCATCTTGATCTATCTCTATAGATCTTGATTCCTAATATATAAGCAGCTTCACCGAGGTCTTTCATTGAAAAACCCTTATTCAAGTATCCTTTTATGCTATCCAGAAATTCTATATCGTTTCGAATAAACAATATGTCATCCACATATAATATTAGAAATACTATACAGCTCCCACTCACTTTCTTGTAAATACAGGCTTCTCCAAAAGTGTGTATAAAACCATATGCTTTGATCACCTCATCAAAGCGTATATTCCAACTCCGAGGTGCTTGCACCAGTCCATAAATGGATCACTGGAGCTTGCACACTTTGTTAGCACCTTTAGGATCGACAAAATCTTCTGGTTGCATCATATACAACTCTTCTTTAAAAAATCCATTAAGGAATGCAGTTTTGATGTCCATTTGCCAGATTTCATAATCATATAATGCGGCAATTGCTAACATGATTCTGACAGACTTAAGCATTGCTATGGGTGAGAAGGTCTCATCGTAGTCAACTCCTTGAACTTGTCGAAAACCTTTCGCGACAAGCCGAGCTTTATAGACAGTAACATTATCGTCAACGTCAGTCTTCTTCTAGAAGATCCATTTATTCTCTATGGCTCGCCGATCATCGGGCAAGTCAACCAAAGTCCATACTTGATGTCTACTACACAACCTTCTTCTTGTAGACGTTATTGGGCCTCCAAGTGCAGAGGTTTGTAGGACAGTAGCAAATTTCCCTCAAGTGGATGACCCAAGGTTTATCAATCCGTAGGAGGTGTAGGATGAAGATGGTCTCTCTCAAGCAACCCTGCAACCAAATAACAAAGAGTCTCTTGTGTCCCCAACACACCCAATACAATGGTAAATTGTATAGGTGCACTAGTTCGGCGAAGAGATGGTGATACAAGTGGTATATGGATAATAGATATGAGTATTTGTAATCTGAAAATATAAAAACAGCAAGGTAACTAATGATAAAAGTGAGCGTAAACGGTCTTGCAATGTGTTGAAACAAGGCCTAGGGTTCATACTTTCACTAGTGCAAGTCCTCTCAACAATAATAACATAATTGGATCATATAACTATCCCTCAACATGCAACAAAGAGTCACTCCAAAGTCACTAATAGCTAAGAACAAACAAAGAGATTATGGTAGGGTACGAAACCACCTCAAAGTTATTCTTTCCAATCAATCCGTTGGGCTATTCCTATAAGTGTCACAAACAGCCCTAGAGTTCATACTAGAATAACACCTTAAGACACAAATCAACCAAAACCCTAATGTCACCTAGATACTCCAATGTCACCTCAAGTATCCGTGGGTATGATTACACGATATGCGTCACACAATCTCAGATTCATCTATTCAACCAACACATAGAACCTCAAAGAGTGCCCCAAAGTTTCTACCGGAGAATCACGACGAAAACATGAGCCACCCCCTATGCATAGGTTCATGGGCGGAACCCGCAAGTTGATCACCAAAACATACATCAAGTGAATCACGTGATATCCCATTGTCACCACAGATACGCATGGCAAGACATACATCAAGTGTTCTCAAATCTTTAATGTAACATCCAAAATTTTCAATTTTGAATGTTATACACTACATCATCAATTGCATAAGCATATTTTATTACTTTTGGTGGATCCTAGAAATTCTACGCAAGTCAAGGACCCTCGGAGAGAGTTGGGGATTTCGTTATTTTCATATTTGAGTTTTCTCAAATTTTGAAAATATGAGAGAGGGAATAAAATGACTTTCCCAAAAATAAAGAAATATTGAGGATTTAATAAAAAAATCAAATAAGATTTTATTTTGGTTTTATTTGCTATTTTATTTGAATTTAGGAAAAATTGCACGTTTTCAAAAATTGCATTTAGAGCCAAAAAATGTTTATCCTGTTCTAAATATTTTATTTAGACGGAGAAAATTTGTTTTGGCATTTTTAGATTTTTATTTATTTTTCTAGATATTTTTAGGCGCAGCGAAATTGTTTTTCTAAAAAAACCCACGCCCGACTGGGCCAATGGCCCAGCCGAGCGAGGCCGGCCCAAGCCGCCGCCTCCTCGCCCGTGCTGCTGCCAGACTCAGGAGGAGACTGAGCCGGAGCCGCCGTCGCCGCCGACCCCCTATCCAAGCTAGTCGACCCCCCCCCCCCCCGTCCTTAAATACCACCCCGGGGCCCCCCTGGAGCCCCGAGCCACCGCCGCCGCCGCCCCGCGCCGCCGCAAGCCGCCGCGCCGCAACAAGCCGCCTGCCGCCCCGCCGCCTAGTGCCGCCGCCGCCCGAAGCCGCCGCCCCGCCACCTCGCGCCACCCGCCGCCCTGTCGGAGCCCCGCCCGAGAGCCGCCGCCGAGGTAGCCGCCGGCCGGTTTTTGAGAAAAAGCAGTTTCAGTTTTTTTTAAAACCCTAATTTCATTTTTTAATAGATCAGTTTTTCTCCAGTTTATTTATTTAGCGAGCGCCCGCTCGTCCGTTCGTTTTAACGAACGCGTTTTTCGTTTAGTTTCTGTTAACGAACGTTCGGTCGTTAACCTGTTTGTCGTTTTTCTTTTTCTCCGATTAAATCCGCGGTTTTTCTGATTGTGATCTCTGATCCGATGTTCGTTTTAGTTTAACATTTCGCTCGTTTATCGGAATCAGGCGATTCAAGCGCCTGGAGTTTCGTCTCGAAACCCTCTTTCCATTTAACCAACTCAAACAAGTTTTTGCCATAGTAAAAATTGCCCTAGATCCAGAATAGTAAATGAAGCTTGTTTCTTTTGTCGTTTGTCTTTCGTTGCTTCGTTCGTTTTGATTCTTTTTGCCAACCGGAGTTCTTAAGTTGAATTTTCTGGTTAGATCTTGTATTCGTCTTTTACCTGTGCATTAGTTGAGTACTTATTGTATGCTTGTTTGTTTGCGATAGAGTACCCGGAGTGCGCCGCTTGCTACTTCGAATCGCTAGGTTTTGCGGATCATCGGCAAGGCAAGTAACACTTTGATCATACCTCCTACTACCCAGTTTTATTGCATTAGATCGATCCTCACACATTGCATGATTAGGATCTAATTAAATTGTGTGTTTGGGGAGTAGTTGAGGTAGAACCTATTACCTGTTTATTATCAAACCTTTGGGGGTTACTCTTACGTTTACTTATTATGCCATGCTATGCTAGTAGACGTGGATTGGGTGAGTGTATCCATGACAGATGTGAGATTGTTAAATTAATGGTTTATTTAAGGTGGCAACCTAAACACACATCTGGGTGGATTGAGGTAGCTGGGTATTCCAGCGATTGCCTGTTTTCTTTTGAACCGCCACCCAGGCTCAAAGGGATCATGAGATTATTCATGCTAGAAACTTCAGTGTGCAGCCACAAGCTACTATGGGCTCTAGCATAGTTGACTAAGTCATGCGAACTCTTACAGTGGTAGACTAGCAGATGTAGGGGATGTAGGTTGGTACGGTCTACCCGTTCGTAAGGTGCTAGCGCTTCTGAAAGACTATGTCTCAGTCATCCATTTCTCAAACACCATGTAGTGCGAGAAATCCAGCGGAGGAGATCGGGACTTGTGGGGAAAAGTGTGCAAACCTCTGCAGAGTGTATAAACTAATCATGGTTAGCAGTGTCCCCGGTTATGGACATCTTGAGTATCTAGTACCTGGATTATCATGTGAATCTCATCATGTTACTCTAAAGTTAATTGTTGGGTCTTGTATAATGATGATGCTTAATTGGGATTGAGAATGCTATCAACCATTCTCAATGTTTAACAACTACCATGATAGTTAAATAAAATTTATTCCTTTGTAGTAGGGAAAAATTGGCTTTACGCAAAACTATAACCATAGAGCTTTCCACCAGCCATATATGCATATAGAATAGCTTATTTCATTCCATTACTCTCTATGTGTTACATTGCCAGCATATTCCATGTGCTGACCCGTTTTGGGCTGCAACGTTAATGTTGCAGACTTTTCAGATGACGATTAAGGTGCCTTTAGGTTGTGGTTCTATACTTAGTGATGCCGTTGGAGTTGATGGACTCACTTATCTTCCAAGCCTTCCGCTATTATCGTTATTAGATGGCCTTAAGCCATATTTATTGTAATAAGTTCTCTTTTGAGAGACTCGATGTAATAGGTGTGTGATTGCTACTCTGTTATAAATCCTTCAAGTACTATGTGATGTGTAGCGACCAGACCTCAAACAGTCTGATCTCTGTGCTCCGGTGTCATGCCTGGATCAGTAATGCTGACACCACACAGTACTCGGAGAATTTATAGCAGAGTAGCAATCACACACTTATTACATCGAGTGTCTCTAAAGAGAACTTACTACAATAAATATGGCTTAAGGCCATCTAATAACGATAACAGCGAAAGGCTTGGAAGATATGTGAGTCCATCAACTCCAACGGCATCACTGAGTATAGAACCACGACCTAAAAACTCCTTAATCATCGTCTGAAAAGTCTGCAACATTAACGTTGCAGCCCGAAAACGGGTCAGCACATGGAATATGCTGGCAATGTAACACATAGAGGGTAATGGAATGAAACAGCTATACTATATGCATATTTGGCTGGTGGGAAGCTCTATGGTTACAGTTTTCCGTAAAGCCAATTTTTCCCTACTTCAAAGGAATAAATTTTATTTAACTATCATGGTGGTTGTTAAACATTGAGAATGGTTGACAGCATTCTCAATCCCAATTAAGCATCATCATTAAACAAAACCCAACAAAATTAATTTAGAGTAACATGTTGAGATTCACATGATAATCCAGGTACTAGATACTCAAGATATCCATAACCGGGGACACGGCTAACCATGATTAGTTTATTACACTCTGCAGAGGTTTGCGCACTTTTCCCCACAAGACTCGATCGCCTCTGTTTGTTTTCTCGCACTACATGGTGTTTGAGAAGACGGATGACCGAGACATAGTCTTTCAGAAGCGCTAGCACCTTACATTCGGGTAGACCGTACCACCTACATCCCCTACATCTGCTAGTCTACCACTGTAAGAGTTCGCCCAACTTAGTCGACTATGGTAGAGCCCATAATAGCTTGTGGCTGCACACGGAAGTTTCTAGTATGAATAGTCTCATGATCCCTTTGAGCCTGGGTGGCAGTCCAAAAGAAAACAGGCAAGTCCTGGAATACCCAGGTGCCTCAATCCACCCAGATGTGTGTTTAAGTTGCCACCTTAGATAAACCATTAATTAACAATCTCACATCTGTCATGGATTTCACTCACCCAACCCACGTCTACTAGCATAGCATGGCATAATAAGCAAACGTAGAAGTAACACCCAAAGGTTTGATAATAAACAGGTAATAGGTTCTACCTCATCTACTTCCCATCCCACAATTTAATTAGATCCTAATCATGCAATGTGTGAGGATTGATCTAATGCAATAAAACTGGGTAGTGGAAAAGGTATGATCAAAGTGTACTTGCCTTGCTGATGATCCGGGAAACCTAACGATTGGAAGTAACAGGCGGCGCACTCCGGGTACTCTATCGCAGACAAACAAACAAGCATACAATAAGTACTCATCTAATGCACAGGTAAAACTCAAATAAGATATCTAACCAGAAGGTTCAACTTAAGAACTCCGGTTGGCAAAAAGAATCAAATCGAACGAAGCAGCGAAAGACAACGGCGAAAGAAAACAAATTCGTTCTAATAATCTGGATCTAGGGCAAATTTTATAGTAACAAAATCTTGTTTAAGTTGGTTAAACGGTTAGAGGGTTTTGAGACGAAACTCTAGGCGCTTGAATCGCCTGATTTCGATAAACGAGCGAAAAGTTATACTAAAACGAAAATCGGATCCGGAATCGCGATCAGAAAAATCACGGATTTAATCCGAGAAAAAGAAAAACGACGAATGCTCGCTAAAAGAATAAACCGGAAAACCGATCTATTTTTTTTAAAAAAACCGAATATATTTAACCGGCGAAAACCGACGAAAACCGATCGGTTTTCTAAAAAAAATGGGCGGCGTGGATTACGAGGCGGCGGCGAACCTCGGCGGGGCGGCGGCTTCGGCGGGCGGCGGCGGCGGCGGCGGGCGCGGGCGGCTGGGGGGCTCGGGGCTGGGGCTAGGGTTCCCCCCCCCCCCCCGGGGCTGGGCCGGCTTTTAAAGCCTGCCGGGCCAAAGTCCTATCCGGACACGGCCCGGTTAGGTCGGTTCCCCCCCTTTTTTTTAAATATTCCGCTTGGAAGAAAAATAAAAAGAAATACTAAACGGACTCCAAAAATCCTGAAATAAATTTTCCCGGGCTTCTAAAATCAAGCCCGACAAAGTGAACATTTATTTGGGCCTTAAATGCAATTTTGAAAAACACACATTTTTCCTAAATTCAAATAAAACACCGAAAAACTCCGAAATAAAATCTTATTTGATTTTACTATTAAATCCTCAATATTTCTCTATTTTGGGAAAGTCATTTTATTCCCTCTCTCATATTTTTGTAATAGAAATAATTGATGATAAAATAAATAAAATCAAATGATCCTATTCTCAAAATTTGAGAAAACTCAAATATGAAAATAACGAAATCCCCAACTCTCTCTGTGGGTCCTTGAGTTGCGTAGAATTTTCTAGGATCAACCAAAATGCAAAATAAAATATGATATGCATTGATGATCTAGTATATAACATTCCAAATTGAAAATTTGGGATGTTACAAACCTACCCCCCTTAAGATGAATCTCGCCCTCGAGATTCAGGTTGGCTAGAAAATAGGTGAGGGTTGTCTTTGAGCAAATCTTCCTCTCGCTCCCAGGTGGCTTCATCCTCCGTGTGGTGGCTCCACTGAACTTTGCAAAACTTGATAACTTTGCTGCAGGTAACTCGGCTAGCAAACTTGCGGATCTTAACTGGTTTCTCCTCGTAGGTCAAATCATTATCCAACTGAATAGTTTCAAAAGGCACTGTGTCTCTCAATGATATGTCATCTATCTCCGCGTGACACTTCTTTAACTGAGAAACGTGAAACACATCATGAACTCCTGACAATCCTTCCAGCAATTCCAACTTGTAGGCCACTTCTCCCATATGCTCCAAAATTCGATATGGTCCTACAAATCGTGGCGCTAACTTCCCTTTAACTCCAAAACGCTTTGTTCCCCGAAGTGGAGATACTCGAAGATAAGCTCTGTCTCCAACTTCGTAAACTGTCTCCTTGCGTTTAGAATCTGCATAACTCTTCTGTCTGGACTGGGCTACCTTGAGCCTATCGCGAATCAATTTCACCTTCTGTTCAGACTCCTTAATCATGTCAGGACCAAACAACTGGCAGTCTCCAACTTCGTCCCACGACAACGGTGTCCTGCACCTCCTTCCGTACAAGGCTTCGAAAGGGGCCATCCTTAAACTGGTTTGGTAACTGTTGTTGTAAGAGAACTCTGCATATGGCAAATTATCGTCCCAACTAGATCCATAATCTAGCGCACAAGCTTTCAGCATATCCTCCAAAATCTGATTTACTCTCTCGGTCTGCCCATCTGTTTGTGGATGAAAAGTTGTACTGAATTCCAGCCTGGTTCCCAAAGTTTCATGCAACTGCTTCCAGAACTTTGAGGTAAACTGGGTTCCTCTATCTGATACGATACTTCTCGGAACTCCATGCAGACATACTATTCTGGTCATGTATATTTTTGCCAACTTAGCACTGGTGTAAGTGGTCTTTACTGGGATGAAATGAGCTACTTTCGTCAATCGATCGACTACAACCCAAATCGAGTCATAGCCTGAACGAGTCCTGGGCAATCCCGTGATAAAATCCATGCCTAACTTATCCCACTTCCATTCGGGTATCGGCAATGGTTGTAACAATCCTGCTGGCTTCTGATGCTCTACCTTTATTCTCTGCAAACATCACAAACTGCTACATACTCCGCTATATCCTTCTTCATTCCGGTCCACCAGAAAATATCCTTCAAATCCAGATACATCTTGGTATTTCTTGGGTGAATTGAATATGGTGAGTCATGTGCCTCTTGCAGTATCAACTTCTTGATCTCCGGGTCATTGGGCACATAAACACGGTCTTCAAACCATAGGGTGTCGTGCTCATCCTCATGAAATCCTTTAGCTTTTCCTTTGCTCAGTTTCTCCTTTATAGCGGCAATCTCTTTGTCAGCTTTCTGAGCTTCTCTGATTTTATCCATCAAAGTTGACTGAATCTCCAATGCTGCTACATAACCTCTCGGAACTATTTCCAAACATAGTTCATGAAGATTTTCTGCTAACTCCTTGGGTATTTCTCCCGTCATTAACATATTGACATGGCTCTTATGGCTTAATGCGTCAGCTACTACATTAGCCTTTCCGGGGTGATAATGCAATTTCATATCCTAATCCTTGATAAGCTCCAACCATCTCCTTTGTCTGAGATTTAACTCCTTCTGTGTGAAAATGTACTTCAAACTCTTATGATCCATGTACACCTCACAATGATTTCCAATGAGGAAATGTCTCCATGTTTTCAAAGCATGCACTACGGCTACTAACTCCAAATCATGCGTAGCGTAATTCAACTCATGGGGCTTCAGTTGTCTTGAGGCATATGAAACAACTCTCCCTTCCTGCATAAGCACTGCTCCAAGTCCTCGACGTGAAGCGTCGCACTACACCTCATAATCTTTGGTCTGGTCTGGCAAAATCAACACTGGTGAAGTAACCAAACATTTCTTCAACTCCTGGAAACTAGCTTCACACTGCTCAGTCCATATGAACTTGGTATCTTTCTTCAACAACTCTGTCATAGGCTTTGCAATCTTTGAGAAATTCTCAATAAATCTCCGGTAGTATCCTGCGAGTCCAAGAAAACTCCGAATCTCTCCAATTGTTGTTGGGGCTTCCCACTTGGTCACGGTTTCAACCTTAGCGGGATCTACTGCTATACCCTCTCCGGATATAACGTGTCCGAGGAATCCTACTTCTTTCAACCAAAACTCACATTTGCTGAACTTGGCATATAATTGGTGTTCTCTGAGCTTTCCAAGTACCAAACGCAAATGCTCCTTATGCTCCTTTTCATTCTTCAAATAAACCAGGATATCATCAATGAACACTATGACGAACTTATCCAAAAACTCCATAAACACTTTGTTCATCATGTTCATAAAATAGGCAGGCGCGTTAGTCAGACCAAATGACATAACGGTATACTCATACAGCCCATACCTGGTGGTAAAAGCTGTCTTCGGAATATCCTGTTCTCGAATCTTCAACTGGTGGTATCCTGATCGCAGATCGATCTTGGAAAATACCTTAGCTCCATGCAATTGATCAAACAGATCGTTGATCATTGGTAGTGGGTACTTGTTCTTGATCATTACTTCATTCAATCCTCGATAATCAACAACCATCCTTAACGATCCATCCTTTTTCTCCACTAGTAGTACTGGCGATCCCCAAGGCGAAGAACTTGGGCGAATATATCCTTTATCCAGTAACTCCTTAATCTGCTTCTTAATTTCCACCAAATCCTTTGCTGGCATCCTATATGGTCTCTTTAATATTGGCCCTGTGCCTGGCAATAGCTCAATCAAAAACTCAATATCTCTATCCGGTGGCATGCCTGGCAACTCCTCTAGAAATACATCAGGGAAATCCCTTACCACTGGTACTTCCTCCTGCACGACTCCTGTTAGGCAATTTACTTGGGTCCTCTTTGGCACATGCCGGGATACATACTTGATCCTTCTCCCTTCTGGGGTGGTAAGCAAAATTGACTTACTAGCACACTCAATATTCCCTTCATACTTTGACAACCAATCCATGCCTAAAATCACATCCAATCCTTGAGATTCCAATACTATTAGGTCTGAGGGAAATACATAGTTACCAATCCTTAATGGTAACCGATCACACCATAGACTAGCCACATACTCTGCTCCAGGCGAGGTTACTAACATGGGTGACCTAAAGGCTTGGGTTGGTAGGTTATACTTATCCACAAATCCCCTTGAGATGTATGAATGCGATGCGCCAGTATCGAAAAGAACGAGTGCAGTAAATGACTTAACCAAAAAATTACCTATTACTGTATCGGGCTGAGCTTCAACCTCCTCCACGCTAACGTGGTTCACCTGTCCCCTGTTGAAAGGGTTCGGCTTCTTCCCAGAACTTCCGTTGCCATTTTGGCCTTCAGGACATTCATTGGCATAATGTCCTAGCTTCGAACACTTATAGCCAGTGACTTGGCTCAAGTCCTTCTTGGCTGGGGTTGAGGGGTTGGTGCGGTTCTGGCCGTTGCTTCCTCCATTGCCATTACCATTCTTGGTGCCATTGTGATTGTGCGAGCTACCTTCTCCATGGGTATGCTGAAAATGTCCTCCCGGTCTAGGGGTAAAACATGGCTTCTGCTGACCTCCTGAATTATACTTTCCTTGTCCATACTTCCTCTTGCGGTTCTCAATTTGCTGCTGCTTGCCTTCAATCATAAGAGCACGATCTACCAACTCCTGGTAGTTGTTGAAGGTTGCTACCATCAACTACATGCTCAACTCATCATTCAGTCCTTCCAGAAACTTCTCTTGCTTGGCTGCATCCGTAGCAACGTCATCTGGGGCATAACGTGCTAACTTACTAAACTCCTCCACATACTGGCCAACTGTCCGTCCTCCTTGGCGCAAGTTACGAAACTCACGCTTCTTCATGGCCATAGCTCCTGCTGAAACATGGGCAGTGCAAAAAGCCTGCTGAAACTAGTCCCATGTGACAGTGTCGACAGGGAAAGTGGCTGTGAAATTCTCCCACCATGATGCTGCGGGTCCTTCTAGCTGATGTGCGGCAAACTTCACCTTCTCCGCATCTGTGCATCCTGCTGTGGTCAACTCCCTAGCTGTCTTGCGGAGCCAATCATCTGCTACTATCGGCTCAGTGCTACTGGAAAACACCGGCGGATTCAGCCTAAGAAAACGGGCTAGGTGGTCAACAGGTGGTGGTGGTGGTGGTGGGTAGTTGTTGTTGTTCCCCTGATTCTGATTCTGGACTAGCAACTGCATCAATGTGTTCTACTGCTGGATCAACTGGGTGAGCTCTGGCAGAAAGGCAAATCCTGGGTCACGTCTCGGAGGCATCTGAGGGTTTAGAAAAGATGAGATATAAGAATAGAGGGGGTCTAAAGAGAAAACACTACCCATATGCACATGAGGCAAAAGCAAACAATTCACTTCATTCAAACAAACAAAGGCATACAATTGATCTAACTATCGCAAAAGTGCTCGGACTACTATATTTACATGGTGGACTACTACTACTGATGAGGTGGTCTACTAGAAATATTCTATGGTTGTTGACTCCATAATATCTACTCCTGCTTCATCAACATAGTCATCATCGCTACTATCTGCTTCCGAGTCGGTGCCGTCGATGATGATGTAGTCTTCCGGGCTAATCTCCTTGGGTTCTTCGCCTTCATCTACTGGCGTAGGGCCTCCCATAAATATTCTGATCTTCTTGATCAGGTCATCATTCTTCTCCACCAATACTTCAATTTCTTCTTCATAATCTTCACGTGTAGCCTTGAGTTCTTCCTCCAATTCCTTGATTCTAGTGTTAGCCTTCTTTAGATCTATCATGTCGGCGCACATCTGATTCTCCTGTCGTCGAATGTGCTGGTTTAACTATTGGATAAAAGCTACAATTGATCTATCTTTCCTGGTGCTGATCATCTCCCAGTGTTCATCTCGGCGCCCACAAATCTGGTATATAGTATCCTTAAGATCCTTGCGGTAGACTTCTCCAATGCGTCCCATGGCGATGTAGGCTGCCATGCTCTTTCCTAGATTCCAAGTTGGTGCATCAAATGAAAACTCTATGGGCTCAGTGACTGGCATGAACGTCCTTCCTGGAACTTGAACTTGAATCATCCAGCGCTCTTCTTCAGGTAAAGTGGCGTTGTAGGTTCCCGTGAAGCTTGGTACTCCTATGTTCAGGTATCTAGTGACTTCCTTCAAGTGGCGTCCAAAGGGTGTATCTTCATCTGGTTGCGTGAACTTGTTCATTGCATCCACCATCCTAAAGAGTAGAAAAGATGAGAAGTCAGAAGAGAAGAGAGTGAGTGGTGATCTAGGTCTTTAGCTTAGTGGTCGTGTCCTACAATCAGCGTGTGCTCTGATACCATCTCTGTAGCGACCAGACCTCAAATAGTCTGATCTCTGTGCTCCGGTGTCATCCCTGGATTAGTAGTGCTGACACCACACAGTACTCGGAGGATTTATAGCAGAGTAGCAATCACACACTTATTACATCGAGTGTCTCTAAAGAGAACTTATTACAATAAATATGGCTTAAGGCCATCTAATAACGATAACAGCCGAAGGCTTGGAAGATAAGTGAGTCCGTCAACTCCAACGGCATCACTGAGTATAGAACCACGACCTAAAAACTCCTTAATCATCGTCTGAAAAGTCTGCAACATTAACGTTATAGCCCGAAAACGGGTCAGCACATGGAATATGCTCGCAATGTAACACATAGATGGTAATGGAATGAAACGGCTATACTATATGCATATTTGGCTGGTGGAAAGCTCTATGGTTACAGTTTTACGTAAAGCCAATTTTTCCCTACTTCAAAGGAATAAATTTTATTTAACTATCATGGTGGTTGTTAAACATTGAGAATGGTTGACAGCATTGTCAATCTCAATTAAGCATCACCATTAAACAAAACCCAACAAAATTAATTTGGAGTAACATGTTGAGATTCACATGATAATCCAGGTACTAGATACTCAAGATGTCCATAACCGGGGACACGGCTAACCATGATTAGTTTATTACACTCTGCAGAGGTTTGCGCACTTTTCCCCACAAGACTCGATCGCCTCCATTTGTTTTCTCGCACTACATGGTGTTTGAGAAGACGGATGACCGAGACATAGTCTTTCAGAAGCGCTAGCACCTTACGTTCGGGTAGACCGTACCACCTACATCCCCTACATCTGCTAGTCTACCACTGTAAGAGTTCGCCCAACTTATTCGACTATGCTAGAGCCCATAATAGCTTGTGGCTGCACACGGAAGTTTCTAGTATGAATAGTCTCATGATCCCTTTGAGCCTGGGTGGCAGTCCAAAAGAAAACAGGCAAGTCCTGGAATACCCAGGTGCCTCAATCCACCCAGATGTGTGTTTAAGTTGCCACCTTAGATAAACCATTAATTAACAATCTCACATCTGTCATGGATTTCACTCACCCAACCCACGTCTACTAGCATAGCATGGCATAATAAGCAAACGTAGAAGTAACACCCAAAGGTTTGATAATAAACAGGTAATAGGTTCTACCTCATCTACTTCCCATCCCACAATTTAATTAGATCCTAATCATGCAATGTGTGAGGATTGATCTAATGCAATAAAACTGGGTAGTGGAAAAGGTATGATCAAAGTGTTACTTGCCTTGCTGATGATCCGGGAAACCTAACGATTGGAAGTAACAGGCGGCGCACTCCGGGTACTCTATCGCAGACAAACAAACAAGCATACAATAAGTACTCATCTAATGCACAGGTAAAACTCAAATAAGAGATCTAACCAGAAGGTTCAACTTAAGAACTCCGGTTGGCAAAAAGAATCAAATCGAACGAAGCAGCGAAAGACAACGGCGAAAGAAAACAACTTCGCTCTAGTAATCTGGATCTAGGGCAAATTTTACAGTAACAAAATCTTGTTTAAGTTGGTTAAACGGTTAGAGGGTTTCGAGACGAAACTCTAGGCACTTGAATCGCCTGATTCCGATAAACGAGCAAAACGTTATACTAAAATGAAAATCGGATCCGGAATCACGATCAGAAAAATCGCGGATTTAATCCGAGAAAAAGAAAAACGACGAACGCTCGCTAAAAAAACCGGAAAACCGATCTATTTTTTTAAAAAAACGAATCTATTTAACCAGCGAAAACCGACGAAAACCGATCGGTTTTCTAAAAAAAACGGGCGGCGCGGATTACGAGGCGGCGGCGAACCTCGGCGGGGCGGCGGCTCCGGCGGGCGGCGGCGCGGCGGCGGCGGCGCGTCGGGGCGGCGGCGGCGCGGGCGGCGGCGCGAGCGGCGGCGGCGGCGCTGGCGGCGGCGGGCGCGGGGGGCTGGGGCTAGGGTTTCCCCCCAGGGGCTGGGCCGGCTTTTAAAGCCTGCCGGGCCAGAGTCCTATCCGGACACGGCCCGGTTAGGTCGGTTCCCCCCCCCCTTTTTTTTTAATATTCCGCTCGGAAGAAAAATAAAAAGAAATACTAAACGGACTCCAAAAATCCCGAAATAAATTTTCCCGGGCTTCTAAAATCAAGCCCGACAAAGTGAACATTTATTTGGGCCCTAAATGCAATTTTAAAAAACGCACATTTTTCCTAAATTCAAATAAAACTCCGAAAAACTCCGAAATAAAATCTTATTTGATTTTACTATTAAATCCTCAATATTTCTCTATTTTGGGAAAGTCATTTTATTCCCTCTCTCATATTTTTGTAATAGAAATAATTGATGATAAAATAAATAAAATCAAATGATCCTATTCTCAAAATTTGAGAAAACTCAAATATGAAAATAACAAAATCCCCAACTCTCTCCGTGGGTCCTTGAGTTGCGTAGAATTTTCTAGGATCAATCAAAATGCGAAATAAAATATGATGTGCATTGATGATCTAGTATATAACATTCCAAATTGAAATTTTGGGATGTTACATGGTGTCAGCATTACTAATCCAGGGATGACACCGGAGCATAGAGATTGGAACGTTTGAGGTCTGGTCGCTACAAGATGGTATCAGAGCACACGCTGACTGTAGGACACGACCACTAAGCTAAAGCCCTAGATCACTACTCACTCTTCTCATTCTGACGCCTCATCTTTTCTACTCTTTTAGGATGGTGGATGCAAGGAACAAGTTCACGCGACCGGATGAAGATACACCTTTTGGACGTCACTTGAAGGAAGTCACTAGATACCTGAACATAGGAGTACCAAGCTTCACCGGAACCTACAACGCCACTCTACCTGAAGAAGAGCGCTGGATGATTCAAGTTCAAGTTCCAGGAAGGACGTTCATGCCAGTCACTGAGCCCATAAATTTTTCTTTTAATGCACCAACTTGGAGTCTACGAAAGAGCATGGCAGCTCATATTTCCATGGGACGTATTGGAGAAGTTTACCACAATGATCTCAAGGATACTATCTACCAGATTTGTGGGCGCCGAGATGAGCACTGGGAGATGATCAACACCAGGAAGGATAGATCAGTTGCAGCTTTTATCCGGGAGTTAAACCAACACATTCGACGTTAGGAGAACTAAATGTGCGCCGACATGATAGATCTAAAGAAGGCAAGGACAAGAATCAAGGAACTGGAGGAAGAACTCAAGGCTACACGTGAAGATTATGAAGAGGAAATCGAAGTATTAGTGGAAAATAATGACAATCTGATCAAGAAGATTGGAATATTCATGGGAGGCCCTACACCAGTAGAAGAAGACGAAGAACCCAAGGAGATTCGCCCGGAAGACTACATCATCATCGACGACACCGACTCGGATCCAGATGATAGCGATGATGACTATGTTGATGAAGCTGGAGCAGATATCATGGAGTCTGCAACCGAAGAATATTTCTAGTAGACCACCCCATCAGTAGTAGTAGTCCACCATGTAAATATAGTAGTTCGAGCACTTTTGCGATAGTTAGATCGACTGTATGCCCTTGTTTGATTGATTGAATGAAGTGAATTGTTTGCTTTTGTCTCATGTGCATATGGGTAGTGTTTTCTCTTTAGACCCCCTCTATTCTTAAATCTCATCCTTTCTAAACCCTCAGATGCCTCCGAGACGTGACCCCGGATTTACCTTCCCACCGGAGCTCACCCAGTTGATCCAGCAGCAGAACACGTTGATACAGTTGCTAGTCCAGAATCAGAATCAGGGGAACAACAACAACAACAACCCACCACCACCACCACCTGTTGATCACTTAGCTCATTTTCTTAGGCTAAATCCGCCGGTGTTTTCCAGTAGCACCGAGCCGATAGAAGCAGATGATTGGCTCCACAAGACAGCAAGAGAGTTGACCACGGTAGGATGCACAGATGCGGAAAAGGTGAAGTTTGTCGCACATCAGCTGGAAGGACCCGCAACATCATGGTGGGAGAATTTCACAGCCACTTTCCCTGTCGACACTATCACGTGGGACCAGTTTTAGTAGGCTTTTCGTACTTCCCATGTTTCAGCAGGAGCTATGTCCATGAAGAAGCGAGAGTTTCGCAACTTGCGCCAAGGAGGACGGACAGACGGCCAGTATGTGGAGGACTTTAGTAAGTTAGCACATTATGCCCCAGATGACGTTGCTACGGACGCAGCTAAGCAGGAGAAGTTTCTGGAAGGATTGAATGATGAGTTGAGCATGTAGTTGATGGTAGCAACCTTCAACAACTACCAGGAGTTGGTAGATCGTGCTCTCGTGATTGAAGGGAAGCAGCAACAGATTGAGAATCGCAAGCGGAAGTATGGACAAGGGAAGTAAAATTCAGGAGCTCAGCAGAAGCCACGTTTTACCCCTAGACCGGGAGGACATTTTCAGCATACCCATGGAGGAGGTAGCTTGCACAATCACAATGGCCCCAAGAATGGTAATGGAAATGGAGGAAGCAACGGCCAGAACCGCACCAACCCATCAACCCCAGCCAAGAAAGACCTGAGCCAAGTCACTTTCTTTAAGTGCCAGAAGACCGGACATGATGCCAATGAATGTCCTGAATCCCAGAATGGAAATGGCAATGGATGCTTTGGGAAGAAGCCGAACCCTTTCAACAGGGGACAGGTGAACCACATTAACGTGGAGGAGGTTGAAGAGCAGCCGGATGCAGTAATCGGTAAGTTTTTGGTTAAGTCATTCACTGCACTCGTTCTTTTTGATACTGGTGCATCGCATTCATACATATCAAGGGGATTTGTGGATAAGTATAAACTGCCAACCCAAGCCCTTAGGTCACCCATGTTAGTAACCTCGCCTGGAGCAGAGTATATGGCTAGTCTATGGTGTGATCGGTTACCATTAAGGATTGGTAACTACGTATTTCCCTCAGACCTAATAGTGTTGGAATCTCAAGGATTCGATGTGATATTAGGCATGGATTGGTTGTCAAAGTATGAAGGGAATATTGAATGTACCAGTAAGTCAATTTTGCTTACCACCCAGAAGGAAGAAGGATCAAGTATGTATCCCGACATGTGCCAAAGAGGACTCAAGTAAATTGTTTAACAGGAGTAGTGCAGGAGGAAGTACCAGTGGTGAAGGATTTCCCGGATGTATTTCCAGAGGAATTGCCAGGCATGCCACCGGATAGAGATATTGAGTTTTTGATTGAGATTTTGCCAGGCACAGGGCCAATATCAAAGAGACCATATAGGATGCCCGCAAAGGATTTGGTGGAGATTAAGAAGCAGATTAAGGAGTTATTGGATAAGGGATATATTCGCCCAAGTTCTTCGCCTTGGGGATCGCCAGTACTTCTAGTGTAAAAGAAGGATGGATCGTTAAGGATGGTTGTTGATTATCGAGGATTGAATGAAGTAACCATCAAGAACAAGTACCCACTACCGATGATCAATGATCTGTTTGATCGATTGCAAGGAGCTAAGGTATTTTCCAAGATCGATCTGCGATCAGGATACCACCAGTTGAAGATTCGAGAACAGGATATACCTAATACGGCTTTTACCACTAGGTATGGGCTGTACGAGTATACTGTCATGTCATTTGGTCTGACTAACACACCTGCATATTTCATGAACATGATGAACAAGGTGTTTATGGAGTTTCTAGATAAGTTCGTTTTAGTGTTGATTGATGATATCCTGGTTTACTCAAAGAGCAAAGAGGAGCATAAGGAGCATTTGCGTTTGGTACTTGGAAAGCTCAAAGAACATCAATTATATGCCAAGTTTAGCAAATGTGAGTTTTGGTTGAAGGAAGTTGGATTTCTCGGACACGTTATATCGGGAGAAGGTATAGCAGTAGATCCCACTAAAGTTGATACCGTGACCAATTGGGAAGCCCCAACAACAGTTGGAGAGATCCGGAGTTTTCTTGGACTCGCAGGATACTACCGAAGATTCATTGAGAATTTCTCAAAGATTGCGAAGCCTATGACGGAGTTGTTGAAAAAGGATACCAAGCTCATATGGACTAAGGAACGTGAGGCCAGTTTCCAGGAGTTGAAGAAATGGTTGGTTACATCACCTGTGTTGATTTTTCCAGATCAGACCAAGGATTATGAGGTGTATTGCGACACTCGACATCGAGGACTTGGAGCAGTGCTTATCCTGGAAGGAAGAGTTGTTTCCTATGCCTCACGACAGCTTAAGCCTCATGAGTTGAATTATGCTACGCATGATTTGGAGTTAGCAGCCGTAGTGCATGCATTAAAAACCTGGAGACATTTTCTCATTGTAAACCATTGTGAGGTGTACATGGATCACAAGAGTTTGAAGTATATTTTCACACAGAAAGAGTTGAATCTCAGGCAAAGGAGATGGTTGGAGCTCATCAAGGATTATGATATGAGATTGCATTATCACCCCGGAAAGGCTAACGTAGTAGCTGACGTGTTGAGCCATAAAAGTCATGTCAACACCTTAATGACGAAAGATTTACCGAGGGATTTAGCCGAGAATCTTCGTGAACTATGTTTGGAGATAGTTCCGAGAGGCTATGTAGCAGCATTGGAGATTCGGTCTACCTTGATGGAGAAGATCAGAGAAGCTCAAAGGACTGACAAGGAGATTGCCTCTATTCAGGAGAAAACGAGCAAAGGAAAACCTAAGGGATTTCTTGAGGATGAGCACGATACCCTATGGTTTGAAGACCGTGTTTATGTGCCTAATGATTCAGAGATCAGGAAGTTAATTCTGCAAGAGGCACATGATTCACCATATTCGATTCACCAAGGAAATACCAAGATGTATTTGGATTTGAAGGGTACTTTCTGGTGGACCGGAATGAAGAAGGATATTGCGGAGTATGTAGCAGTTTGTGATGTATGTCAGAGAGTAAAGGCAGAGCATCAGAAGCCAGCAGGATTGCTACAGCCATTGCCGATACCCGAATGGAAGTGGGATAAGTTAGGCATGGATTTTATTACGGGTTTACCCAGAACTCGTTCAGGCTATGACTCAGTATGGGTTGTAGTCGATCGTTTGACAAAGGTAGCCCATTTCATTCCAGTGAAGACTACCTATACCAGTGCAAAGTTGGCAAAGATATACATGACCAGAATCGTATGTCTGCATGGAGTTCCAAAGAGCATTGTATCAGATAGAGGAACCCAATTTACCTCAAAGTTCTGGAATCAGTTGCATGAAACTTTGGGTACCAGACTAGAGTTTAGTACAGCTTTCCATCCGCAGACAGATGGACAGACCAAGAGAGTCAATCAGATTTTGGAGGATATGTTAAGAGCTTGTGCACTAGATTGCAGATCTAGTTGGGACGAGAATTTGCCATATGTAGAGTTCTCATACAACAACAGTTATCGATCCAGTTTGAAGATGGCCCCTTTCGAAGCCTTGTACGGAAGGAGGTGCAGGACCCCATTATCTTGGGATGAAGTTGGAGACCGTCAGTTGTTTGGACCGGATCTGATTAAGGAGTCTGAACAGAAAGTGAAATTGATTCACGACAAGCTCAAGGTAGCCCAGTCCAGGCAGAAGAGCTACGCAGATTCAAAATGCAAGGAGATAGTTTACGAAGTCGGAGACCGAGTTTATCTTCGAGTATCACCACTTCGAGGAGTTAAGCGCTTTGGAGTTAAGGGAAAATTAGCGCCACGTTTTGTAGGCCCATACAATGTTTTGGAACGTATGGGAGAAGTAGCCTATAAGTTGGCGTTGCCTGAAGGTTTATCAGGAGTTCACGACGTGTTCCACGTTTCCCAGTTGAAGAAGTGCCATGCAGAGATGGCTGACATACCGCTGAGAGATACAGTGCCGCTGGAAGCAATTCAGTTGGACAGTGATTTGACGTATGAGGAGAAACCAGTCAAGATTCTAGAGTATGCCAGTCGAGTCACCCGCAGCAAGGTTATCAAGTTTTGCAAAGTTCAGTGGAGCCAACACACAGAGGATGAAGCCACCTGGGAGCAAGAGGAAGAATTGCTGAAGGATCACCCTCACCTATTTTCTAGCCAACCCGAATCTCGAGGGTGAGATTCATCTTAAGGGGGGTAGGTTTGTAACATCCCAAATTTTCAATTTGGAATGTTATACACTAGATCATCAATTGCATAAGCATATTTTATTGCTTTTGGTGGATCCTAGAAATTCTACGCAACTCAAGGACTGTAGGAACGAAAGTATGTCTAGAGGGGGGTGATTAGACTACTTGACCAAATAAAAACTTAGCCTTTTCCCAATTTTAGTTCTTGGCAGATTTTAGCTATCTTAGGACAAGTCAAGCAATCATCACACAATTCAAGCAAGCATGCAAAGAGTTTATTGGCAGCAGAAAGTAAAGCACGCAACTTGCAAGAATGTAAAGGGAAGGGTTTGGAGGATTCAAACGCAATTGGACACACGGATGTTTTTCCAGTGGTTCGGATAGGTGGTGCTATCCTACATCCACGTTGATGGAGACTTCAACCCACGAAGGGTAACGGTTGCGCGAGTCCACAGAGGGATCCACCCATGAAGGGTCCATGAAGAAGCAACCTTGTCTATCCCACCATGGCCATCGCCCACGAAGGACTTGCCTCACTAGCGGTAGATCTTCACGAAGTAGGCGATCTCCTTGCCCTTACAAACTCCTTGGTTCAACTCCACAATCTTGTCGGAGGCTCCCAAGTGACACCTAGCCAATCTAGGAGACACCACTCTCCAAGAAGTAACAAATGGTGTGTAGGTAATGAACTCCTTGCTCTTGTGCTTCAAATGATAGTCTCCCCAACACTCAACTCTCTCTCATAGGATTTGGATCTGATGGAAAGAAGATTTGAGTGGAAAGCAACTTGGGGAAGGCTAGAGATCAAGATTCATATGGTAGGAATGGAATGTCTTGGTCTCAACACATGAGTAGGTGGTTCTTTCTCAGAACATATGAGTTGGAATGATGTATGTGTTCTGATGGCTCTCTCCACGAATGAAGAGGAGGTGGAGGGGTATTTATAGCCTCCACACAAAATTCAACAGTTACACACAATCTACCAATCTCGGTGGGACCGAATCAGAAGACTCGGTCTGACCGAAATAGTAAACCTAGTGACCGTTAGGAATTTTGGTGGGACTGACATGCAACTCAGTAGGCCCAATTCAGTTAGGGTTTGGGCATAACGTAATCTCAGTGAGACCGATTGCACAAACTCGGTGAGACCGAGTTTGGCAATTAGCTAACCAGAGAGTTGGTCAGGTAAACTCGGTGGGACCGACTCGCTCTTTCGGTGAGACCGAAAAGTTACAAGAAGGAAACAGAGAGTTTACATTGCAAACTCGGTGGGACCGATTCGCTCTTTCGGTGAGACCGAAAAGTTACGAAAGGGAAACAGAGAGTTTGCAACCCCATCTCGGTGAGACCGAGATCCTTATCGGTAGGACCGAATTGCTAGGGTTTGGCAGTGGCAAATGCAAGTGAAACTCGGTGGTGCCGGATTGTCAGAATCGGTATGACCGAGTTTGGCTTAGGGTTTAGGTCATTTGTGGATATGGGAAAGTAGCTGAGGATTTTGGAGCATATCATTAAGCACATGAAGCAAGATGCTCATTAAGCAACACCTCATCCCTCCTTGATAGTATTGGATTTTCCTAAAGACTCAATGTGATCTTGGATCACTAAAATATAAAATGAAGAGTCTTGGACTTTTGAGCTTGAGCCAATTCTTTGTCCTTAGAATTTTGAGGGTTCCACTTTCACATCCATGCCATGCCAATCATTGAGCTTTCCTGAAATAATCATCTTGGAATAGCATTAGCTCAATGAGCTATATGTTGTTATGAATTACCAAAACCACCTAGGGATAGTTGCACTTTCAATCTCCCCCTTTTTGGTAATTGATGACAACATATAGATCAAAGCTTTGACAAATTATAATAATCATGAAGTACATCGTCGATTTGAGAAGTATGTGACAAGTAAGAGCTCCCCCTAAATTTGTGCATATTTAAAATTTGCTTTGGACTACAAATGCACAAGGAGTTAGAGTCATGGGTTACTCTTCCATGTCACATACATCTTGGTGGAGCGCTCAAAAATGATAAGAAAGAAGTACAAGCACTCATCACCAAGAATAGTGAGTGATCACATAAGATAGATAGAATGATAACATTAAGCAAACATTAAGCAAATATTAAGTGTAGCTTATGATCAAACACTTGACCATCGATGTCTCACAGGCATAAGGACGTAGTATCTCACACATAAGCAAACAAAGTTCGAAAAACCACCAAATAAAACAAGAGAGAAAAAAGCAACACTCTCTCTCGAAGCCTATGATCTATACATTTTCTCCCCCTTTGGCAACAAGTTACCAAAAAGTTCCTAGGAAATGCATAGTGCTAAGTCGACGCTCAGGCTTGATCTTCAGGTGGTGGTGGAGTCCGGAGCACGCCAAGGACGAAGCCTTCAGTAGATGTGGTAGGAGTTGAGGCTGAAGTGGATGCTGGAGCTGGTGGAACTGAGGCTGTAGCTGGTGCAGACATTGTAGCTCTGGTGTCAGCAACTGGCAGTGCAGACGACCTCGGACCTCGTGGCACCCTGGCAAAAGCATCAGTCATGGTCCTGCCTCTCCTCTCGTTCATGTCATCCTGGAGCTGCTCCACGGCAGTCTGTATCTCAGTCACCTTGATGTCCAAGTCATAGAACCTCTGTTCCATGATCCTCTCCAAGCTTGCCTGGTTCTGAGTCAGGGTGGCTAATCCTTGCTCAATCCGCAGGGTGGACGCAATCAGGTAACCAAGCTGCTCTTGTTTGGTTTTCAGAAAATATTCAGATGCCTCTTCTTGAGTAGGCATCCTGGCAGCTTTCTCCTTCTTCGCCTTCTCCTTCTTAGCTTGTGCATGGGCAGATGAGGGCTCATTCTCAGTCATAACCACTTGGTTATCTTCAAAATCTGGACGGATGGGCAGGTGTTCCTTATCCAATAAATATACGCCCGTGCCCATCTTGGAGTTGATGAGCTCCTGAATCTGTGGGGCATACCCACAACTCCTCTTCTGATCAGCAGCTGTCCTCTTAACGGTTTCCACAATGAGACTCATGACCTTGAATTTCTGAGGCACGTCGAAGACATGAAGCAAGTTGATCGCGTGACCTCTGATCATCTTGTGATCTCCAGACTTAGGCAACAGAGTGTGCCTTAGTATCCAATTGATAGTGGGCAGTCCTGAGAGAAGGTAATGCACTGAGCCAAACTTGAACGTGTCGAGCGCTTCATTCGAGATCTCCTTGTACATGTTGGACATTGAGTTATGATCCATCTTCTTCTTGGCGTAAATGTCCAAGTCATCTGCTTGTTCCTCTGGGGCATTGATCAACTTCGCCCATTCCTCAACAGTGGATTGGTACCTTGTACCCTTTGACATCCATGTGATCCTCCCATCTGGGTAGAAGTGTGCTATGGAGTAGAATTGCATGATTAGCTCCTCGTTCCACTTTGTGAGCTTCTGCCCAACAAAGTCTGCAACTCCACACGCACTAAAGCTGTCGTACACTCCGGGGTAGTACTCTTCATGTTCCTTCATGTAGGTCCAGTCGACCCATCTCATGTCACATACTATTGGCTTCTTGTCAAGCAAAACAGTCTCATAGAAATCTTGCTGCTCCTTGGTGTGAAATCTGTAATCCACGGCAGTCCTTCTCCTAGAAGCATACGGATCTGCTTCTCTCCACTTCCTCAGCCCTGAATCTCTCCTGAGCTTCATGTCCTCAGCCACAGGATGAGCATCGTTGTGGTCTGGGATCTTGGGCTTGAGCTTTCTAAGGACACTCTCTTCCTCTTCTTCAGTAGCTTCAGGCACTGGGGCCTTGTTCTTTTCTGCAGCAGGTATACTCCTTGTATTTCTCTTGGGTGCACTCTTTGGCTTAAATGCAGCCTTGGGTGCTTCCTTGGGCTTGGATGCAGTTGTTCCTGACCTTATGGCATCTCCCATAAGTTTGGCTGCCTTGGGTGCTGGTGCAGCAACCTCTTCTTCTTCCTCTTCTCCCTTAGAGTCTCTTCTCATGGAGGGTTTGCCAATAATTCTGGCAGTGGTAGTTCTGGCTCTTTTCTTCTTCTTATCTTGGCCACTTGCTTCCTCTTCAGATTCCATGGTAAACTTCATGGTTTCTTCAGTTGCAGCCTTCCTAGGTTTGGAAGTGGGAACTCTTGCCTTAGACATGGGCTGCCTGCCTGCTGGCCTTTTGATTTTCAGACCTGGCTTTGTGCCTTGAGCTGGCTCAACTTTCTTTGATGTGGCCTCTTCCTCTGCCACATAGTCCTCATCTTCAGAATCAGAAGTTCTTTTCTTCCTTTGACGTGTGGCAGCCTTAGGCAGATTGCTGGGGTGTGCTCCTGCTGCCATCATCTAAAGAGCTTGAGGGGCTAGTTCCCTCACTCATCACCACTTGCTGCTCAGACAAATTCTGGCTATCACTTTGATCAGACATGTTGCAAACTGACTGCTGACCCTGTGAATAGATTATAGATGAGATAGAGTGGATGAGCATCACAAAAAGCAAAGATTTTTGCAAAAGATTAATTCAAAAACTTAGTTTTAGTTTCCCACTGAAATCATCTCGGATCTACCGATTTTCAAACTCGGTGACACCGAAGTAGTTTTGGCACCAGAACTAGTGAACTCGGTCAGACCGAGTTACAGTTCGGTGGCACCGAGACTGCTAGGGTTTCACAGAATTCCAAAATCGGTCGCACCGATAAGTGACTCTCGGTCAGACCGAGTTTCACTTGTGCAATGGAATAAGCCAGATCGGTGGGACCGAGTTTTTCAACTCGGTGGGTCCGAGATGGTTTCGGCGGAAACCTAACCCTAAAACTTTCGAATTAAACCTAATCTACGAGTTCATTGACTGGATAGGAGTTTATCAAACGTGGCAAGAATCATGATGATCACAATGTGCTAGGAATCGGATTGGAGAATAGCACAAAGATCGAGTCCATACCCTAGTTCGGCGGAGACTCGCTACGGCGGCAACGGCGGGGCAGAATTCCCGTTGACGGCGACGGAGACCAGCGACTGGAGGCTGCTGGCGGCGAGAAGACGATCCGGAGACCCAGGAGGCAGAGCGAGCTATGCGTGGGCGATGAGGTTTCGGAGAAATTTCCAAAATTTCGCCCGTCACTATATATAGCCCGACCCTGTCGGTGTGACCGAGTGGAACAACTCGGTGGCACCGAGATGCAAAACTGTGTGCAGTTATTGCAACTCGGTGTGACCGAAAAGTTCAAATCGGTTGCACCGAGATCGAAAACCTAGATCAACTTAATGAACTCGGTAGGACCGAAAGTGGAGTATCGGTCAGACCGAGATTCATAAAGAGGTTTTGGAAGTTTAAGTCTATGACGAATCGGGGACTCCGAGCTCTCCTCACACAGAGTGGTTTGAATCTGACTTGATCAAATTTTGTGATGCAGCATGAATAGAGTTTGAGACGAGAAAATCATAGATAGCTAGAGGAGGTACTTAGGCATTCTTGTCCATCCACTTGGCAAAAGAAGAAAGCCAAACAATCAAAACAACAAGTGGATGTCCTCGAATGAGTAAAATATGCAACCAACATGCTCACACAATAAGATGGCAAATGAAATATGTGGCAAAGCATGCACAACCAATTCTAGCATCTATCAAGCAATTTGCGATGACTAGGTCATCTATATATGAGTATATTGACTTAGGAGTCAAGTGAGAACACTTGATCGTAGGTCATACTCATCGTTTAAGCTCGAGTGGGGTTACCACTTTTACATAAAGCATTGTTGTATTCACATCTTTTAGAGTTGCTTTAACTCAAGTCTTAGAGTAAAGCTCCCCCTAGATGTGATATCCCCCCTAAGAGGGATGAACTAACCTTGGGTTTTGTCGATGATGACTTCATGTAGATGTTGAAGAGGTGGATGCTCAATGTTGATGTAGATCACTTGGAGCTATCCATTTGAGTGAATTGCACTTTCAATACCTACATGGGTTAGTCCCACAAGGGACAAACAAGGATATCCATAGACATAGAGTGATGCACACACAAGATGATGTCCATGAGAACTTTAGCTTACCTTGTCCCTTGTCTTACCAACAAGAGGGTTTGTGACTCCTTGAACTAGTGCAAGATGTGGAAGTTGATTGCACTTGTTTTTGCCAAAATGATAAGAGTGAGGTATGTTGGCGGAGTCACCCTCGAGAACTCTCTAATTCTTCTTCTTTTGGATCCACACCATCTTGATGGGAATCCTTGGAGTTGTAGTCATACTTGATGTAGTGGAACTTGAAGTACTCTTGGGAATCCACTTGACTAAGGTCTTAGGGGCTTCTTCAAATGCATCAATCTCCTCTTGAAGCTTGTCCTTGCCTTTTTGCTTGTAGTCTTGTGGTGGAAGATCATCTTGAGCTTGTGTTCCTTTGAAGGAAGGGTCATACTTCTCTTGTTGAGGAACAAACTTTGTCTTGGGGTATTGATCTTCTTCCCATTCAACTCCATTGGCATTGAACTTTCGTTCAAAACCAACACCTTGATTCTTCCGGTGCATTCCTTGCTTGCGCACAATTTCCTCGAATTGCTTACTCCCGGCAAGGCTTTTGTACACTCCTTTCTCTATAATTCCCTTCAATAAGCTATTTTCTTGCTCAAGTGTAACTTGGCTAAGAGAATCATTGTGGAATCAAGAGAACTACTAGAAGCAACAATATTGGATTTAGCATGATCATTGTTACTACTAGAGGAAGAATCTTTCTTATTCTTGTTACTAGTCTTGACTTGAGGCATGTAAGTGGATAAAAGTAAACGCTTGGCAATGTGAGAAGAACTTTTCTTGTGGAGATCATCATTGATTGCTTTTAAGAACTCATGCTCTTGCTCAAGATTAAGATTTTCAAAGCGTAATTTCTCATGAGCTCTTAAAAGTTCTCGATGATCTTTGAAGATAGTTTCATGGGCTAACTTAAGAGTGTTTAGTTCTTTAGTTAGAGCCTCAATCTTCTCCTTATCATTGTCATTCGTTTTAGCATGATTAATTGATATTTCACCATAATATTCATCACTAGAGTTGTCAACAAGCAAATCATCATCACCTAACAAGTCATCTTCATCACTATTAAAGTCAACATACTCGGGGTGTGTTACCTTAGGACCTTTGGCCATGAAGCATCTTCCAATTCCTTCATTTGGTGAGTCAAATATGTCGTAGGAGTTGGTTGACACAAGTGCTAGACCGGCAACACCTTCATCTTGAGTATCTTCGGAGTCGGAGTGATAACTTCTCTCGGAGTGGCTGTCGGAGTCGGAGCCGGATACCCATTCACCAACATGAGCTTGATGTCTTCGCTTTGTGTAGCTCCTTGATGATTTTTCCTTCCTTTCCAAATCCTTGCTTCTTCGTGAGTATCTCCATTCATAACGATCATCTCTACTCCTTCTCTCTCTTGGTGGTGATTCTTTGCTTCTTCTTTTTGGAGAATCTTCTCTTCTCTTGTAGGGAGCCGTACACTCATTGGAATAGTGTCCGGGTCTTCCACAATTGTAGCAGTTTCGCTCTCGACTAGAAGATCTTTTGTCATTGTAGGACCTTGACTTGAAGCTTCTATCTTTGTTTCTACTCTTGTAGAACTTGTTGAAGTTCTTCACCATTAAGCTCAATTCTTCATTGAAGTTTTGTTTCTCACTTGATGATGTGGGGACTTCACATGAGGCTTTGTAGGCACCACTTGATTTGTTGTGAAGTTCTTCTTTATCCTTGAGTGACATCTCATGAGCAAGAATCCTTCCAATCACTTCCGTTGGTTTGAGATCTTTGTAATTGGGCATCATTTGGATTAATGTGCACACGGTATCATATTTCCCATCCAAGGCTCTTAGGATCTTCTTGATGATGAATCTATCGGTCATCTCTTCACTTCCTAAGCCGGCAATCTCATTTGTGATGAGAGCAAGCCTAGAGTACATTTCAGCGACACCTTCACCATCCTTCATCTTGAACTTGTCAAGTTGACTTTGGAGCACATCCAACTTGGATTCCTTGACGGAGTCGGTACCTTCGTGCATATCAATCAAAGTGTCCCAAATTTCCTTTGCATTCTCAAGGTAGCTGATTTTGTTGAATTCTTCGGGGCACAATCCATTGAAGAGAATATCACAAGCTTGAGCATTGTATTGCAACATCTTCAACTCATCCGCGGTAGCTTCACGGTTTGGTTCTCTCCCATCAAAGAACTCACCTTGCAAACCAACACAAACAATAGCCCATACGGCTGGGTTATGTCCAAGAATATGCATTTTCATTTTATGCTTCCAACTAGCAAAATTAGTGCCATCAAAGTAAGGACCTCTACGGTGATAATTTCCCTCGCTAGACGCCATACTCTCCTAGGTTGTGAAACCAAGGCTATGACCACCAAAAGCTATGGAGATCAAGGCAAATGGAGACCAAAGCTCTGATACCACTTGTAGGATCGAAAGTATGTCTAGAGGGGGGTGATTAGACTACTTGACCAAATAAAAACTTAGCCTTTTCCCAATTTTAGTTCTTGGCAGATTTTAGCTATCTTAGGACAAGTCAAGCAATCATCACACAATTCAAGCAAGCATGCAAAGAGTTTATTGGCAGCGGAAAGTAAAGCATGCAACTTGCAAGAATGTAAAGGGAAGGGTTTGGAGGATTCAAACGCAATTGGAGACACGGATGTTTTTCCCGTGGTTCGGATAGGTGGCGCTATCCTACATCCACGTTGATGGAGACTTCAACCCACGAAGGGTAACGGTTGCGCGAGTCCACGGAGGGCTCCACCCACGAAGGGTCCACGAAGAAGCAAACTTGTCTATCCCACCATGGCCATCGCCCACGAAGGACTTGCCTCACTAGCGGTAGATCTTCACGAAGTAGGCGATCTCCTTGCCCTTACAAACTCCTTGGTTCAACTCCACAATCTTGTCGGAGGCTCCCAAGTGACACCTAGCCAATCTAGGAGACACCACTCTCCAAGAAGTAACAAATGGTGTGTAGGTAATGAACTCCTTGCTCTTGTGCTTCAAATGATAGTCTCCCCAACACTCAACTCTCTCTCATAGGATTTGGATCTGATGGAAAGAAGATTTGAGTGGAAAGCAACTTGGGGAAGGCTAGAGATCAAGATTCATATGGTAGGAATGGAATGTCTTGGTCTCAACACATGAGTAGGTGGTTCTTTCTCAGAACATATGAGTTGGAATGATGTATGTGTTCTGATGGCTCTCTCCACGAATGAAGAGGAGGTGGAGGGGTATTTATAGCCTCCACACAAAATTCAACCGTTACACACAATCTACCAATCTCGGTGGGACCGAATCAGAATACTCGGTCTGACCGAAATAGTAAACCTAGTGACCGTTAGGAATTTTGGTGGGACTGACATGCAACTCGGTAGGCCCGATTCGGTTAGGGTTTGGGCATAACGTAATCTCAGTGAGACCGATTGCACAAACTCGGTGAGACCGAGTTTGGCAATTAGCTAACCAGAGAGTTCGTCAGGTAAACTCGGTGGGACCGACTCGCTCTTTTGGTGAGACCGAAAAGTTACAAGAAGGAAACAGAGAGTTTACATTGCAAATTCGGTGGGACCGATTCGCTCTTTCGGTGAGACCGAAAAGTTACGAAAGGGAAACAGAGAGTTTGCAACCCCATCTCGGTGAGACCGAGATCCTTATCGGTAGGACTGAATTGCTAGGGTTTGGCAGTGGCAAATGACAAGTGAAACTCGGTGGCGCCGGATTGTCAGAATCGGTATGACCGAGTTTGGCTTAGGGTTTAGGTCATTTGTGGATATGGGAAAGTAGCTGAGGATTTTGGAGCATATCATTAAGCACATGAAGCAAGATGCTCATTAAGCAACACCTCATCCCTCCTTGATAGTATTGGCTTTTCCTAAAGACTCAATGTGATCTTGGATCACTAAAATATAAAATGAAGAGTCTTGAACTTTTGAGCTTGAGCCAATTCTTTGTCCTTAGCATTTTGAGGGTTCCACTTTCACATCCATGCCATGCCAATCATTGAGCTTTCCTGAAATAATCATCTTGGAATAGCATTAGCTCAATGAGCTATATGTTGTTATGAATTACCAAAACCACCTAGGGATAGTTGTACTTTCAAGGACCCTCGGAGAGAGTTGGGGATTTCGTTATTTTCATATTTGAGTTTTCTCAAATTTTGAAAATAGGATCATTAGATTTTATTTATTTTATCTACAATTATTTCTATTATCAAAATATGAGAGAGGGAATAAAATGACTTTCCCGAAAATAAAGAAATATTGAGGATTTAATAAAAATTCAAATAAGATTTTATTTTGGTTTTATTTGCTATTTTATTTGAATTTAGGAAAAATTGCACGTTTTCAAAAATTGCATTTAGAGCCAAAAAAATGTTCATCCTGTTCTAAATATTTTATTTAGACAGAGAAAATTTGATTTGGCATTTTTAGATTTTATTTATTTTTCTAGATTTTTGTAGGCGCAGAGAAATTGTTTTTTAAAAAAAAAACCACGCCCGACTGGGCCAAGGGCCTAGCCGAGCCAGGCCGGCCCAAGCCGCCGCCTCCTCGCCTGTGCTGCTGCCGGACTCGGGAGGAGATCGAGCCGGAGTCGCCGCCGCCGCCGACCCCCTCCCGAAGCCAGCCGACCCCCCCCCCTCCTTAAATACCACCCCGGGGACCCCCCTGGAGCCCCGAGCCACCGCCGCCGCCCCGCGCCGCCGCAAGCCGCCGCACCGCCGCAAGCCGCCTGCCGCCCCGCCGCCTAGAGCCGCCGCCGCCCCGCGCTGCCCAGAGCCGCCGCCCCGCCGCCTCGCGCCACCTGCCGCCCTGCCGGAGCCCCGCCGGAGAGCCGCCGCCGAGGTAGCCGCCGACCGGTTTTTGAGAAAAAGCCGTTTCAGTTTTTTTTAAAACCCTAGTTTCGTATTTTTTTAAATAGATCGGTTTTTCTCCGGTTTATTTATTTTGTGAGGGCCCGCTCGTCCGTTCGTTTTAACGAACGTGTTTTTCGTTTAGTTTGTGTTAACGAACGTTTGTTCGTTAACCTGTTCGGCGTTTTTCTTTTTCTCAGATTAAATCCGCGGTTTTTCTGATCGCGATCTCTGATCCGATGTTCCTTCCAAAAGGGGCAAGACGCCTGTGTCGGTGACCTCTGTCCATCCAGAGGCACCGGACACTCTGCTGGGAGCGCTTCGCAGCGCTTCCATCGACGAAGAGCACCGCACTATTATGAGTGCGGTGATCCAGAAGGTTCAGTCTGCCAAGAGCGGAATGACTGAAGCCTGTGCCAGCCTTTTGACAGGCTTTGAGGTAAGTATATAGGAAAAATATTACCGCATAGACAGTAGCCCCTGATGCTCTATTCGGTGTTCACAAAGAAAAGCCGAACAGAGGATCAAACAATATCGCAGGAGTCTAATATAAGTATGTCTATATGCGTATGCAGGCTTTGCTGCTGGCCTCTGCCGCACTGACTGCGGAGGTCGCTGCACTGAAGCAGGACCTCGAAGGGTCCAAGGAAGAGCTCAGCCTTGCCAAGAGGCAGCTCGAGGAGAACAAAGGTAAGTAGTACCTAGTCTATGGATATATATAAAAAGAATGCGATTGCAAAATGACGGGATCATCGTAAATTTGCCAGGGGCCACGACCGAGTTGGCGACCCTGAAGCAAGCGCTATCTGAGGCCGAAAACAAAGCGGCCTAGGAGCGCACCGAGCGGGAAAAACAAGAGGCACGGGTAGGTGAGGTGCAGCAGAGCTCCATGCTCTCGTGACGAAGCACGAGGCGTTGGAGCTTGACTTGAAGACGCGAGAGTCCGAGCTTGCCGCGGCCCTTGAGAGTGCAAAGAGTGCCAAGGCCGAAGCCCAAAAGGACCTCCAAGAGATTGATGCGATGAAGAAGATAGCGGCGGGTAAGGCATTCTATATGCAAAGCAAGCATGTGAAAGTGAATTACTTGTTACTTACCTGAATCCGGAGCTCTCTAGGAGCATTCGCAGATTTGCCCCGCAGCGTGTCGGATGCCGCACAATTTTACCAGGCCGAGGAGGGAAGCTCAACGGAGAAGCTATTCTGGTCTTAGTATACTAGGACCGAACACCCGATGCCTCCGAGCGACCAGCTGAAGCAACTGGTCGAGCTGCACAAGGCGGCCGAACAGGCCATGAAGGGCTTTATAGTCCGGATGTGGCCTGGCGACGCCCTTCCCAACAGCTACTTCGGCCTGGTGAGACAGCTTGTGGATGCTTGCCCATGGCTTGAAGTCATCAAGCGGTCCGTCTGCGTCGAAGGTACACGCTGGGCTTTTGCCCGTGTGAAGGTGCAATGGGCCCAGATGGACGTCGTGAAGCTGGTGAAGGAAAGGCCGCCGCAGGGCAAGGAGCATCGCCACCTCGAGATGTATTATGAGGGTGTCCTGAAGGGTGCTCGTCTCGTAGCAGACGAGTGTACGAAAGATGTAATATTTGAGTAAACTTGCTCGTGTGATCCTGTATTATGAAAACTTGTTCATATGCGCTATGCAACGCTTGTCTGAATTTAAAATATTACCTTCTGTTTGGCTGTTTATCAAATCTGGGAGATGGCTAGTCGTCGGTTTCTGCCCCCATGCCACAAGTGCTGGGGTGTTCGAGATAAACCTGAGCACTCTTGTTCCCATTGTTGGGTCCTTCGAGGGAGGTGCTCAGCACAACGAACAAGGCAATCAGACCATAATGCATTATCACTCTCACTTAGCCATAGAATTCTATAATTTTAAATTTTGGCGAAGCCCCTAGTGTTCGGAAGGCCGAATTCGGGGCGCGATACACGCCTTAAGCCGGACAGGGCCGACTCCTCGCTCTAAGCGGCATAAGTCTTTAGGGACTTGAAACCTCTCGAACAGCGACCAGTCTCTCGCCTTATCATGACAGTCAGTTTTAGCTTTCTCTACTGAGGTGCTTAGCCCAACAGAACCGGGGCACAATCACAGTAGTTCTCCCAGTGCTACCTTAGCCAATATAGCGGAACGTAAGGTACCAAAACATGGGAGCCGGGCAAACCCAACTATTGACCCAAGACATGATTCGGAGCTGATGCATATAACGCTATAAGTTTGGGGTGCCGCACTATCGAAAGTGTGCGGACTTCTCATGCCGTATTATGGGGTATGCTTAAGCCCCTAGCATATTGGTCGTACCAGAGTGTACGGGTGCTAGATGTCGTGAATGAACATATATACAAAAAGGAGGAATGCAATAATAGTCTTAATGCTATGCATTGTTTATTCAAAAAGGTGTGTTAAAGCAGAATGATACAAGTAGTTCGATAAGCAAAAAGTAGGACTGTTTGACATGTCCCTTCCAAGGGCAAGCTGAGGGATAGTATTAAAGCAAATATTTCACTCGTTGTCGTAATCCACCTGGGAGTTCTGTGGTGTGATGTAGCTTTCTGCCTCCTTGGTTGCTGCATCATGTGTTCGGAAATCATGCTGCCGGACAGGGTTTCCAGAGATTAAAGTCCTGAAAGAGAAAAATAACAAAGCGGGAAGCCCCTAGTGCAGTTTAAGCCGCGTATTGGGGCATGTCGTAGTTGTGCCCCCCCTCCCCGCCTGTGCCCATGGTATTTTAATGCGTAATTATGTATGCGTGGCACGAATTTCACCATTTGGCTGGGGCCGGGGTGGGGGCCGCATTGCTATGCGAGCTCGGGACATGCCAGGTGGTCCAGTTGCCGATTACTCCGGGCGCGCTTGAAGTTGTCCGGTCCTTAATCGCCGAACTAGTGGATTGCCTTAAGAGGCTGCTTTGCGCTTCTGCTGCGAGGGCAGCAGTGTGCTCCTCCGTGCGGAGAGAGCGCTCTGTGTTTCCATTAACTATGATGACCCCCCGAGGTCCTGGCATCTTGAGCTTGAGGTATGCATAATGCGGTACCGCATTGAATCTTGCAAATGCGGTTCGCCCGAGCAGTGCATGGTAGCCACTGCGGAACGGGACTATGTCGAAGATTAACTCTTCGCTTCGAAAGTTATCCGGAGATCTGAAGACCACTTCCAGTGTTACTGAGCCTGTGCAATGGGCCTCTACACCTGGTATGACGCCTTTAAAGGTCATTTTAGTGGGTTTGATCCTTGAGGGGTCTGTACCCATGTTGCGCATTGTGTCCTGATAAAGCAGGTTCAGGCTGTTGCCGCCGTCCATTAGGACTCGAGTGAGGTGAAATCCGTCAATGATTGGATCTAGGACCAGTGTGGCGAATCCTCCATGACGGATGCTAGTGGGGTGGTCCCTGCGATCGAAGGTGATCGGACAGGAGGACCATGGGTTGAACTTGGGGGCGACTAGCTCCAACGCATATACGTCCCTGAGCGCACGCTTCCGGTCCCTCTTGGGGATGTGGGTTGCGTATATCATGTTCACCGTCCGCACTTGTGGGGGGAACCTCTTCTGTCCTCCGGTGTTCGGCTGCCGGGGCTCCTCCTCGTCATCGCTATGTGACCCCTTATCTTTGTTATCAGCATTTAACTTGCCGGCCTGCTTGAACACCCAACAGTCCCTGTTGGTGTGGTTTCCTGGCTTGTCGGGGGTGCCGTGTATTTGACACGAGCGATCGAGTATACGGTCCAAACTGGACGGGCCCGGAGTGCTTCTTTTGAATGGCTTTTTCCACTGACCGGGTTTAGAGCCTTCGAATCCGGCATTGACTGCCGTGTCCTCGGTATTGTCGCCGTTAATGCAACGCTTATGCTTGTTGCTACATGACCTGCCATTGCCGTCCTTGGTATCCAAAGTACCATGGTTCTTTGATATGTTATTACTGCGAGCCAGCCAGCTGTCTTCTCCCGCGCAAAAGCGGGTCATGAGTGTTGTGAGGGCTGCCATAGATTTCGGCTTTTCCTGACCAAGGTGCCGGGATAGCCATTCGTCGCGGATGTTGTGCTTGAAAGCTGCTAGGGCCTCTGCATAGGGGTGGGCTATATCGGGACGCGGATCGAATGAGTCTTGCCCACTGTGTTCGGCCCGACCGTACTTACTTTTACTGTATCCGGCATGACGATTGTCGTCTCGCATAGTGGCGCGCCCTCGTGATCTGTAGATCGATCTTGCATGTTTTGCTTTGTCCTCCAATACGTCTCGCAGGTCTGGCGTATTTCCCCATGCCTTTTTATTTGAATGACGTCGGGGTGCGGGCTGACCTTTTGGTTGGAATGTCTCTCTGTCGCGGCCACGAGGTGGTCGATCAGCCGCGTCATACGCCGGGGATGTAGGTTTTGGTGCTTCCTCCTCCAGTCGGGGTAGCAACCTGCATTTTGGGTAACTCTTGGAGGGGCATTCGAGTTTATACTCTTTGGCCGCCAGGACTTCAGTCCATCTGTCAGCTAGCAAATCTTGATCGGCTTGAAGCTGCTGCTGCTTTTTCTTAAGGCTATTTGCTGTGGCTATAAGCCCGCGCTTGAAGCGCTCTTGTTCGACGGGATCCTCTGGCATGGCGAATTTGTCATCGCCGAGGCTTGCCTCGTCTTCGGAGGGGGGCATGTAATTATCATCCTCCGCCACTCCATCTGCTGCTCTCTCAGGAGGGCTGGCTCCTCCATCCTCCTGCTCTAAATCTTGCTGGAGGGGATTGTTGTTGTCTTCGGCACTGTCCGGAGTGCTATTATCTCCGGTGCCGGTATCACCACTTTTGCCTTGGCGGGACTTAGAGCAGCGCCGCTGACACCGGCGCTTGGGTTGCTTCTTGGAGGGGTCATCCTCCGTTGTCTCGTCGCCATTGCCTTCTTTGGGTGTGTCCACCATGTATATATCGTATGATGAGGTGGCTGTCCAGTGCCCTGTGGGCAGTGGTTCCTCTTCGACTCCCGCATCGTCGTCCATACCGTCGATGTCTTCAGAGTCGAAGTCGAGCATGTCGGTTGAGTCATCGACAGTGGCTACTAAGTAGGTGGTGGGTGGGCGGCGAATTTCTTCGTCATCCGCATCCCAATCCTGCCGGACGTAGTTCGGCCAGGATCCTTCTGACAAGGAAAGAGACCTTAATGAGTTCAGTATGTCGCTGAAGGGCGAGTGCTGAAAAATATCCGTGGAGTAAACTCCATGATCGGCGCCCAATCGGATTTGATAGGAACGGGCGCATGCAGTCGGTTCAGATTCTGTGGCCGAAGAAGGATCTGGCAGTTTGGCAACACGGCTCTCATGAAGGGTAAGGTCGATATTCGGCTCGACCGCCGCAGAGGGTACGACCTCCGTGACGGGGTCTATCCACCCGTCCACAGATGGCGAAACTGGCTCTGAATTGAGGGTCAGAGCGGCTGCCGGTGCGATCTCCTAAATACGGTCCGATGGTAGAGCTAAATCGTACTCATCGTGACCGCGTGACGCACAAGGCAGGGGCTCGAATCCATCGAAGATCAAGTCTCCGCGGATATCGGCTGTGTAGTTTAAGCTTCCAAACCTGACCTGGTGGCCAGGGGCGTAACTTTCGATCTGCTCCAGATGGCCAAGCGAGTTGGCCCGTAGTGGGAAGCCGTCGAACACAAAGATCTGCCCGGGGAGAAAAGTCTCACCCTGGACTGCATTGCTATAAATGATCGTAGGAGCCATCGAGCCTAACGGCGACGACACAAAGGAACTCTCAATGAAAGCACCAATGTCGGTGTCAAAACCGGCGGATCTCGGGTAGGGGGTCCCGAACTGTGCGTCTAAGGCGGATGGTAATAGGAGGCAGGGGACACAATGTTTTACCCAGGTTTGTGCCCTCTTGATGGAGGTAAAACCCTACGTCCTGCTTGATTTATTCTTGATGATATGAGTATTACAAGAGTTGATCTACCACGAGATCGGAGAGGTTAAACCCTAAAAGCTAGCCTATGGTATGATTGTATGTTGTCCTACGGACTAAACCCTCCGGTTTATATAGACACCGGAAAGGGCTAGGGTTACACAAGGTCGGTTACAAAGGAGGAGATATACATATCCGTATTGCCTAGCTTGCCTTCCATGCCAAGTAGAGTCCTATTCGGACACGAGACGAAGTCTTCAATCTTGTATCTTCATAGTCCAACAGTCCGGCCAAAGGATATAGTCCAGCTGTCTGGAGACCCCCTAATCCAGGACTCCCTCACCCATTGTATCTTGTTCACTTTGCATGTTATGCATCTTTACATGATTTTGCCATGCAATTGTGACCCTTGCTTGCATCTACCCACGATTCACCATTTTACGACTCCTATGTGTATTTGCATGCTTGGTGGAGATCCTTGTTGCTATTGCCATGTTTATCATGTGCCTCATGCTATTGTTGCTTGTTGTGTTGGGAGAGTCATGATGTCCAGGGGCGGACCCAGAGTAAAAACTACCCGGGTGTCCACATAGAAGAACACATGTCTACATATCAAACAATTCAATGACCTACATACTAAACCAATAAGTAAGTGCAAATTGTACCCGGTGCCGGTGACACCAGCTAGTTGTACATAGCACCCCTGATGATGTCCCATTGCTATTTACATATGGCCTCTCACCAATACATTGATGATATTTTGCTCATATCTTGCTTCCATACTTGTGATATGTCGTGTGCATTATGTATGCCCCCCATTTGCACACATGACATGCTTGCCATGATTACTCCTAGTATGTTGCATCTTTGCACTACTAGCTTGCTTGAGTTGATCACTATGATTGATTGATTTGTCGCATCACCCATGTTCCATTCTTACTCGCTTTCCTGGGTTGATGACATATATGTTCATGCCTCTCACATGATACATCTTGTTCATTGTCGCTTGCCTCCAATTGTTGCATGTATGCTTATCGATCTCGGAGACTTGGACATATTACTTGTGATGCATGCTTGTTTCCTTGAACCTATTGTATTTGGTTGTTCTCGCATCATATGCCTCCATACTATGAAATGCTCCCTTGTCCTTTCTTATGATGAGCATGATGCATACACTTGTTGGGTATCTTACCACCCGAATGATAGGTTTTGCACTTCCGCTAACCTCATTTGTTTTTGCGAGTGTTTGTCATGTTCTTTCCTTTTGAAGGATTTACAAGGTGGTACCATCACGAGACATATTGGTTATGTGAAGGCATACAAGATGCGCAACTCCAACATCCTTGGGACATTTCTAAAGGTGACCTCCTTCCCTTTGAGCCATCCTCAAATACGCATATTGGATGGGTCACTCTTTCATTGTTGTCTCCTTGTTGTCTACATGATACATCTCACGAACGGAGGACAGACATTGGAGATTGGCTCTATAGACCTTCAAACTGAGGAGCACTCGGACTTCGTGGGTGCGCCACCGGACCACCACTTCTACCATGACATCGAGCTATGGTACAATAATCCCCATGAAAAATTTCCATCTTATGCATGGATTGACTCACATCATGATTGCCTTTTTGCATCTTGTATTCCCATGTCATCCATGATATATGAGGTTGTGCATTTCCTTAGCAAATTTGTTGTGATCTTTCTTGATGGCATATTCATACATCATGATCATATTACCCATCATCAATTGCATGATCACATACTCATATTGAGCATCCATTGCCATATTCATGATATTGATAAACCGTCTCTCTATGACATCATTTTGCACCGTGGTTGCATTGATCGTATTCACAACACATTTGTGTGCGCAATGAATGTTTTTGCTCCCATGAATGCCTTGCATACCATTCCATATCTTTTAGATAAGCTTCATGCACCTTGTCATGATCAATCTTGTTGCACAGACTCTTTCTTACATGATGGACACTTTGTGCACGCTAACCATTGTATTTCTGAGTGTCGTTTGTGTTTGCTTTTCTTGCATGTATACCACTACGGCGACACCTTGGAATACTTGGGTTGCGCAATGTCTTCAACTCCGTCCAACTACAAGTTAGTCCACAACAACCGTTTCCATGGTGATGAGGATCACGATCCGAGGTCGGATCTTCCCCAAGGGAGGGGAGATGATGCGGAGCATCCTACGATCATCCCCATGTACACTCGAGCATACGCCATTGGACCTAAGGTGAACTCACTCCTTTACGAATCTTCCCTTTCCGCATGTAAGACATGGATGCTACTTCAAGCGCGGACCTTGTGCATACTCAGGTACACCCGAGGAGACCAAGGAGAGCCCAAGGAACAAGGCCAAGTGTGTGCGGGAGCAAAGGAAGGATAAGGAAGAAGAGCCAGCTGCTACAGGCCCCGGACATCCGGCCCCAGCCAGGACATCCGGCCCTACCCCCGGAAATCCGGCCCCTTCCTATCCAAAGAGCTCCAGAAGCGACCCCGACAGCCCGGACATCTGGCCCCATGCCCCGGACATCCGGCTCCTCCCAAAGCCCCGGACATCCGGCCCCTTTGCCCAGAAATCCGGAGCACGCTAACCAGAGAGTAGAAGAATCGGGCAACTCCAGCCCGGACATCCGGCAAGAGGCCCAGACATCCGGCTCTTCGTGAGCCGCCGGACATCCGGCACCTGCCTGTGCGCAGAGATCGGGCCAAGGGCCCATGTATCCCCCCTCTCACTTACCCCTTCGTGGGCTAGCACTATATATACTCCCCCATCTCCTCCTAGTTAGGGTTAGCATTGTGATAGCTCTTTTGAGAGATAGAGCTTTTCTCATCCATATCGGATCTACTCCACAAGAGAGACCGTGACCCCTCTTCGGAGAAGATCCACCTTGGATTCAAGACCCCTTTATGGGAAGATCCCCTTGTGGATTCAAGACCTCTTCACGGAGAAGAACCGGCTACCCTTTGTATCGTCCCTTGTTGGATTTGGATTGTGTATCTCTTTGTGTTTCGAGGATCTAGCACATGTGTGACCATATCTTGTTGGTTTTAGTGTTTCTCCCATGTTTCCCCTCGTGATTCCCCTCGTTTTCCCCCGCGTGTTCTTTGCGGGATCCGCTCCTTTCGTGAAAGATCGGCCACATAGGGTTCTACCCTACATCACAAATGAAGAACATGCAAGAAACTAAGATTGTAATCTGGATATTGCGAATATAAGATGAAAGCTTTATTGATGAAGGTGGGGTTCTGTGATGTCTTTGTTTGGTCGTTGAACACAAACGAAGTACGTGAAGTTGCAGCTATGGCAAACTTTTAATCTAAACAAAACCCAAAGTCTAAACGACGCCCTAAGGGCTGTATATATGGAGGAAGGGGGAGGGGGATTTCGTGGCCCTTGGAGGAGCGATCCGAAACCAACCCTAACTCTTGTTTCCCCACACATACGGATTCTAAAAATAGCATATACTTAAGTATTTCGAAAATACATGGGCCTGGCCCAATAATAAGGTGACGCAGCACCTAGAATAGCCTCTAGACGAAATTTATGAAGTGGCATCTTGTATATTTCATCCAAGACATCATGCACTCCTTATGGTGGCTTTAAAGTCCTGAAATATTCACTTGTAACTCCGTTCTTGTTCCCCTTGAGCATGCCATCATCTCCATTCTTGGTCTTGCTCTAGTGTTCATCCCTCTTATCCATGCCAGGCCCTTCATTTTAAGCAAAACAAATGTATCCAATTTAGGCAGCATCATATTCTTATGAACTTTCGAATCATTACCAAGAAACGAAAGTACCTGATAATTTAATTGGCATGCGCGAGATCTAGTAATTGGTCTAGTATGTATAGCAGCATGGGTTGTGGGTGTAACAATGGTATTGATGTCCTCATCAGTTGCTACCATCATATTTCAACTCAGCTTTCTCTAGGAACGCATTAAAATAAAAGGGAACGGTAGCACGGGCCATTGATCTACAACATAGATATGCAAAAACTATCAGGACTAAGTTCATGTTAAATTAATTTCAATTAATCATATTACTTAATAACTCCCACTTAGATAGACATCCCTCAAGTCATGTAAATGATACGTGATCCAAATCAACTAGACCATCTCTGATCATCACGTGAGATGGAGTAGTGATCAATGGCGAACATCTCTATGTTGATCATATCTACTATATGATTCGTGTTCGACATTTTGATCTCCAGTGTTCCGAGGCCATGTCTGTACATGCCAGGCTCATCAAGTTTAACCCGAGCATTCCGCTTGTGCAAAACTGTCTTGCACCCGTTGTATGTGAACGTGGAGTCTATCACACCCGATCATCATGTGGTGTCTCAACACGACGAACTTTCAGAACGGTGCATACTCGGGGAGAACACTTATACCTTGAAATTTTAGTTAAGGTATCATCTTATAATGCTACCACCGTACTAAGCAAAATAAGATGCATAAAAGATAAACATCACATGCAATCAAAATATGTGCCATGATATGGCCATCATCATCTTATGCTTTTGATCTCCATCCCCAAATCAATGTCATGATCTCTATCGTCACTAGCTTGACACCTTGATCTCCATCGTAGTGTCGTGGTCGTCTCGCCAACTATTGCTTCTACAACTATCGCTAACGCATAGTAATAAAGTAAAGCAATTACATGGCGTTCGCATTTCATACAATAAAGAGACAACCATAAGGCTCCTGCAGGTTGCCAGCAGCTTTTAGAAAACATGGTCATCTCATACAATAACTTATATCACATCATGTCTTGACCATATCACATCACAACATGCCCTGCAAAAACAAGTTAGACATCCTCTACTTTGTTGTTGCAAGTTTTACGTGGCTGTTACGGGCTTCTAGCAAGAACCATTCTTACCTACGCATCAAAACCACAACAGTGATTTATCAAGTTTTCTCTTTTAATCTTCAACAAGGACCGGCCACAGTCAAATTCGATTCAATTAAAATTGGAGAAACAGACACCCGCCAGCCACCTTTATGCAAAACTAGTTGCATGTCTCTTAGTGGAACCGGTCTCATGAACGTGGTCATGTAAGGTTTGTCCGGCCGCTTCATCCAACAATACCGCCGAATCAAAATAAGACATTGGTGGTAAGCAGTATGACGATCACTGCCCACAATTCTTTGTGTTCTACTCATGCATATCATCTATGCATAGACCTTGCTCTGATAACACTATTGGGAAACGTAGCATGCAATTTCAAAAAAAATCCTACGCTCACGCAAAATCTATCTAGAAGATGCATAGCGACGAGAGGGGGAGAGTGTGTCCATGTACCCTTGTAGAACGAAAGTGGAAGCGTTTGACAACACGGTTGATGTAGTCGAACTTCTTCTAGATCCGATCGATCAAGCACCGAACATACGACACATTCGAGTTCTACACATGTTCAGCTTGATGACGTTCCTCGTCCTGTTGATCTAGCAAAGGTGTCGAGGAAGAAGATGAGTTCCGTCAGCACGATGGTGTGGTGACGGTGATGGTGAAGTGATCCGCGCAAGGCTTCGCCTAAGCACTACGAAGATATGACCGGAGGCGTAAACTATGGAGGGGGCGCCGCACAAGGCTAACAATTGTTGGTGTGTGTTCTAGGGGCCCCCTCCCCACATATATATAGGTGGGAGGGGGAGGGGAACAACCTTGGGGCGCCCCAAGTAGGAAGAGAGGGGAGAGGAAAGGAAGGGGGAGGCCAACTCCCCTCTTTCCTTCTGCCACTTGGCCGATGGCCTAGGAGTGGTGCGCCAGCCCCTTGTGAGATGGTGTGCCCCTTCCCCTTTGGCCCATGTGTCCCATTAACCTCCCGGGGTGTCCGGTAACCCCTCCGGTACTCCGATAAATATCCAATATACTCCGGAACAGTTCTAGTGTCCGAATACTATCGTCCTATATATATAAATCTTTACCTCTCGACCATTTCGAGACTCCTCGTCATGTTCGTGATCTCATCTGGGACTCTGAATAACATTCGGTCACCGAATCACATAACTCACATAATACTAAATCGTTATCGAACGTTAAGTGTGCTGACCCTACGGGATCGAGAACTATGCAGACATGGCCGAGACACCTCTCCGGTCAATAACCAATAGCGGAACCTAGATGCTCATATTGGCTCCTACATATTCTATGAAGATGTTTATCGGTCCAACCGTTATGACAACATACATTATTCCCTTTGTCATCGGTATGTTACTTGCCCGAGATTCGATCGTCGGTATCTTCATACCTAGTTCAATCTCGTTACTGGCAAGTCTCTTTACTTGTTCCGTAATACATCATCCCATAACTAACTCATTAGTCACTTTGCTTGCAAGGCTTCTTTTGATGTGTTTTACCGAGAGGGCCCAGAGATACCTCTCCGATACTCGGAGTGACAAATCCTAATCTCGATCTATGCCAACCCAACAAACAACTTTGGAGATACCTATAGAGCATCTTTATAATCACTCAATTACATTGTGACATTTGATAGCTGATGCCTACTATGCAACCTTCTTCTTGTAGACTCGTTTTGGGCCTCCAAGCGCAGGGTTTTGTAGGACAGTAGCAAATTTCCCTCAAGTGGATGACCTAAGGTTTATCAATCCGTGGGAGGCATAGGATGAAGATGGTCTCTCTCGAACAACCCTACAACCAAATGATAAAGAGTCTCTTGTGTCCCCAACACACCTAATACAATGGTAAATTGTATAGGTGCACTAGTTCGGCGAAGAGATGGTGATACAAGCGTAATACGGATAGTAGTTATAGGTTTTTGTAAGATGGAAATATAAAAACTGCAAGGTAACTAGTAGCAAAAGTGAGCGAAAACGGCATTGTAATGCTTGAAAACAAGGCCTAGGGTTCATACTTTCACCAGTGCAAGTTCTCTTAATAATGGTAACATAATTAGATCATATAACAATCCCTCAAGGTGCAACAAAGAGTCACTCCAAAGTCACTAATAGTGGAGAACAAACAAAGAGATTATTGTAGGGTATGAAACCACCTCAAAGTTATTTCTTCTGATCGATCTATTGGGCTATTCCTATAAGTGTCACAAATAGCCCTGGAGTTCATACTAAAATAACACCATAAGACACACATCAACCAAAACACTAATGTCACCTAGATACTCCAATGTCATCACAAGTATCCATGGGTTTGAGTATACGATATGCATCACACAATCTCAGATTCATCTATTCAAACCAACACAAAGAACTTCCAAGAGTGCCCCAAAGTTTCTACCGAAGAGTCAAGACAAAAATGTGTGCCACCATTACAAGAAGGTAGAGGGGGAGAAACACCATATGATCCAACTATAGTAGCAAAGCTCGCGGTACATCAAGATCATGCCATATCAAGAACACGAGAGAGAGAGAGAGAGAGATCAAACACATAACTACTGGTACATACCCTCAGCCCCGAGGGTGAACTACTCCCTCCTCGTCATGGAGAGCGCCGGGATGATGAAGATGGCCACTGGTGATGATTCCCCCTCCGATAGGGTGCCGGAACAGGGTCTCGATTGGTTTTTGGTGGCTACAGAAGCTTGCGGCAGCGGAACTCCTGATCTAGGTTTTGTTCTGGGGGTTTTGGGATTTATAAGAGGTGTTGGCGTTGGGTACAAGTCAAGGGGGCCCACGAGGCGGCGACAAGGACGGGGGGGCGCGCCCTAGGGGGGGCGCCCTCCACCCTTGTGGTGGCGGCGGGACTCTTCCCCGATATCTTCTCGTTCCAGTATTTTTTATATTTTCCAAAAATATTCTCCGTAAATTTTCAGGCGAATTGGAGTCCGTTTGATATTTCTTTTCTGTGAAACTCAAAAACAAGGAAAAAACAAAAACTGGCACTAGGCTCTAGGTCAATAGGTTAGTCCCAAAAATCATATAAAATAGCAGGTAAATGCATATAAAACATCCAAGATAGATAATATAATAGCATGGAATAATAAAAAATAATAGATACGTTGGAGATGTATCAAGCATCCCCAAGCTTAATTCATGCTCGTCCTTGAGTAGGTAAATGACAAAAACGGAATTTTTGATGTGGAATGCTATCAAGTACACAAGTTTGATCAATGATAATTTCAATCACTTTTTCTAGCATCATTATATATCATAACAGTAGTTCATGTCATAAAGCTTCTCATGATCAAGTAGCAAGCTATTCACATGTTAAAGCATAGATCATAAACTTTCTTGAAAGCTAACAAACTATGTTCTCAGTCATCAAACAATTGTAATTCATCTTATTTTCAGGAAGGGTCTATGTAAGAGCTTTGATTTAGCAAATCCCACATACTCAACTATCATATAGTCTTCCATGATTGCTACCACTCAAAGCATATTTTTAGAACAAATAGCATCCATTGAACACATAGAAAGATAGGTGCTTAATGTTTCGCCTCCCAACTTACTTATCATATAGATAATTGTCAACAGTAATAATTCATGATCAAATATATTTGAATGGCCATATATGCTTAAATCATTCCCCATCACATGATGCTTGCCAACTGAAGAGTAGGTTGGAATGAGAAGGAATACTACCGACTCTTGCATAAAAGTAAAAGATAGGCCCTTCGTAGGGGGAAGCAGGGATTTGCAGAGGTGCAAGAGCTCGAAGCTTTTAAAACAGAGATGAAAATAATTTTGAGAGGTATGCTTTCATTGTGAACATAACAACCAAGAGTTCCCAATATCTTTCATACTAGATACATTATAGGCAGTTCCCAAACAGAAAGGTAAATATTTAACTCCCCATCCACCAACAATTACATTCCACGGCTAGTCCAAAACAACGGGTACCATCCAACTATCAACAATCCCGGGGGATTTTGTTTAATTAATTTGCAATTTTATTTTTGATCTTTTGATCATAGGTCTGGGCATCCGAATTACCAACCACTCACTCACTCGTGAATGATAAGTGAATAAACACTCATCGTGAGAATAATCCACCTATCATGGAAGATACTGACAGCCCCTAGTCGCTACATGAGCATTTCGGGCATACAAAACAGATTATTATTTGAAAGTTTAGAATTTGGCACATGCAAATTTACTTGGAACGGCAAGTAAATACCACATATAGGTAGATATGGTGGACACTCATGGAAGAAACTTGGTTCAAGTATTTTGGATGCGCAAGCAGTATTCCCGCTTAGTACAAAAAATTTGGCGGGCAAAAGATTCTAAATAGCAAGCACCACATGTTGGAGGATCCAATATAACTTCTATACAAATATACCCAAGCATAACTCATTATGTTGTCTTGCTTGTCCAACTTCAACTAATTTGCTCAAGTTTAAAAATAATTAATGGGGCTCACAATCATAGAAGATGTCCAAGATAGTATATTTATATGTGAAATCTCTCTTCATTCAATATTCTTTCATGAATTGTTTAAGTGACCAATACTAAGTTTCCTAACTTTCAATAAACTTACCACCTCTACTTCTTATATGTAAAGTCATTACTCCCCATGGGATAAGCATGTGAAGCATATATAATTTTAGATTTATGATATTCAATTCATTCAACCATTTACTCATAGGATATAAGTGAAGCACGTGAGTAAATGACAAACTACTCCAAAAGATATAAGTGAAGATCAATGAGTAGTCAAATAATTGTTTAGCTATGTGAGGACTCTCTCTCTCATTTAAGTATTTCAGATGCTAATATTTTATTCAAACAGCAAGAAAATCCTAATAAAATAAAATAACGCTCCAAGCAAAACACATACCATGTGGTGAATAAAAATATAGCCTCAAGTAAAGTTACCCATGAACGAAGACGAAAGAGGGGATGCCATCCGGGGCACCCCAAGCTTAGGCTCTTGGTTGTCCTTGAATATTACCTTGGGGTGCCTTGGGCATCCCCAAGCTTAGGCTCTTGCCACTCCTTATTCCATAGTCCATCGAATCTTTACCCAAAACTTGAAAACTTCACAACACAAAACTTCACAAAAAACTCATAAGCTCCGTTACTATAATAAAGCAAATCACCACTTAGGTACTGTCAAGACAAGATTCATGATTTTTCTCACATGATGCCTACTATACCCTATCATTTCTAAAATTTATATTAAGCAATATAAGCCATAGAAACTAGAAAACAAGCAAACTATGCATCGAAAACAGAATCAGTCAAAAACAGAACAGTCTCTAGTAATCTGTAACTCTCGAATACTTCTGTTACTACAAAAATTCTGAAAAATTAGGACACACTAAGTAATTTGTTTGTTAATCTTCTACAAAAAGAATCAATATTTTATCGCACTTTTGTTAAAAATAAGAATTGTTTTCCTGAGCACAAAGGTTTCTGTTTTTCAGCAAGATCAAATCAACTATCACCGTAAGCCATCCCAAAGGTCTTACTTGGAACTTTATTGAAACAAAAGCTATAAAACATGATTACTATAGTAGCATAATCATGTGAACACACAAAAACTGTAGGTATAAATGTTGGGTTGTCTCCCAAAAAGTGCTTTTCTTTAATGCCTTTTCATCTAGGCATGATGATTTCAATGAGAATTGAAACACAAAGAGAGCATCATGAAGCATATGACAAGCACATTTAAGCCTAACCCGCTTCCTATGCATAGGGATTTTTTGAACAAACAACTTATGGGAACAAGAATCAGTTAGCATAGAAAGACAAAACAAGCATAACTTCCAGATTTTCAACACATAGAGAGGAAACTTGATATTATTGCAATATGTAGAAGCATATGCTACTCTCTCATAATAATTTTCAGTAGCATCATGAAATAATTCAACAATATAACTATCACATAAAGCATTATTTTCATGATCTACAAGCATAGAAATTTACTACTCTCCACAGAAGCAAAATTCTTCTCATTCATAGTAGTGGGAGCAAACTCAACAAAATAACTATCATGTGAGGCAAATCCAATTGAAAATTAAAATCATGATGACAAGTTTCATGGTTATCATTATTCTTTATAGCATACATGTCATCACAATAATCATCATTGATAGCAACTTTGTTCTCATAATCAATTCGAGCCTCTTCCGAAATAGTGGATTCATCATTAAATAAAGTCATGACCTCTCCGAAACGACTTTCATCAACATAATCATCATAGATAGGAGGCATGCTATCATCATAATACATTTGCTCATCAAAACTTGGGGGACAAAAAATATCATCTTCATCAAACATAGCATCCTCAAGCTTATGGCTTTGCATATCTTTAGCATCATGGGTATTCAAAAAATTCATACTAACAACATTGAAATCATGCTTATCATTAAAAAATTTAGTGCTAAACATTTTATTGACTTCTTCTTCTAACATTTGAACACAATTTTCCTTTCCATCATTTTCAAGAAAGACATGATAAAGACAAAGCATATGAGCCAACCTCAATTCCATTTTTGGATTTTTCTTTTATAGACTAAACTAGTGATAAAACAAGAAACTAAAAGATTCAATTGCAAGATCCAAAGATATACTTTCAAGCACTAACCTCCCCGGCAACGGCGCCAGAAAAGAGCTTCATGTCAACTACGCAACCTTCTTTTGTAGACACGTGTTGGGTGACAACCCACAAGTATACGGGATCACAACAGTTTTCGAGGGTAGAGTATTCAACCCATATTTATAGATTCGACACAAGGGGAGCCAAAGAATATTTGAAGGTATTAGCAGCTGAGTTGTCAATTCAACCACACCTGGAGATTAATTATCTGCATCAAAGTGATCAGTACCAAAGTAGTTTGGTAGTTTTGATAATAGTGACAACAGCAATGGTAACAGTAACAGTGATAGCAGTCGTTTTGTAGCAAGTGCAACAGTAATGATAGTAGTAGTAACTTAGCAAGAACAATATAAGATAAATTTGTAGGCATTGGGTTGGTAATTTGTTGTGTGATATTCATGATGTGATAGTCATAACCTAGGGTGATATGGCACTAGCTCCAGTTCATAAATATAATGTAGGCATGTATTACGTAAATAGTCATACATGCTTATGGAAAGAACTTGCATGACATCTTTTGTCATACCGTCCCGTGGGATCAGGGTCCAATTGGAAACTAAGGGATATTAAGGCATCCTTTTAATAGAGAACCGGAACAAAGCATTAACACTTGGTGAATACATGAACTCTTCAAACTACGGTCATCACCTGGAGTGGTCCCGACTATTGTCACTCTGGGGTTGCCGGATCATAGCATGTAGTAGGTGACTATAACTTGCAAGATCGGATCTAGAACATGGATATAATGGTGATAACATAAAGGGTTCAGATCTGAAATCATGGCACCCGGGCCCAAAGTGACAAGCATTAAGCATGGCAAAGTCATAGAAACATCAATCTCATAACATAGTGGATACTAGGGATCAAGCCCTAACAAAACTAACTATATTACATGATGAATCTCATCCAACTCCTCACCGACTAGCGAGCCTAAGAAGGAATTACTCACTCCCAGTGGGGAACATCATGGAACTGGCGATGGAGAGAGGTTGGTGATGATGAAGAACGAAGATCCCCCTCTCTGGAGCCCCAAACAGACTCCAGATCTGGCCTCCCGATGAATAACAACAGGTGACAGCGGCTCCGTCTTGTGGATCACGATAATTCTTCTCCCTGATTTTTCTGGAAAAAAGAGGATTTTATAGCGTCGGTTTTAGGGTCTGCGGGGCCACCAGGTGGGGACAACCCACCTGGGCACGCCAGGAGGGGGCGTGCCCTGGTGGGTTCTGCCCACCTAGGTGCCCCCCTCTGGTGGATCTTGGCTCCAAAAATTCTCTTTATCAATATAAACATTCCTCGCAAAGTTTCGTTCCATTCCGAGAACTTTTATTTCTGCATAAAAACAACACCATGGTAGTTTGCTGAAAACAGCGTCAGTCCGGGGTTAGTTTCATTCAAATCATGCAATTTATAGTAGACAATAGTGGTATCTCGCTAGCCCTTTCTGAGACCGCAAAACATAAATGTAGAGCACCTCCAAAGTTCAAGCAGCGACTAAACATTGTAATTCATGGTAGAAAAGATCCAGTCATGATGCACCCAACATTAGCTACACACAATGCATCAGCATGACAACAGTGCTCTCAGGTTCTGGCGCTTATTTTAGAGGGTGATGACACAACATAAAAGTAAATAGATAGTCCCTTCACAGAGAGAAGCAATGATTTACAAAGGTGCCAGAGCTCAAGTTTTTTAAAACACAGGTAAATGATATTTTGAGACATGCACCCTCCTTGTTTACTTCACGACCATCAATTATCAATATCTTCCATGCTAAGCACGCTAGTGGTGGTTCCCAAGCTATAAAAGTGAAAACTTTTGACTGCATTGGGAGTTTTTGTTTGATTATTTGTAAGCTTTTTCTGTTTGCAGTTTGGGACTGGGCATCCCTATTACCGCCCTTTTCTCGTGCGATGGCGAGTGAATAAACACTCGACCTGAGAATAAACCGCTTAGCATGGAAGATACCGACCACCTCCTGTCGTTCCATGAACGATCTAGGCACACAAAAGGATAATTATTAGAAATTTTTGAGAGGTGGCACATGCAAATTTACTTAGGACGGCAGGGTAATACCGCATATAGGTACGTATGGTGGACTCATCTTGAATAACTTGGGTTCAAGGTTTTTGATGTGCAAGCAGAATTCCCACTTAGTACAGGAGAAGGCTAGCAAATAGATTGAGAAGCGGCCAGCTACAGAGCAACAACGGTCATGAACATGCATCATGCATAAGTAACATTGGACACTAGCATGAGTAGGATATGAACACCATGAACATAAATATCATAGAGGCTATGTTGGTTTTGATTCAACTACATGCATGAACATGTGCCAAGTCAAGCCACTCGAACATTCAGAGGAGGATGCCATATCATCATACTACATCACAATCATTTTAACGCAATGTTGATATCCAAGATAAATCATTATCCACTCCTAGCTACTTATGCATGGCATGAGAAACTATAATCTCTAATTGTCATTGCAAACATGTTTAATCATAATGGGCTGAATCATGGATACTAGGTTAAACATATTTACACAAACAGAACAAGTCGAGTTCATACCCGTTCCTCTCTGCCACGACCAGATCATCGAATATCACCATTATTGCCTTTCACTTGCACGCCCGGACGATGTAAAAATAGCAATAGTGCACGAGTGCGTGGACTAAGCTGGAATCTGCAAACATTTTATTCAAGAGGATAAGACAAGGTGAAATGGGCTCTTTGTTAGATCAACAATTATGCATATGAGATCCACTCAACATTTTCATCATGGTCTTCTCCTCGTCACAACTCGAATAAAAAGAAAGAAGTTCAAGGAAACACACTGAAATATTTTTGGAATTTTTTGGTTTTCTTGAACAAGCAAATAAAAGGAAAAGCAAAAATGAGAAAAATTATTTACATGGGAAAGCTCCCAACAACAAGAAGAACAAGGAAATATTTTTGGGTTTTCTTTTTAGTGCAACAGCTAAGCATGTATAGAAAGTAAACTAGCTACAACTATTTTTTTGCTTTTTTGTAAGGTTTTTCAAACACACAAGAAGAAAGCAAGAAAATAAAATTAAGCATGGATGATACAATGAAAAAGTGTGGACACCGGCAACTGAAATGAAATGTGTGAACAAGAATGTAATATTGGTGGAAAACATGTACTCCCCCAAGCTTAGGATTTTTGCCTAACTTGGTAGCCAATCAGTAGCCTGGATAGTAGTCGGAGTGGTAGCTCACGGATGCTCTCGGTGCGGATGCCTCGGCCTGCCATGCCGCCTCGACCGCAGCATTATGGGCTCGGGCCTTGCTCTCAAGGACGAAATACCTTCCCTTGCTGTGATAATCAAAAAGAGCAGGCGCATGCAAATATGTGTGCACAACAGACACTTGGTTAAACAACAAGTTATAAGTGAAATTATGAATATTTCCTTTAAGGTGGAACATCCCAAATTTTCAATTTGGAAAGTTATACATTAGATCATCATTGCATATCATAATTTTTTGTTTTTTGGTTTTGATCCTAGAAATTCTACGCAACTCAAAGACCCATGGAGAGAGTTGGGGATTTCGTTATTTTCATATTTGAGTTTTCTCAAATTTTGAGAATAGGATCATTTGATTTTAATTATTTTATCGTCAATTATTTCTATTACAAAAATATGAGAGAGGGAATAAAATGACTTCCCAAAATAAAAAAATATTGAGGATTTAATAATAAAATCAAATAATATTTTATTTCGGAGTTTTTTGTTATTTTATTTGAATTTCAGAAAAATGTGCGTTTTTCAAAATTGCATTTAGGCCCCAAATAAATGTTCACCTGGTGCGACTTGATTTTAGAAGCCCAGAAAATTTTATTTCGGGATTTTTGGAGTCCGTTTAGTATTTCTTTTATTTGTTTTTCTGCGCGGAATAATTTAAAAAAAACGAAACCGACCTACGGGTCGTGTTAGGCCCGGACTCCTCCGGGGCCGGCCTTTAAAAGCCGGGGCACCCGACCCCGCAGCACACCGAGCCGCCCCGCCGCCCGAACCCTAGCGCCCCGCCGCCCCGCCGCTGCCCCGCCGCCGACTGCCGCCGCCGGAGCCCGCTGCCGCTGTCGGAATTGCCGATAGATTTTTTTTTCCGAAAAACCGTTCGGTTTTTTCGGCGGTTTTGTCGTTTTTTTAGTTTCAGTTTTTTTAATAGATCGGTTTTTCCGATTTATTTAATTAGCGAGCGTTCGTCCGTTCGTTCGTTCGTTCTAGCGAACGTTCACCGTTTTTCTTCTTCTCGGATTAAATCCATGATTTTTCTGATCGCGATTCCTGATCCGATTTTCGTTTTAGTATAACTTTTCGCTCGTTTATTGGAATCAAGCGATTCAAGTGCCTGGAGTTTCGTCTCGAAACCCTCTATCCGTTTAACCAACTTAAACAAGTTTTTGCCAATATAAAAATTGCCCTAGATCCAGAATAGTAAATGAAGCCTGTTTCTTTTGCCGTTTGACTTTCGTTGCTCCGTTTGATTTGATTCTTTTTGCAAACCGGAGTTCTTAAGTTGAACTTTCTGGTTAGATCTCTTATTTGAGTTTTACCTGTGCATTAGATGAATACTTATTGTATGCTTGTTTGTTTGTCTGCGATAGAATACCCGGAGTGCGCCGCCTGTTACTTCAAATCTCTAGGTTTCGCGGATCATCAGCAAGGCAAGTAACACTTTGATCATACCTCCTACTACCCAGTTTTATTGCATTAGATCAATCCTCAAACATTGCATGATTAGGATCTAATTAAATTGTGGGATGGGAAGTAGTTGAGGTAGTACCTATTAGCTGTTTATTATCAAACCTTTGGGAGTTACTTCTACATTTGCCTATTGTGCCATGCTATGCTAGTAGACGTGGATTGGGTGAGTGATATCCATGACATATGTGAGTTTGTTAATTAATGGTTTATCTAATGTGGAAACTTAAACACACATCTGGGTGGATTGAGGTACCTGGGTATTCCAGGATTGCCTGTTTTTTTTATGGACCGCCACCCAGGCCCAAAGGGATCATGAGATTTTTCATACTAGAAACTTCCGTGTGCAGCCACAAGCTATTATGGGCTCTAGCATAGTTGATTAAGTCGTGCGAACTCTTACAGGGTAGACTAGCAGATGTAGGGGAAAGTAGGTGTAACGGTCTATCCATCGTAAGGTGCTAGCGCTTCTGAAAGACTGTGTCTCGGTCATCCGTCTTCTCAAACACCATGTAGTGCGAGAAACCAAACGGAGGCGATCGAGCCTTGTGGGGAAAAGTGCGAAAACCTCTGCAGAGTGTATAAACTAATCATGGTTAGCCGTGTCCCCGATTATGGACATCTTGAGTATCTAGTACTTGGATTATCATGTGAATCTCAACATGCTACTCTAAAATTTAATTTTGTTGGGTTTTGTTAATGATGATGCTTAATTGGGATTGAGAATGCTGTCAACCATTCTCAATGTTTAACAACTACCATGATAGTTAAATAAAATTTATTCCTTTGCAGTAGGGAAAAATTAGCTTTACGCAAAACTGTAATCATAGAGCTTTCCACTAGCCAAATATGCATATAGTATAGCTGTTTCATTCCATTACTCTCTATGTGTTACCCTGCCAGCATATTCCATGTGCTGACCCGTTTCGGGCTGCAACGTTAATGTTGCAGACTTTTCAGACGACGATTAAGGAGTTTTTAGGTCGTGGTTCTATACACAGTGATGCCGTTGGAGTTGATGGACTCACTTATCTTCTAAGCCTTCCACTGTTATCGTTATTATATGGCCTTAAGCCATATTTATTGTAATAAGTTCTCTATTGAGACACTCGATGTAATAAGTGTGTGATTGCTACTCTGTTATAAATCCTTCAAGTACTGTGTGGTGTCAGCATTACTGATCCAGGGATGACACCTGAGCACAGAGATTGGACCGTTTGAGGTCTGGTCGCTACAGAGATGGTATCAGAGCACACGCTGACTGTAGGACACGACCACTAAGCTAAAAGACTGAGATCACTATTCACTCTCTTCTCTTCTGACCTCTCATCTTTTCTACTCTTTAGGATGGCGGATGCAAGGAACAAGTTCACGCAACCGTATGAAGATACACCCTTTGGACGCCACTTGAACGAAGTCACTAGATACCTGAACATAGGAGTACCAAGCTTCACCGGAACCTACAACGCCACTTTACCTGAAGAGGAGCGCTGGATGATTCAAGTTCAAGTTCCAGGAAGGACGTTCATGCCAGTCACTGAGCCCATAGAGTTTTATTTTGATGCACCAACTTGGAGTCTAGGAAAGAGCATGGCAGCTCACATCGCCATGGGACGCATTGGAGAAGTCTACCGCAATGATCTCAAGGATACTATCTACCAGATTTTTGGGCGCCGAGATGAGCACTGGGAGATGATCAGCACCAGAAAGGATAGATCAATTGCAGCTTTTATCCAGGAGTTAAACCAGCACATTCGACGACAGGATAACTAGATGTGCGCTGACATGATAGACCTGAAGAAGGCTAAGACAAGAATCAAGGAACTGGAGGAAGAACTCAAGGCTACACGTGAAGATTATGAAGAAGAAATTAAAGTATTGGTGGAGAAGAATGATGATCTGATCAAGAAGATCGGAATATTTATGGGAGGCCCTACACCAGTAGATGAAGACGAAGAACCCAAGGAGATTCGCTCGGAAGACTACATCATCATCGACGACACCGACTCAGACCTAGATGATAGCGATGATGACTGTGTTGGTGAAGCCGGAGCAGATATCATGGAGTCTGCAACCGAAGAATATTTCTAGTAGACCACCTCATCAGTAGTAGTAGTCCACCATGTAAATACAGTAGTCCGAGCACTTTTGCGATAGTTAGATCGATTGTATGCCCTTGTTTGATTGAATGAAGTGAATTGTTTGCTTTTGCTTCATGTGCATATGCGTAGTGTTTTCTCTTTAGACCCCCTCTATTCTTAAATCTCATCTTTTCTAGACCCTCAGATGCCTCCGAGACATGACCCCGGATTTACCTTTCCACCGGAGCTCACCCAGTTGATCCAACAGCAGAACACATTGATGCAGTTGCTAGTCCAGAATCAGAATCAGAATCAGGGGAACAACAACAACAACCCACCATCACCACCACCTGTTGATCACTTAGCCCGTTTTCTTAGGCTGAATCCGCCGGTGTTTTCCAGTAGCACCGAGCCGATAGTAGCAGATGACTGGCTCCGCAAGACAGCTAGAGAGTTGACCACAGCAAGATGCACAGATGCGGAGAAGGTGAAGTTTGCCGCACATCAGCTTGAAGGACCCGCAGCATCATGGTGGGAGAATTTCACAGCCACTTTCCCTGTCGACACTGTCACGTGGGACCATTTTCAGCAGGCTTTTCGTGCTGCCCATGTCTCAGCAGGAGCTATGGCCATGAAGAAGCATGAGTTTCGCAACTTGCGCCAAGGAGGACGGACAGTTGGCCAGTATGTGGACGACTTTAGTAAATTAGCACGTTATGCCCCAGATGACATTGCTACGGATGCAGCTAAACAGGAGAAGTTTCTGGAAGGACTGAATGATGAGTTGAGCATGCAGTTGATGGTAGCAACCTTCAACAACTACCAGGAGTTGGTAGACCGTGCTCTTATGATTGAAGGCAAGCAGCAGCAAATTGAGAACCGCAAGAGGAAGTATGGACAAGGGAAGTACAATTCTGGAGCTCAGCAGAAGCCACGTTTTACCCCTAGATCGGGAGGACATTTTCAGCATACCCATGGAGGAGGTAGCTCGCACAATCACAACGGCACCAAGAATGGTAATGGTAATGGAGGAAGCAACGGCCAGAACCGTACCAACCCATCAACCCCAGCCAAGAAAGACCTGAGCCAAGTCACTTGCTGTAAGTGCCAGAAGACCGGACATTATGCCAATGAATGTCCTGAAGGCCAGAATGGCAATGGAAGCTCTGGGAAGAAGCCAAACCCTTTCAACAGGGGACAGGTGAACCACGTTAACATGGAGGAGGTTGAAGAGCAGCCGGATGCAGTAATCGGTAAGTTTTTGGTTAAGTCATTTACTGCACTCGTTCTTTTTGATACTGGTGCATCGCATTCATACATATCAAGGGGATTTGTGGATAAGTATAACCTGCCCACTAAGGTTCTTAGAACACCTATGCTAGTAAGCTCACCAGGAGCGGAGTATATGGCCAGTCAAGGATGTTTTCAAGTGCCATTGAGTATAGGTAGGCATGTGTTTCCCTCGGATTTAATCATTTTGGAATCACAAGGATTGGATGTAATTCTGGGTATGGATTGGCTGTCGATGTATGGAGGAAACATCGATTGCGCCAGTAAGTCGATCTTGCTTACCACCCCAGAAGGGAGAAGGATCAAGTATGTATCCCGACATGTGTCAAAAGGGACTCAAGTAAATTGTTTAACAGGAGTTGTGCAGGAGGAAGTACCAGTGGTAAGGGATTTCCCTGAAGTATTTCTAGAAGAGTTGCCAGGCATGCCACCGGATAGAGATATTGAGTTTTTGATTGAGCTATTGCCAGGCACAGGGCCAATATCGAAGAGACCATACATGATGCCTGCAAAGGATTTGGTGGAGATTAAGAAGCAGATTAAGGAGTTACTGGATAAAGGTTACATTCGCCCAAGTTCGTCGCCTTGGGGATCACCAGTACTTCTAGTGGAGAAAAAGGATGGATCGTTAAGGATGGTTCTTGACTATCGTGGGTTGAATGAAGTAACGATCAAGAACAAGTACCCACTACCAATGATCAATGATCTGTTTGACCGATTGCAAGGAGCTAAGGTATTTTCCAAGATCGATCTGCGATCAGGATACAACCAGTTGAAGATTCGAGAATAGGATATACCTAAGACAGCTTTTACCACCAGGTATGGGCTGTACGAGTATACCGTTATGTCATTTGGTCTGACTAACGCACCTGCCTATTTTATGAACATGATGAACAAAGTGTTTATGGAGTTCTTGGATAAGTTCGTCGTGGTGTTCATCGATGATATCCTGGTTTACTCGAAGAATGAAGAGGAGCATAAGGAACATTTGCGATTGGTACTTGAGAAGCTCAGAGAACATCAGTTGTACGCCAAGTTTAGCAAATGTGAGTTTTGGTTGAAGGAAGTAGGATTCCTCGGACATGTTATATCTGGAGAAGGTATATCAATAGATCCCACTAAAGTTGATACCGTGACCAAGTGGGAAGCACCAACCACAGTTGGCGAGATCCGGAGTTTCCTTGGACTCGCAGGATACTACGGAGATTTATTGAGAATTTCTCAAAGATTGTGAAGCCTATGACTGAGTTGTTGAAGAAGGATACCAAGTTCATATGGACCGAGGAGTGTGAGGCTAGTTTCCAGGAGTTGAAGAAACGTTTGGTTACTTCACTAGTGTTGATTTTGCCAGACCACACCAAGGATTATGAGGTGTATTGCGACGCTTCACGTCGAGGACTTGGAGCAGTGCTTATGCAGGAAGGGAGAGTTGTTTCATATGCCTCAAGACAGCTTAAACCGCACGAATTGAATTATGCTACGCATGATTTGGAGTTAGCAGCCGTAGTGCATGCATTGAAAACATGGAGACATTTCCTAATTGGAAATCATTGTGAGGTGTTCACGGATCACAAGAGTTTGAAATACATTTTCACGTAGAAGGAGTTAAACCTCAGGCAAAGGAGATGGTTGGAGCTCATCAAGGATTATGATATGATATTGCATTACCATCCCGGAAAGGCTAATGTAGTAGCTGACGCATTAAGCCATAAGAGCCACGTCAACACCCTAATGACGGGAGAATTACCAAGGGAGTTAGCCGAAAATCTTCGTGAGCTATGTTTGGAAATAGTTCCGAGAGGCTATGTAGTAGCATTGGAGATACAGTCAACTTTGATGGATAGAATCAGAGAAGCCCAGAAGACTGACAAGGAGATTGCCTCTATAAAGGAGAAAATGAGCGAAGGGAAGGCTGAAGGATTTTGTGAGGATGAGCACAACACCCTATGGTTTGAAGACCGTGTTTATGTGCCCAATGACCCAGAGACCAGGAGGCTGATTCTGCAAGAGGCACACGATTCACCGTATTCGATTCACCTAGGAAATACCAAGATGTATTTGGATTTGAAGGATATTTTCTGATGGACCAGAATGAAGAAAGACATTGCGGAGTATGTAGCAGTTTGTGATGTATGTCAGAGAGTAAAGGCAGAGCATCAGAAGCCAGCAGGATTGCTACAACCATTGTCGATACCCGAATGGAAGTGGGATAAGTTAGTCATGGATTTTATCACGGGATTACCCAGGACTCGTTCAGGCTATGACTCGATTTGGGTTGTAGTCGATCGGTTGACAAAAGTAGCTCCTTTCATCCCGGTAAAGACCACTTACACCAGTGATAAGTTGGCAAAGATATACATGACCAGGATTGTATGCTTACATGGAGTTCCGAGGAGTATAGTATCAGATAGAGGAACCCAGTTTACCTCAAAGTTCTGGAATCAGTTGCACGAAACTTTGGGTACCAGGCTAGAGTTCAGCACAGCTTTTCATCCATAGACAGATGGACAGACCGAGAGAGTTAATCAGATTTTGGAGGACATGCTGAGATCTTGTGCGCTAGATTATGGATCTAGTTGGGACGAGAATTTGCCGTATGCCGAGTTCTCTTACAACAACAGCTATCAATCCAGTTTAAAGATGGCCCCTTTCGAATCCTTGTACGGAAGAAGGTGCGGGACACCGTTGTCGTGGGATGAAGTTGGAGACCGCCAGTTGTTTGGACATGATTTGATTAAGGAGTCTGAACAGAAGGTGAAATTGATTCGCGATAGGCTCAAGGTAGCTCAATCCAGGCAAAAGAGTTATGCAGATTCTAAACGCAAGGAGACAGTTTACGAAGTCAGAGATAGAGTTTATCTTCGAGTATCCCCACTTCGGGGAACAAAGCGCTTTGGTGTTAAGGGAAAGTTAGCTCCACGATTTGTAGGACCATACCGAGTATTGGAACGTATGGGAGAAGTGGCCTACAAGTTGGAATTACCCGAAGGATTGTCAGGAGTTCATGATGTGTTCCACGTTTCTCAGTTGAAGAAGTGCCACGCGGAGATGGCTGACATACCCTTGAGAGACACAGTACCACTGGAAGCAATTCAGTTGGACAGTGATTTGACCTATGAGGAGAAACCAGTTAAGATTCTAGAGTATGCCAGTCGAGTCACCCGCAGCAAGGTTATCAAGTTTTGCAAGGTTCAGTGGATCCACCACACGGAGGATGAAGCCACCTGGGAGCGAGAGGAATATTTGCTCAAGGACCACCCTCACCTATTTTCTAGCCAGCCCAAATCTCGAGGGCGAGATTCATCTTAAGGGGGGTAGGTTTGTAACATCCCAAATTTTCAATTTGGAATGTTATACATTAGATCATCATTGCATATCATAATTTTTTGTTTTTGGTTTTGATCCTAGAAATTCTACGCAACTCAAGGACCCACGGAGAGAGTTGGGGATTTCGTTATTTTCATATTTGAGTTTTCTCAAATTTTAAGAATAGGATCATTTGATTTTAATTATTTTATCGTCAATTATTTCTATTACAAAAATATGAGAGAGGGAATAAAATGACTTTCCCAAAATAAAGAAATATTGAGGATTTAATAATAAAATCAAATAAGATTTTATTTTGGAGTTTTTTCTTATTTTATTTGAATTTAGGAAAAATGTGCGTTTTTCAAAATTGCATTTAGGCCCCAAATAAATGTTCACCTGGTGAGGCTTGATTTTAGAAGCCCGGGAAAATTTATTTCGGGATTTTTGGAGTCCGTTTAGTATTTCTTTTATTTGTTTTTCTGTGCGGAATAATTAAAAAAAAACGAAACCGACCTACGGGCCGTGTTAGGCCCGGACTCCTCCGGGGCCGGCCTTTAAAAGCCGGGGCACCCGACCCCGCAGCCCACCGAGCCGCCCGAACCCCGCCGCCCCGCCACCGACCGCCACCGTCGCCGGAGTTCTCGCCGGAGTTGCCGGCGGTTTTTTTTCGAAACACCGTTCGGTTTTTCCGGCGGTTTTTCCGTTCGTTCGTTCTAGCGAACGTTCGTTGTTTTTCTTCTTCTTGGATTAAATCCATGATTTTTCTGATTGCGATTCCTGATCCGATTTTCGTTTTAGTATAAATTTTTGCTCGTTTATCGGAATCAGGCGATTCAAGCGCCTGGAGTTTCGTCTCGAAACCCTCTATCTGTCTAACCAACTTAAACAAGTTTTTGCCACTGTAAAAGTTGCCCTAGATCCAGAATAGTAAACGAAGCCTGTTTCTTTTGCCGTTTGACTTTCGTTGCTTTGTTTGATTTGATTCTTTTTGCAAACCGGAGTTCTTAAGTTGAACTTTCTGGTTAGATCTCTTATTTGAGTTTTACCTGTGCATTAGATGAATACTTATTGTATGCTTGTTTGTTTGTCTGCGATAGAATACCAGAAGTGCGCCGCCTGTTACTTCGAATCTCTAGGTTTCGCGGATCATCAGCAAGGCAAGTAACACTTTGATCATACCTCCTACTACCCAGTTTTATTGCATTAGATCAATCCTCAAACATTGCATGATTAGGATCTAATTAAGTTGTGGGATGGGAAGTAGTTGAGGTAGTACCTATTAGCTGTTTATTATCAAACCTTTGGGAGTTGCTTCTACGTTTGCCTATTGTGCCATGCTATGCTAGTAGACGTGGATTGGGTGAGTGATATCCATGAAATATGTGAGTTTGTTAATTAATGGTTTATCTAAGGTGGCAACTTAAACACACATCTGGGTGGATTGAGGTACCTGGGTATTCCAGGATTGCCTGTTTTTTTTATAGACCGCCACCCAGGCCCAAAGGGATCATGAGATTTTTCATACTAGAAACTTCCGTGTGCAGCCACAAGCTATTATGGGCTCTAGCATAGTTGATTAAGTCGTGCGAACTCTTACAGGGTAGAGTAGCAGATGTAGGGGAAAGTAGGTGTAACGGTCTATCCATCGTAAGGTGCTAGCGCTTCTGAAAGACTGTGTCTCGGTCATCCGTCTTCTCAAACACCATGTAGTGCGAGAAACCAAACGGAGGCGATCGAGTCTTGTGGGGAAAAGTGTGCAAACCTCTGCAGAGTGTATAAACTAATCATGGTTAGCCGTGTCCCCGGTTATGGACATCTTGAGTATCTAGTACTTGGATTATCATGTGAATCTCAACATGCTACTCTAAAATTTAATTTTGTTGGGTTTTGTTAATGATGATGCTTAATTGGGATTGAGAATGTTGTCAACCATTCTCAATGTTTAACAACTACCATGATAGTTAAATAAAATTTATTCCTTTGCAGTAGGGAAAAATTAGCTTTACGCAAAACTATAACCATAGAGCTTTCCACCAGCCGAATATGCATATAGTATACTATTTCATTCCATTACTCTCTATGTGTTACCCTGCCAGCATATTCCATGTGCTGACCCGTTTCGGGCTGCAACGTTAATGTTGCAGACTTTTCAGACGGCGATTAAGGAGTTTTTAGGTCATGGTTCTATAATCAGTGAAGCCGTTGGAGTTGATGGACTCACTTATCTTCTAAGCCTTCCGCTGTTATCGTTATTATATGGCCTTAAGCCATATTTATTGTAATAAGTTCTCTATTGAGACACTCGATGTAATAAGTGTGTGATTGCTACTCTGTTATAAATCCTTCAAGTACTGTGTGGTGTCAGCATTACTGATCCAGGGATGAGACCTGAGCACAGAGATTGGACCATTTGAGGTCTGGTCGCTACATAAGGATCTTATGATTTTTCATAGCATCAAAGTCTAAATATTGCATGGGTAAGATAGGGTCAAAGGGCAAAGGCGAAACACCTAGCTCTCTTGCTAAACGTGTGGCATAAATTCCTCCATAGAAATAGCCACTATTAGCGTTGTGTTGTAACCTACGTGCAACAATCGCCCCAAGATTATAACTTATATCACCAGTGAGAGCAGCGCGTATGAGGCTCAAGTCTGTAGCACAAAGTGTACTACAATCTTGTTTTCCTACAATACACTTCCCACTGAATAAATCAAAGTACTGAATTGCGGGAAAATGAATGCTCTTTATTCTACCTTCCGTCACTACCCTCGTCTCACCATAGCAAAGACTAGTCAAGAATGATTGGTACTCAGCCCTTGGCGGTTCGTCAAGCGAACCCCAGAATGGGAGTTTGCAGTGGTGAGCAAATCTCTCTAGTGATATGGTGAATGGATTTTCATACAGTTTAAATGACACCCTAGACTCATGTGGATGGAATTTAAATCCTTTAACAAATGATTCAATGAGAGTGTGGTGTTGATCACACTTATCTGATATGTAGGGACCGAGACAGGCATTGTGAACATATTGCTCAAAGTCCTCCTTAATGCCCACACGCACCATATAATCATTTCATGGCCATAGGCATGTTTTGGTGGCGGCATCTTGAATGGAACTTTCACTTTGTTCAACATAAGATCGACGAGGGGAGCTGTCACCAGAAGATGCCCCCGAGGATCACCTCCTCGAAGAACTCCTTCCAAATAGGTTCATCATGTTCGCGTACAATTTTCTGAAAAAATTTGGTGACAAAAATTTATCAACAAAACTTTACAAGATTGATAGCAACTACTCATAGGGGTACGCAGAGGCCATAGCAAGCATTCAAACTACTTAGAAATCTAAGAATTCAACATGCAAGCTCATCTACAACATCACCAAGAGTAGCTAATTATTGAAAATATAAACAACTAAAAAAACTAATTGGACAAATGGTGGAGTCACACACCAAGCAACAATCCCCCAAATCTGTTTCGGAAATAGAGCTTAGAGCAAAGGGATCGAAATCCGCGGGTTTGAGAGCAAGAACACGATATAGAGAGAGAGAGAGAGAGCAATGGAGAATTTTTTCTGGAGGTAGGTGATGATGTGGTGTGAAGAGATAAGTGAGGGGGCCCATGAGGGGACCATAACCCACCAGGGCGCGTCTGGTGGTCTTGGCGCGCCCAGGTGGGTTGTGCCCACCTGGTGCACCTCCCTCTGATATTATTTGCACCAGAGATTCTTAAATATTAAAAAAACCATATTAAATTTTCAGAGCATTCTGAGCACTTTCTATTTTTGGATCATTTTTTGTTGCACGGGAAATTCAGAAAATAGACAAAACATGGCATTTTATTTTATTTAACTAATAAAAACATAAAACAAAAGGTAGGGACAGAAGGTAGTGCTTACTAAATTCATCAACTTCATACCTCTCAAAAATGATCCATTAATAAGGTTGATCAAGACTTATTAACAACCATTTTCAATTAGTATGAAACCGAAGAATTTTTGATTAGTATGGCATTTCATATTTCTTTTTGACAGTAGGTAGAGGTAGTTGAATACTTCCAATAGTGATTGTCAGAGATTTTTCAATAACATTAATTCCATTCACTTGGAATTGTTTCTTCGGAAAGTGCACCATATGTTCATTACCATTGATATGAAAAGTGACCTTGCTTTTATTGCAATCAATAATAGCCCTTGCAGTATTCAAGAAGGGTCTACCAAGGATAATCGACATGTTGTCGTCCTCGGGCATCTCAAGTATAACAAAATCAGTCAAAATAGTAACATTAGCAACAACAACGGGCACATCCTCACAAATACCGATAGGTATGGCAGTTGATTTGTCATCCATTTGCAAAGATATTTCAATAGGTGTGAGTTTACTCAAATCAAGTCTTTTATATAAAGAGAAAGGCATAACACTAACACCAGCTCCTAAATCCCATAAAGCAGTTTTCACATAGTTCTTTTTGATGGAGCAAGGTATAGTTTGTATTCCCAGATCTCCAAGTTTTTAGGTACTCCATCTTTAAAAGTATAATTAGCAAGCATATTGGAGATTTTAGCTTCCGGTATTTTTCTCTTATTGGTGATGATGTCTTTCATATACTTTGCATAAGGAGGCATTTTCAAGATATCAGTCAAGCGAGTACGCAAAAAGATTGGCCTCAGCATTTCAGCAAAGCGTTCAAATTCTTCATCATCTTTCTTTTTAGTTGACTTAGATGGAAAGGGCATAGGTTTTTGAACCCACGGTTCTCTTTCTTTACCGTGTTATCTATCAAAAAAATCATTTTTATCATACCTTTTATTTTTAGGTCGTGGGTTATCAAGATCAATTGGAGGTTCTATCTCAACATCATTATCTAGTTCTTCATTATTTGTTTGACTATCTTCGTCAACCTCATCATTATCCTTTTCATTATCAGAAGGTGAGTGTTCACTACCAGGTTAAGTTTCAACATCAGGAATAGAAACATCATTATCATTATCAGGAGGTTTCTCTATTTTAGATTCACTAGAAGCATGCGGAGTCCTATCATTTTTCTTTTTCTTCTTCTTTTTAGAAGGACTAGGTGCAGTGGTGTTGTTCCTTTGTGAATCCTGTTCAATTCTTTTTGGGTGTTACTACTGGAATCAGGATCTTTGCCGTCCGCTAGCTCATGGCAAAGAAGGTCTTTGCCATCAGGTTAAGGAAAACTGACGACAAAGAAAAAGTTGATGTCAAAGGTAATGTTTGCCATCAGCTACCTCGTTGCCGTCCGCCAGCTAACGGCATAGAATCTCTACCGTCAGCTAGCAGACGACAAAGAGGGAGGGTGGCATACTAGTGAGGGCCACCTAACAGCCACTTTCTTTGTCATCTGCTAGTGGACGACAAAGAAAGCAAACGACAAAGAAAGTGGCCAGCTAACGTCCATTAGCTAGGCTCTTTGCCATCCGCTAGCAGACGACAAAGAGGTGTGACCTAAACTAAAAAGAGGCCAGCCCCATGTCCCCCTCTCCCCCCTCCCTCATTACACCCGCGCCGCCGCCCTGTGACCGAGCCACCCCCGCCTCGACGCCCCGGCCGCCCCGCCACGACGCCCCGAGCTGGCCGCCCCACCCCGGCGCCCCGGCCCGGCCGCCCCGAGCCGCCCTGGCGCCTCGCCCTGCTGGCCAGGCAGCCCCGGCGCCCCGCCCCGCCGCTCTGGCGCCCCTCCCCCGTCCCAGGCACCCCCTGCCATGCCTAAAGGTGAGACATCCCTCTCTTTCTTTTTTCTTCTTCTGTTTTAAGATTTAGTTTAATTAGGTTTAGTTTAATTTAGGCATGGTTTAGTTTAGGTTTAGTTTCTGTTTTTTAGGTTTAGATTTAGTTTAGTTTAGGTTAAGTTTATTAGGTTTAGTTTAGGTTAAGAAGAAAGATGAAGAAGAAGAAGAAGAAGAAGAAGAAGAAGAAGAAGAAGAAGAAGAAGAAGAAGAAGAAGAAGAAGAAGAGGAAGACGAAGAAGAAGAGGAGGAGGAAGAAGAAGAGGAGGAGGAAGATTAGGGGTGCAAAACCGATGAAACCGGGTCGAGCGGGTAAGGGGGTTCCTCGGTGTCGATGGAACCCTAAATAGCAAGTATCGTCGTTGCAAGATACATGTGGCCGTCGGTGTCGAACACTACATACAAGTCCCACAAGTGACGCCGGCGTGCGGCGTCCCATGACAACAGTTCTCGGCATCGATGGCGGTTGAACACCATTGCGAACTTGTCTTGCAGCCTCTGCGATGACGATTAAAAGCCAAGTGTTGAAACTTGAAACACCCAAACTGACTCAAGTCGGTTTGGTTGCTTGAACTTTCAAAACTTGGCTTTAATCCTCATCGCAAAGGCTGCCAAACAAATTCGCCAAGGTGTTCGACCATCATCGGCCACCAGAACTATTGTTGTGGGACGTCGGGCGCCGGCTTCACTTGTGGGATGAGGATCTAGTGTTCAACGCCGAGTGCCACATGTATCTTGCACCGATGATACTTGCTATTTAGGGTTCCATTGACACCGAGGAACCCCCTAACCCGCTCGTCCTATTGTAAATATTTAGTTAGGTTGACGAAAAAACAAAATTGCTATGTTACTCATCTTTCGATTTAAATGTGTAGTTTTCATCACTGCGAGGATCTAGTGTTCGACGAGCTCCGCCCCTGCGTTCGTGGGTGAGCACAAATGACATCTCCTCCTCCCCCTTTAGTTGCTCTGTTCCGGTCTTCATGCCAATGAAACTTGCTAGCTATAGGTTTCTTCAATCATCAGTATGCGTGACCACTATGTGTCTCCCATTCGAAAGGGTTACATCTATAAATATGCATGCATTTGCATATTTATAACCGTGATTCTTTCGAATTATCCAATGTTATCCATGGACAGCCCGAGTATGTGTAGATTGGGTTCATTTTCCCATATGCTTTGCTCCGGATCTGATGCAGAATTTCATCAGTGCCTCCCAGTTGTTCTCCGGGTACACATCCTCTCTGCTTATTACCGAGACGTGTATCAGGAGAACAACGGGGAGGTGCTGCTGAAATTTTGTGTCGGATCCGGAGCAAAGCATGGGAAAACGAACCCAATCTACACATACTCGGGTGGGATTAGGACCTATCTTTACCTATTAGCGTCTACGTTGCATGGACGGAATAAAAGTGAAAAACTCCATTAACTGATAAATATATACATGCTGATATATATATATATATATATATATATATATATTTCTTATGTGTCCAGTAGCTAGGCAAGATGACTGATCGTACGTGGATGTACACCAGTCACACTAGTCAGAAAGACATGCCCATTGAATGGTTAACAAAAACCAAGGGGTTTCTAAGAGCCGCATTTGCAAATGACTAGAGCACAACATGGTGCCCCTGTGCCGGGTGCAACAATTGGCACAAGAGGACAGAGGATGAAATGGGCAAACACCTGTAGAAGAGGGGTTTTACGCCAGATTATATGGTGTGGACATTTCATGTCCAGTCTACCCAACGTGCCAGAGCTGAGGTGCTTCGTCGTCGCACCGACGAGCATGGTACCGGGATGCAAGACATGGTGCAAGACTTTGATGATGCTCGGGACTCGGATGATGAGATGGAGGAATCTGCAAAGGCCTTCAATGAATTGTTGGAGTCTTCAAAACGTCCTCTCCACGAGCACACTGAGCTTTGTCAGCTGGCTGCCATCTCACAAATAATGGCTTTGAAGGCTCAATTCAACTTGGGCAGAGAATGCTATGACGTAATGATGATAGTGTTTGGACATTTTCTACCCAAAGGCCATGTACTACCTGCAAACCTGTACCAATCAGACAAAATCCTCTGTGCTCTTAAGATGCCCTATGAAAAGATAAATGCCTGTGAGAAAGGATGTGCCTTATTTAGGCTTTAGTATGCGGACTTGAACTATTGTCCCATTTGCAAGTCATCCAGGTATGTTGTGGTAAACAACGGTATGGGTGAGAAGACGCAGACGCAGACCGAATTGAGACAAGTTTCTAATGGTTTTGACTTTAAGGTCCGTTCATTTGACAACTACGACATCAACGGGTATCGCTTTCATACCTATGGCAAAGAGCTATCTATGGGCGGCCGATAGTCTACAAATTTTTGTGTCTCTGCTATCGGCGAAGGAGATACCAAGTATTATGGAAGAGTTGAAGCAATTTATGAACTTCAATTCTATGATGCAAACCCACCAAACGTCGTAGTCTTCAAATGTTATTGGTTCCAGCCGAAGGAGACTAGAAGGACTCATGAACACTTAGGGCTAGTGGAAATCAAACAAAGCACCCATTTGGATGTTCCCGATGTCTATATTATGGCTCAACAGGCAACCCAAGTTTTCTATCTACCGTGGGCCTGTCAAAGTGATCCAAATCTCAATGGTTGGGATGTCGTTTATGAAGTGCCGCCATGTGTTAGACCACCTCCCCCAATGAAAAGGATTATGAACCTCACATTAACACAGACACATATGAAGGAGAATTCTTCCGAGAAACACGTCTTTCCAAAAAAACATTTCAAGAACCGGTCTACTTCCCCCCAGAACATTGAAGTAGACAACGACAGTGAACCCAACTTCACTCCTGTGCCGGAACAAGAAGAGCCTGAACTAGAAGAGGTTACTGTTGCGGATGACCTATCAATGCTTGACCGATTACGTAAAGGTGGCTTGCCACATGATGATGCATTTATTAAGGATGATGACGAGCACGTCATTACTGATAGTCATGATGACGCATTTATTGATCCTGGAGCATTTATTGAACCTGATGATCCAGATTATTAGGTATTCAATTTTTTATGTTGTACTTGATTTATATAGTTACTTGTATGATTGTATAATTTATATAGTTAATTGTACATTTTTCTTACTTTGTATGAGTGTTTCTTATACATAGTGCCATGGTCTTGATTTCCGTCCCCGTCGGCCCTCGCCCGCTTTATGATTCGGATGTGGTATATTCTCTTTTACAACTATTTGTTGCATTTCGCATTTATGACAAGTATGGCCATCAAGTTGACATAGAGATATTATAATATAGGAGGTATGTTGATGAGGACATCAATACCACTATTACACCCACAGCCCCTACTGGTATACATACTGGACCAATTACTAGAGCTCGCGCACGCCAATTAAATTATCAGGTACTTTGTTTCTTGGTAATGATTCTAATGTTTATGAGAATATGATGGTGCCTAAATTGGATACAATTGTTTTGCTTACAAATGAAGGGCCTGGCATGGATAAGAGGGATGAACACTGGAGCAAGACCAAGCATTGATATCATGGCATGCGCAATGGGATCAAGAACATTGTTACAAGTGATGATTTCAGGACTTTGAAGCCACCATACGGAGTGCATGAAGCCTTGGACGAAATATACAAGATGCCACTTCATAAATTTCGTCTAGAGGCTATTCTAGGTGCTGTGTCACCTTATTATTGGGCCAGGCCCATGTATTTTCAAAATACTTAAGTATAGGTTGTTTTTAGAGTCCGTATGTGTGGGGAAACAAGAGTTAGGGTTGGTTTCGGACCCATCCTCCAAGGGCCACGAAATCCCCCCTCTCTCCTCCATATATACAGCCCTTAGGGAATCGTTTAGACTTTGGGTTTTTGTTAAGATAAAAGTTCGCCATAGCTGCAACTTCGCATACTTCGTTTGTGCTCAATGACCAGACAAAGGCGTCACAGAACCCCACCTTGATCAATAAAGCTTTCCTCTTATATTCGCAATATCCAGATTGCAATCTCAGTTTCTTCCTTGTTCTTCGATTGCCTGCAGGAAACAGACCTTCGTGGTCAGGTTGATCGTGCTCCGGCGTGGTCAATAACCTCTCGGAGTTGGTTTAGCGATTGCTAAGGCGCGACGTCCTCGCACGTTCGTAGTCGGATCGTTAAAGTCGACTTCCTCCAAAACGATAGCCGCCATCTCATCGAAAGACGGGACACCTTTGCCTTTATCAAGTGGTATCAGATTTCCAGGTTGCTCGGTGAGATTTTACTATTTTTCGTAGTTTAGATCGAGTCTGTTCTTCATACCTACAGTCCATGGAAAAGCCAAAAATATTAGGGTTAGTTCATCATATCCGAACCAATCTGAGCCTTTGCATAATCTTTTTAGGGTTTTGCATTGTTGAATTTGCGGTCGCATCGTCGTGTCTAGTTCCTGGTCTTAGTGTCTAGTCCTTTAGAGTTTCAAGTTCTGTTCACAAGTTGTCACGCCGCTGCCGCACCATTGTCATCACCGCTACCATATACCAACATCGTCATCACCGCTGCCATATACCACCAACGTCATCACCGCTGCCATATACCTCCATCGTCATCACCGCTGCCTTTACCACATATCCACTGCCATCACTATAATCCGAGTCCACCTCCATCACAGATTCGCCACCAGTCCGTGTTCCACCGCCCTACATATATTCGCCACCAGTCCGAGTTCCACCAGATTCATCTCTGCCACCAGTCCTAGTCCGAGTCCAATATTTGTTGCCTTGCTTTTGAGTTCTAGATCACGCGATACTTTAAGTTGTGACAGAGTAGGACTCCCGAGATTCTGTGCTACCCGCAGTAGAAAAATAGTTCCAGTTTCACAAAAAAAACTAAGTGTGGAAAATTCTGGCTAGGCAGTTTTTTGACCATTTGTAGACTTTTTTGAAAAAAAATTGTTGCGGAGCAAAAAAAGGAAAAAAAAAGTGAAAAAAGGAAAAAAATCAGAGCGTGCTCCTCCCTTGTTTCCGTGCAGCGTCGTAATTTTGTTAGTGTTCTAGGCTCGCATCTCTAGCACGGTCTAGCCTAGGACCAGCACAGTACCATCATTGAGCGTTTATTCAACTTTGCATCTCTGAATTGATTATTGCTGACCCTTTTTGCTACCATATTATAAGCCTTCCCAGCTCCACATACATCTACGTCGTGCGTTTGACTCTCCCTGGTAATCGCTCTATCCAAGCTTTGAGAGTTTTGACTATGACGGTTGCCGGTCACCGCCTGCTCCTGGGTAAGAACTGGTAAGAATTTGAGATTTGCTTGACGGATTTGTGACACCCACCACCACCTCTTGTTAGTAGTATGTAGGATCATATTCTTGTGTGTTTCTATTGCTGCTAACCATGGCAGGATCACAAGCCGACGCTGACTGGGAGAACATGACGAATAAGGAGTTGCATGATAAATTTCACAAATGATGAGTGGACAGGTGCAAGATGTGCTAAACAGATTTGAAGTGGCCATGGAGAAGATAGAAGGCATAGAGAAGACATTCGAAACAAATCTCGATAACAAGTTTAATGAATTGCTCGAGCGTCTTCCACCATCACCACCGGCTGCACCTAACGCACCTCTACAACAACAACAACAAGAACAATGACGACTAGCTCCACGTCGCAAAACAGCCCTCCGCCGAGCGAGCCTTCTCCCTCTTGCTCCTGGCCAAATTGTTGGTGCCGTTGTTGATACTTATGTGGCTCCTGCTGCTGATGCGGAGGAGGATGAATTTGTGGGAGATTACGAGGATGAGGTTGATCAAAATCAGAACTACGTGCAACCACCAGATCGTCCACATGCAAATAATGGCAATGGTAGGGCCCCCCTCAGGTACGAGATCATGACCATCTGCCTAAACTCAAATTGAACATTCCACCATTTGAGGGTAGATATGTTCCTGATATATATATCTTACTTGGGATTTAGAAAATGAACAACGATTTACATGTTTACAATATCCCGAGGAGAGACGTGTTCTTGCTGCTTTTGTGCTTTCACTAGTTTTGCATGTGTTTTGTGGTCTGAGCATTGTAGATTATATCCTATTCCAGCTACTTGGGCTGCTTTGAAAACTGCTATGCGTACTCGTTGGGTTCCACCATATTATCAATGTGAATTACTTCAAAAATTGCAGCTTTTAAGACAAGGAAAAATTCTGTAGAAGAATATTATCAGGAATTACAAACTGGCATGATTAGATGTAGTATTGTTGAGGAGAATGAAGCTATGCTTGCACGTTTTACGGGTGGATTAAATAGAGAGATTCAGACCATTCTAGAGTATAAGGAGTATACTAATATCACTCGTTTATTCCATCTTGCTTGTAAAGCTGAACGTGAAGTGCAGGATCGACATGCATTGGCGCGAACTAACTTTTCTGTAGGTCGATCTTCATCATGGACACCACGTGCATCCTCTACTTCCACTGCACCAGCATCTCCATTAGGTGCCATCTCCAGCCGTGATACAAGAAAGTAGGCACAACCACCACTATTTGCCAAGAGCACACCTACCGGGCCTGCGCAGAGCTCTTCTTCTTCCATGGCATCAATAGGGCACACAAGTGATATTATTTGTCGTCGTTGTAAGGGAAGAGGACATTTTGCAAGAGAATGCAAATATCAACGTGTGATGATTGCTACTGAGGATGGTGGGTATGAGTCCGCTAATGACTATGATGAGGAGACTTCGGCTCTTATTACACGTGAAGAACACGGTGGAGATGATTCTGATCATGAGACGCAATACATGGCTCCTGAAGATGCTGACGGGTATGAATGTTTAGTTGCTCAACATGTTTTGAGTGTGCAGGTCACACAAGCTGAGCAAAATCAGAGGCATAATTTGTTCAATACAAAGGGAGTTGTGAAGGAACGTTCTGTTCGCGTCATCATAGATGGAGGGAGCTGCAACAACTTGGCTAGCATGGAGATGGTGGAGAAGCTATCTCTCACCACAAGACCACATCCACATCCTTACTACATCCAATGGTTCAACAATAGCGGCAAGGTTAAGGTAACACGTATTGTTTGTGTGCATTTTAGTATCTCTACATATGTTGATTATGTTGATTGTGATGTGGTACCCATGCAAGCATGTTCCTTATTACTAGGTAGACCATGGCAATTTGATAAAAAAATTGTACAACATGGTAGAAATAATCAGTATACTCTTGTTCATAAGGATAGCCATATTACTTTGCTTCCTATGACTCCTGAATCCATTTTGAAAGATGATATTAATAGAGCTAATAAAGCAACACAGGAGAAAAATAAGAGTGAAAATCAGATTGTGGCAAAAGAATTTGAGCAACAAATGAAACCTAATAATCAACCATCTAGTGTTGCTTCTGAAATTAAATTGAAAAGTGCATGTTTACTTGCCACAAAATCTGATATTGATGAGCTAGATTTTAGCAAATCTGTTTGCTATGCTTTTGTGTGCAAAGAGGCATTATTTTCATTCGAGGACGTGCATTCTTCTTTGCCCCCTGTTGCCACTAACATTTTGCAGTAGTTCGCTGACGTCTTCCCACAAGACGTGCCACCGGGATTACCACCTATTCAAGGGATTGAGCATCAAATTGACTTAATTCCCGGTGCATCGCTACCCAACCGTGCACCATACCATACCAATCTAGAGGAGACGAAGGAGATTGTGCGTCAAGTATAGGAGCTGCTCGACAAAGGTTACATACGTGAATCTCTTAGTCCTTGTGCTGTTCCTATTATACTAGTGCCTAAAAAGGATGGTACGTCGCGTATGTGTGTTGATTGTAGAGGCATTAATAATATTACTACTTGTTATCGTCATCCTATTCCTAGGCTAGATGATATGCTTGATGAATTGAGTGGCTCTACAATTTTCTCCAAACTTGATTTGCGTAGTGGATACCATCAAATTCGTATGAAATTGGGAGATGAATGGAAAACAGCATTTAAAACTAGGTTTGGTTTATATGAGTGGTTAGTCATGCTTTTTGGGTTAACTAATGCACCTAGTACTTTCATGAGGCTAATGAACGAAGTTTTACGTGCTTTCATTGGACGATTTGTGGTAGTCTATTTTGATGATATACTGATTTATAGCAGATCTTTGGAGGAACATTTGGAATATTTACGTGTTGTTTTTATTGCTCTACATGATGCACGTTTGTTTGGTAACCTTGGGAAGTGCACCTTCTGCACCGATCGAGTATCTTTTCTTGGCTATGTTGTTACTCCACAGGGAATTGAAGTTGATAAAGCCAAGATTGAAGCTATTGAGAGTTGGCCGCAGGCCAAAACGGTCACACAAGTGAGGAGTTTTCTTGGCCCCGCTGGATTCTTTAGGCGTTTTGTGAGAGATTCCAGCACCATTGCTGCACCTCTCAATGAGCTTACAAAGAAGGATGTGCCTTTTGTTTGGGGTACTGCACAGGAAGAAGCCTTCACGGTATTGAAAGATAAGTTGACACATGCTCCTTTACTCCAACTTCCTGATTTTAATAAGACTTTTGAGCTTGAATATGATGCTAGTGGAATTTGATTAGGAGGTGTGTTATTACAATTGGCAAACCTGTTGCATACTTTTCTGAAAAATTGAGTGGGCCTAGTCCGAATTATTCTACTTACGATAAAGAATTATATGCTCTTGTTTGGACTTTAGAAACATGACAACATTATTTATGGCCCGACGAATTTGTTATACATTCTGATCATGAATCTTTGAAACATATTAAAAGTCAAGCTAAACTGAATCGTAGACATGCTAAATGAGTTGAATTCATTTAGACTTTCTCTTATCTCATTAAACACAAGAAGGGTAAAGAAAATGTTATTGCTGATGCATTGTCTCGTCGCGATACTATGCTTTCACAACTTGACTTCAAAATATTTGGTTTGGAGACCATCAAAGATCAATATGTGCATGATGCTGATTTTAAAGATGTAATGCAGAATTGTAAAGAAGGAAGAACGTGGAACAAGTTCGTCATTAATGATGGATTTGTGTTTCGTGCTAACAAGCTATGCATTCCAGCTAGCTCTGTTCGTCTTTTGTTGTTGCAGGAGGCGCATGGAGGAGGATTAATAGGACACTTTGGCGTGAAGAAGACAGAGGATATACTTGCTACACATTTCTTTTGGCCAAAGATGAGGCGTGATGTTGAGTGTTTTGTTGCTCGCTGCACTACATGTCAAAAAGCTAAGTCACGACTAAATCCTCATGGTTTATATATGCATGTGCCTGTACCTAGTGTTCCTTGGGAGGATATATCTATGTACTTTTTTAGGTTTACCTCGAATGAAGATGGGGAGGGATAGCATATTTGTTATTGTGGATAGGTTCTCGAAAATGGCACACTTTATACCATGTCATAAAAGCGATGATGCTGTTAATGTTGCAGATTTGTTCTTTCGTGAAATTATTCACTTGCATGGTGTGCCAAATACTATTGTTTCAGATAATGATACTAAATTTCTTAGCCACTTTTAGAGATGTTTATGGGCTAAGTTGGGGACAAAACTGCTTTTTAGTACTACTTGTCACCCCCAAACTGATGGACAAACTGAAGTAGTCAATAGAACATTGTCTACTATGCTAAGGGCTGTTTTGAAGAATAATAAGAAAATGTGGGAAGAATGCTTGCCTCATATTGAATTTGCTTATAATCGTTCTTTGCATTCTACTACTAAGATGTGCCCTTTTGAGATTGTGTATGGTTTCCTACCTCGTGCACCTATTCATTTGTTGCCTTTTCCATCTTCGGAGAAGGTTAATTTTGGTGCTAAAGAACATGCTGAATTGATTTCAAAAATGCATGAGTTAACTAAGGAAAACATTGAGCGTATGAATGCTAAATATAAACTTGCTGGAGATAAGGGTAGAAAACATGTTGTGTTTGCACCTGGAGATCCTGTTTGGTTACATTTGCGTAAGGATAGATTTCCTAATTTGCGCAAATCAAAGCTAATGCCACATGCTGAAGGTCCTTTTAAGGTGTTAGAGAAAATAAATGATAATGCATATAAACTTGAGTTGCCTGCAGATTTTGGGGTTAGTACCACTTTTAACATTGTAGATTTGAAGCCTTATTTGGGTGAGGAAGATGAGCTTCCATCGAGGACGACTTCATTTCAAGAAGGGGAGGATGATGAGGACATCAATAACACTGTTAGACCCACAGCCCCTGCTGCTATACATACTGGACCAATTACTAGAGCTCGCGCACGCCAATTAAATTATCAGGTACTTACGTTTCTTGGTAATGATTCTAATGTTTATGAGAATATGATGCTGCCTAAATTGGATACAATTGTTTTGCTTACAAATGAAGGGCCTGGCATGGATAAGAGGGATGCACAGCAAGACCAAGCATGAAGATGATGGCATGCGCAAGGGGATCAAGAACATTGTGAGAAGTGATGATTTCAGGACTTTGAATCCACCATAAGGAGTGCATGAAGCCTTGGACGAAATATACAAGATGCCACTTCATAAATTTTGTCTAGAGGCTATTCTAGGTGCTGCGTCACCTTATTATTGGGCCAGGCCCATGTATTTTCGAAATACTTAAGTATAGGTTGTATTAAGAGTCCGTATGTGTGGGGAAACAAGAGTTAGGGTTGGTTTTGGACCCCTCCTCCAAGGGCCAGGAAATTCCCCCCTCTCTCCTCCATATATACAGCCCTTAGGGCATCGTTTGGACTTTGGGTTTTTGTTTAGATAAAAGTTCGCCACAGGTGCAACTTCGCGTACTTCGTTTGTGTTCAGCAATCAGACAAAGGCGTCACAGAACCCCACCTTGATCAATAAAGCTTTCCTCTTATATTCGCAATATCCAGATTGCAATCTTAGTTTCTTGCTTGGTCTTCGTTTGCCTATAGGAAACAGACCTTCGTGGTCAGGTTGATCGTGCTCCGGCATGGGCAATAACCTCTCGGAGTTGGTTTAGCAATTGCTAAGGCGCGACGTCCTCGCACGTTCGTAGTTGGATCGTCAAAGTCGACTTCCTCCAAAATGATAGCCACCATCTCAACGAAAGACGGGACACCTTTGCCTCTATCATTTGTGAACTGGAATTTGAAACTGACCCTCTTGTCGAGAAGTTAAATTTAGTTTAAAAAGAAAATACGTATTTGAAAGAAAAAATTAAAAGAATTGAAGAAGAGAAGATGACATTGGAGTTGTATTGTAACGCCTCGAGACCGATGTGCCAGGTGTCGTTCAGTTATTCACTGTTGTTGCTTTATCTTTGCTTGCGTGTCATGCATTGCATATCATGTCATCATGCGCATTTCATTTGCATACGTGTTCGTTTCATGCATCCGAGCATTTTCCCCGTTGTCCGTTTTGCATTCCGGCGATTCGTTCTCCTCCGGTGGTCATTTCTACCTTTCTTTTGTGTGTGGGGATTAAACATTTCCGGGCTGGACCGAATCTTGCCAAGCGGCCTTGGTTTACTACCGGTAGACCGCCTGTCAAGTTTCGTATCATTTGGACTTCGTTTGATACTCCAACGGTTAACCGAGGGACCGAGAAGGCCTCGTGTGTGTTGCAGCCCAACACCCTTCCATTTTGGCCCAAAACCCACCTAACTCTGCTCCATCATCGGTCGTTCGATCACGATCGCGTGGCCGCAAACCGCACCTCATTTGGACTCTCCTAGCTCCCTCTACCTATAAAAGAGCACCCCTCCCCAAAATTTTGGATCAATTCGCGGTCTAACCCTAGTCTTCTTCCTCCACCGCGCATCCGGACGCGTCCGCGCCGCGCCGGACATGTCCGCTCACCGCCGCCACCTCACTCCGACCAATCAGAGCATGCCACATCATCGCCGCCGCCTCCCGCATCCAACCCGCGCGCGCCACATGTCCTCCCCGCGCCCACTTCGTCGGGGCCCGGAGGAGCCCAGATCCGGCCCTCCCCGGGCCCGAGCTGAGCCGCCGTTTTCCCGCACAGCCGCCGCCCACGCCCGTCGTCTTCGCCATCTCCGGTCGCCGGAATCGCCCCGCCGGAGCGCTCCGCCTCGCCGGCGCGGTTCCCCATGCCCGTCGCCGGCCACCGCCAAGTCTTCGCGCCGCCGCCCACACTCGGCGCCGCCTCCTCGCCCGTCGCCTCGCGCCGCCTCCCGGAGCGCGTCGCCGCCGTTGACCCTCGCCGGAGGCCCGCCGCCCACGACGTCCTTCGTCGCCTCGCCTCGCCGGCGGGAACCGGCGTCGCCGCCCCTGCCTCCCCGATCCGATTGGGATCTAGGGAGACGAGCGCCCCGTTGACCCTTCGCAGGCCCCACCTTCGGCCCAGCTCTAGCCAGCCTCGTTCGGCCTACCACCTCCTCCGCCCCAGGCCCAGATCGCCCGGCCCGCCTCGGCCTGCCTATCCCTCCTTCACGGGCCGAAGCCCATGGGTGAGGCCACACCCCCAGCGCCCCGCCTCTGTTTTTTTCCTGCTGTTGGGCTTGCCACAGATTCGGCCCACATCGTTTTTTTCTAGATCTGGACGATTTGTCTATATTTCGAGAGATTGTCAGTTTTGCAGAATAGTCCCCCTAGTTCATGCATTTAATAACTCACTAACCGTGCATCGGATTAAAATGAATTATATATGAAACTTGCTCAGAATTTTGTGTAGATTAATAATATGTCACTTTCATCCATGTTTAAAAATGTTTAAAATGCTGTTTGCATATATTTGCTCCTATGCCATGTTAAAATGATTTAATTCGTAACTAAATAACCATAGCTCCAAATTTAATAAACTTTATATGTAAATGGGGTAGAATTTTGCCTAGTTTATCATGGTGACATTGTTGTGCATGCCTAACAACTCTAAAATATGGTTTAGGGCAGAACAGGACCTAACCTAATATATGCTCATGAGGAGTTTCCGGAATTGTTGTTCGTTGCTTCCGGCCTCATTTAACCTTGACTAGATAGGTAGTTTTACTTTGCTTCACCCTCTTGCCATGTTTAACAACATTTAATATTGTTGGGTACATAAACGAGAGAGAACTAAATAAGTCATGTGGTGTTTTCTTCAATATGCAACTCCGTTGCATAATGAGCTCCACTTAATTTGTAGGATTGTTTGTGCACTTTGCCATGCCATGCCTCATTAAACCGGACATGCATCATACTTGTTTGCGCATCGTGCCATGTTGTTGTCGTGGTTGTTTACTATGTTGTGTGCTCCTTTTCCGGTGTTTGCTTCCTCGGGTTGATTCCGGTAACGTCGTGTTGTGAGGATCCGTTCGACTACGTCCGTTTGTCTTCTTCATGGACTCGTTCTTCTTCCTTGCGGGATCTCAGGCAAGATGATCATACCCTCGAAATCACTACTATCTTTGCTATGCTAGTTTGCTCGCTCTTTTGCTATGCCAATGCTACGATGCCTACCATTTGCTTGTCAGCCTCCCAAATTGCCATGTCAAACCTCTAACCCACCATGTCCTAGCAAACCATTGATTGGCTATGTTACCGCTTTGCTCAGCCCCTCTTATAGCGTTGTTAGTTGCAGGTGAAGATTGAAGTTTGTTCCTTGTTGGAACATGGAGATGTCGTTCCTTGTCGGGACATTTATTTACTTGTTGGGATATCACAATATATCTTATTTAATTAATGCATCTATATACTTGGTAAAGGGTGGAAGGCTCGGCCTTATGCCTGGTGTTTTGTTCCACTCTTGCCGCCCTAGTTTCCGTCATATCGGTGTTATGTTCCCGGATTTTGCGTTCCTTACGCGGTTGGGCTATTATGGGAACCCCTTGACAGTTTGCCTTAAGTAAAGCTTTTCCAGCAATACCCAACATTGGTTTTACCATTTGCCACCTAGCCTTTTCTTTTCCCTTGGGGGTCGCGCGCCCAAGGGTCATCATTATTTTACCCCCCCCCCCCCGGGCCAGTGCTCCTCTGAGTGTTGGTCCACCTGTCAGCTGCCGGTGGCCACCAGGGACAACTCTGGGCTGGCTTACCCGTACCGAGGACAATCTGAGTGTGCCCTGAGAAGGAGATATGTGCAGCTCCTATCGGGATTTGTCGGCACATTCTGGCGGTGTTGCTGGTTTAGTTTTACCCTGTCGAAATGTCTTGTTGTACCGGGATACCGAGTCTGATCGGAACGTCTCGGGTGGAGGTCTATTCCTTCGTTGACCGTGAGAGCTTGTGATGGGCTAAGTTGGGACACCCCTGCAGGGATTTGAACTTTCGAAAGCCGTGCCCGCGGTTATGGGCAGATGGGAATTTGTTAACGTCCGGTTGTAGAAAACCTGAAGTTGACCTTAATTAAAATGAATCAACCGCGTGTGTAACCGTGATGGTCTCTTTCCGGCGGAGTCCGGGAAGTGAACACGGTTGTTGGAGTTATGCTTGACGTAGGTAGTCCAGGATCACTTCTTGATCATACTTTTACCGACCGTGCTTTGCCTTCTCTTCTCGCTCTCATTTGCGTATGTTAGCCACCATATATGCTAGTCGCTTGCTGCAGCTCCACCTCATACCTTTTACCTTACCCATAAGCTTAAGTAGTCTTGATCGCGAGGGTGCGAGATTGCTGAGTCCCCGTGACTCACAGATACTTCCAAAACCAGCTTGCAGGTGCTGATGAGTTCGTGCAGATGACGCAACCAAGCTCAGGAGGAGCTCGATGAAGTCTTTATCCGTTGTGTTGTTTCGTTCTAGTTGATCAGTAGTGGTGCCCAGTTGGGGTCGATCGGGGACCTTTGTCGCATTTGGGGTTCTTCTTTTATTTTGGTTCCGTAGTTGGGCCTTGATTGTATCTGTTTGATGTAATGCTTTATTCATGTAATTGTGTGAAGTGGCGATTGTAAGCCAACTATGTATCTTTTTCCCCTATTGTATTACATGGGTTGTGTGAAGATTACCCCACTTGCGGCATATGCCTTCAATGCGATTATGTCTCTAAGTCGTGCCTCGACACGTGGGAGCTATAGTCGCATCGAGGGTGTTACAAGTTGGTATTAGAGCCTTCCCCGACCTTAGGAGCCCCATTGCTTGATCGTTTTTAGCGGCCGAGTTGTGTCTAGAAAAATGTTTTGAGTCATTTAGGAATTATATATCGGAGAGTTAGGAATTCTTTTTACTCCCCAGTCTCCTCATCGCTCTGGTAAGGCATCCTGACGTAGAGTTTTGACTCTTCTCTTCTCAAATTTCACTAAAAAAATTTAGGATCACGCGGGTATCTTGGAATCGTTCCGATGGTTTTATGATGAGAACATTGTCTTGGTGCCTCCTGTCAGGGGTTTTGTGGAAGTGTCCCGGGGAGTTGAGCTCTGAGGTGTTGTCGTCATAATTTTATCGTTGCAATTCTGGAATACCTGAGATTAGTACGCCGACATCGAAAATCTCTTTTATGCAGTTCGTTGGTGAGATAACCTCGACGCCACCCAGTACTGGGGCGGGAGTTCGGGAGTATCGCCATAACTTGTATAACGGATGCTTTTCGAAGGTTGAGGTAGATGATTTCCGAAGGTTTCTTGGTTATGTGTTGAAGGATGGATACAGCTGGATGTAGGATTTGTTAGTTTTGGGTGAGATATTATGCTTCCCTGTATCCCCAACACCTGATTGCATAACCGGGAAATTTCGGGAGTTTCATAGGTGGGAATTAAAGTAGCTCTTAGGATATCTTTTCCGACAGATGTATGATATGAAATTGGGGTTCGACGTCTAGTGGTCCGCCTATTCACGGTCGATTTTACAGTGGTCTCGTTGTGTCTTAAAGAGTCCTTGGCTATGCCGACTCGGGGACGCTTCGTATGTCATGTGCACTGCCTTGTACATGATGGTGCTATACGATCGAGCGCGTGTAGGCCCCACCACGAAAACTTCGGACGAAATCTCTATCATATGTTTGTTCGGGCTTATTCTGCGAGTCAATCCTTTGTTTTTGTTTTTGAGTTGTGGTATTCGAGTTGCTTCGAAGTCAAATGTTGATTCCATACCTTCCCCAAACGGTGTTCTCATACTCCTATGTGAATACTATTCCTTCATGATAATCGAGATTGTGTTGTCAATCCTTTTTCCGGTGTGCTTCTCTTCTAGTGGATCCGACCATTTCAACTTCCGCAAGATCAATTATCAGTTCTTCTCAACGGCGTTTGTTTCATCAGTCCCCAAGTTGTTGTTTTTTTCGCCCACCCACCCTTGTTTTCTTCAAGGACTCAGATTTCTTATTCAAGTGTCCTGTTATTGTTGGGAAACTTCTTCATTCCTTTTCTGTCAATATTCTTATCTGGTGATTCTCATGAAGATACTAATGGAGCTTCTGGTCCATTATTATTCTTTCTCTTTCTTCTCCGGTGGTTTCAAGTCAAGCGTTGTTGATCTTACCCTTTCCTCATTTCAATGCATTCTCATACCGGTGCACCTCATAATAATCCACTTTTCGCTATTCAATTGTTCCGGAGTGCTCAAGATATCTCGAAGATTCGTGTTTTTCCACTCTACTTTCGTTCAAGTTCTTTCGAGGATGTTCCCTCATTCAAGCCATTTAATTCAACCGGTGCTTTCTCTCTTAAATCATTTCAACGGTGTATCTTTTGAGTGGGCCCTAACCCACAGGTCTTTTCCCAGGATCTTACCTGACTCTTCTAATTTTTCCCGGAGTTACTCCCAAATTCTTTTCGAAGTTTGACGTAAGAATGAATTATAATCAGTCATATGTATTTTCTCCAAGATCTTTCAAATTCTTTTCATCGTTGGTTCAACCTTTCCAATTTTAATTCCGGAGTGCATAAATAATTCATGGTGGTGTTTCTCGTCGTAATTCTCAGATTTTGGAGACCGAAGAAGATTTTCTCTCAATCTTGCTCCATTCTCTTCAAGATTTGTGGTTCTAGATTGTTGCCATCCTCTCATAATTGTTCGATTGTGAGAATTCTTTTATCCATCCGGAGCAATTCAGGAGTCTTTTCAATTTGTTCATCTGGAGTCCATCAATTCAGATTTATTCATTCCCAGCTTTCAGTTATCGTTCTCCTAATCATACCGGTGCATCATTCAATATTCTTTAATCAGCGCGTGATCTCTTAGTTTCAGTTGTATCTAAATTCCCTCAAATATCTTCATTCATTCTTTAATTCCTTCTTCCCGGTGTTTCTTTATCTTCTCTTCGTTCATTTTCAATTCTTACGGTGGTTCGTTCAAGATTTCTTTTCCTTACCAATTTATTCGTTATTTCAATTCTACCGATGGCTCGTTGAAGACAAGTTTGACGCTATAACTCTCTTAATCTTTTCTACGAGAATAAGTATTATGCCAAATCCGTTGATTGTCATCAATTTAATTGGTGAAGGATAAGCATAACATAATTCTTATTCTTGTTTCATCCAAGTGATTAATTCCTATTTTCCGGAGTGGCTCATCATACATATTCTTGGTTTCAAGTGCTCATATTTCTTTCCCGGAGTTCCAAGCTCTAATTATCACGGAGATCCATCTAAATCATTACAAGGTTTCACCTTGTGTGTTCAACTTCTCTCTCTCTTCGTTATCTTTTATTTACCGGAGTTCTTCATGAAGGTTCTACATGACGATTCATCAAGGATTTAATTTCTTCTCGAAGTGGTCATCAAGATTCTGTTCAGAGGAACTCAAGCATTCTTCATCTTGCTGTCCGGAGTGCTATTCTTTCTTCCGTATTATTGGAGGTGGTATTATGTCATTCTTGATAATTTGAGTTCATGTTTTCATGATTCACATGTTGTCAGGATTGGGATATTTTAAATCCATCAATCTCGTCATTGGAGCCATCTTGGGTTATATTTCACCTAAAGCCTTCCCTAAGGATTGTTGCTATTTATGGTGCTTATATATGACCCAAGTTCTTCATTTATCCTCCCGGTGAAATAAGTTTCTCGTCTCCTCGTTCATATCAATCCAATTCTTTTCCCGTGAGTGGCAGGCTGTCACCTCATAATTTGAGATGTATTCCATTAGACCATATCAAGTGTATTCTTTTCGTTGTTGGTGTTCCAACAACTCCGTTCGACCCTTCTCCTAAAGATGTCTTTTCAAGCTCTTTTGTAGCAGAAGTTGGCTTTTTCTTCTACATTCTTTTGTCTCAATTATCCTTATCCTATTCTTTCTCCCGGAGGTCTATTGATGTTGCTCTTCACAACCCATCATCTCGTTTGTCTAAGATCATGTTCTTTTCATGATTGACAATTTAACCGGAGTGTTGTGCCCTCTGCTCAAATTCCCTCATCTTATCAAGTTCTTATTCAATGATTTTCATTTCAACCGGAGTGCTGCCCGAATTTGGTCTTCCTTGATCCCCTTCTTTAACCGGAGTGTTTTCAATAAATATCTTGCCCTTCAACCTCAAGGTTTTTTTTCGCAATGCTCTTTGTCCCTCTTTTCTAACGGAGTGTTTTCGACCTAGTTCACCTTCGTTGTATTCTTTTCTCGAATTTGTTCAATCTCGCAAGGTTCTTTGGTTTCACTCGTTTGTCAAAGAAGCAACTTAGTTTTACCTCTCCTCTTTCTCTTCCGTTTTTCCCTCCGGTGCCATTCTAGATCTCGGGACGAGATCCTCTCGTAGTGGTGGAGTGCTGTAACGCCCCGAGACCGATGTGCCAGGTGTCGTTCAGTTATTCGCTGTTGTTGCTTTATCTTTGCTTGCGTGTCATGCATTGCATATCATGTCATCATGCGCATTTCATTTGCATACGTGTTCGTCTCATGCATCCGAGCATTTTCCCCGTTGTCCGTTTTGCATTCCGGCGATTCGTTCTCCTCCGGTGGTCATTTCTACCTTTCTTTTGTGTGTGGGGATTAAACATTTCCGGGCTGGACCGAGTCTTGCCAAGCGGCCTTGGTTTACTACCTGTAAACCGCCTGTCAAGTTTCGTATCATTTGGACTTCGTTTGATACTCCAACGGTTAACCGAGGGACCGAGAAGGCCTCGTGTGTGTTGCAGCCCAACACCCTTCCATTTTGGCCCAAAACCCACCTAACTCTGCTCCATCATCGGTCGTTCGATCACGATCGCGTGGCCGCAAACCGCACCTCATTTGGACTCTCCTAGCTCCCTCTACCTATAAAAGAGCACCCCTCCCCAAAATTTTGGATCAATTCGCGGTCTAACCCTAGTCTTCTTCCTCCACCGCGCATCCGGACGCGTCCGCGCCGCGCCGGACATGTCCGCTCACCGCTGCCACCTCACTCCGACCAATCAGAGCATGCCACATCATCGCCGCCGCCTCCCGCATCCAACCCGCGCGCGCCACATGTCCTCCCCGCGCCCACTTCGTCGGGGCCCGGAGGAGCCCAGATCCGGCCCTCCCCGGGCCCGAGCTGAGCCACCGTTTTCCCGCACAGCCGCCGCCCACGCCCGTCGTCTTCGCCATCTCCGGTCGCCGGAATCGCCCCGCCGGAGCGCTCCGCCTCGCCGGCACGGTTCCCCATGCCCGTCGCCGGCCACCGCCAAGTCTTCGCGCCGCCGCCCACACTCGGCGCCGCCTCCTCGCCCGTCGCCTCGCGCCGCCTCCCGGAGCGCGTCGCCGCCGTCGACCCTCGCCGGAGGCCCGCCGCCCACGACGTCCTTCGTCGCCTCGCCTCGCCGGCGGGAACCGGCGTCGCCGCCCCTGCCTCCCCGATCTGATTGGGATCTAGGGAGACGAGCGCCCCGTTGACCCTTCGCAGGCCCCACCTTTGGCCCAGCTCTAGCCAGCCTCGTTCGGCCTACCACCTCCTCCGCCCCAGGCCCAGATCGCCCGGCCCGCCTCGGCCTGCCTATCCCTCCTTCACGGGCCGAAGCCCATGGGTGAGGCCACACCCCCAGCGCCCCGCCTCTGTTTTTTTCCTGCTGTTGGGCTTGCCACAGATTCGGCCCACATCGTTTTTTTCTAGATCTGGACGATTTGTCTATATTTCGAGAGATTGTCAGTTTTGCAGAATAGTCCCCCTAGTTCATGCATTTAATAACTCACTAACCGTGCATCGGATTAAAATGAATTATATATGAAACTTGCTCAGAATTTTGTGTAGATTAATAATATGTCACTTTCATCCATGTTTAAAAATGTTTAAAATGCTGTTTGCATATATTTGCTCCTATGCCATGTTAAAATGATTTAATTCGTAACTAAATAACCGTAGCTCCAAATTTAATAAACTTTATATGTAAATGGGCTAGAATTTTGCCTAGTTTATCATGGTGACATTGTTGTGCATGCCTAACAACTCTAAAATATGGTTTAGGGCAGAACAGGACCTAACCTAATATATGCTCATGAGGAGTTTCCGGAATTGTTGTTCGTTGCTTCCGGCCTCATTTAACCTTGACTAGATAGGTAGTTTTACTTTGCTTCACCCTCTTGCCATGTTTAACAACATTTAATATTGTTGGGTACATAAACGAGAGAGAACTAAATAAGTCATGTGGTGTTTTCTTCAATATGCAACTCCGTTGCATAATGAGCTCCACTTAATTTGTAGGATTGTTTGTGCACTTTGCCATGCCATGCCTCATTAAACCGGACATGCATCATACTTGTTTGCGCATCGTGCCATGTTGTTGTCGTGGTTGTTTACTATGTTGTGTGCTCCTTTTCCGGTGTTTGCTTCCTCGGGTTGATTCCGGTAACGTCGTGTTGTGAGGATCCGTTCGACTACGTCCGTTTGTCTTCTTCATGGACTCGTTCTTCTTCCTTGCGGGATCTCAGGCAAGATGATCATACCCTCGAAATCACTACTATCTTTGCTATGCTAGTTTGCTCGCTCTTTTGCTATGCCAATGCTACGATGCCTACCATTTGCTTGTCAGCCTCCCAAATTGCCATGTCAAACCTCTAACCCACCATGTCCTAGCAAACCATTGATTGGCTATGTTACCGCTTTGCTCAGCCCCTCTTATAGCGTTGTTAGTTGCAGGTGAAGATTGAAGTTTGTTCCTTGTTGGAACATGGAGATGTCGTTCCTTGTCGGGACATTTATTTACTTGTTGGGATATCACAATATATCTTATTTAATTAATGCATCTATATACTTGGTAAAGGGTGGAAGGCTCGGCCTTATGCCTGGTGTTTTGTTCCACTCTTGCCGCCCTAGTTTCTGTCATATCGGTGTTATGTTCCCGGATTTTGCGTTCCTTACGCGGTTGGGCTATTATGGGAACCCCTTGACAGTTTGCCTTAAGTAAAGCTTTTCCAGCAATACCCAACATTGGTTTTACCATTTGCCACCTACCCTTTTCTTTTCCCTTGGGGGTCGCGTGCCCAAGGGTCATCATTATTTTACCCCCCCCCCCCCCCGGGCCAGTGCTCCTCTGAGTGTTGGTCCACCTGTCAGCTGCCGGTGGCCACCAGGGACAACTCTGGGCTGGCTTACCCGTACCTAGGACAATCTGAGTGTGCCCTGAGAAGGAGATATGTGCAGCTCCTATCGGGATTTGTCGGCACATTCTGGCGGTGTTGCTGGTTTAGTTTTACCCTGTCGAAATGTCTTGTTGTACCGGGATACCGAGTCTGATCGGAACGTCTCGGGTGGAGGTCTATTCCTTCATTGACCGTGAGAGCTTGTGATGGGCTAAGTTGGGACACCCCTGCAGGGATTTGAACTTTCGAAAGCCGTGCCCGCGGTTATGGGCAGATGGGAATTTGTTAACGTCCGGTTGTAGAAAACCTAAAGTTGACCTTAATTAAAATGAATCAACCGCGTGTGTAACCGTGATGGTCTCTTTCCGGCGGAGTCCGGGAAGTGAACACGGTTGTTGGAGTTATGCTTGACGTAGGTAGTCCAGGATCACTTCTTGATCATACTTTTACCGACCGTGCTTTGCCTTCTCTTCTCGCTCTCATTTGCGTATGTTAGCCACCATATATGCTAGTCGCTTGCTGCAGCTCCACCTCATACCTTTTACCTTACCCATAAGCTTAAGTAGTCTTGATCGCGAGGGTGCGAGATTGCTGAGTCCCCGTGACTCACAGATACTTCCAAAACCAGCTTGCAGGTGCCGATGAGTTCGTGCAGATGACGCAACCAAGCTCAGGAGGAGCTCGATGAAGTCTTTATCCGTTGTGTTGTTTCGTTCTAGTTGATCAGTAGTGGATCCCAGTTGGGGTCGATCGGGGACCTTTGTCGCATTTGGGGTTCTTCTTTTATTTTGGTTCCGTAGTTGGGCCTTGATTGTATCTGTTTGATGTAATGCTTTATTCATGTAATTGTGTGAAGTGGCGATTGTAAGCCAACTATGTATCTTTTTCCCCTATTGTATTACATGGGTTGTGTGAAGATTACCCCACTTGCGGCATATGCCTTCAATGCGATTATGTCTCTAAGTCGTGCCTCGACACGTGGGAGCTATAGTCGCAACGAGGGTGTTACATGTATGTTGCTGATGTCATTGATGATCACAAGATGAAGATGAATGCAATGCGCTTGAAGATGGATGCAATGCGCCTGAAGCTTAAGAAGATTAGAAAATATGCCATTGCTAATGAGGCTTGGTATCATTATGATGTTGGATCCATTGTTACCTTTGTTGCGATCTTCATCGCATCCGTTGTGATGAGGGTAAGTTTTCTCTAGTGTTTTGCTTAACAAATGCATACTTAACTTATTTTCCACCTAATGGCACAATTACCTAAGTTAGATAAAAATGGCATTAGTTAGAAGAAGAATAATAAGATAAAGAAGAGGAGAGGAGAAAAAGAAAGAGAAGAAAAATTCTTCTTCTTCTTCTTCTTCTTTGTCTTCTAACTTTCTTCTTTCCCAATTTGTTGATTTGCTTTCGATGAGAAAGCTTGCATTTATGGAGACTACTCTTCTCCTTTTGCTTCCTTTTTGTTTTGATTTTGTAGGATGAACAATGTGAAACTTGCTACCTATACATGTATGTATATATGGATGAAACCATTGTATGCTTGTTGTTGGATATGTTGCATATGGACTTTTCATTGGTATGTATATGTGTTGGATAATCATATCCATATGGCAGGGATATGATTTGGTATGTATATGTGTTGTTATGCTTTATGAAAGTATCTTCAAATGTGTATATATATATATATATGAAATTCTGTCAAATTGAATGAATTTAAGAAAAACAGGGGCTGTATAGGCTCTTTGCCGTCTGCTGGCAGACGGCAAAGAGCTCTGCCATCAGCCAGCGGACAGCAAAGCTACCACGTGTTAGCTACCTGTGCAACCTGGGGGCACTGGGCTAGCCTATATGGTTGCTTTGCCGTCCGCTGGCGAACGACAAAGACCTTTGCATCTTTGCCGTCGGCCAGCTGACGGCATAGCATGCCATGTTGTCAGCTACCTGGGCTGGCCTACATGGGGTCTTTGCCATCCGCTGGTAGACGGCAAAGATGCAACGTCTTTGTCATCCGGCAGCAGATGGAAAAGCACGCTGTTAACCCTCTAACGGACCTAACCTTCCACGTGTGCCATCTAGGCTCTTTGCCATCCGCTGGCGGACGACAAAGACCATTTCATCTTTGACATTTGCTAGCAGATGACAAAGATGCCTTTGCTGTAGTTTGTTCAGCCGGATCTGCTGTCGCTTGCTGGCTGACGACAAAGGCCTTTGCCGTCCGCCAGGGATGCCTTTGCTGTCAGCCATGGCAGACGGCAAAGTGTCTGATTCCTATAGTGTGTCCCTTAGGATAAAGTGGTTCCTGAGTCATTTTACCTATTCTAGTTGCAAGTCTAACATCAAAGTCATGTATATTGTTCTTGTTCATTTCATCTAGCAACTCTCTTTGAGATTTAGCAACTTGTTCTAACTGGGTTTGAACCATAGAAGCATGTTTTCCCACAACTCTAACATTATTTGAGATTCTAAATAACAAGTCACTCAAGCGAGCAATCATATCAGAATTGTATTTCAATTTTTTTCATAACATTTGCATTCAAGTGATCTTGTTTTCTAATGTAGTTTTCAAACTCATAGAGGTGTTGGTTAGGGTGCATATTGTGAGCATTATCATTATCATTGAATTTCATTAGAGAATTTACCTCTACCACCTTAGGTGGTGGTGTATTAAGCCCATGTATTTCTTCAATAGGAGGCAAAATTTTGACATCCTCAGCTTTAATACCTTTTTCCTTCATAGATTTCTTTGCCTCTTGCATATCTTCAGGACGGAGATATAATATACCCCTCTTCTTTGGAGTGGGTTTAGGCGGTGGTTCAGGAAGATTCCAATCATCATAATTTTTTAATATATTATTCAATAATTCTCCAGCTTGCCCAATAGTTCATTCCTTGAAAACACAACCAGCACAACTATCTAGGAAGTCCCTAGAAGCATCGGTTAGTCCATTATAGAAGATATCAAGTATTTCATTTTTCATAAGAGGATTTTCATGCAAAGCATTAAGTAGTTGGCAAAGCCTCCCCGAAGCTTGTGGGAGACTCTCTTCTTTAATTTGCACAAAGTTCAATATTTCCTGCAAGGCAGCTTGTTTCTTATGAGCAGGGAAATATTTTTCAGAGAAGTAACAAATCATATCCTGGGGACTACGCACACAACCAGGAGTAAGAGTATTGTACCAAGCTTTAGCATCACCCTTTAATGAGAATGGAAATAATTTGAGAATAAAGCAATAGCGATTTTTCTCATCATGAATAAAAAGGGTGGTCGTGTCAGTCAACTTAGTAAGATGTGCCACAACAGTTTTAGTTTCATAACCATGGAAATGATCAGATTCAACCAAAGTAATTAACTCTGGGTCAATAGAGATTCATAATCCTTATCATCAATAAAGATAGGTGAAGTAGCAAACTTAGGATCATATTGCATTCTAGTGATACGTCTCCAACGTATCTATAATTTTTTATTGTTCCATGCTATTATATTATCAACCTTGGATGTTTTATATGCATTTATATGCTATTTTATATGATTTTTGGGACTAACCTATTAACCCAAAGCCCAGTGCCAGTTTCTGTTTTTTCCTTGTTTTAGAGTATCGCAGAAAAGGAAAATCAAACGGAGTCCAATTGACATGAAACTTCACGGAATTTATTTTTGGAAGGAAAGCAACCTGATAGACTTGGAGTGCACGCCAGGAAAGAAACGAGGGAGCCACGAGGTAGGGGGGCACCCACCCCCCTAGGGCGCGCCCTCCACCCTTGTGGGCCCCTCGTGGCTCCACTAAAGTACTTCTTCCTCCTATATATACCCATATACCCTAAAACGATTGGGGAGCAGAATAGATCGGGAGTTCTGCCACCAGAAGCCTCCATAGCCACCGAAAACCAATCTAGACCCGTTCTGGCACCCTGCCAGAGGGGGAATCCCTCTCCGGTGGCCATCTTCATCATCCCGGTGCTCTCCATGACGAGGAGGGAGTAGTTCTCCCTCGGGGCTGAGGGTATGTACTAGTAGCTATGTGTTTGATCTCTCTCTCTCTCGTGTTCTTGAGGTGGTACGATCTTGATGTATCGTGAGCTTTGCTATTATAGTTGGATCTTATGATGTTTCTCCCCCCTCCCTCTCTCTCTCGTGTTCTTGCCGTGCGTATCTGTGGTGACAATGGGATATCACGTGATTCACTTGATGTATGTTTTGGTGATCAACTTGCGGGTTCCGCCCATGAACCTATGCATAGGGGTTGGCACACATTTTCGTCGTGATTTTCCCGTAGAAACTTCGGGGCACTCTTTGAGGTTCTATGTGTTGGTTGAATAGATGAATCTGAGATTGTGTGATGCATATCGTATAATCATACATACCTGAGGTGACATTGGAGTATCTAGGTGACATTAGGGTTTTGGTTGATTTGTGTCTTAAGGTGTTATTCTAGTACGAACTCTAGGGCTGTTTGTGACACCTATAGGAATAGCCCAACGGATTGATTGGAAAGAATAACTTTGAGGTGGTTTCGTACCCTACCATAATCTCTTCATTTGCTCTCCACTATTAGTGACTTTGGAGTGACTCTTTGTTGCATGTTGAGGGATAGTTATGTGATCCAATTATGTTATTATTGTTGAGAGAACTTGCACTAGTGAAAGTATGAACCCTAGGCCTTGTTTCCTAGCATTGCAATACTGTTTGTGCTCACTTTTATCATTAGTTACCTTGCTGTTTTTATATTTTCAAATTACAAAAACCATTATCTAGTATCCATATTGCACTTGTATCACCATCTCTTCGCCGAACTAGTGCACCTATACAATTTACCATTGTATTGGGTGTGTTGGGGACACAAGAGACTCTTTGTTATTTGGTTGCAGGGTTGCTTGAGAGAGACCATCTTCATCCAACGCCTCCTACGGATTGATAAACCTTAGGTCATCCACTTGAGGGAAATTTGCTAATGTCCTACAAACCTCTGCACTTGGAGGCCCAACAACGTCTACAAGAAGAAAGTTGTGTAGTAGACATCAAGCTCTTTTCTGGCGCCGTCGCCGGGGAGGTGAGTGCTTGAAGGTATATCTTTAGATCTTGCAATCGAGTCTTTTAGTTTCTTGTTTTATCACTAGTTTAGTCTATAAAAGAAAACTACAAAAAAATGGAATTGAGTTTGTCTCATACACTTCATCTTTTTAATATCTTTCGTGAATATGATGGAAAGGAAAATTGTGCCAAAGTGTTAGAAGAAGAATGCATTAAAATGTTTGGCACTAAATCTTTGAATGATGAGCATGATTACAATGTTGTTAGTATGAACTCCTTGAATATCCATGGTACTAATGATGATTGCACTAGTTATGATGAAAATGTCTCCTATAAACATGTCAATTTTTGTGGAGTGCATTGGGTATGCAAGTACACACCACATAGGGAAGATAGATATTGCAAGAGGCATAAGCACTTAGAAACTAAATTGTTGCAAGGAAGGCTAGATGTTTGTGCTGAAGATTTAAATTTTCTTGGCCGTACTTGTGGACTTTGCAATGAACAGGGTCATTTAGCTATCTGATGCAAATTGTTTCATGATCTAATCGTGTCCAAAAATTGTGATGAGTTGATTTCCCTTGCACATTATAATGAACTTAGCTTGCTTATGGGTTGCGAAGAAATGAAACATATAACTAGGCATCTTCCAGAATTTGCCCGTTATAAACTTCTTTGTTTTGATCTAGAGAAGATTTATATGTATTGTGCGGTGCATTGCATTGAAAATCCTTATATTGCCAATTACATAAAGAAAAGAAAACAGATAGAAAATGAAGAGAATGCTAACGAAAGGGAAGAGACTTCCCAATATCCTCCTATTATTTCTTATGATGAATCGGGTAACGAGGAAGAGCCTCCTATTCAACCAATCTCATTAATAAGGAGCTACAAAAAGAGGATTGAACCCACACATGATGTGGTGAAGAAGAAGAAAAGAAAAAGGAAGAGAGGTAAAAATATATCTCTCCCAAATAATTCTGCTCCTCTTACTAATGTGCCTCATGAAAATATAATTGTGGAAGATAATGATACTTCTTATGATCTTGAAAATCTTTTTGGCACTTTCTTGGAAGAATATGATAATTGTTATACTATTGGTGTTATCGATACTATTAATGATGAGAGTGATTATGCTTATGATATGAAAAGGCCCAAGCTTGGGGATGCTATGTTTGATGAAGATGATGTTTTTGAGAATATATTTGCTGCAATTAATGTTTTTCCCAAGCTTGGGGATGCTACATTTAATTAAGATGGTATTTTTAGTCTCCCAAGTTTTGATATGCAAATTTATAATGATGATAGCATGCCTCCTACTTATGATAATTATTGTGATGATACATATGCTATAAAAAGTAGTGATGATTATATTTATAAAACTTGTAATGATTATGATTACCCTTTTTCTGAACATTACTCTTTTAATGTGGAAACAATTTATAGTATTCGAGTCTCTTATGATACTCCCACTATTCCGATTGAGAAGAATTTTGCTTATGTAGAGAGTAGTAAATTTTCTATGCTTGTAGATCATTAAAAGAATGCTTTATGTGATAGTTATATTGTTGAATTCATTCATGATGCTACTTAAAATTATTATGAGGGAGGAATATATACTTGTAGGAATTGCGATAATATCAAGTTTCCTCCCTATGTGCTTAAAGTTTTGAAGTTATGCTTGTTTTGCCCTCCTATGCTAGTTAATTATTGTTCCCACAAGTTGTTTGCTCACAAAATCCCTATGCATAGGAAGTGGGTTAGACTTAAATGTGCTAGTTATATTCTTCATGATGCTCTCTTTATGTTACAATTCTTATCTTTTATGTGAGCATCATTGGAATCATGATGCCTAGCTAGGGGCGTTAAACGATAGCGCTTGTTGGGAGGCAACCCAACTTTATTTTTGTTCCTTGATTTTTTCTACTGTTTAGTAATAAATAATTTATCTAGCCTCTATTATGATTGAGTTTTTATGTTTTAATTAGTGTTTGTGCCAAGTAGAACCGTTGGGAATACTTGGGGAAAGTCTTGTTGGTCTTGCCGTAAAAAACAGAAACTTTAGCGCTCATGAGAATTGCTGCCATTTTTTATTGGAGAGTGATATTTAGTTAATTCTTTTTGAATATGATTAATATATAAATTCCTCACGTCCAGAATTTTATTTTAGAATTTTTGGGGTTCCAGAAGTTTGCGTTAGTTACAGATTACTACAGACTGTTCAGTTATTGACAGATTCTGTTTTCCGTGTGTTGTTTGCTTATTTTAATGAATCTATGAGTAGTATCGGAGGGTATGAACCATAGATGAGTTGGAATACAGTATATATTACACCAATATAAATAAATAATGAGTTCATTACAGTACCTTGAAGTGGTGTTTTGTTTTCTTTCGCTAACGGAACTTACGAGTTTTCTGTTAAGTTTTGTGTTGTGAAGTTTTCAAGTTTTGGGTAAAGATTCGATGGACTATGGAATAAGGAGTGGCAAGAGCCTAAGCTTGGGGATGCCCAAGGCACCCTAAGGCAATATTCAAGGACAACCAAAATCCTAAGCTTGGGGATGCCCCGAAAGGCATCCCCTCTTTCGTTTTCGTTCATCGGTAACTTTACTTGGAGCTATATTTTTATTTACCACATGATATGTGTTTTGCTTGGAGCGTCATTTTGTTTTATTTAGTTTTTCTTGCTGCTTGAATAAAATACCAAGATATGAAATTCTTAAATTTTAGAGAGTCTTCACATAGTTGCATAATTATTCAACTACTCATTGATCTTCACTTATATCTTTCGGAGTAGTTTGTCGTTGCTCTAGTGCTTCACTTATATCCTTTTAGAGCACGCTGGTGGTTTTATTTTATAGAAATAGATGAACTCTCATGCTTCACTTATATTATTTTGAGAGTCTTTAGAACAGCATGGTAGTTTTCTTTGTCTATGAAACTAGTCCTAATATGATGGGCATCCAAGAGGGATATAATAAAAACTTTCATATAGAGTGCATTGAATACTATGAGAAGTTTGATACTTGATGATTGTTTTGAGATATGAGGATGGTAATATTAGAGTCATGCTAGTTGAGTAGTTGTGAATTTGAGAAATACTTGTGTTGAAGTTTGTGATTCCCGTAGCATGCACATATGGTGAATCGTTATGTGATGAAGTCGGAGCATGATTTATTTATTGATTGTCTTCCTTATGAGTGGCGGTCGGGGACGAGTGATTGTCTTTTCCTACCAATCTATCCCCCTAGGAGCATGCGCGTAGTACTTTGTTTCGATAACTAATAGATTTTTGCAATAAGTATGTGAGTTCTTTATGACTAATGTTGAGTCCATAGATTATACGCACTCTCACCCTTCCACCATTGCTAGCCTCTCTAGTACCGCGCAACTTTCGCCGGTACCATAAACCCACCATTTACCTTCCTCAAAACAGCCACCATACCTACCTATTATGGCATTCCCATAGCCATTCCGAGATATATTGCCATGCAACTTTCCACCGTTCTGTGTATTATGACACACTCCATCATTGTCATATTGCTTTGCATGATCATGTAGTTGACATCGTATTTGTGGCAAAGCCACCGTTCATAATTCTTTCATACATGTCACTCATGAGTCATTGCACATCCCGGTACACCGCCGGAGGCATTCATACAGAGTCATATCTTGTCCTAAGTATCGAGTTGTAATTATTGAGTTGTAAGAAAATAAAAGTGTGATGATTATCATTATTAGAGCATTGTCCCAGTGAGGAAAGGATGATGGAGACTATGATTCCCCCACAAGTCGGGATGAGACTCCGGACGAAAATAAATATATAAAAGAGGCCAAAGAAGCCCAAAAAAAGAGAAAGGCCTATGAGAGAAAAAGAGAGAAGGGGCAATGCTACTATCCTTTTTCCACACTTGTGCTTCAAAGTAGCACCATGATCTTCATGATAGAGAGTCTCCTATGTTGTCACTTTCATATACTAGTGGGAATGTTTCATTATAGAACTTGGCTTGTATATTCCAATGATGGGCTTCCTCAAAATGCCCTAGTTCTTCGTGAGCAAGCGAGTTGGATGCACACCCACTTAGTTTCTTTTGTTGAGCTTTCATACACTTATAGCTCTAGTGCATCCGTTGCATGGCAATCCCTACTCACTCACATTGATATCTATTGATGGGCATCTCCATAGCCCGTTGATACGCCTAGTTGATGTGAGACTATCTTCTCCTTTTTGTCTTCTCCACAACCACCATTCTATTCCACCTATAGTGCTATGTCCATGGCTCACGCTCATATATATTGCGTGAAGATTGAAAAAGTTTGAGAACATCAAAAGTATGAAACAACTGCTTGTCTTGTCATCGGGGTTGTGCATGATTTAAATATTTTGTGTGGTGAAGATGGAGCATAGCCAGACTATATGATTTTGTAGGGATAACTTTGTTTGGCCATGTTATTTTGAGACGACATGATTGCTTTGTTAGTATGCTTGAAGTATTATTATTTTTATGTCAATATTATACTTTTGTCTTGAATCTTATGGATATGAATATTCTTGCTACAATAAAGAGAAATACATGATGAATATGTTAGGTAGCATTCCACATCAAAAATTCTGTTTTTATCATTTACCTACTCGAGGACGAGCAGGAATTAAGCTTGGGGATGCAGATACGTCTCCAACGTATCTATAATTTTCGATTGTTCCATGCTATTATATTATCAACCTTGGATGTTTTATATGCATTTATATGCTATTTTATATGATTTTGGGACTAACCTATTAACCCAGAGCCTAGTGCCAGTTTCTGTTTTTCCTTGTTTTAGAGTATCGCAGAAAAGGAAAATCAAACGAGTCCAATTGACCTCAAACTTCATGGAACTTATTTTTGGAAGGAAAGCAACCTGATAGACTTGGAGTGCACGTCAAGAAAGAAACAAGGGAGCCACGAGGTAGGGGGGCGCACCCACCCCCCTAGTGGGCCCCTTGTGGCTCCCCTGACATACTTCTCTCCGATATATACCCATATACCCTAAAACGATCGGGGAGCAGAATAGATCGGGAGTTCCGCCGCCAGAAGCCTCTGTAGCCACCGAAAACCAATCTAGACCCATTCTGGCACCCTGCCGGAGGGGGAATCCCTCTCCGGTGGCCATCTTCATCATCCCGGTGCTCTCCATGACGAGGAGGAAGTAGTTCTCCCTCGGGGCTGAGGGTATGTACCAGTAGCTATGTGTTTGATCTCTCTCTCTCTCTCTCGTGTTCTTGAGGTGGTACGATCTTGATGTATCGTGAGCTTTGCTATTATAGTTGGATCTTATGATGTTTCTCCCCCTCTACTCTCTTGTAATGGATTGAGTTTCCCCTTTGAAGTTATCTTATCGGATTGAGTCTTTAAAGATTTGAGAACACTTGATGTATCTGTTGCCGTGCGTATCTGTGGTGACAATGGGATATCACGTGATTCACTTGATGTATGTTTTGGTGATCAACTTGCGGGTTCCTCCCATGAACCTATGCATAGGGGTTGGCACACGTTTTCATCGTGATTCTCCGGTAGAAACTTTGGGTCACCCTTTGAGGTTCTATGTGTTGGTTGAATAGATGAATCTGAGATTGTGTGATGCATATCGTATAATCATACCCACGAATACTTGAGGTGACATTGGAGTATCTAGGTGACATTAGGGTTTTGGTTGATTTGTGTCTTAAGGTGTTATTCTAGTACGAACTCTAGGGCTATTTGTCACACCTATAGGAATAGCCCAATGGATTGATTGGAAAGAATAACTTTGAGGTGGTTTCGTACCCTACCATAATCTCTTCATTTGCTCTCTGCTATTAGTGACTTTGGAGTGACTCTTTGTTGCATGTTGAGGGATAGTTATGTGATCCAATTATGTTATTATTGTTGAGAGAACTTGCACTAGTGAAAGTATGAACCCTAGGCCTTGTTTCCTAGCATTGCAATACCGTTTGTGCTCACTTTTATCATTAGTTACCTTGCTGTTTTTATATTTTCAGATTACAAAAACCATTATCTACTATCCATATTGCTCTTGTATCAGCATCTCTTCGCCGAACTAGTGCACCTATACAATTTACCATTGTATTGGGTGTGTTGGGGACACAAGAGACTCTTTGTTATTTGGTTGCAGGGTTGCTTGAGAGAGACCATCTTCATCCTACACCTCCTACGGGTTGATAAACCTTAGGTCATCCACTTGAGGGAAATTTGCTACTGTCCTACAAACCTCTGCACTTGGAGGCCCAACAACGTCTACAAGAAGAAGGTTGTGTAGTAGACATCATCTAGCATTCAGAGATTTTTCTTTATACTTGCACAATAATGTCTCTAGATCATTTCTATCCTTACAAGCAAAAATATCTCTAGCTGTCTCCTCATTCATAACATACCCTTCTGATACCTTAGGAAATTTATATCTAGGAGGGCTAGTTCTAGTATTTGTTTTAAGATTTTCAGTTTCAAGCTCATCATCAGATTCAGCAACATCATGTCACATTACTCTAGCAATTTGTTCATCAAGAAATTCACCAAGTGGCACATCATCATCAAGCAAGGTACTAGCATCATCATAAGTATCATTCATAGCAGAAGTAGCACCATCAACAACTTGCGACATATCAGGATTAATAGCATATGTTGGTGTTGCAAGTTTACTTATAACAGAAGATGAATCTAAAGAAGAACTGGATGGCAATTCCTTACCTCCCCTCATCTTAGAGGGATAAATCTTAGTCTTAGCATCCTTCAGATTCTTCATAGTAATAAATTGATAATAGTCCCAAGTGACTCAACAAATATAGCTATGCTCCCCGGTAACGATGCCAGAAAAAGATCTTGATAACCCACAAGTATAGGGGATCACAACAGTTTTCGAGGGTAGAGTATTCAACCCAAGTTTATAGATTCGACACAAGAGGAGCCAAAAAATATTTGAAGGTATTAGCAGCTGAGTTTTCAATTCAACCACACCTGGAGATTAATTATCTGCAGCAAAGTGATCAGTAGAAAAGTAGTTTGGTAGTTTTAATAATAGTAACAACAGCAATGGTAACGGTAACAGTGATAGCAGTAGTTTTGTAGCAAGTGCAACAGTAATGATAGCAGTAGTAACTTAGCAATAACAATATAAGATAAATTCGTAGTCATTGGATCGGTAATTTCTTGGATGATATTCATCTTGTGATAGTCATAACCTAGGGTGATACGGCACTAGTTCCAGTTCATAAATATAATGTAGGCATGTATTACATAAATAGTCATACGTGCTTATGGAAAGAACTTGCATGACATCTTTTGTCCTACCCTTCCATGGCAGTGGGGTCCAATCACAAACTAAGGGATATTAAGGCCTCCTTTTAACAGAGAACCGGAACAAAGCATTAACACACAGTGAATACATGAACTCCTCAAACTATGGTCATCACTGGGAGTGGTCCCGACTATTGTCACTCTGGGGTTGCCGGATCATAACACGTAGTAGGTGACTATAACTTGGAAGATCGGACCTAGAACATGGATATAATGGTGATAACGTAAACGGTTCAGATCTGAAATCATGGCACCCAGGCCCATAGTGACAAGCATTAAGAATGGGAAAGTTATAGCAACATCAATCTCAGAACATAGTGGATACTAGGGATCAAGCCCTAACAAAACTAACTAGATTTCATGATGAATCTCATCCAACTCCTCACCGACCAGCGAGCCTACGAAGGAATTAATCACTCCCGGTGGGGAGCATCATGGAATTGGTGATTGAGAGAGGTTGGTGATGAGGAAGAACGAAGATCCCCCTATCCGGAGCCCCAAACGGACTCCAGATCTAGCCTCCCGATGAAGAACAGGAGGTGACGGCGGCTCCGTCTCGTGGATCGCGATAATTCTTTCTCCCTGATTTTTTCTGGAAAAATAGGATTTTATAGCGTTGGTTTCAAGGTCTGCGGGGCTACCAGGTGGGGACAACCCACCTGAGCGTGCTAGGAGGGAGGCGCCTTGGTGGGTTGTGCCCACCCAGGTGCCCCCTCCGGTGGATCTTGGCACTAGAAATTCTCTTTCTTGATATAAAAATTCCTTGCAAAGTTTCATTCCATCCTGAGATCTTTTATTTCCGCACAAAAATAACACCATGGTAGTTCTATTAAAAACATCGTCAGTCCGGGGTTAGTTTCATTCAAATCATGCAATTTGGAGTCCAAAGAAAGAGGAAAAGCGTTAGGAAAAGTAGATATGTTGGAGACGTATCATTGGGCCTCAAAGCGCAGAGTTTTGTAGGACAATAGCAAATTTCCCTCAAGTGGATGACCTAAGGTTTATCAATCCGTGGGAGGCATAGGATGAAGTTGGTCTGTCTTGAACAGCCCAACAACCAAATGACAAAGAGTCTCTTGTGTCCCCAATACACCCAATACAATGGTAAATTGTATAGGTGCACTAGTTCGGCGAAGAGATGGTGATACAAGAGTAATACGGATAGTAGATATAGGTTTTTGTAAGCTGAAAATATAAAAACAGCAAGGGAACTAGTAAAAAAAGTGAGCGAAAACGGTATTGCAATGCTTGAAAACAAAGCCTAGGGTTCATACTTTCACTAGTGCAAGTTCTTTCAACAATGATAACATAATTAGATCATATAACAATCCCTCAGTGTGCAACAAAGAGTCACTCCAAAGTCACTAATAGTGGAGAACAAACAAAGAGATTATTGTAGGGTATGAAAGCACCTCAAAGTTATTCTTTCTGATCGATCTATTGGGCTATTCCTATAAGTGTCACAAACATCCATAGAGTTCGTACTAAAATAACACCTTAAGACACACATCAACCAAAACCCTAATGCCACCTAGATACTCCAATGTCACCACAAGTATCCGCGGGTTTGATTATACGATATGCATCACACAATCTCAGATTCATCTATTCAAACCAACACAAATAACTTCCAAGAGTACCCCAAAGTTTCTATCGGAGAGTCAAGACGAAAATGTGTGCCAACCCCTATGCATAAGTTCACAAGGTCACATAACCCGCAAGTTGATCACCAAAACATACATCAAGTAGATCACGTGAATATCCCATTCTCACCACAGATAAACACATGCAAGACATACATCAAGTGTTCTCAAATCCTTAAAGACTCAATCCGACAAGATAACTTCAAAGGGAAAACTCAATCCATTACAAGAAGGTAGAGGGGGAGAAACTCTATATGATCCAACTATAGTAGCAAAGCTCGTGATACATCAAGATCATACCTACCAAGAACACGAGAGAGAGATCAAACACATAGCTACTGGTACAAACCCTCAGCCCCGAGGGTGAACTACTCCCTCCTCGTCATGGAGATCGCCGGGATGATGAAGATGGCCACCGATGATGATTCCCCCTCCGACAGGGTGCCGGAACAGGGTCCCGGTTGGTTTTTGGTGGCTACAGAGGCTTGCGGCGGTGGAACTCCAGATCTAGGTTTTGTTCTAGGGTTTTTGGGATTTATAAGAGGTGTTGGCGTTAAGGACAAGTCAAGGGGGCCCACAAGGAGACGACAAGGACGGGGAGCGCGCCCTAGGGGGGTGCCCTCCACCCTTGTGGTGGCCTCGAGACTCTTCTCCGATATCTTTTCGTTGCAGTATTTTTATATTTTCCAAAAATATTCTCTGTAAATTTTCAGGTCAATTGGACTTAGTTTGATATTTCTTTCTACGAAACTCAAAAGAAGGAAAAAAACAGAAACTGGCACTGGGCTCTAGGTTAATAGGTTAGTCCCAAAAATCATATAAAATAGCATGTAAATGCATATAAAACATCCAAGATAGATAATATAATAGCATGTAACAATAAAAAAATATAGATACGTTGGAGACCTATCAATAGCACACAAGGTATTCCTCCGGTATCCGGGAGTTGCATAATCTCATAGCCGAAGGAATATGTATTTGTCATGAAGAAAGCAATAGCAATAAAACTGAACGATCAATATGCTAAGCTAACGGATGGGTCAGGTCCATCACATCATTCTCCTAATGATGTGATGTCGTTATCCAATGACAACTCATGTCCATGGTTAGGAAACCTTAACCATCTTTGATCAATGAGCTAGTCAAGCAGAGACTCACTAGGGACACAGTGTTTGTTTATGTATTCACACATGTATTAAGGTTTCCGATCAATACAATTCTAGCATGAATAATAAACATTTATCATAAATAAGGAAATATAAAATAACAACTTTATTATTGCCTCTAGAGCATATTTCCTTCAAAATTGCCTAGTCTAGAGAGGGAAAGTAAATTGTAGCCAAGAGATTCAACGAGCACAACATTTTGGATGGAGCTGTCATGTGATGTGACGCCCCGAGACCGACGCGCCAGGTGTCTTCCAGTTATTCGTTGTCGTTGCCTTGTCATTTGCTTGCGTGTCGCATCTTGCCTTGTCATCATGTGCATTGCATCATCATGTTTTCAAAACTTGCATTCGTCCGGGTCTCCCAGCTCTTTCCGTTGTTCGTTCTGAGCCCAGTCACTTGCACGCGCCCGCGGCATGTCCGAAATAGTATTTTATAAGTGGTCGGAAAATGTTCTCGGTATGGGTTGAAAGTTGGCATGCGGTCTTATTATAGTGTAGGTAGGCCGCCTGCCAAGTTTCATCGCATTCGGAGTCCGTTTGACGCCCCAACGGATAACTATAGCGGCACCTCTGCCGGTCTAATGTCAGACGTTTTCGGTCTCCGAAAACTGCTGCCGGGCCCTCTCTCTCTCTCTTCTCTCCTCTCAGCCTCGCCACAGCCCACCTAGTCCTCCACCTACCCCTCTTCGCGTCCAGAGCCATCCGATGCAATCACACGGTCCGAAAACCCCTCTTTGCACAGTGCATCGACCCCTCACGTGCGCGTCCGAAGCTGTCCCGGACCCGACCTGGACAGTCGTCACCGTTGGGTCCGGATCATCCCCAAACATCTACAAAACAGCACCGTTTTCTTATTTGAACCCCCTACCTATTTATCTCTCGTCCATCCGATTGCGATCGGAGGGCTCGAGTAGCCCCTAACCTTACCACTCGCTATATATTTTAGCCTAACCCGAGACCAAATCCCTAATTTTTAGGGATCCTCCCAGCCGCCGCCGCCGCACTCATTTCCCACCTCGGGATCCTCTCTTTCCCCCCTGCACCAACCATCAGCCACACCAAGATCCAATCCATCCATCCCATGGATCCATCTCCAATCAACGACCGCCGACGCTCAAATCCCGCAGGAGCCCGAGCTCCACCTCCTCGCCCACCATCCCCGTCTCTTGGATCCTCACATCCCCGAGCTACTCCTGCTCGACCTCGCCGTCCTTCTTCTCCCCTGCCTACCGAGCTCATCTCTCTCCCTGAACCAGGACCCCGCCTCGTCTCTGGCCGTGGGCTACCTCAGAACGGAGCTCCACCATCGCCCTGGCTTCGGATCCGGCCATCTCCGACGCCTCCTCGCCGGAGCCTGCTGCAGCTTCGTCCCCACCGCCGTTTGCCTCCACTGTCGTTAGAGATGCGACGGCCGCACCCGAGCTTGCCTCGTTCCCCAGCCAGCCTCGCCGGCCTTCGGATTTGGCTAGTCCATGCCGGGGTTTCCCAGTCGTCGCCTGCCTCGTCGTCATCGCGCCAAGGTCGGCGCCCATCTGCTCAGCTTGCATCGCTGCTGCTTCCCGTGCCTGCTTCCGCCAAGCCTCGCCATCCTCCTGCCGGCGGTGCCCACCCGGGGATGAACGCAGCATCGCCTCGCTCGCCTTCTTCGTGCACCTGCACTCCACACCGAGCTCGTCCTCGAGCCCGACGCAGGTCCCGCTGACGAGCCCTTCTCCTTTCTTGGCCATCTCTGTTTCCTTCTCCTGTATCTCTCTCTTCATTTCCTCCCTCTGTTCTTCCTCGCGGGGAACAACCAGAGCACCCGGAGATCGTCGCCACCGGGATTCGCCAGGGCCGGCGAGGCCCTGCGTTCCCTGCCTCCTCCCCGCCAAGTTCGCTGCCGCCGTCCTGTTTCTTCCCGGTGAGCGCCTTGCCTCTACTTCGAGGACGAGCCAGGCGCGCCCCGCGTTGACCCTCTGTATCGTCCGCGCCATGCCTTCTCCAAGCCACGACGGCACCACGCCCCTGTTTTTCCCAAGGGGAACAAGCAGCGCAGCCCGTGCTCGATCCGCGTCATCGCACGTTGACTCAGCCTGCGCCGCACTAGGCCGAGCCGCTTCCCTGCCGGCCTCGCAAAGGCCCAGCTGCCGCATCCCTCCATCGAGCTGGGCCAGGCCCATGGTGAGCCTCACCGCTGCGCCCCCTCCCACTATTGGGCTAGATAGATCCGGCCCATTTAGCATTTTTTCCTCGGGACAAATTTAGCTATTTTTCCAGGATTTTCCGTTTTGCAGAAAAGTCCCTCTAGATCATGCATTTAATATCTCCACAACCGTGCATCGGATTAAAACAAATTATATATGAAAGTTGCTTAGAATTTTGTGTAGAATAATAATATCCAACTTTCGTGCATGTTTGAAATGTTTAAAATGATGATTGCTTTAATTTGCTTAAATAACATGCTAAAATGATTTAATTCATAACTAATTAACGATAGCTCGGATTTAAATAATCTTTATATGTAAATGGGGTAGAAAAATTCCTAGTTTAACATGGTGCCCTCTTCTTGCGGGTTTAACAACTCTAAGATATGGTTTAGGGCAGAACAGTATCAAAACATAAAATATGCACATGAGGAGTTTCCGGACTTGTTGTTTGTTGTTCCGGCCTCATTTAAACTTGCCTAGATAGATAGTTTTCATTTGCTTCACCTCTTGCCATGCTAACCAACATTTAAATTTGATGGGTACCTAAACGAGAGAGAATTAAATAAGTCATGTGGTGTTTTGTCAATATGCAACTCGTTGCATATTGAGCTCCACTTAATTTGTAGGATTGTTTGTGCACTTTGCCATGCCATGCCTCTTTAAACCGGACATGCATCATACTTGGTTGTGCATCATGCCATGATTATGTGATGGTTGATTACCATGTTGTTTGCTTCTTTCCGGTGTGCTTCTTCGGGTTGGTTCCGTTAACGTCGCGTTTGTGATGATTCATTCGACTTCGCTCGTTTGTCTTCTTCATGGACTCGTTCTCCTTCCTTGCGGGATCTCAGGCAAGATGCCCATACCCTCGAAATCACTTCTATCTTTGCTTGCTAGTTGTTCACTCTATTGTTATGCCGCGATACCTACCACTTGCTATATCATGCCTCCCATATTGCCATGTCAAGCCTCTAACTCACCTTTCCTAGCAAACCGTTGTTTGGCTATGTTACCGCTTTGCTCAACCCCTCTTATAGCGTTGCTAGTTGCAGGTGAAGATGAAGTTTTGTTCCATGTTGGAACATGGATATTGTTGGGATATCATTACTATATCTTATTTACTTTAATGCACCTATATACTTGGTAAAGGGTGGAAGGCCCGGCCTTATGCCTGGTGTTTTGTTCCACTCTTGCCGCCCTAGTTTCCGTCATACCGGTGTTATGTTCCTTGATTTTGCGCTCCTTACACGGTTGGGTGTTATGGGGACCCCTTGACAGTTCGCTTTGAATAAAACTCCTCTAGCAAGGCCCAACCTTGGTTTTACCATTTGCCTCACCACCTACTTTTCCCTTGGGAGTTGCGCTCCCGAGGGTCATCTTTATTTAACCCCCCCGGGCCAGTGCTTCTCTAAGTGTTGGTCCGAAACAGAGCCACTTTAGCGCCACCTCGGGGAAACTTGTGGGTTGGTTTTAGTTGTACATAGTGTTCATCCGGTGTTGCCCTGAGAATGAGATATGTGCAGCTCCTATCGAGATGTCGGCGCATCGGGCGGTCTTGCTGGTCTTGTTTTACCATTGTCGAAATGTCTTGTAACTGGGATTCCGAGACTGATCGGGTCTTCTCGGGAGAAGGAATATCCTTCGTTGACCGTGAGAGCTTGTGATGGGCTAAGTTGGGACACCCCTGCAGGGTTTGAACTTTCGAAAGTCGTGCCCGCGGTTAGGGTAGATGGGAATTTGTTAATATCCGGTTGTAGAGAACTTGACACTTAATTTAATTAAAATGCATCAACCGCGTGTGTAGCCGTGATGGACTCTTTTCGGCGGAGTTCGGGAAGTGAACACGGCTTTGGAGTTATGTTTGAACGTAAGTAGTTTTAGGATCACTTCTTGATCACTTCTAGTTCACGACCGTTGCTTTGCTTCTCTTCTCGCTCTTATTTGCATATGTTAGCCACCATATATGCTTAGTGCTTGCTGCATCTCCACCTCACTACTTTTTCCTGCCCATAAGCTCAAATAGTCTTGATCTCGCGGGTGTGAGATTGCTGAGTCCTCGTGACTCACAGATTACTTCAAACATTTGAAGGTGCCGATGATAACCGTGCAGGTGACGCAACCGAGCTCAAGGGGGAGCTCGATGAAGAGTGTGTTTGTTGTGTTGTTTCGTTTCCATTTGATCAATAGTGGAGCCCAGTCGGGGCGATCGGGGATCTATGCAATTGGGGTTGTCTTTCTTTATTTGGTTTCGTAGTCGGACCTTGACTGTATTCTGGATGATATAATGCTATATTTATGTATTGTGTTGAAGTGGCGATTGTAAGCCAACTCTTTATCCCTTCCTTATTCAGTACATGGGATGTGTAAAGATTACCCCTCTCGCGACATGCTTACTATGTGGTTATGCCTCTAAGTCGTGCTCCGACAAGTGGGTGATATAGCCGCATCATGGGTGTTACATGTCAGGTGGCCACCTTACTAAGGCCAACCACCTTACCCTTTGAGTTGTCACCAAAGATGACATACTTTCAGGGACCGTCGTTTTCAGCAATCTCATGAAACATGTCCTTATCTCCGGTCATATGATCAGTACATGCACTATCAAGAACCCATTCCTTTCCCCCGGTAATGTAACCACGAAGGTTGGCCATAAGACCAAAGTGTCTCATCGACTCATCAAGGTCAAAGTCACGATCATCATCCTCATCATAATATCCATGTTCAACATCGTTTTGTGATTGATCATCACCTAGAGAGAGTGATTCATTAGATTTATGACCATGATAATGTGCATCTTTATGAATTCTAATGACTTGTGAGATGATGCTACTAATGGCTCCAACATCTCCTTTGGCACGCATGAGGTCACGAAGCTCAAATAGACAATCACCAAATTTAGGATCACTAGGTTTAATTTTATGAAAAGCAATGGACTTTTGAAGAATCTCATCTAGATTTTTTAAGAAATAGTTTGGAAATTGCTCCTCAAGGTATCTCCATATAGTATAAGCACATTCAAATGTAGGCAAGCAAACATGAAAATTTCTAGGCAATCCTCTTATTGATGTGGAGCATCCCAAGGTCATCCCCATGGACCTACCATCGTCTCACCAAGTGCCGAGCGGACCCATGACACGAGCACGTGCAAGAGCTCTTGAAACCGAGGTGACATCTCTCCTCTCATATTTCCACTTTGATGCACATGAGACATGGCTACTACCTCATACGGACACTTTGCGCATACTCAGGTATCATGGAGAAGTTAAGGAGAAAGGAGAAGAAGAGGAAGAAGATGGACATGAAGATGGAGAAGAAGAAGAGCTGCGGAAAAAGTCCCAGCCACCGGACGACCGGCCAGGGACCGGACGTCCGGCGCCTGAAGCATCAGCCGAGCCCTAGCGAGCGGACGTTCGATCCAGACCGGAAGACCTGTGCCCCGGCACCCAAGGCCAAGGAACGGTCATCCGGCCCCGACCGGACGACCAGCGCGACCGCACCCGAGCCACCATCAGCGGAAGTCCAGATCTACCGGACGTCCGACACCCCCATCACAGAACGAATCCAGCGGACGTCCGGAGGAAACCAGACGACCGGACGCTCATGAGACACCGGACAACCGGTCCCCAACGGATGTCCGGTACCTGGCTGTGTCCAGTTTCGGGCCCGAGGCCCATGTACCCATACTTTCGCCCCCATTTCCACTTAGACTCTATATAGACCTCTCCCTCCTCCTTTCTAGGGTTAGCAAAGGATTAGCTCATATTTCGTGTGAGAGCTTTGCTCATCCACTTGGTTACCTTCTCCTCAGAGATTCGAGCCTCCACCGGAGAAGATCCCCCAAGCGGATTCAAGACCCCTTTTAGGGAAGAAGTCAAGACCTCCTCACGGAGAAGACCGGTTACCGTGTATCGTCCATTGTTGACTTTGGATCTTGTATCTCCTATTGTGTTTCGAGGATCTAGCACTTGTGTAATCAATCTTGTTGGTTTGAGTGTTCTCTCGTGTTCCCCTTGTGTTTTTCCCCTCGTTTCCCTCCTCGTGTTCTTCATGTTCATCGCGGGATCCGCTCCTTTCATGAAAGATCGGCCGATTAGGGTTCCACCCTACATCATCTTGGTATCATGAGCCAGGTTGATCATGATTTCGGAGCCTCCCCGTTGTGTTGCTAGCCTAGTTTTTGTTGTTTTTGTCCCTAATTCGAAAATTCCCCACAAAAATAGCCCCAATTTTTTTTGTGATTTGTTGGTGTGTTGAAATTTTGTTGGATTTGATCCGTGGATTTGCTTTGTTTTGAGTGGATCTAGCTTTTCCCCCTTGTCTCCACCCTTTCCATCCACAAAATCCGCCGGATTCGACGAATTTCCACAACTCCACCACGAACCCTAGCAGTTCATCCCATGCCCGAAATTCGCCCAGGCACCGGACGTCCGACCCCTACCAGACGTACGATGACCGGACGACCGGACCAGCCCGGACGTCCGACGAACCCTAACGAAACTGATTTTTTTTTCAGTTTGGCACCACCACCGCCCCACATTTCCGCATACGCACTCCTACCACCTATACACCATCACCACTTCCGCAATACCACCACCTTTGCTTACCCGTTTCATACTCCGACACGTGTTGCCACTTCGAGCTTTGAGAATTTGAGTTGCGGTTCCATATCCTTTTGTGTTTCGGCTATCTAGGTACGGTTCGACATCAACATCGCCATCGCTCATCTTCGCCACGGACGCGTCATCAACAACAACCACCTCGACTACATCTTGGTATTCGGTCCACCATTTTGACACCATACCGTAAGCAAGAACGGTAACCTTGTCTTGGTATCGTGATACATCATTCTTGCCATTACATTGATAGCCACCATAGCCTTACTCCTTTGTGTTGCTTACCCATCGAGACTAGCCATTGAGTATTGCTGGCAACGAGACTTGTGCACATTAGTGATCATACTTCCCATAGCATACATACATCATTGTTTCATATATTGGTATCAGCTCTTGTGTCACAAGGTTGTCATCGCATACACAATTGCTATCTTGGTTCATCAAGCATTGCATGAGAAAAGAGCTCAAACATCAAAGAGCCAAACAAGCTTTTAAGCAAAGAGGAAACATAAGCAAAGATATTTTAAGAAAGAACCATAGCATCATACAACATTAAGATTGTCACACTAGATCATCTTGGATCATATCATAGAAACACCTTGCATAGAACATACTTGGGACAGAAGTCGTTGCATTTTTGCTTAGTAGGTTGTGCACAAGTCTTTGTATCCGCCTATTGTGCAATCGTGCTAGCGTCTCTCTAGTATTGTGCAACAAGAGCATTTTTGTGGATTCCACATTTTGGCTCATCCTTGGTTGCCCAACCCCACTTATCCCTTTGCGTGTGTGTTTCAGTGTACAGTACATTGCTTGGTCTACTTGTTACATTGCACTCTTGCGAATCTTTTCCAACATTATTGAAGCTCACTTACAATTGCACAAAATTTTGTGGCACCATCCTAACCAAGCTCCACCATAAGCTTTTACTTGTGTAGGTGTGAGAAACCGACAAGAATTGGTACCAATTGTGCTATTTCCTTGTCCACATTGGAGCGATCATTGACCCACTTTCAACTTCGGTCAAGGTACATTTAGTATTTGTTCTTCTCTTTCTACCACTCACATTGTGTATCTTGGAATGATGGATAGGCCGAGTACTTCTACCAACCCGCTCTTCATTGAGCACGACGACGACATGAACTCCTACGTCACTAAGAGCCACCTCTTTGGTTCACAACGCGTTTTGCATCAAGAGCAACAAGCCATGAGTGAACGCATCGACAACCTCGCCGACGACTTGTGACTCTCCGAACAACGTACAAGGGACTACTTCGATCACAAGCTCGACGATCACAAGCAAGAGAATGATGCAAGGATGGACGAAATTCACGCTTTGTTGCTCAACCGCTCTTCTTCCACTTCGTCTTCATCAAGAAGGACTCGCTCAAGTCGACACTCCGACTTCACCCTCTCCGGCTCAAGTACACTGACATCGAACACTCTACGCTGTGCCGCGCGCAATGATTGTCAAGCAAGCCTCAATACTCTACGCGACACCGAATCTCAAGAGCGCCGACAATGTTAAACCCAAGCGGCCTTTGCGCTAGCACGAGAACGGCAACGTCAACGCCAACATGAAGAGGAAGAGCGCGCGCGTCTACACCAAGTTGCACAAGATGCCGAGGCACAACGCCAAGAACAACAACTCTGTGAAGCTCAAGCACTTGCGGCGCAACAAGCCCTCCAAGATTCAAGTCGAGCCGCCAACCGAGGCCGACAAGATCGTGAAAATGAAGAAGCACTTCACGACGAAGTTCAAGAATGAAGATTTCAAGCTCGCGTGCATCATCAAGTTCCTCAAGTTCCTCCTCGAGCTCGACAAGATCCTCCACAAGCTCGCCAACAACATCAAGTTCATCAAGAGCATGACGACAATGGAAATCCTCCACGAGAAGAGCAACATGAGGTTGACATCCCTCCTCACCAAGAGCGACACGAGTTTGACAATCATCTACAACACGGGCATCATCATCCCCGAACCCAACACAATGAAGAGCAATGCTACGGAAAGCTCAAGTTCACCATGCCCAAGTTCAATGGAAGCAACGATCCCGAAGAGTACCTTTCATGGGCATTGAAGGTTAACAAAATCTTCCGTTTACACAACTATGAAGAAGAGAAGAAGATCGCGATGGCATCCCTTGAGTTCCAAGACTATGCCCTCATTTGGTGGGAACAAGTTATCAAGCGCCGAGAGGCAAGAGGTGAACCACCCATAACTACTTGGGCACAAATGAAGGATGTCATGAGAGCATGCTTCGTGCTTACCTACTAGAACCGCGACCTCTTCATGAAACTCCAACTACTCAAGCAAGGAACCAAGAGCGTTGAAGAGTACTACAAGGAGATGGAGATTGCCATGATACGAGCCAATGTCACGGAAGATGATGAGCAAACTATGGCACATTTCTTGAATGGACTCAACCATCCTATCAAGAAGATCGCCGACTTCCAACCATACTCAAACCTCATCGAGCTAGTGCATCAAGCTACAAAAGCGGAACGTCAAGTGCAAGACAATTTCAAGTATGCCAAGTTCTCATCCAAGTCCTACGGTTTCTCCAACACCCAAGCTTCAACGACTCCAACACCGTCTACCAAGCCTTCTACAAGCAACATCGACAAGTCGAGTTCCAAGAAATCTTCGTCAACCCCAATTCATCCTCCTACTACAAGCAACTTCAAGCCGAGAGCTTCCTCATCATCCACTCCAACCGATGAGACCGTCAAGATGAGTTCCTTCAAATGCTTCACATGCGGAGGCCGAGGCCACAAGTCCTACGAGTGCACCAACAAGCGGACCATGATCCTCAACGACAACGGAACCTACGACTCGATGAGTGAAGGAGAAATGGACGCTCTTGAGCAAGTCACCATGCACCGGCAAGTGAACGATGAAGAGGAACAAGTCTTTTGCGATGAATATTCAAGTCCCGCTCTTGTTGTCCCCAAGGTCTTGACTCTCCAACATCACCAAGAAGAAGACCAACGATGCCACATCTTTCATACCAAGGCCGGCATCAATGGACGATCCGTCAAGGTCATCATCGATGGAGGGAGTTGTCATAATCTCGCAAGTGAAGAACTTTGCTCCAAGCTCCAATTACCCAAGATGAAGCACCCGCATCCATACAAAGTGCAATGGCTTAGCGACTCCGGCACTATCCAAGTCGAGCATCGAGTACAAGTCTCCTTCAAAATTGGTGCCTATGAAGACACTTTGGAGTGCGACATCATTCCAATGACCGTTTTCCACCTTATCCTTGGACGCCCATGGAAATTTCATAGAGGAGTCATCCACAACGGCTGAACGAACCACTACATGTTCAAGATGTAAGGGAAGGAGTACGTACTTCGTCCAATGTCGCCAAGCCAAGTGATCGCCGACAAGCAAGCCACCCATGGTGGAGACAATAGTGAGAGAGCGAGCCACCAAAAAGAGAGTGAGCGCCACAAGCCCAAATCGAACACCTCCACGATGATCGAAAGAAGAACTTAGTCCTATTTGCCACCCACAGTGAGATAAGAGGAGTGTGTGAGAACCCATCTAGTGTCCTACACTACGTCCTTTTGTGCAAGGACAATGCACCACAAGCTAACACATCTCACACTCTTCCTCTAGTGTTGTCTTCTCTTTTGCCGAAATTTCAAGATGTTTTCCCCGACAAGCTACCTCCGGGACTACCTCCACTACGAGGCATCGAGCACCGCATCGACCTCATCCCCGGAGCACCGCTACCGAACAAAGCTCCCTACCGCGTCAACCCTGAAGAAACCAAAGAAATACAAAGGCAATTAAAGCATCTCATAGACCATGGACATGTGTGTGAAAGTTTGAGCCCTTGTGTTGTACCGGTCATTCTTGTGCCAAAACGAGACGGTAGCTTTCGCATGTGCTCCGATTGTAGACCTATCAATGCTATCACCGTTCGTTATAGGTATCCCATTCCACGCCTTGGTGATATGCTTGATGAACTTAGTGGTGCCACTATCTTTTCAAAAATTGATCTTAAAAGTGGTTACTATCAAATCCGCATATAAGAGGGTGATGAATGGAAAACCGCTTTCAAAACCAAGTTTGGCTTGTATGAGTGGTTAGTCATGCCTATGGGTTTATCAAAAGCACCGGGTACTTTTATGCGTCTTATGAATCATGTCTTTCGCCCTTATATTGGTGTGTTTGTTGTGGTCTACTTCGATGATATCCTTGTTTTTAGCAAGTCTCTCAAAGAGAATGTCACCCATGTCCGAACCGTTTTACAAACTCTTTGAAAAGAGCATCTCTATGCTAATATGGAGAGATGCCTTTTTGGCGTTGACAAGCTCGTTTTCTTGGGTTTTGTTGTCTCTTCTAAGTGTGTTCATGTTGATGAGTCCAAGATCAATGCTATTAGGACTTGGCCCCAACCAACCAATTTGCAACAAGTGCGTAGCTTTCTTGGCCTTGCGGGTTTCTATCGTCGCTTTGTGAAATATTTTAGCACCATTGCTTTGCCTTTGCATTCTTTGATCAAGAAGAATGCGCCTTTTGTTTGGGGACCATCCCAAGATACCGCTTTCAATGAGCTTAAGAATTTGCTTACTCATGCTCTCATGCTTGCATTACCCAACTTTGACAAACCCTTTGAGATTCATAGCGATGCTGGCGGTAATGGCATAGGAGGTGTGTTAACGCAAGAGAAGTGCCCCATAGCATACTTTAGTGAGAAACTCTCCGGCGCGCAACTCAATTACCCAATCTATGACAAAGAACTCTATGCTTTAGTCTGCGTTTTGCATGAATGGGAACACTATCTTCCCCTCATGAATTTATCATTCATACCAATCATGAAACGCTCAAGTACCTTAAGGGCCAAACCAAGTTGAACAAGCATCATGCTAAATGAAGTGAATTTATTGAGTCTTTTCCTTATGTCATCAATTACATTAAGGGTAAGGAAAACATTATGGCGGATGCCCTTTCCCGCATATGCATGCTTGTTACTCAACTTGAATTGGATGTCATTGGTTTTGAGCATATAAAAGACTTGTATGAGCATGACCCTACTTTTGCTACTCCTTAGGCTAAGTGTTTGACGCACACCTCTTGGGAACACTATTACATCAAAGTTGGATATCTTATGAGAGCTAACAAACTTTGCATCCCCGAGTCTTCTCTTTGTTTGTTGCTTTTGCGGGAATCTCGTGGAGGAGGCTTAATGGGACATTTTGGACGTGACAAGATGTTTGCTACACTCTCAAAGAACTACTATTGGCCCAAGATGTTTCGTGACGTCAACCGATTCACCAACCGATGCTCTACGTGTCGCAAAGCTAAGTCTAAAGCTCAATCCCATGGCCTTTATATGCCTCTACCAATTCCATATCAATGATGGGAAGACATTAGCATGGACTTTGTACTTGGTTTGCCTAGGACTAGAAATGGGAAGGATTCGGTATTTGTCGTTGTGGACCATTCCTAAAAAAAGGCACATTTAATTCCTTGCAACAAGATAGACGATGCTTCACATGTTGCTACTCTCTTTTGCAGGGAAATATTGCGTCTACATGGAGTGCCAAAGGCGATCGTCTCGGACCGCGACGTCAAGTTCCTTAGCTACTTTTGGAAGACCCTATGCGCCAAGCTCGGAATCAAGCTACTCTTCTCCACAGCTTACCATCCTCAAACCGACGGCCAAACAGAAGTTACCAACCGCACACTCTCCACTCTACTTCGATTACTCATCAAGAAGAACCTCAAGGAGTGGGAGGAGTGCCTACCTATCGCCGAGTTCGCCAACAACTGAGCAAGACACTCAACAACCGGCAAGTCCCCCCTTCGAGGTCGTCTATGGATTCAACCCTTTGTCCCGATTGGACATTCTTCCTCTACCACTCCAAGAGCGCATCAATTTGGACGCAAGTGCACGTGTGACTCCTCTCAAGAAGGTGCATGAAGATACAAGACATACTATCGAGCGCCAAGTACAACGACTTGCAACCGAGCTCAACATCAACAAGCACCCCATGGTCTTCAACATTGGTGATCTCGTGTGGCTACACCTTCACAAGGACCACTTTCCACAAGAATGCATGTCCAAGCTTCGACCACGAGCGGATGGACCCTTCAAGGTGCTTGCACGCTACCACGACAACGCCTACAAGATCGACATTCCTTGCAACAAGTACTCCGTGAGCGACATCTTTAACGTCAAAGATCTCTCTCCCTACCATGGTGATGAAGAATTTGATCCGAGTACGGATCTTCCCCAAGGGAGGGGAGATGATGCGGAGCATCCCAAGGTCATCCCCATGGACCTACCATCGTCTCACCAAGTGCCTAGTGGACCAATGACATGAGCACGTGCAAGAGCTCTTGAAACCGAGGTGACATCTCTCCTCTCACATTTCCACTTTGATGCACATGAGACATGGCTACTACCTCATACGGACACTTTGTGCATACTCAGGTATCATGGAGAAGCTAAGGAGCAAGGAGAAGAAGAGGAAGAAGATGGAGAAGAAGAAGAGCTGCGGAAAAATTCCTAGCCACCGAACGACCGGTCGGGACCGGACGTTCGGCGCTTGAAGCATCAGCCGATCCCCAGCGTGTGGACGTCCGGTCCAGACCGGACGACCGGTGCCCCTGCACCCGAGGCCAAGGAATGGACGTCCGGCCCCGACCGAACGACCGGCGCGACCGCACATGAACCACCATCAGCGGAAGTCCGGAGCTACCGGACGTCCGGCACCCCAATCACAGAATGAATCCAGCGGACGTCCGGAGGAGACCGGACGACCGGACGCTCATGAGACACTGGACGACTGGTCCCCAGCAGACGTCCGGTACCTGGCTGCGTCCAGTTTCGGGCCCGAAGCCCATGTACCCCTAATTTCGCCCCCATTTGCACTTATACTATATATAGACCTCTCCCTCCTCCTTTCTAGGGTTAGCAAAGGATTAGCTCATATTTCGTGTGAGAGCTTTGCTCATCCACTTGGTTACCTTCTCCTCGGAGATTCGAGCCTCCATTGGAGAAGATCCCCCAAGCGGATTCAAGACCCCTTTTAGGGAAGAACTCAAGACCTCCTCACGAAGAAGACTGGTTACCGTGTATCGTCCGTTGTTGACTTTGGATCTTGTATCTCCTATTGTGTTTCGAGGATCTAGCACTTGTGTAATCATTCTTGTTGGTTTGAGTGTTCTCTCGTGTTCCCCTTGTGTTTTTTCCCTCGTTTCCCTCCTCGTGTTCTTTGTGTTCATCGCGGGATCCGCTCCTTTCGCGAAAGATCGGCTGATTAGGGTTCCACCCTACATCACTTATGATAAGATCAATAGTTCTAAGATTGTGGGTCATGTCAAGATACTCATCGGGGGTAGGATGCAAGGATCATAGGAGGCGCACAAGGGGTAGCAATGTACTTGTTCATATTATATTCATTGAAAATCTCAAGCATCTCATTTTTCCAAGCACTATAGAACTCTCCGTCAAGCATAGATAATCTACATCTGATACTCGCAATCGTAAACTTATCCATAATCCTCCAATGGCTATTAAACCAAAGCAATGGAGACCAATGCTCTGATACCAATTGAAAGACTTGAAAAGAGGTGTCTAGAGGGGGAGGGCTTAGACCCTCAACACACAAAAGTGACAGTTTTTATGTTCTTCAAGTTGAGGTGGAGTTTTAGCACAAGTTAAGTATTCACAATACATTTCAAGCAAGCATGGCAAGAGTATGAGCAGCAGAAAGAGTAAAGCATGCTAATTGCAAGAAAGTAAAGGGATGGGATTGGAGTGTGCAAACACAATGAATATATAGAGATTTTTGGCGTGGTTATGATAGGTGGTGCTATCGTACGTCCACGTTGATGGAGACTTAAACCCACGAAGGGCAACGGTGGTGCGAGTCCACAGAGGGCTCCACCCATGAAGGGTCCACGAAGAAGTAACCTTGTCTATCCCACCATGGCCATCGCCCATGAAGGACTTGCCTCACTCAGGTAGATCTTCATGAAGTAGGCGATCTCCTTGCCCTTACAAACTTCTTGGTTCAACTCCAAAATCTTGTCGGAGGCTCCCAAGTGACACCTAACCAATCTAGGAGACACCACTCTCCAAAAGGTAAGAGATGGTGTGATGATGAACTCCTTGCTCTTGTGCTTCAAATGATAGTCTCCCCAACACTCAAGTCTCTCTCACAGATTTGGCTATGGTGGAAAGATGATTTGAGTGGAAAGCTACTTGGGGAAGGCTAGAGAAGATTCTTGTGGTTGCACTACAAAAAAAATACACTTCCGTGATGATACGTGTTTGTCACAGTAGGTCGCATGTTCTGTCATGCATGTACATCCATGATGATTTTATGACAGAATCAAGATAGTCATACCTGTGCTGTCATAGAAGTGTTCCATGACATTACCAAAATTATCATCACGGAAGTGTCCACTTCCATGACGATAAATCCCGTGTCACAGAAGTGCTTTCGTCAAGGGTGACCGACACGTGGCTTCCACCATAATGGAACGTCGTTAAGCTATCGGGTCGGGTTTTGGATCCGATAACCCGTTAATAGCCCCGACCAATGGGAATTTTCCACATGTAAAATCATCATTGGCTGGAGGAAACACGTGTCGGCTCATCGTTGGGACAGATGACATCCACTCATTGGACAGAAGGCGCCTATGATACGTCGACACGTGGCACGGCCCAATAGAGGCCTATTCCTGTGAAAAGGCCGGCCCATTTGACTGGGTCAAAAGGTGGCGGGCCGGCCCATGTAAAGCCTGTTAACGGCATGTTCGCATATAGCCCATTTACAGCCCGCTAACCCAAGGCCCGTTACGCCCTATCCGAATTAGGCCCAGTAGCGTCATCTGGGCCACCCAGTATGATTCCAGCCCATTTTCACTTCTGGCCCATGTATGGCCCATGACGTCTTTCGGTCCATATGAGGCCCTATGTAACTCTTGGCCTATTAACGGCCCATGGTGAAACTGGCCCGTAAAGAACAGTGTATCACTTTACACCCATTAACGGCCCGTGGTGAAACTGGCCCGCAATGAATAGTGTGTCACTTTATACGCATTAACGGCCTGTTATTCCGTTGAGCCGTTTCTAGGCCATGTTATCTTTCGGCCTTCTCAGAGCCCATTTATTCTTGGGCTCATTTCTAGCATTTGTTTACTTACGGCCTGTTACTGTCATTTCTGCTTGTGGGCCAAATTCAGCCCGTGGTTACAGTCGGCCCGTTTGTGGTCCGTTAATACGTTGGGCCGTTTTCAAAGCGTCATCAAATACGGCCTATTAACGATGGCCCGTTATGGTCGGCCCATGAACGGACGATTCCAACTCTAGCCCGTTTACGGCCATAATGTGGCCTGTTATTGGCCCATGTTTGGCCAAACGATCATACTGCCTGTATAAGGCCCATTAATGATACGACCCGTAGAAGGCCCATTGTTTCTACGGCCCGTAGAAGGCCCACTGTTTCTACGGCCCGTAGAAGGCCCACTGTTTCTACGGCCCGTAGGAGGCCCAGTGTCACTACAGTAAATATTTGCCCATGGTTATTGTGGCCTAGTTTTAAAAAATAGGTTATTGCAGCGACTAGCAAACCGCGAAAAAAGAACTGCAATGACTACAAGCAAACAAATAAACAAGACAACAAGGAAATAAATAAGAAAGCAACTTACGCTAGGCTATCACGGCTATCACACATATTACATCCACTGGGCATCAAAGTTCGCCACCAGTGCAAATAAACGCGCCGACAAAAGAATATACAAAACTAAGAGCACTTCAGAAGGCACTAGGCCTGGCCAGGTCGGGCCCCCCCCAAACAGCTGAAGAAGCTGAGTAGACCTCAGTTGTGTCAACGATAGATGCATCAACACTAGATTTAAGGCATGATGGCGTGCACGGCAGTCCTCTAACATCTTCATTGCATCTTTGACTTCAAGTCGGAGCTGAGCTGAAGCAAGCCTTTCCGCTTTAAGTTGAGACTGAAGAAGTCGAACTGATTGAGGCAGCGACTGCACAAAGGTTGTCTCACACCTGCTGGTGAGTAGCTTCAACTCACTATCTTCATCAAGACAGGACCTTGGGGTCATCTCGCTGTCCTCAAGATGGTTTGGCTCACTATCTTCCCTAAAGTTCTTCCTGGCGTAAGAGATACGAGTCTGAAAGAGAAACAAGGAGACATGTAACAGGTTTCACAAATATATAAGCAAATAAATGGATCTGTTCTGCATAAGGAACATGTTTTTACAACTACAATTTGAAACTGGTAGTTGTTGCAAACATCCAATCAGATGTAAATAGCAAAGCAAACAGCAGTGGAGGAAATGATGCTTATCCAAATCTATACTAGAACAAAGTTCGAAGGCTTGAGAAGGATGAACTTACATTACATGTTAACACGGGCTGGCCAAAGACCTTCTCCATGTTGATGGAAGGATAATTCAATGAATTCCCCAAAGAAAATTCTTTATAAGCGTTGCCATTATTCTACATTTTGCAAAGAGTAAATATAGATCAAATAATATTGGAAGAAATAGAGGATAATGAAGCTCAGGTGCAGACTGATGATACATAATCAAATAGCAATTAATTAAGTACAGTGTTACAAGGCAAAAGCGAGAGAGGTACTGACAAGAGCAATGCAGAGCCCATTATTGTTTTGAGATCATATGATCCTTTGAGCAAGGAGATTCATCTGAAATTAGTTTTCATACAAGAGAGAAGGTAAGGCACAAGCAGAAATTTAGGAGTTCAAATTTTGAATTGATATCATAGACAGTACCTGACGCTGGGCTCCCAGTAATTCTAATAGGGGTTTGGCCACTGGAGTAGGGGTAAAGTGTGGTACAGTTGGGCCTGTGTTTTCTGTGGCTGCTGATCTATCGGATTTAACAGGAATCACTACCTTTTCCAAATACCTAGTTTGTACTCCTTGAGGATCTGCACTCACCCTCTTCGTTTTGGACATCTATTACGAAAGAACAACATTTGACTGGAAAAACATAGTGTGACGATACATGGAATAGGTACAGAAAATGGATAGGTATGGCATATACTCATATATGATGCTTAAACTAAGCAGATGGTGTAACAAAGTAGAAGTAATGCAAGAGGTCAGATGAAAAATATGTGCAACCAATACAACTTTGCAAAGTTAGAGAAAGCACCTTGATGGGTGAATAAGATAGGCCATCCTCCACCATGCCAAGTGTCACACCCTAGCTAGTTCATGCATTAAAGTGTTGCATCATGTCTACTCTTCCAAAAAACTGAAATGGGGATGACAGAACCCCCAGCACCCCCTGGAAATAACTAGGGTTTACTAAAATCTTTCTCAATGAACCTGAAATGCCCTTCTAAAAAGTCCACCCTTTTTGTTTTGGGTTAGAACCTCTGACAAAATGGGTTCACATTTTTTCCAGGACACATAAGGTCATTGGATTAAATCATTACTATTTGCATTTGGGCAATTTAAATCCTATAAATATTTTAAAATGCCCAAATAATCTTGAAGGTATTTTTAGGCTGTTGAGAATAATTTCAAATGTGCCTCTGAATATTTTCATGTTTTTCCTAAATGGAATAGTATTTTTTACTATTTCAAAACACAGAACAGGAACAAATAAAAAAGAAAAACAAAAGCAGAGAGCAGAGGACTTACCTGGCGCTCACCTAGCAGGCCCACCTAGCCGGCCCAGCCCAGCAACCGCTCCAGCGAGCTGCTTGACTCGGCCAGGCACGCAGGCAGGTGCTCAACGCCGGCACCAGCGAGCGCCACGCAGCTGCCCGCCGCCCTGCTTCCTCCCCTCGCCGTTCTGCTGCCCTGGGTCGGTCACCCACTCCTCCCCCAAGCACGCAGACACACCCCTTCCTCCCCAGCTCCTCTCCCTTGCTCTCCCGCACCATGGTCGACGCTGCCGCGCCCGCGCCACCGTGAAACCCGCGTCCGCCGTCGTCCCCGTGCCGCGCTGTCGTGTCCGTTCACCCTACAGTCGTCATCCACGTCGAGCAGGCCGAGCCCCGAGCGCTCGCTCGCTCTGGAGTCTCCCCCGACCCCGTCTTCCCCAACTCCGGCCGCCGAGATCGCCATCGTCGCCCCGCTCAGCTCCGCCCTTCCCCGAGCCCGCTTTGACGCTTGCTGCTATCGCCGTGAGCCCTGCTCCATCCTCCCCCTCTCCGTTACCTCTCTCATGCACCGTATGCACCGCACCAAGCTCACCCGCACCCGCCGCCGCCGAGCTCGTCGCCGACGTGACTTCGGCCACCCATCGGCCACACCACCGCATCTAACACACTCACCACACTCCCAGGAACCCGTAGCACCACTCCACGCACCTCGCCGTGCCCCGTAGGCTCGGGTTTGACCTCACCCTAGCTCCGGCAGCCGCACAGCTCGTCACCAGCGACGTTTCCGGTCACCCCGAGCTCCACCACTGCCACCAAACGACGCAGCTTGCTCCCAGCTACGCATAGATGCCCTCCGCCGTCCATTTGGTCGCCGGAGCATGAAACCCGCACTGCCCCACCGCGTCTGGCCTCGCCGGCGGCTAAACACTGGCGATTTTGACCCCGTTTGACCCTGGTTGACTCCGTGTGGGCCCAGGTGGACTCCCCCTGAGTCGATGAGTGACTTGCCACCCAGGTGGTGATTCTGGCCATGGAGGGCCCTATGTAGATAGACTGGCTTCGTCAAGCCTTCTTTCTTTCTAGTGTCTGTACTCAGACTAGTTTGCTTCCGCATGTGCTTGTATGCTTGTATGACTTGAGTGTCGGGTCATGTGACCCCTACCTGTATGAACATGTTATGTATGGCTCTCTGGAGCCTTTAAATAAAGTACCTTGAGTCGTAGAGTTTTCTTGTGATGCCATGTTGTATTTACACATATCGAGCATATTGTGTGTATGATTGAAATGCTCGGTATGTGTGGGATCCGACAATCTAGTTGTTTATCCTTGGCAGCCTCTCTTATGGAGAAATGTAGTCTAGTGCTTCCATGAGCCATGGTAGTCCGCTACAGCCCGGTTCATTGGAGTCCTGCTAGCCCAGCACTATGCTCAGGACACTTGGCTGGCCGGCATGTGTTTCACTTCGTTCCTGTGTCTGTCCCTTCGGGGAAATGTCATGCGGTGACATCCGGAGTCCTGCCTAGCCTGCTACAGCCCGGGTTCCCGGAGTCCTGTTAGCCCAGTGCTATAGCCCGGATTCACACGCTGCTCACCGACATGCTCGATGTGATTCATGTATGCCTGTCCCCATAGGTTAGTGTCACTTTGGGTTCACGACTAGCCATGTCGGCCCGGGTTCTCTGTCATATGGATGCTAGTGTCACTACCATATACGTGAGCCAAAAGGCGCAAACGGTCCCGGGCCATGGTAAGGCAACACCTGTGGGAATACTGTGTGTGAGGCCGCAAAGTGATATGAGGTGTTGTAGCGCGCCGAGACCGATGTGCCAGGTGTCCTCCAGTTATTCGCTGTTGTTGCGTTGTCATTGCTTGCGTGTCATGCATTGCATATCATGTCATCATGTGCATTTCATTTGCATACATGTTCGTCTCATGCATCCGAGCATTTTCCCCGTTGTCCGTTTTGCAATCCGGCGCTCCTATGTCACCCGGTGTCCCTTTCTACCTATTTTCATGTGCGGGTGTTAAACGTTTCCGGATTGGACCAAGACTTGCCATGCGGCCTTGGTTTACTACCGGTAGACCGCCTGTCAAGTTTCGTGCCATTTGGACTTCGTTTGATACTCCAACGGTTAACCGAGGGACCGAAAAGGCCTTGTGTGTGTTGCAGCCCAACACCCTTCCAATTTGGCCCAAAACCGACTTAAACCCTCTCAATCATCTAGAGCGTTCGATCACGATCGCATGGCCGAAAACTGCACCTCATTTGGACTCTCCTAGCTCCCTCTACCTATAAATATGTGTCTCCCTCCGAAATTCTCGCGCAGATGAAACCCTAACCGTCGTCCTCCTCGCGCCGCCGGACGTTTCTTCCTCCCGCGTCGGACATGTCTGCCCTCCACATCGCTCGGGCCAATCCCGTCATGCCACATCAGCTCCGCTGCCGCCCTCAACCACTCCCGCATCGCCACCTGTCCACCGCCGCCTTTCTCTCTCCTCCTCGCCTCCCGCGGCCCGCCGGGCCTAGGGCAGGCCCGCCCGGGCCCGATCTGCTCCGCCGCCGCTCGGTCGCGCGCCCGAGGCACGCGCCGCCCCGCCGCCGGCTGTTCCTCGCTGTGCCGCCCATCTCCACCGCCTGCGCCGCCGCGCGCCTTGCCGGTCCCCGCCATGCTGCGCGCCGCCGCCTCGCACACCGTGCGCCGCCGCCTCGTTTGCCGCACCCGCCGCCTCCGTTCACCGGCGTCAACTACCGCTGCCACGCCGGTGTCGTCCTCCGGCGACCGGAGATCCCCTCAGTCCGGCCGGATCCGGGGAGTGGGATGAGATCCACCACTCCCCCGAACCAAACGCACCCTCGCCCGATCCGGATCTCGTCGTCCCGGATCCCTCCGTCCCGTTGACTTTTCGCGGAGGTAAAATTTCACTAAGTCCCCGAAATTTCCAGATTCATATGCCCATGTTCATCGTGTCATAACTCCGCATCCGTAGCTCCGATTTGTGCATGTAGCATATCAAAATGTTCATCTCGACGAGTACATCATTTCATCTCATTGCATCATTTTCATTTGAGCTCATCTTGATGCCCGAAATGCTGTTGGAAGAGAGCTATGTGAGGAATTTGTCAGATCAGTTTTCAGCAAATGGCATATTGTCATTTTTGCCATGATTAATATGTGCATGCTATGATCCTGAGCTCTACATGTGTTTTGTTATACGCCATGCCATCTTTACAGGGGTGCTTGACATGTATTTTTGTGATATGTGTGGTGACTAGCACAAGCTTGCAAAGTAGCGTAGTCGGTAATGCTGATTTCAGGGACTTAGAATTTCACTAAGTCCTTGTCCTGATTTTGTCGTTGTGCCATATGTTCATGTTGTTTCCTAGTGATCCATGCCTCTTTTGAGGATGATCAGTAAGAGTTTTTTGTTAATATTGTGGTGCTCTATCCACCCATGTCTTTGTTTGCATTATGGAGCACCCTAGCTTGAGTCAATCGAGCTCTACTTTTGCTATATCGTGAATCCTGGCAGATTGTTGACTTGTTAGCGATTTTGCCGAGGATGTTGCTATTGATCCGTGCATGCTATGTTGTTGTTCTTCCCATGTCTAGATTCTATGCCATGTCTTCTTGATGGGGGTATGCTTAGTTTGTCATGCCATGCTCTTTAGTGAGTGCATCGAGCTCGTAAACATGTCTACTCGTTAACTGTTTTGCATGCTCCAGTTTTTCACCAAGTCTGAATCTGTTTATGTTTTTGCCATGTTCACATGCTTGCAATTGTATTTTCTGATCCCTTTTGGCTCAAGGTCACTAAGGGACTTTTGTTAAGTGCTTTGAGTAGCTTAATGCCATGCCTTGCTTTTCCATGATATGTTCCTGTAGCATGTAGTTTTCATGCTCCAAAGTATGCTTCCTGATAATAAATCCCAGACTTCTGTTAATTTCACCAAGTCTGAAACCTGTTATCATTTGCACTTTTGCCATTCTTGTTTGAACCTGTTAACGGATGAATTAGCCGTAGCTCAGTGTTCATCTTTTGTCAAGCATCATGAGTGGATCCCTGTCATGTATTGTTTTGCCATATTTGAGTGCTGTAGTATATATATCTTGGTGCATTTAGTTGGTCACTTGCTGATTATCGCAGACCGGTGCCATATTTGTTTTGCTTGCCATTTCCAAACCGTGCGTCCGATTCCGGTGATCTTTATATCGATTTCAACCGAAATCACCTCACCTTTCCAGTGGCACTCTTGGATTTCCAAGTTGAGGCCAGGTTCAATAATTCCTTTCCAAATCATGCATATGCATCACATACTGCATCCCGCATATCATACCATGTTCATGTGTTGGTTGTTTACTATGTTGTGTGCTTCTTTCCGGTGTTGCTTCTTCGGGTTGGTTCCGGTAATGTCGTGATTGTGAGGAACCGTTCGACTACGTCCGTTTGTCTTCTTCATGGACTCGTTCTTCTTCCTTGCGGGATTTCAGGCAAGATGACCATACCCTCGAAATCACTTCTAATTTTGCTTGCTAGTTGCTCGCTCTTTTGCTATGCCTATGCTATGATACCTACCACTTGCTTTATCATGCCTCCCATATTATTAAGCCAAGCCTCTAACCACCTTGTCCTAGCAAACCGTTGTTTGGCTATGTTACCGCTTGCTCAGCCCCTCTTATAGTGTTGTTAGTTGCAGGTGAAGATTGAAGCTTGTTCCATGTTGGAACATGGATATTTTGTTGGGATATCACAATATCTCTTATTTAATTAATGCATCTATATACTTGGTAAAGGGTGGAAGGCTCTGCCTTATGCCTGGTGTTTTGTTCCACTCTTGCCGCCCTGGTTTCCGTCATATCGGTGTTATGTTCCCAGATTTTGCGTTCCTTACGCGGTTGGGTTATAATGGGAACCCTTGACAGTTCGCTTTGAATAAAACTCCTCCAACAAGGCCCAACTTTGGTTTTACCATTCGCCACCTAGCCTTTTTCCCTTGGGTTAGGCCAGCCCAAGGGTCATCTTTATTTTTAACCCCCCCCCCCCCCCGGGCCAGTGCTTGTCTAAGTGTTGGTCCGAACTGAGTAGACTGCGGGGCCACCTCGGGGAGACTTGAGGGCTGGTTTTACTCATAGGATGTCTCATCCGATGTTGCCCTGAGAATGAGATATGTGCAGCTCCTTTCAGGATGTCGGCGCATCGGGCGGTCTTGCTGGACTTGTTTTACCATTGTCAAGGATGTCTTGTAACCGGGATTCCGAGTCTGATTGGGTCTTCCCGCTAGAAGGAATATCCTTCGTTGACCGTGAGAGCTTGTGATGGGCTAAGTTGGGACACCCCTGCAGGGTTTTGAACTTTCGAAAGCCGTGCCCGCGATTATGGGCAGATGGGAATTTGTTAATGTCCGGTTGTAGAAAACCTGAAGTTGATCTTAATTAAAATACATCAACCGCGTGTGTAACCGTGATGGTCTCTTCTCGGCGGAGTCCGGGAAGTGAACACGGTGTTGGAGTTATGTTTGACGTAGGTTGTTCTAGGATCACTTCTTGATCATAGTTGTTCGACCGTGCTTTTGCTTTCTCTTCTCGCTCTCATTTGTGTATGTTAGCCACCATATATGCTAGTCGCTTGCTGCAGCTCCACCTCATACCTTTTACCCTTCCTATAAGCTTAAATAGTCTTGATCGCGAGGGTGCGAGATTGCTGAGTCCCCGTGACTCATAAATACTTCCAAAACCAGTTTGCAGGTGCCGAGGTTACCGAGCAGATGACGCAACCAAGCTCAAGGAGGAGCTCGATGAAGATCTTGTCCTTTGTATTGTTCTGTTCTAGTTGATCAGTAGTGGAGCCCAGTTGGGGTCGATCAGGGATCTGTGTAGCTTTTGGGGTAGTCTTCTTTTATTTTGGGTTCCATAGTCGAATCTTGATTGTATCTGGTCGATGTAATGCTTTATTCTTGTAATTGTGTGAAGTGGCAATTGTAAGCCAACTATGTATCTCTTTCCCTTATGTATTACATGGGTTGTGTGAAGATTACCTCACTTGCGACATTGCTTTCAATGCGGTTATGCCTCTAAGTCGTGCTTCGACACGTGGGAGATATAGCCGCATCTAGGGCGTTACAAGTTGGTAATTAGAGACTTCCCCGACTTTAGGAGCCCCCTGCTTGATCGAATCGCTGGCGTTATTGAGTCTAGAAATGTTTTGAGTCATTTAGGATTATATATATTAGAGAGTTAGGACTTCTTTTTACTCCTCAGTCCCTTCATCGCTCTGGTGAGGCATCCTGACGTGGAGTTTTGACTCTTCTCTTCTCAAATTTCACTAAAAAAAATTTAGGATCACGCGGGTATCTTGGAGTCGTTCCGATCGATTTGTGACGAGAACATTGTTCTTGGTGCCTCCTATCATTTAGGGGTTGTGGCAGTGTCCAGGGGAGTTGAGCTCCGAGGTGTTGTCATCACAATTTTATCGTTGCAGTTCTGGAATACCTGAGTTTAGTTTCGCCGACATCGAAAATCTCTTTTATGTAGTTGTTGGTGAGATAACCTCGACGCCACCCAGTACTGGGGCGGGAGTTTGGGAGTATTGCCATAACTCGTATAACGGATGCTTTTCGAAGGCTGAGGTAAACGATTTCCGAAGGTTTCTTGGTTATGTGTTGAAGGATGGATACATCTGGATGTAGGATTTGTGTAGTTTTGGGTGAGATATTATGCTTCCCCTGTATCCCCAACACCTGATTGCATAACCGGAAAGTTTTGGGATTTTATAAGTGGGAATTCAAGTAGCTCTTAGGATATCTTTCCGACAGATGTATGATATGAAATTGGGGTTCGACGTCTAGTGGTCCGCCTATCCACGGTTGGTTTTACAGTGATCTCGTTGTGTCTTAAAGAGTCCTTGGCTATGCCGACTCGGGGACGCTTCGTATGTCATGTGCACTGCCTTGTACATGATGGTGTTGTACGATCGAGCCCGTGTAGGCCCGACCACGAAAACTTCAGACGAAATCTCTATCTTATGTTTGTTCCGGCTTATTTTGCAAGCCAATCCTTTGTTTGTTTTGAGTCGTGGTATTCGAGTTGCTTCAATGTCAAGTGTTTGATTCCATACCTTCCCCAAATGGTGTTCTCATACTCCGATGCGAATACTAATCCTTCTTGATAATTGAGCTTGTCATGTCAACCCTTTTCAACCGGTGTGTCTCTCTTTAAGTGGATCCGATCATTTCAACAGTAGCAAGATCAATTCTCAGTTCTTCTCAACGGTGTTTGTTTCAGCCGTCTCCAAGTTGCCTTTGTTTTTTTCCCGCCCTCCCTCCCTTGTTTTTCTTCAAGGACTCAGATTTCTTAATCAAGTATCCATTTCTTTGATGTGAAGCCTCTCCATTCTTTTCCGTCAATGTTCTTGCCCGGTGATTCTCATGAAGATCCTAACGGAGCCTCAAGTTCGTCATTCTTTGTTTCTGTTATCTTCTCCGGTGGATCTAATTCAAGCTTTCGGTGTTGATCATATCCTTTTTCCTCATTTCAAATACCTTCTTATGCCGGTGCACCTCTTAATCATCCACTTCTCGTTATTCAATTGTTCCGGAGTGTTCAAGATATCTCGAAGATTCGTGGTTCCACTCTACATTCATTCAAGATCTTTCGAGGATGTTACCTCATTCAAGCCATTTTATTCAACCGGTGCTATCTATCTCTCTTCAAATCTTTTCAACGGTGTTCCTTTCGAGTGGGCCCTAACCCACAGGTCTTTTCCCGGGATCTTACCTGACTCTTCTTATTTTCCCAGAGCTATCCTCAAATTTCTTTTCGAAGTTTGACGTAAGAATGATTTATCATCAGTCAGATGTCTTTCTCCAAGATCTTCCAAATTTTTTTCATCATTGGTTCAACTTTTCCATTCTTCTTTATTCCGGAGTGTCTCAACAATTCACGGTGGTGTTTATCGTCGTCTTCCTCATCATTTGAAGACCGAAGAAGAGCCTTACCTCCATATCTTATCCGTTCTCTCAGAGATTTGTGGTTCTAGTTCGAGGCCATACTCTCTTTATTGTTTTCGATTACCAGAATTCATTTCACCCATCCGGAGCAATTCAGGAGTCTTTCCAGTTTGTCCCTCTGAAGGCCATCATTTCGGATCAGTCATTTCAGCTTTCAGCTCACTTTCTCCAAATCTTACCGGTGCATTATTCAAGTATTTTCTCTATTAAGTTCGCAATCTATTCGTTCTCATGTATCAAATCCTCTCAAGTATCTTCGTTCTTTTATAATTCTTCCCGGTGTTTCTTTATTTTTCTCTTCGTTCATTTTAAATTCTTACGGTGGTTCGTTCAAGACTTCTCGTCATTCGTTTATCATATCAATTCATTCGTTGTTTCAATCCTACCGGCGGCTCATTGAAGACCTTTCCAAGTTGACTCTATATCTATCTTAATTCTTTCTACGAGAATAAGTAGTATGCCAAAGCCATTGATTGTCATGAATTTAATTGGTGAAGGATAAGCATAATGTAATTCTTATTCTTGTTTCTTCCAAGTGATTAATTCCTTATTCCGGAGGTTCATCAAAATTCTTGATCTCAATTATTCATCTTTCTTTTACCGGAGTTCTGAGTTCTCTCAATTATATCACCACGGAGATCCATCTAAATCATTGCAAGGATTCAGCTTGTGTTTTCAGCTTCTCTTCTGTTTGATCATTCTTTTGTTTAACGGAGATCTTCATGGAGGCTCTACATAGTGATTCATCAAGGATTTAATCCGTTCTCGAAACTTCATCAAGATTATTTTCAGAGGGGTTCAAGCTTTCTTCTTCTTACAATCCAGAGTGCAATTCCTTCTACCGTATCATTTGAGGTGGTGCTATGTCATTCTTGATAACTTGAGTTCATGTTTCATGATTCACATGTTGTCAAGGATGAGGTATCTTAAATCCATCAATCTCGTCAGTGGAGTTATCTTGGGTTATATTTCACCTAAAGCTTTCCCTAAGGATTGTTGCTAATTATGGTGCTTATAAATGACCCAAGTTCTTCATTTATCCTCCCGGTGATATAAGTTTTCTAGTCTCCTTGTTCATATCAATCCAAATCCATTGTTTCCGTCTGTGGCAGAATTTCACCTCGTAATTTTGAGATGTCTTCCATAAGCCCACAACAAGCTTACTCTTTTCGTTGTTGTTTTTCCAACAACTCCGTTCGACCCTTATCCTAAGGATGCCTTTTTCAAGCTCATTTGTGGCATTAGTTGACCTTTTCTTCTCCATCCTTTCAATGATCTTTTTTTCTTTCTTCTTACGAAGGCATTGTGATGTTTCACTTTTCTCTCATATTCTCGAGTTGTGAGGATCATGTTCTTTTCATGCTTATCCATTTAACCGGAGTGTTGTGCCCTCTGCTCAAGTTCTTTTCTACTTATCTAGTCTTGCATCTCTTTTCAATCGGAGTGCTGCCCGAAGTTGTTCTTCCTTGTCCCTCTTTCCTAACGGAGTGCTTTCAACTTTGTCATCTCCGTTGTATTCTTTTCTCGAAATGGCTTAACCTTTTCAAGGTTCTTTGGTTTCACTTGTTTGTCAAAGAAGCAACGTAGTTTTACCTCTTCTCTTCCTCTTCCATTTCTCTCTGGTGCCATTCTAGATCTCGGGACGAGATCCTCTCATAGTGGTGGAGTGTTGTAGCGCCCCGAGACCGATGTGCCAGGAGTCCTCCAGTTATTCGCTGTTGTTGCGTTGTCATTGCTTGCATGTCATGCATTGCATATCATGTCATCATGTGCATTTCATTTGCATACATGTTTGTCTCATGCATCTTAGCATTTTCCCCGTTGTCCGTTTTGCAATCCGGCGCTCCTATGTCACCCGGTGTCCCTTTCTACCTCTTTTCGTGTGCGGGTGTCAAACATTTCCGGATTGTACCGAGACTTTCCATGCGGCCTTGGTTTACTACCGATAGACTGCCTGTCAAGTTTCATGCCATTTGGACTTCGTTTGATACTCCAACGGTTAACCGAGGGACCGAAAAGGCCTCGTGTGTGTTGCAGTCCAACACCCTTCCAATTTGGCCCAAAACCCACTTAAACCCTCTCCATCATCTAGAGCGTTCGATCACAATCGCGTGGCCGAAAACCGCACCTCATTTGGACTCTCCTAGCTCCCTCTACCTATAAATATGTGTCTCCCTCTGAAATTCTCGCGCAGATGAAACCCTAACCCTCGTCCTCCTCGCGCCGCCGGACATTTCTTCCTCCCGCGCCGGACATGTCCGCCCTCCACATCGCTCGGGCCAATCCCATCATGCCACATCAGCTCCACCGCCGCCCTCAGCCACTCCCGCATCGCCACCTGTCCACCGCCGCCTTTCTCTCTCCTCCCCGCCTCCCGCGGCCCGCCGGGCCCAAGGCAGGCCCGCCTGGGCCTGATCTACTCCGCCGCCGCTCGGTCGCGCGCCCGAGGCACGCGCTGCCCTGCCGCCGGCTGTTCCTCGCTGCGCCCCCCGTCTCTGCCGCCTGCGCCGACGTGTTGTGCACACTTTCAGGTTCGCGCAAGCAAGCACCCTACCTGGCGCGCCAAAGATGTCACGGGATATCCATAGCCACCTATGGGACCAGGAGGCCCCTTGCTGGTTCGGCAGGGGGACGTCGCATTGCACAAAGAGCAGACCAACGCGCGGCAGCACGGCAGAGAGCACACAAGCAATTTACCTAGGTTCGGGCCGCTGTGAGGCGTAAAACCCTACTCCTACTTTGGTGGATTGATGGTGGAATGTGGATAATGCAACGCAGTAAACTTGCCCGGTAGGGGTCACCATATGGCAGCAGCGACAATGCGCGTATGGGGTGCGGGTTCCTCAACTTTCCAACCCTTCCTACCGGTTCCATGGGTCTCCTTTTATAGATTAAGGGGTCACCACAATGGCAAAGTGGTCATTATCCACTGATATGATAGAAAATAGTGCTATCATACCTAACTCTGCGGGCTGACAGGGTGCATTAAATGAACCACTTAGTGTCACATCATTGATTGTCCGGCAAGGCTTGTCGGGCTATCTCGCTAGCTCCGCGCTTGTTCTATTGACACGTCGTAGGACGGGTGTCATCTGTGTGTTCCTTCTGTAGAAAACGGCCGCCATGTGGCGAATGGCTGCCACTTAATCACTTTGCGTCTTGACACCACACTGATTGACGACATGGGTCGTGCTTGTGTGGTTCATGGGGTGGTTTTGCCTCCGCGAGCCCCGGCAGGCCCTGCCGTGGCACCTTGGTTGCTTTCTTCTGGCGGTGGCATTGCCCCTTGCCGGGCTCGCCTGCCTGACAAGGGAGGCCCTTCTCATGCCAATATACTGCTCCTCTGGCTTGAGCCTGGATCCTCTGAGCTGCATGTTGGTTCTTCAAATCTCTTGGTTATTCAATCTTTGACTCCAGGTGAGGCTTCAATTCGGCTCTTGTGCCTGTGCACAGTCTGGGCAATGGACCCAGGGTCTGTTGCACTGACACACTTGATTCAAGCAATTGTTGTACCTAGACATTCTAGACACATGCTCACTGGCTGAGCTATTCTCCTCCATCTTGTAGGCAAAGTACTTGTCAGAGGTCTCATACCTCTCAACACGGGCATGAGCCTGAAATAACAATTTCCGCTCTTGGAACATCTCATATGCTCTGTGGCGTTCAAAATGTTTTTGAAGTCCCGGTTCTAAGCCGCAAAGCATGGCCCACTAAACTATTAAGTAGTCATCATAACGAGCTTGCCAAACATTCATACCGTCTGCATCTGCTCCTGCAATAGGTCTGTCACCTAGCGGTGCATCAAGGACATAATTCTTCTGTGCATCAATGAGGATAATCCTCAGATCACGGACCCAATCCGCTTTATTGCTACCATCATCTTTCAACTTAGTTTTCTCTAGTAACATATCAAAAATAGGGGAGCTATATTGCGAGCTATTGCTCTACAACGTAGATATGCAATACTATTAAGACTAATTTCATGATAAATTAAGTTGAATTAATCAAATTACTAATGAATTCTCACTTAAATAAACATCCCTCAAGTTATCTAAGTGATACATGATCCAAATCAACTAACCCATGTCTGATCCTCACATGAGATGGGGTTGTCATCAATGGTGAACATCTCTAAGTAGATCATACCTACTATATGACTCATGTTCGACCTTTCGGTCTCTAGTGTTCCGAGACCATGTCTGTACGTGCTAGGCTCATCAAGTTTAACCCAAGTATTCTGGATGTGCAAAACTATCTTACACCCATTGTATGTGAACATAGAGTCTATCACACCCAATCATCATGAGATGCTTCGAAACGATGAACTTTGGCAATGGTGCATACTCGGGGAGAACACTTTTATCTTGAAATTTAGTGAAGGGATCATCTTATAATGCTACCGTTGTTCTAAGCAAATAAGATGCATAAAGGATAAACATCACATGCAATCAAAATATGTGACATGATATGGCCATCATCATCTTGTGCTTTTGATCTCCATCTCTAAAGCATCGTCACGATCTCCGTCGTCACCAGCTCGACACCTTGATCTCCATCATTGCGTCGGGGTTGTCTCTCCAACTATTGCTTCTACAACTATTGCTAACGCATAGCAATAAAGTAAAGGAATTAAATGGCGCTTGCATTTCATACAATAATTAAGAGACAACCCTATGGCTCCTGCCAGTTGTTACAAAACATGATCATCTCATACAATAAAGTATATCACATCACGTCTTAACCATATCACATCACAACATGCCCTTCAAAAACAAGTTAGATGTCCTCTACTTTGTTTTTGCAAGTTTTACGTGGCTGCTACGGGCTTTTAGCAAGAACCGTTCTTAACTACGCAAAAACCACAATGGTGATTTATCAATTTTGTTGTTTTAGCCTTCTTCAAGGACCGACCGTAGTCAAATTCGATTCAACTAAACTAGGAGAAACAGACACCCGCCAGCCACCTTTTATGCAAAACAAGTTGCATGTCAGTCGGTGGAACCGGTCTCATGTGCGTGGACATGTAAGGTTGGTCCGGGCCGCTTAATCACACAATACCGCTAAATCAAAGTAAGATGTTTGTGGTAAGCAACATGACTATCACCGCCCACAACTCTTTGTGTTCTACTCATGAATATCATCTACGGATAGACCTCGCTCGGATGGCACTGTTGGGGAATGTTGCATGGAAAACAAAAAAAACTACGCACACGCAAGTTCTATCCATGGAGATGCATAGCAACAAGAGGGGAGAGTGTGTCTAGTAACCTCGTATACCGTAAGCGGAAGCGTTTGTTAACACGGTTGATGTAGTCGAACTTCTTCGCGATCCAACCGATCGAGTACCGAATGTACGACACCTTCGCGTTCAACAGAACATTCAGCTCAGTGAATATCAATGCAACAAACCCTAGGTCTGCCCAGACCATGCACAGGTCTAAGCTCAAGATTGCAGCATTCAAGACCAGACCAGGCACAAGTGATCAGCTCTTTGAGGAATCAGAGTGCGGGTCAAGAAGACCAAGTTAAGCCAAAGGAGCAAGACACCACTAAGGGAAAACCTCCCTTGTCGGGCAGGCAAGCCTGACGAGGTCAAGGTTTCCCCGGAAACAAGCCTCAAGACCATCCCGGCAGGCCTGCCAGGCCCTATGAAGGCAAACTACCCCGCCAAGGCTCCACCGCACCACCTCACAGCGACACAAATCATCGATTGGTGCGGTGTCAAGCCCCCAAGAAACGAAGTGGTTGTTGCTGCCACATGGCAGCCACTTCCTATGGAAATCACCTCCAAATGACACCCGTACAGAGACGTGTCATGCAGGCAGGAGAGAAGGTGGCCGAGCAGCCCAGCAAGGCTTGCCGAGCAGGCCATGATGTGACACTAAGCGGCACAATTAATGCGCTCTGACTTGTTTGCAGAGTTAGGTATGATAGCACTGTTTGCTATCTAATCAGTACACAATGACTGAGTTGCCATTGTGGTGACCCCTTGATCTATAAAAGGAGGCCCGTGGCAACCATAGAAATGATTCAGACCGTTGTACACTCATACGCACCTAGCTGCTCTCGCCCCGAGGCAACCCTGTTGGGTTAGAGTGATGCATTTCCACCACAATCCACCATCAATCCACCAAAGCAGGAGTAGGGTTTTATGCCTCGTGGCGGCCTGAACCTGGGTAAAATTGCCCGTGTGATCTCTGCAGTGTTGCGCGGCATTCTCCGCTCTTTGTGCAATGTGCTCATCCCCCTGCCGAACCACAAGGCGCTCATGGCCCCATAGGTGGCCGTGGTTTTCCACGACATCTTTGGCACGCTAGGTAGGGGGAAACGCTTGCGCGAACGCGAGAAGCGTACGCAATGCGTCATCTTCATCATCATTTTCTTCATCGACGGCTCGTTCATCCATGGCGCCCAAGAAGAAATTCGGTCCCACCGCCCAGCCGTCCTCCTCGAAGGCCCTGCCGCATGCGACCACTGATGCCGCAGGGGCTACGGGGACGCCTAGGGATGTGGACGCTATGGGGTACGTGGTCGACACAGGCGATGTCGTCACCACCTCCCCTGTGGCCGAAACGGGAGCAGGAAGCACTGGAGAAGGACAACACCAACAACATCCTAGCGGCGACGCTCCACAAGGTATGGATGGAGAGATCATTCTGTCCGCACCTCTCCACCCGGCCGCAAGGCATAGCCACAATGGCGGCACTCGCTCTGGGGCGAATCACGATCCTTCGATCGCCCCAGCTGCGGGCGCGACCACAGGACATGCGCCACCCCTAGAGCGAGCTGACCCAACCAATACACCAAACTGAGCCGCTAGTCCACAAGCGCCTCCACCTCATCACCACGCCATCTTGGCGACTGGCTCATGATGATGAGAGCACAGTGCAGCCACTACCAGCACCATCAGGAGCCAGGTGACGTTATGATCTTCATCGTCATCCATGCCAAGCACCGCTTCAGAGGCCATGGCGCCGGCCCAGCTGCTGTTGAGATTTCCGTTGGCAGCCGATCAGATGGATGAGTGGAGAGCCACCATTCAGAGCCTGATTGGTTTCACCAAGGTAGGAGGATCACAGCAAGCTGGCCCGCCACGGCCTCCCCAGGCAACGACAACGGCCCACGCTGTTGGCCGCGTGGAAGCAGCCACCCCCACGGTGCAGTCCCGTCCACTGAAGCCAGCGCGGGAGCCACGCGATCAAGAACCCGACGACGTCTCGATGGCTTCATCTGACCCTCGAGCGCGTCAAGAAAAACGGCGGGTCCTGGAGGACTGGCAAAGGGAAGGTGTGCGCGTCACCATCAAGCGATGCCGTGAAACCCGTCGCCAGTCCGATGACGTGATGGCCTCGACGTCGACGAGCCGCCACTTGGCGAAGGCGGGTACCTACCTTTCGAGGCTCGGTGCCCTACCTTCACTCATGAGTTGCGGCAAGTCCGTTGGCCATCCACTCGCACGTTCAAACCAGAGATACCAGAGAAGTATGATGGGAGACTGAACCCGTCAGAGTTCTTGAGCATCTACACCATCGTTGTTCAAGCTGCCGCGGGATGAGAAGAAACGGTTTTAGCCAACTACTTCCCTTTGGCACTCAACCTAAATGTGAGGTCTTGGCTGATGCACCTACCGGAGAACTCCATTTCGACCTGGGCTGACCTATGCCATGAGTTCGTTTGCGCCTTCACGGGCAGCCATCAGGAACTAGGGCAGCCCAGCGACTTGCAGCTCCTCCTGCAGAAAGAAGGAGAGACTCTGAGTGTCGGTGCAACAAACCCTGGGTCTATTGCCTAGACTGTGCACAGGCACGAGAACGAGATCACAACACCAACCCGTGCCAGAGTACAAGAAACCAAGATCTTCGAAGGACCAACATGCAACTCAAGAGGACCAAGGTCAAGCCAAAGAAGCGAGATGCCACCAGGAGAAAAGCCTCCCTTTCTGGGCAGGCGAGCTCGGCGAGGGCGGGGTCACCCCTGGAAGAAAGCATCCAAGACATCCCGGCAAGGCCTGCTGGGACTCACGAAGGCAAAACCCACCTCACCAACTACTCCGCCATGACCCACGTCATCAATCAGTGTGGTGTCAAGCCACAAAGTGAATGAGTGGCATCCATTCACCACATGGCGGCCTTTCTCTACAGGAAATACCTACGAGCGACACCCTTCCTACGACATGTCAAGCGAGCAGGTGCGGAGCTGGCAATACAGCCCGGCAAGGCTTGCCGGGCGAGCGACGACGTGACGTTGAGCGGTGCATTTAATGCGCCCCTGTCAGCCTGCAGAGCTAGGTATGATAGCACTATGTGCTGTCTTATCAGTGCATAATGACCACTTTGCCATTGTGGTGGCCCCTTAATCTATAAAAGGAGGCCCATGGCAACCGTAGAAAGGGTTAGAAGGTTGAACACCACACACACTAATACGCGCATAGTCACTCTCACCCCGAGGCACCCCTGCCAGGCAAGTGTACTGCGCTCCACCACCATTATTCCACCATCAATCCACCAAACCAGGAGTAGGGTTTTACGCCTCACAGCGGTCTGAACCTGGGTAAAATTGCTTGTGTGATCTCTGAGGTGCTGCCCCACGCTCGTCTGCTCTTTGTGCAATGTGACATCCCCCTGTCGAACCAGCGAGGGGCCCTTGGTCCCATAGGCGGCCGTTGTTTCCCATGACATCTTTCGCGCCGGGTAGGGGGATCACTTGCGCAAACCTGAAAGCGTGCGCAGCGTGTCATCTTCATCGCCATCTCCGTCCTTGATGGCGCCATCAACCATGGCACCCAAGAAGAAATCCGGTGCTTCGGCTCAACCATCCACCTCGAAGGCTCTGCCGCCCACGGCATCTAATGCCACGGGGGGCACGGGAGGATGTGGACGCTTCTAGGGACATGGTCGGAGCAGGCGGCACCATCACCACCTCCCCCGCGGCCGACACAGGAGCGGGAGACATCGGAGGAGAACAACATCAGCAACACCCCGACGGCCACGCTCCACAAGGTACAGGAGAGGGGGGTTACTCCGTCCGCGCCTCCTCCTCTCACCGACGGGCACAGCCGCAGCAACGACGCTCGGTCCGGGGCGAATCGCCGCCCTCCGACCGCCCCTGCCTCGGGAGCGACCGTAGCGCGTGCACCTCCCCCGAAACGGGTCGACCACGTCGTTGTGCCCAATGGAGCTGCCGGCCCTCAAGCGCCTTTGCCACGCCATCATGCCATCCAGGTGGCTGCCCCGTAACAGTGGGGGTGTGGTACTATCGCTGCTGGCACCGTCAGGAGCTGAGCGATGGTATGATCTACATCGTCATCACCTATGCCGAGTACTGCTACAGAGGCCATGGCACGGGCTCAGCTGCTGCTCAGGTTTCCACTGGCGGCCGAGCATATGGATGAATGGCGTGCCACCATTCAAAGTCTACTTGGTTTTGCCAAGGCTGGGGGCTCGCAGCGAGCTGGCCTGCCACGGCCTCCCCAAGCAACAACGACAACCCATGCTGCTAGCCGTACGGAAGGGGCCACCCCCATGGTGCAGTCCCCACCACGGCAGCCATCACGAGTGTAGCAGAAACAAGAACATGATGGCGTCTCGATGGCCTTTTCTGACCCTCGAGCACGTCTAGGCTGACAGCAAGCACCGGAGGATAGGCGGAGGGGAGATGTGCGCGCCGTCGTTGTGCGTCGCTGCGACGACCACCGCCAGACCGATGGGTGTGATGGCCCCGGCATCGACGAGCCTGCGCTCGATATTGGCAGGTGCCTACCTTTCGAGATTGGGTGCCCTGCCTTTATTAGAGAGCTATGGCAATTCTGTTGGCCATCTGTTCGCACGTTCAAGCCAAAGATACCTGAGAAGTACGATGGGAGGCTAAACCCGACAGAGTTTCTAAGCATCTACACAATCGTTGTTCAAGCTGCCGGGGGAAGGGATGAGAAGGTTTTTGCCAACTACTTCCCTTTGGCTGTCAAGTACAATGTGAGGTCTTGGCAAATGCACCTACCGGAGAACTGCATGTCGTCGTGGGCTGACCTATGCCGAGTTCATTGGCGCCTTCACCGGCGGCCACCAAGAGCCAGGCAGGCCTAGCGACTTGCAGCTTCTCCAACAGAAAGAAGGAGAGACCCTCCGGAAGTATTTGCAGAGGTTCAACAAGGTTAATAGGAACATCCCAAATATCCATCTGGCAGCGGTGATAGTTGCCTTCCAGTGCAATGTGCGGAACCGTAGGATTCGTTCCAAGATGAACATGCGGCTGCCCAAGACTATGAAGGAGCTTTACACCTTGGTGGATAAGTGTGCTCGAATGGAGGAAGGGAGGAAGCTACCCGGAGAGGAGAATTACACCAATGTCGATTCAGAGGACGATGACGAATCCGCAAGTCAGAAGAAGGGCAAGAAGCGCAAGGATAAGACAGTAATGACTGTTGAAGGATCGAGTATGCCTAGTACCGGCAAGAAAGCCAAGGTTGTGGCTCCCGACAAGGAAGCTGCCGTGTGCGCTGACTGTCGGGAAGCCGGGGCTGCCAAGAAGGCCGAGAAAGGTGATGTGCCGTACTGCAATATTCATCGGACCAAAGGCCACAACCTTCAAGAGTGCTATCAGGTTGAGCAGCTCATCAAGAGACATAGAGCAGAATATGAGAAGCGTGACAAGGAAAAGGGTCAGAATATCGCTGGCGGTAAGGGACGAGGCGGTGAAGTAAGTCGCCCCAGCAAACCCTTCCGAAACCAAGGAAAACCCGCCAGAGGTCGAGAGAAGGGAGCCTGTGATGATGAGAGTGATGGAGGGGACAAAGAGGAAACCAGTGAGCAGGAGTTTCAGAGGGCCACTTATGCCTATGCATTGACGGGGGTGCATCCTTGCATACTCTCACCGCCAGCTCAAGCGGTAGGCACATGAAGTCAATGTCGTGGAACCAGCGCCAGGGGCCCGACGACTGCTCAAATGGCCATGCATGCCCATCATCTTTGACGAAGAGGATCATCCTGACCGTACCACTTCGGTAGGATGTTTGCCATTGTTGGTCTCTCCAACAATCCACAACCTCAAAGTCACAAAGATGTTGGTGAACGGCGGGGCCGGGTTGAATCTGATTTCCCCGGCAGTCATCCGCAAACTTCAGATAGCAGAGGAAGAGTTAAAGGTTACCAGCACGTTTCAAGGAGTTAACCCCGGTAGGAGTCATCCTAAAGGAAATATCACGCTGCCAGTAACGTTTGGGGGAGAGCTTAACTACCGGACTGAGAAGATTTTGTTTGATGTGGTCGACCTCCCCTGTTGTACAATGGGATCCTTGGTTGCCCGACCCTGGAAAAATTCATGGCGGCATCCCACTATGCCTACAACACCTTGAAGATGACTAGGCTGATGGGAGTCATTACCATCCCATCCGACGAGAAGGATGCGATCATTTGCGTGGACAAAATGTACCGGGACGCAGTCGGGGCAGTGGCCGCGGCAGCAGCAGTCCCCGCCAAGGAGGACAGAGGAAAGAAGAAGGATAGCAAGGACGCTGGCAAGGAGTCTGGGAAGCGTACCCCTTCGGAATACACCGTGCCTGCTGATGACTTGCCAGAGAGTTCCAACACCAAGAGAGCCAAGGTCACTGCACCCCAAGTGAAGAAGGTCCCGACAGGGCTGGCTAGCGTTGATGGTACTTTCACTACCACCCTTGATGACAAATAGGAAAGTGCGCTCGTTGCCTTCCTGCGGGCGAATATCAATGTGTTTTCCTGGCAACCATCTGATATCCCCGGTGTTCCCAGGGAGGTAATCTAGCACCACCTTGTTGTTTGCCCACACGCCCGACCTGTCAAGCAGAAAGTCCGGAAGTAGGCCTTGGAGAGGCAGCAGTTTATAGCGGAAGAGATCAAGAAACTTGAAGCAACTGGTTTGGTCAGAGGAGTGCTACATCCCACATGGTTGGCAAATCAAGTGGTAGCCCGGAAGGCTAACAGGATATGGAGGCTTTGCATAGATTGCACAGATCTCAACAAGGCTTGCCCGAAGGACCCGTTTCCCCTGCCGCACATCGATCAGATTTTGGATTCCACTTCGGCTTGTGCTCTGCTTTCCTTTCTGGATGCATATTCCGGAGATCATCAAATCTTCATGTCCAAGGAAGACGAAGAGAAGATGTCATTCATCACGCCTTGTGTTACGTACTATTTTATCAGCATGCCATTCGGATTAAAGAGTGTCGGGTCTACTTTTGCAAGGGCAGTCTAGATTGGTTTCGAGCCACAGCTACACATAAACATAGAAGCTTACACAAATGATATTGTGGTCAAGACCAAGGAAAGAGCAACCCTTATTCAGGATTTAGAAGACACATTTGCCAATCTGCGCAAGATCAACTTGAAGCTCAACCCAGAGAAGTGTGTGTTTGGCATTCCCTCCGGCAAGCTGCTTGGGTTCTTTGTATCCCATCGGGGGATCGAAGCCAACCCAGACAAGATTAAAGCTATCGAGAAGGTTCAAGCGCCAAAGACAGTCAAGGATGTGAGGCGCTTGACAGGATGTGTTGCCGCGCTAAGCAGATTCATTTCCAGGTCTGCCGAGCACGCCCTGACGTCCTTAAAAATCTTGAAGAAGGGAGGGCTCATGAAGTGGACTCCAGAGGCAGATGCAACTTTGCAAGAGTTGAAGACCTACTTGTCCTCTGTGCCCACCTTGGTTGCTCCTAAACCCCAAGAGTCGTTGCTGCTATACTTGGCAGCAACCAACCAAGTGGTTAGCACTACCTTGGTGGCACAACTAGAAGTGGACGAAGCAGAGAGTGAGCAAGGACCGGCGGAGCCAGAGAAGGATCGGGACAGGAATCAGCATGGCAGCAAGGGCAACCCCAAGGACACGGCAAGGAAGAAAGTGGTGCAGCGCCTAGTGTACATCGTCTGCTCCTTACTACAGGAGGCTAGGTCGAGGTACTCTGGCATGAAAAAGTTGATCTTTGTTCTCATCATGGCCTCAAAAAAACTACACCACTACTTCCAAGCCCACGAGATTACGGTTGTCACTCGCTTCCTGTTGCAAAGGATACTCCGAAACCCTGAGGCTACCAGCAGGATAGTGGAGTGGGCTTTGGAGTTATCCGGTTTTGGTTTCAAATTTGAGAGCACATCAACAATCCAGAGCAGGGCATTGGCTGAGTTTATTGCAGAATGGATGCAAGCCCCTGAAGAGGAAGTGCGGGAAACAGTTATCCCCGGCAAGGAATCACCCCAAGAATGGATTATGTATTTCGATGGTGTCTTTTCCCTACAAGGTGTAGGAGATGGCGTGCTTCTCATCGCCCCCTCCGGGGAGAACTTGAAATATGTCGTCCAAATGCATTTTGCCAGGGAAGAGGCAACCAACAATACAATAGAGTATGAAGGGCTCCTTGCCGGCCTCAGGATTGCCTCAGAATTCGGAATTAACAAGCTGATCATTGGAGGAGACTCGCAGCTTGTGGTGAGATGGGTCAGCAAGGATTACCAAAGCCCATTGATGGAGGCATACGTCGAGGAAGTGAGAAGATTGGAGGAACGCTTTGGCGGATTACAAACAGAGCACGTACCCCGTGCGGAAAACAGCATAGCTGATCATCTATCAAAGTGTGCTGCGCAGAAGCTTCCTGTGGAACCAGGGACTTTTGTTCTCCATCTTACTCAGCCCTCCGTATCCCCAGCAACAATGGCCCGAAAAAGGAGAAAGTTGGACTTAGGTTAGGCTCTACCGATAGAGCCCTCCGCTCCTGGCAGAGACCCTGCTGGAAACAACTCCTCCTCACCTGCTGGACCGCACCCTCCAGCCGGGCCCATGGCCCCCGCATACGAGAAATGTGCCCCCGCAGTAGAGGAGGTGCCGCTAGTCCTCGTTGTCGAGCCCCAGGCTCCAACTTGGGAAAGGCACATAGTCCACTTCCTCCAAACCGGAGAGCTTCCCGGCGACCAAGATGAAGCTGAAAGAGTAGCCCGGAGGGCCAGTATGTATCAGTTTGTCGATGACACTCTGTACAGAAGGACGCCCAACGGCGTGAAATTGAAGTGCATCTGTCGGGAGGTAGGAAAGGAACTGCTGGCTGAGATTCACAAAGGCATGTGCGGCTCCCACATTGGATCAAGGGCATTGGTTGGGAAATCATTCAGGCAAGGATTCTATTGGCCCACATCCCTCCAAGATGCGGTTGAGCTAGTCACCCGATGTGAAGCCTGCCAGTTCCATTCCAAGAACACCCGCTTGCCTGCCCAAGCTCTTCAAACGATCCCTTTATCATGACCATTTTTGGTCTGGGGGCTCGATATGCTTGGCCCTTTCCCCCGAGCAATCAGGGGCTTTGAATTCTTGTTCGTTGCTATAAACAAGTTATAGAGTGGCCAGAGGTGACTGCCGTGAGAAAGGTGACCACACAGTCAACTATCAAGTTCATGAAAGAATTGGTATGTTGTTTTGGAGTCCCGACAATGGCACCCTGTTTAGGAGCCGCGCCTTCATGCAATATGTTTATTCCCTCGGAAGCAAGATCTCATTTGCCTCTGTCGTTCATCCCAGGAGCAATGGGCAAGCTGAGAGGGCGAACACTGAAGTGTTGCGAAGGCTCAAGACAAGAACCTTTGATACACTTCAAAAGCAAGGTAGGCGGTGCATCGATATTGAGCATCTCCGCCAGTTCTACCCGTAAGGCACGGCTGTCGGGCCCTGCCCGGCAGCCACCCTTTTGTACCCGCCTTGCCTCAATTGCATGTAACCCCTTGTACAAAGCTAGGCGATGACCCTGAGCAACGGACAAATAAATGAAGCGATGGGGGCCCCCAACCAAGTTGCATGCATGCATGAGCATTATAAGAGCACTGCAGAAGCATTTGATAAGCATCTGCATATGCATATAGATAGGATTGCATCTTCTATCATTCCCATCTGCATGAAGCTGCAGGTCCCTGCCGTGAACCTGGCCTCCACAAGGAGTTGGGAAGATGGACCAAGCGCTGCGATCCCCAGCAAGCCAAATAGATAAGTTCTACCTCTTGTCCATTGGTGTTCTGTAAGCTAAAAACTTGTGCATGAGGAAACCTCGCCGCTCTTCGAAACTTAGGTGCTCCCACCCTTGGCTCGAACATTGCTTCGGCCGGGGTGGTTGCAGCGGCCATTGGTGAGAGGGAGCTGACGGGGGGCTGGACCCTTTATATTTTGTCTGGTAGGATCAGTCCCTAGGCAACAAATGAAAAGGGGTACCGGCAGGATAGCCTGCCGGGAAAAACTCGTTTATTTACAATAAAGAGGCATCTCACCTCTCCATGGACATATACGTGCACGAGTTCCCGGCAAGGTTCATCTTTTTCATAATATGCTAATGACCATAATTCAAATTTGAAATATATCTACATGCAACACCTAACCAAAACGGTTTGAAAAATCATATTCGTGTACTTGTGTGCGAGTTAATTCCATGTGCAGTAAATTAGAAGGAATTTTCAAACATATTTGTCTCACGACATGGACACATGCATATGTATGCATGGAGTGACATGGAATTTTAATTCCAAAAAATTAAAAAAATATCAGAAACACATGAAACCTTGCTTGATGTAATTTCATGCCACCAAGATGACGTGGTAAAAAAATTAGCATGTTTGACGAAAGTTTAGACACACGCACCTCACACTCGGAGCAACTCACTAGAAGGCTCGTGGTTCCGAGAGGGAACAATGCATGTTTGATGACGAACGGGAGATAGCTTCCTCTTACGGCCTTCAATTTTTTTCAACGTCTAACGTGCACTACTACAACTATAATGTGAAATTTTGGAAAATTCTAGGGGTCAGTTGACCTTTTAAAGACATTTAAGTGATTTTCTAGCCATTTAATGATCGTAATTCAAATTTGAACTACATCTACATGCAACGCCTAACCAAAACGGTTTGAAAAATCATATTTGTGTACTTATGTGCGAGTTAGTTCCATCTGCAGCAAATTAGAAGGAATTTTCAAGCATATTTGTGTCACGACATGGACACATGCATATGTATGCATGGAGTGACATGGCATTTTAATTCAAAAAAATTATAAAAATATCAGAAACACATGAAACATTGCTTGATGTAATGTCATGCCACCAAGATGATGTGGTAAAAAAATTGGCATGTTTGACGAAAGTTTGGACACACACCCCACACAAACCGGAGCAACTCACTAGAAGGCTCGTGGTTCCAACAGGGAACAATGCATGTTTGACAACGAACGGGAGATAGCTTCCTCTTACGGCCTTCAATTTTTTTTCTACATCTAACGTGCACTACTAGAACTGTAATGTGAAATTTAGGAAAATTCTAGGGGTCAGTTGACCTTTTAAAGACATTTAAGTGATTTTCTAGCCATTTAATGACCATAATTCAAATTTGAACTATATCTACATGCAACGCCTAACCAACGCGGTTTGAAAAATCATATTTGTGTACTTGTGTGCGAGTTAATTCCATGTGCAGTAAATTAGAAGAAATTTTCAAACATATTTGTCTCACGACATGGACACATGCATACGTATGCATGGAGTGACATGGCATATTAATTCCAAACAATTAAAAAAATATCAGAAACACATGAAACCTTGCTTGATGTAATGTCATGCCACCAAGATGATGTGGTAAAAAAATGGTATGTTTGACGAAAGTTTGGACACACACCCCTCACAATCCGGAGCAACTCACTAGAAGGCTCGTGGTTCCGAGAGGGAACAATGCATGTTTGATGACGAACGGGAGATAGCTTCCTCTTACGGCCTTCAATTTTTTTCAACGTCTAACGTGCACTACTACAACTATAATGTGAAATTTTGGAAAATTCTAGGGGTCAGTTGACCTTTTAAAGACATTTAAGTGATTTTCTAGCCATTTAATGATCGTAATTCAAATTTGAACTACATCTACATGCAACGCCTAACCAAAACGGTTTGAAAAATCATATTTGTGTACTTATGTGCGAGTTAGTTCCATCTGCAGCAAATTAGAAGGAATTTTCAAGCATATTTGTGTCACGACATGGACACATGCATATGTATGCATGGAGTGACATGGCATTTTAATTCAAAAAAATTATAAAAATATCAGAAACACATGAAACATTGCTTGATGTAATGTCATGCCACCAAGATGATGTGGTAAAAAAATTGGCATGTTTGACGAAAGTTTGGACACACACCCCACACAAACCGGAGCAACTCACTAGAAGGCTCGTGGTTCCAACAGGGAACAATGCATGTTTGACAACGAACGGGAGATAGCTTCCTCTTACGGCCTTCAATTTTTTTTCTACATCTAACGTGCACTACTAGAACTGTAATGTGAAATTTAGGAAAATTCTAGGGGTCAGTTGACCTTTTAAAGACATTTAAGTGATTTTCTAGCCATTTAATGACCATAATTCAAATTTGAACTATATCTACATGCAACGCCTAACCAACGCGGTTTGAAAAATCATATTTGTGTACTTGTGTGCGAGTTAATTCCATGTGCAGCAAATTAGAAGGAATTTTCAAGCATATTTGTCTCACGACATGGAGACATGCATATGTATGCATGGAGTAACATGGCATTTTAATTCCAAAAAATTAAAAAATATCAAAAACACATGAAACATTGCTTGATGCAATGTCATGCCACCAAGAATATGTGGTAAAAAATTGGCATGTTTGACGAAAGTTTGGACACACACCCCTCACAAACCGGAGCAACTCACTAGAAGGCTCGTGGTTCCGAAAGGGAACAATGCATGTTTGATGACGAACGGGAGATAGCTTCCTCTTACAGCCTTCAATTTTTTTCTACGTCTAACATGCACTACTACAACTGTAATGTGAAATTTTGGAAAATTCTAGGGGTCAGTTGACCTTTTAAAGACATTTAAGTGATTTTCTAGCCATTTAATGACCGTAATTCAAATTTGAACTACATCTACATGCAATGCCTAACCAAAATGGTTTTAAAAATTATATTTGTGTACTTGTGTGCGAGTTGATTCCATGTGCAATAAATTAGAAGGAATTTTTAAACATATTTGTCTACGACATGGGCACATGCATGGAGTGCCATGGCATTTTAATTCCAAAAAATTAAAAAATGATCCGAAAAACATGAAACCTTGCTTGATGTAATGTCATGCCACCAAGATGTTGTGGTAAGAAATTGGCATGTTTGATGAAATTTTGGACTCACACCCCTCACAAACCAGAGCAACTCACTAGAAGGTTCGTGGTTCTGAGAGGGAATAATGCATGTTTGATGACGAAATGGAGATAGCTTGCTCTTACGGCCTTCAAACTTTTTCTACGTTTAACGTGCACTAATACAACTGTCATGTGAAAATTTGGAAAATTGCAGGGGTCATTTGACCTTTTAAAGACATTTAAGTGATTTTCTAGCCATTTAATGATCGTAATTCAAATTTGAACTACATCTACATGCAATGCCTAACCATAACGGTTTGAAAAATCATATTTTTGCATACTTGTGTGCGAGTTAAAAATCATCAGACGATGTAAATAACAGGTGTTCAAAAACGAAAATGTAAAGATCTGGCAAGACAACTGGCCCCCACACGATTGGCACTCTATCTCGTTGCTCGAAGTTTGGTAGGTGAGTGGTGAGGATCATTAATCAGACATGGTCCTGCATTGGAAACCGTCAGCTATTATGTTCACACATGGATTTTCGCTATTACGTTCACACACAGATTTTGATGCGGGAATCGTGTGTAGTTCAAACTACAGTACTCGTAAATTCCGGCGACCGGCGTGTGTACTGTCCCTGTCGATCTAGATTCCGGCCACCAATAAATAGTACCTTGCTCACTCATCCCGCCTGCATTCTCATCTACATCCTCCCCTCACTCGGCCTCTCTCTCTCTCAAATCTCTGCCATGGCGCCGCCGGTCTGCCCACTCGCCGACGAGGAGTCGCCGCCACCCCCCCAGGACGCTCACTCAAATAGCAGCGACGAGGACCCCTACACGCCGCCGGGCAAGGTTGCGCCGGACCCCCCCCCCCAAACTTTGGATTGGTTTTGGGGCCAGTACAATCTTTGTCTATGGAAGTCGCTGCCGCCGTCTGAGAATGCCAGGCAAGTGGCATTCAAGAAGGAGATGGCGGAGGAGGAAGCCAGGTACCAGGCGGCCTGTGAAGCCCGTGATGCCGCCTGGAAAAAGGAGGCGGCGGAGCTTTGGGGTCGGGCGCGTTGTCGTGTCGAGGGTGTACGAAGACGGGTACTTCGCGAGGAAGGTCAAAGGTGCTGGGTGCCTCGTCGCTACGTGGAGGTGGACCGATAAGCTCCAGCGTGCCACCGACGAGGAGCTCCGGTGGGCGCCCTACGAAATGGCAAGATTGTTCGCGTGCGTCCGCCAGCAAGAGGCAGATCAGTACGTCAAGCGCTGCGAGGCGGAGGAGGCGGAGTACTGCCTGCGCACTGGGAAGACGCCGCGCACCAGGGAGCTGCTGGCGAGGGGCTGCCGGAATACTGGCCCCATGAGGGATTATTAGTTTTAGTATTGTTCGTTTTCAATTTTATGCATTATACCTAGTAGTTAAGTATCATCACGTATATGTGATGATATTATATATAGAGAGAGAGAGACACTGTTCTGATCCCAGAATCAGAATAATTATTTGGATCATGATCGTCTTATATAGGGCCCGATTAGGTGCTCCCGAACCCAAAAAATAAAAAAGAAGAGCCTGAGCCCCGCAACTCCCGCACATCTTCCCCATCCGGGATCCCCTCCCCACGCGCGCCGCCAGGGCGCGATCCCTCCCTCCCCCCGCGCGCCGCCGGGGGAACGCTCCCCTTCTTCCCTCTAGCGCCACCACCCCGCTACCCCCGCCATCTTCCCCAGCGCACCGCTACCGCCGTCTTCTCCAAAGCGCCCCTGCCCCGCCTCCCCCACCCTCCTGCCACTGGTCTCCCCCCACCCAGATCTACCGGAGGCGCACCGGATCCTGCGACTCGGCTGCCTTCCCAACCGTCGTAGCTGCCGAGCACCTCCACTCAATGTGCCGGCGGGTCAGGCCCCGACCCGGCCCCTTCCTCGAACCCAGCACGCCTCCTTCCCCACGTCCTCCGGCTCGCCGCCTCCCCTGCCTACTTCCCGCGCGAGGCCGGCGCCGCCCTAGATCCCCACCGCAGCAGGTCAACTGCCTGCCGCATGAAGTTCACCGGTGAGAGTCCGCCACCGCGATGCCTAGGCCGTTCAATATCGCATCACCGGTAAGTTCATTGTGAATCCCCTCCTCAAATGCCGCCTTGTTGTAGACTACATCATTTTGGATGAAGGACATCTGAATAGTGTTGTGACGGGAACTGGTGCACTGGCAAGTGGCTCATCCTGTGCAGCTATCGATTTGGCTGGCTGCAGCCAAATTTCTTGGAATGTGGTTGTTGGTTTGGTACGCAGGCAAGCGGCAACGAGCAGAGCAGCTGCTGGCAGTAGTAGCAGAGAAGAAGAACGACACCCATGTTGTTGTCTGACGAGCTAGCACCGTCCATTTGTTTTTTAATGTACTTAAATTTTGATGTTTGCATGAACTGAACCATTCAGCTCCATCAATCTATTCTTCATGGCTAGAACAATACTGTTTTGATTTGCTGAACTGAACCTTTATTGTTTGTCTAGATAACAACTAGTAAATTCAGTTTTGAAACTCAGAAAAAGATTGATGTCAGTGGTAGTGCTATATTATATGTGAATGGAGATCTAACTTAAATGGGTAATAATAGCTGTGGTGTTGTGCTTGTCGTACTGTGCAAGTACATTTTTTCAATTTGTTTATATGAAGTTCAAAGTGATTTATTGAAGAAGATTGATTCTATATGGACATCAAGTTGTTTTATGGTGCTCTATGCATGCACTCACAACGCGCACTCCGCAAAATATCTGAAAGTTTTGTTTTACATAAGTCCGTCTGCCACCACTAGCATAAGGCGTACAACTTTGTAGCAATATGTCCATTTCAACTTTGATGCTCTCCAATGGATGGCTCATGGATGGAGGGATTTATCAAATTAACACAACAAAGCACTGCGTTGTTCAACTTTCAAGCTAAAGAAAACTTTGACGATTGAGATATTCACGGACTCGAGCTTGATCATATGTCATTTCTGTGGTCCGCTACTTCAGAATCAAGTCTGTTCAAAACCACCGTGTAAGACTACAATTGTTTACTATCTCTCTAATTTTTGTTGCTATTATTTTTACAGGGATATCAAGGAGAAAAGACATTAGTTAGTATGCACGTTCTAAAATAATTCTAGAAGTTCAGACATGCTAACAAGAGAAGTAGAGACAACACGTTAGAAGAAAAATATGTCAAACAAACACAAAAAAACATGGAATTAAGAAAAAACACATCATACGTGCACACACAAAAAAGTAGATATAATTTTGGCTGAAGCTCATTTGTTTTCGGATAAACCTGCAACATTTGAAGAGAATAGTGTTATACTAAATTGCATTAAAAATAGAGGTTTACAAAAACTTACGAGGACATTGATATTTAAAAAATCTCGAAGTTCAAAAATAATTTAGCAAGAGGTTGAAATAAAAAATGTACTTTAACAATCTCACTAAAAATGGATTTCCCCTTTGTTAAAAAAATCCGAGAAGTTCAAATTAAAAAGAGGAACATTTCAAAAGAATATATAAAAAATGATTTTTTTACTGTTCTAAAAAACTAGAAGTCCAAATTAAAATAATGGTGTGGTTCAATGTTTATAAAAAATATTTTCCCTTTTATTAACCAATAAAACTAAGAAGTTTGAATTTAAAAATGGTGAAGTTCAGCGTCTATAGAAAATTCATTTTTTCTAATATATTTTTCCATCACTAATGAATAAACCAGGAAGTTCAATTCAAAATAACCAAGAAGTAGTAAGATGTTTATTACAAAACTAGGGTTTTCATTACAAATAAATAACACCAAGAAGTCCAAATTGAAAACCCAAGAAGTTCAATTTTAAAAAATAGAATAGTTCAATGTATATGAAGAACTGAAATTTTCATTGTTACTAAATAATAAACCAGGAAGTTCAATTTTAAAAACGGAGCAGTTCAATATTTATTTCAAAAAACTTAAAATTTTCCCGTTACTAAAGAATAAACTAAGAATTTCAATTCAAAATCACCAAGAAGTTGGATGATGTTTATACAAAACTAGGATTTTTCCGCTATAAATAAATTACACCAAGAAGTCCAAATTATAAAAAATAGGAAGTTCAATTTTTAAAAATAGAATAGTTCAATGTATATGAAACACCTAGATTTTCCTCGTTGCTAAATAAAAACCAAGAAGTTCAATTTCAAAAAACGGAGCAGTTTGATATTTATTTCAAAAACTCAAATGTTTCCCGTTACTAAAGAATAAACCAAGTTCAGTTAAAAATAACGAAGAAGTTCGACATTTACTAAAAAAACTCCAATTTTTCTCATTCCTAAAAATACACAAAGAGGTTTAAAAATTGAAAAAATGGAGCGGCTCGATGTCCATAAAAAATCATGTTTTCATTGATAAAGGGTAGCGTCGTTTTTGTCATTTTTGAATTTTTTGGAGCAATTTTATTTTAAAAAAAGAAAAATCAAGAATTTCAATTTGAGAAAATAGAGTAGTTCGATCAATACAAAAAACTCAAATTCTTCTTGTTTCTAAGCAAAATTAAAGTATGAAGTTCAATTTCTAAAAAGGTATGTTCAATGTTTACTTAAGAATCATTCTTTCTAAAGATGACGTGGTTCGACGTGTAAACCAATGTTGAAAGAAAACAAAAAGGAAAGGAGAAGTTCAATTTCTAAAGATGACGCGGTTCGACATGCAAACCAATGTGGAAAGAAAACAAAAGAAAGGAGAAGTTCAATTCCTAAAGATGACACGGTTCGACGTGCTAAACAATGTTGAAAGAAAACAAAAAGAAAAGATGAAGTTCAATTTCGATAACGCGGTTTGACGTGGAAACCAATCCAAAAACACACACACAAATGTTGTTTTGGTGTCTTAAAATATTTTTATTCATAAAAAAGATTAAGAAATAAAACCAAGAAGTTCGTATTAAAAAGATGGAGAAGTTCGATGATTATAGAAAACTCAAATTTACCTTGTTATTAAAAAATGGAAACAAGAAGTTCAAAAATAATAACAAGAAGTTAAACTTTTATAAATAACGCGCTTTAAAATTCATAAAAAAGATTAAGAGATTCAGATTAAAATTCATAAAAAACTCAGATATTTTCACGTAATAGAGAGAAGGTCAGATTGATAATTGCCAGAAGTTCACGTACTGCACGGTGTGCATTTTGTATTAAAAATAATAATAAAGTAAAGGCTAAAAGTTTTGTTGTTATAAGTTAAAGTCCTTGGTCGGAGAAAGTTCAAAAAAATTATTGTGAGAGAGGTTTGTACAAAAGAAATATCATTTGTGTAACACTGACGAATGGATGAGAAAAATAAAAATGAAAATATGTCACAGAAGTTCAACTACATGGAATGCGTTCTAGATAAGAAAAGAAGCATAGAAAACTAAAAGCTTCAAAGGTTTGTTGCAAGAAGTTCATATGCTCCTCCCGGTGAAGTTCGTGATCTCTAGTGCGAGACGTCCAACCTTAAATTACATGTTAAAACAAAGAAAAAATGATGTTGTTTTTGCCATTTTTAATACTGCTCTCAAACGGCAACGAATTTGTGACGGTTGTCTTGATGAAAAATTTAGTTGCTCGAAGTTCAAGTGACCTGCCCGGGAAAGTTCAAAAAAGGATTTTCCCCATTACTAACAAATAAAACTAAGAAGTTCAAATTTAAAAATGGTGAAATTCGATGTCTATAAAAAATACAGATTTTCTCATAATTTCTCCTGTCACTAACGAAAAAACCAAGAATTTCAGTTCGAAAATATCCAAGAAGTTGTACAATGTTTATTACAAAATTAGGATTTTTTTTCTGTTACAAATGAATAACACCAAGAATTCAATTGAAAAAACCAAGAAGTTTAATTTCAAAAAATACAATAGTTCAATGTATATGAAAAAAATCAGATTTTCCAAGGTAATAAATAATAAACCAAGAAGTTCAATTTCAAAAAATGGAGCAGTTCAATATTTATCACAAAAACTTAATTTTTTTCCGTTGCTAACGAATAAACCAAGAAGTTCAGTTCGAAATAACGAAGAAGTTGTATAATGTTTATTGCAAAACTAAGATTTTTCCCGTATAAAAATCGAATACAATTCTTTACTCAAAATATAAAAAGGTGAAGTTCAAATTGAAATAATAGAGAAGTTTGGAGTTTATTAAAACCTAGGATTTACCTGTTCAAAAAATAAAAAACACAATGCCATTTTTTGCACTTTTAAAAACAACTCATAAACGAAAAAAATTGTTGCTAGAAGTTCAAGTGCTCAGCAAGGAAAAGTTCAAAAAGTTCTTGTGAGAGAAGTTCACCGTGTATTTAGATGTCCAAAATACATAAAAAATATTTTATTTTTGGTGTTTTAAAATAATTCTCTCAAACCAGAGAGAAGTTCAAAGTGATAATAACCAGAAGTTCACGTACTACATGGTGTGTATTTCATATAATAAAAAAACAAATAGTGAAACGGAGTGAAGTTCAAATAGACATGCCCCAGAAGTTCAACTACTTCACGGAGTGCAAAAAACAGCACATCAAAAACAGAGTGAGGTTGAAACAAACATGCCCGAGAAGTTCAACTACTTCACTTTGTGCTTTTCCATTCGCAGTGAAGGCAGAAATCATGATCTCGTCATTTCTCTAATTTACTTCAAAACGACAAGAATATCATTTGTGTAAGTTCAAGTCCTCGGTCAGAGAAACTTAAAAAAATATTGTGAGAGAGGTTTCTACAAAAAGAATATCATTTGTGTAACACTGACGAAATTGATGAGAAAATTACAAACGAAAATACGTCACAGAAGTTCAACGTGAAAACAGCAGGAAGTTTGACTACTATAGTGAATGAATTTGAGATGAAAAACTTCTAAAATCATCGCGAGTATGAAAAAACAATCAACACGGGAAAGTTGCGTGTTTACATCAGCTTTCCATTGGTATACTACTTGCTCAATTCCGGTGAGTGTTCCGGTGAGTGGATGGAGAGCTACGGGCAAAAAAAGCACGTGAAAAACAGAGTGAAGTTCAAGTAGACATGCCGAGAAGTTCAGGTACTTCACACGGTGCATTTTCGAAGAAATTGTTTCACGATAAAGGTAGAACGAATGATCTCGCCATTTTCGAAATTACTTGAAAACGGTTAGGAATCAGAGAAAACCATCAACATGAAGAAGTTTCGCATTTTCCTTAGCTTTTCAAAGATATATTATTTGCCCCATTCCGATAAAAGTTGTAAAAATTACAGCGAAAATATGTTTTTAGCCATTTTCAAAATTGACATCAAACCGTAATGAATTGAGAGAAATAATATATAACAAAAAGTTTCGCATTTCCTCAAGCTTTCCAACGCCATATCATTTGCTGCATTCGGACCAAAGGTTAAAACATTAGCTCGAAAATACGAACTCGGTGGAACTTGTACCATTTTCTAAATTACTTTTAAACCATTCAAAATTAGAAAAAAAAACTTTCAACAAGAGAAAGTATCGCATTTTCATAAGCTTTTCAACGTCATATCATTTGCCTCAATTGGATTAGCCGTTTGGAAATGACATCGGAAATACGAACTCTGCTGCTCGATTTGGAAAATTTTACGATTTTCCAAATTACTCTTTAACCATAAGGAATTAGAGAAAACTTTCAACATGTCGAAGGAGCAGTTTTACAGCAGCTTTCCAACGCCATATTATTTGCCTCATTCCGATAAACGGTTTAGAAATGCAATCGAAAATACGATTCATGTTTTTTTGTGTGAAGAAAAAACAGTTTTCAAAACTGCTCTTAAACCGCTTACATTTTGCCAAAAATTTAACTTGGGTCATGATACTGGTCTCCATAGCTTTCCAACGGTATATCGCAAGCCCCATTTGGGCAATGTTGGCGGAAGTTCAACCTAGCACTAGGAGAAGTTCAGGTTGAACAACCCAGGTAGTAAAATTGCAAAAAATGCAATTTCATCACGACCGAGAGCAAAATCCGCCAACGAGCGAGATTTCTATTTAAAACCGGTATTTAGTTGCTAAAAAACATTTCTAGATTACACTAACATCATATAGAACACGACTAACCAGAATAATTCGCGGGGGAAGCCACGGTTGCGAAGATAGCCCGAAGGTCGGGTTCGTACAGAGGGAAGTTCAGGCGTGTTACTCAGGCAGTTCATGTTGTGATCAGAATATTATTCTGATCCCGTGATCAGAATATTATACAGCCGGTCTATTCTGATAATATTATCAGAATAACTATTCTGATAACACTTCCGCACTGCATGCTCAACTCGAGGGCACTGCACTTTTTTTAGCTAGAGCACTACAGTACTGAGGCGAGTGAACTTCCCGTGGCAAAAAACTGCACACCCTGTTTTTTTGGTACTGTTTTCGCTCTAGTTTTTTAACCGTTTGTCGGAACGACGCGTGTAATATATCGTTGAAAAGCTATGGATTAGGCGCAACTTCGCCATGTTGAACAATTTTTGATATTCCTCACGGTTTAAGAGCAGTTTTGAAAATGGTGCGGCCCACAACGAGCGGCAACGAGCGTTTTTTCGTATTTTTTTCTAAACCACTCGTCGGAATGAAGCAAATGATACACCGTTGGATAGATATCGTCGAGGTGCAATTTTTCATATCTATTTCTTTCTCTAATTCGTTACGGTTTAAGAGCAGTTTCAAATTTACTAAATCACGGAATTTTGTTTTTCAAAAAAATTCAAATTTTCGGTACTGTATTCGCTCTAGTTTTTTAACCATTTGTCAAAAAAAGGCGTGTAATATGTCGTTGGAAAGCTATGGACAAGGCGCAACTTCCATATGTAGAAATGGTTTTGAGATTCCTTACATTTTTAAGTTAATTTTGAAAATCATGTGGCAGACAACAAGTGGCAGCGACCGTTTTTCGCAAAATTTTTACAAACCAGTTGTTGAAATGATTCAAATGATATGCCGTTGGAAAGATATCGACGAGATGCAACTTTTTCATGTAGGACACTCTCTCTAATTCCTTACGGTTTAAGAGCGGTTTTAAATTTACCAAAATGCGGACACTCTGTTTTTCGCGACACCCAAATCGACGTGGGTACTTCATCCGACTGAAAACCGCACAACATCGGACGGAAAACTGCACTGCATCAGACGGGCAAGAGAACTGCATGGTTTCTTTTATTGGAACGTAATTTTTTCAAGGATGAGAAAGTAGAGTGCACTTCACATCGGGTGTAAATGAACCACAACACTACCAAGAAGTGAACCGCATTACTTTTTTCGCTTTCGTAACAATTTTTTTGCACTTACGGGATGAACAACATCATATGGCCGACCGCACTGCTTCAGAATGAAAACCGCACTGCATTGGATGGGCAAGCAAGCTACATAATTTCTTTTGTCGGACGTAATTTTTCTCACACGAGTTTTTGTTATCTTTTTTCAACTTTTTTATGAACGCGAGTGGACCGCAGAGACGAGGGCAAGTAAACCACAACATATATCAAAGTGAATCACATTACTTTTTTGTTGTTTTGCTAAAAAAATCACACTTCCACATTGTGCGCAAGTGAACAACATCAATCTCAAAAGTGAAACACATCCGCATCCCGCGCTTGGAGGTGGGGCGGCGTGCACTGCTCGCAGGATCTGGCTGAAATGCACGAGCAAAATCTAGAAAATAGAAAGAAAAAAAGAACTCTTCCTAACCGCACCCGCATGGCGAGGTGCACTATACCATGCGTCTGCAGTGCACGCCGCCACCTACAGTGCATGCTACTGCTGCCTGCAGTGCACGCCGCCGCCGCCTGCAGTGTAAGCAGAGGAAGCAGGTGGAGAAGGGGGGCCGCAAGTTCGAAGGGAGATGCGGTTGGAAGACGCGACCGTTGGCGGAGGAGCCGCTCCTTTCATGTCTGGCAGACTGGAGGAGCAAGGCACGACGTGACCCGGCGTGGCCACCACGCCTGAGGTGCTCCTGCGCAAATGGCCTACGTGGCGGCGGTCGAATCTGGTGCTGATGGTGGAGGCACGTCATGCCATCATTGGTCGTACTTCAAGTCGTGTTGGCCGCACTGCACGCCGTCCTTGGTCGTACTGTAGGTGCGGGCAGCGAGTGTTGTAGGCCACCACGGCTTTGGCGGCCCCCATGCTCCACACTGCACGCCCACGTCGCGAACTGCACGACCACGTTGTCGACCAGATCCATGGCGTGGTGGTGGATCTAGTATGAGCGCAGAGGAGGGAGGCGGAGGTGGAGGTCTAGGCGTGCAGGTCGGGAGCGGCGCACTGCTGGCGGGATCTGGCCCCTGGTGGTCAAGATCGAGGTCCAGGGGGCGTGCGGGCGGGGTTGCCCGGATCCAGGGATGCGGGGTCGGGAGGGGCAGCACGAGAGGGACGGCGATGGAGGATGGTGGAGAGGAGGCTCAGGCACGGCGGCCGGGAGCGATGAGGTGTGGCGGCCGTCATGCTTGGTTGGGAGAGTGGCGGCGCGGTGCTATGGGGTGGGGCCGTGGGGAGAGGCGCGTCGGGGGTCATCAGGGAGCGGCGGGTGGCGTCCCTCGCCGGCGAGGGCGGCGGAGGTAGTTGGCCAAGGGGCTTGGGCGGCACCAGCCGAGGAAGGTGGAGGGGAGGTGGGAGGAGGCTGCGGGGCAGGAAGAAGGTTTGGAGGAGGGTGGTTGTGTGTTCGGGTCAGGTGGTGGGCTCGGTGGGGTGGGGAGGAAGGTGTTAGCAGAATAAGGCTGAGTGTTATTAGAATAAGGTCTTAAGGGGTGTTATTAGAATAGACCCACCCTATATATACTGTTATGAACTAATGAACAATTAATATATATATATAATGAATTCCATTTTCTATCTATTTTTGTATACTAATTTGAATCTAGCTGTTATCATCCACATATACAGAATGGAAAGCGTATATACACACATTGAAACAGAACATATAAGAATGGAACACAGAATACACACATTGAAATAGAGGAATAAACAGAGCAATACTATGATTGCTATGAATACATAGCTATCCATGTCGAAATGACTCAACAAAATAAAACGCGTCCATGAGATCATGACCAGCAGCCCTTGCCTACGGTAGCTCTTGGCTCTGCCTGAACTCGTGCAGGTGTTCGTCCAAGCGGTCTACACGTTCGCGGTACATCTGGAGCGCGATCTCGAGCTCCAAGTTGGCTATTTCATTGGAGATCGCCAACTCGAGGATGCGACGTCCATGTTCCTCTACTCCACCCAGGTGGACACCTGGGCCAAGGAGGCGGTCGAGCCTACGGACCAGCGCGTTGGCATCCAGCGGGCCACGGACAAGGCGAACGGCGCCACCCATGCGAACAGCGCGGCGGGCATCCGGTGCAAGTACGGCACGGCCGGCCTCTGGTGCAAGTACGGCGCTGAGGGCCTCTGCCCACTCCTGGCGAGGAATGAGGGTACTGACAGGACGTGTACCCAGCTGTGACGTCGTGTCAACAGCAGGCAAGCGCCAATGGATCCGCTCTTGCTGTGTGGTGCTCCGCGCCTCTCGCTCTGCGGCGCTCCAACGGTCTTGCCGTGCGGTGAGCCGCAGCCTATCTTCGTGGACGCTCCTAGGCTTCTCTGCGGCGCACCATCGATCATGTTGTGCGGCAAGCTGCAGCCTGTCAGCGCTGACATGCCTATCTTGATCCGCGGCGCTCAAGCTCCATGCGCCAATGGTCTGCTCAACCCTAGTGATGACGCACATGACGGCATCATCCATCGCGTTACCGGGGAGCGCCTCGGCCTCGATGGGCCGTGGCGCCTGCTCGTTTTCCTCGTCAACGAGGTTGATGGAAGAGGCGGCACTTTGGTGGGTTGACATGCTTGGAAAAGGTGGATGTGCTACAGGCTGCGCTTGTCACCTCCGTGCGTTGCACGCCGCCTAGGTTTATGCGCAATATCGCTGGGTGGCGGGAAACAGGTGAGGAAATGGAGGGAAACGGTGGTGTGTTCATAAAACGCCATCAATTAATGGAAACTTAGCATGGAAGGAACATCGAGCTAGCACAAGAAGTAGATGATGATCAAATGAACACGGACCACACTAGGGAACCCGTCGGTGATGAATTCATCAATCGCAAACGGTTGAATACTAGCAAGCGTTTGCCCACAACACACATGGCTTATTCCATCACAAATAGGTCGGATGGATCAACTGTATGTCACGTATTGCACATTATCAAAAATTAATGCGGTAGACCTTCTTTAACATGTGTTAAAAAATAAAAAAATACAAGGACCTCGAGGTTAAATTAAGAGATGTTGTGTAGACAGAGCATATCACATATCGGGATGACCGCCCGTCCCCCAATGGCCAATAGACGTTCTGTAGACAGAGAATATCACATACGTCTTATTAGAAGCAATCGTCTGTGCTATTATCGGTCTTCGCACACATTTCTGATTACAGACATGTTTGTCGCGTATCACACACATCTTGATATATTGAACCATTTATGTTCTCTTGTCTCAACACAAATAGTTCATCCGAGTGAACTGCATGCCGTATATCGCACGCACCTTGATCTGGCTGACCATTTCTTTTGTGTTGCCTAATCACAAACAGTTCATCCGAGTGAACCGTATGTTGTATATCGCACACACCTTCATCTGGCTGCCCGTTTCTTTTGTTCCTCCTCATCGCAAACAGTTAATTGAACTGAACCGTATGCCCTGCATCGCACACGCAACTAAAATCTGAACAGTGTTTGATGCATCCGTCATCGCAAACGTTTTGCACCCTTTTTGACGGTTTTCTAGACCACCATTTGCGATTATTACATCGCACACAGTTTCGTCGAAGGGTCTCTGATCGTAGTGTCGCGTTAGCAGCATCCTGCAGTAGTGGGAGAGTTTCATCACCACGACGGCGTGGTGACAGTGATGGTGAAGTGTTCTGCACAGGGCTTCGCCTAAGCACTACGACAATATGATCGGAGGCATAAACTGTGGAGGGGGCGCCGCACATGGCTAAGAGATGTTTGTGTGTTCTCTAGCCCCCCCCCCCACATATATATATATATAGGTTGGAGGGGGGAAGAGGAAGCCAGGGGTTTCCCAAGTAGGCTGAATCATACTTGGGGTGCCACACCAATTCCCCCCCCCCTTCCTTGTTTTGGCACTAGGAGAAGGAAGGAGGAGGTGCCCCCCTTCCTTTATCCCTTGAGAAGGGGAAGGAAAGAGGGGCTAGCCCTCCTCCCTTGCCTTCCCTAGGGCTAGCCGGCCTGGTGGAGGGGCGCACCAGCTCCCTGTGGGCTGGTCTGTCCCTCCCTATGCCCATTAAGCCCATATAGCTTGCCGGGGGTTGCCCGGAACCCCTTCCGGTGACCTGATACGTACCTGGTACCCCCGGAACACTTCTGGTGTCCAAATACTATTGTCCTATATATGAATCTTTACCACTCGGCCATTTAGAGACTCCTCATCATGTCTGTGACCTCATCTGGGACTCCGAACAACATTCGGTCACCAAATCACATAACTCATATAATACAAAATCATCATCAAACGTTAAGCGTGCGGACCCTACGGGTTCGAGAACTATGTAGACATGACCAAGACACCTCTTCGGTCAATAACCAATAGCGGAACATGGATGCTCATATTGGTTCCCACATATTCTACGAAGATCTTTATCGACCGTACCGTAATGACAACATACGTTCTTCCCTTTGTCATCGGCATGTTACTTGCCCAAGATTCGATCATCGATATCTTCATACCTAGTTCAATCTCATTACCAGTAAGTCTCTTTACTTGTTCCGTAATGCATCGTCCCACAACTAACTCATTAGTCACATTGCTTGCAAGGCTTATCATGATGTGCATTACCAAGAGGGCCCAGAGATACCTCTCCGATACTCGGAGTGACAAATCCTAATCTCGATCTATGTCAACCCAACAAACACCTTCGAAGATACCTGTAGAACATCTTTATAATCACCCAGTTATGTTGTGACGTTTGGTAGCACCCATGGTATTCCTCCGGTATCCGTGGAGTTGCATAATATCATAGTCGAAGGAATATGTATTTGACATGAAGAAAGCAATAGCAATAAAACTTAATGATCATTATGCTAAGCTAACGGATGGGTCTTGTCCATCACATCATTCTCCTAGTGATGTGATCCCGTTCATCAACTGACAACAGATGTCTATGGCTAGGAAACTTAACCATCTTTGATTAACGAGCTAGTCTAGTAGAGGCTTACTAGGGACATTGTGTTTTGTCTATGTATCCACACATGTATCAAGTTTCCGGTTAATACAATTCTAGCATGAATAATAAAAATTTATCATGATATAAGAAAATATAAATAACAACTTTATTATTGCCTCTAGGCATATTTCCTTCAGGTAGATGCGAAGGAGTCCGGTCATATTTTGCCCCGGGTCATGGCCGTTTTTGCCCCGAGTCGTAGCTGGATCTCACTCTTGACTTGGAATATTAATTGAGACTTCTTGATGGCTCGTGTCTACGTCAGTATTTTCCCCGAAGAGGAAGGGATGATGCAGCACAACTACAGTAGGTATTTCCCTCAGTGATGAGACCAAGGTTAGCGAACCAGTAGGAGAACCAAGCAACACTATGTAAACAGTACCTGCACACAATGAACAAATACTTGCAACCCGACGTGTAAGAGGGGTTGTCAATCCCTCCCGAGTAAAAGGTAGATTGGTTTGTAGTAGATTGGATAAACAAAACTCAAATAAACATGAAATAAAATAAATAACAAAAAATTGCAGCAAGGTACTTTTGGGTTTTTGGAATAATAGATCTGAAAATATAAGCGGCAAAGAATAGATCGGAAAGCAAATATGATAAAGAACAGACCCAGGGACCGTTAGAGTTCACTAGTGGCTTCTCTCAAGAAAAATAGCATCCGGCAGGTAAACAAATTACTGTTGGGCAATTGATAGAACTTCAAATAATTATGACGATATCCAGGCAATGATCATTATATTTTGCAAAGTAAGAAAACAAGCAAAAAACAACAACTATCATTGGGCACTAAGTTAATAGGTGAGTCCCAAAAAATGATATAAAGTTGCTACTAAATGTATATAAAACATCCAAGAATGATAATATAACAACATGGAAAAATAAAAATTTATAGATACGTTGGAGACGTATCAGCATCCCCAAGCTTAATTCCTACTCGTCCTCGAGTAGGTAAATGATAAAAACAGAATTTTTGATGTGGAATGCTGCCTAACATGTTCATCACATATTGTTTTTTTGTAGCATGAAAATTTGGAATTTTATATGATTCAAATAAATAGTCTAGTTTTGTCATGAAGATTTCAATACTCAAGCATATCAACAAGCAACCATGTCTTTCAAAATATCAACACTAAAGCAAGTTATCCCTAGCCCATCATCTCAATCATTGATCCATTCATGAAGCACACTCGCATATTAGCTACACCCAATGCTCAAGTACGATCATAGTGCCCCTTAGTTGGTGCTTTATAAGAGAAGAAGGAGACTCAAATAAAATAAAAAATTGCATAAAGTAAATAGAAAGGCCCTTCGTAGAGGGAAGTACGGATTTGTAGAGGTGCCAGAGCTCAAAGCGAAAAAGATAGAGACATAACATTTTGGGTGGCAAGCTTTTCCTGTCAACGAAAATGATCGAGTAGTTCCCAATACTTTCCATGCTAGATATATCATAGGCGGTTCCCAAACAGAAAATAAAGGTTATTCCTTTTTCCACCATACTTTCACATTCCATGGCTAGCCGTATCCACGGGTGTCGTCCATACCAACACTTTCCAAGGAATTTATTATTTGACAACATAAAGTAAATTCATTTTTCATTTTGGGACTGGGCATCCCTAATACCTTTGCCTTACTCTCATGCAATGACAAGTGAATAAACACTCATCTTGAGAATAACACATCTAGCATGGAAAAATATTAGCCACCCCTACCGTTTCATGAGCGGTACGAGCACACAAAAAGGAAATTATTTTGAAAATTAGAGATGGCACATACAAATTTTCTTAGAACGAAAAGAGAATACCGCATATAGGTAGGTATGGTGGACCCATATGGAAAAACTGGGTTTAATGACTTTGGATGCACAAGTAGTATTCCTACTTAGTACAAGGGAAGGCTAGCAAAAAGATTGAGAAGCATCCAACCAAGAAACGAAAAATCACATAAATGAGCATCAAGCATAACTAACACCGAATAATGCACCACAAGTAGGATGTAATTTCATTGCATAACTATTGACTTTCGTGCTTGCATAAGGAATCACAAACCTTAACACCAATATTCTTACTAAAGCATAATTACTCATCAACATGACTCACATATCACTATCACCATATCGCAAAAGTATTACAAGGAATCAAGTTTTTTTGTCCAATGATCCTCATGAAAGTTTTTATTATATCCCTCTTGAATATCTATCACTTTAGGACTAGTTTCATATGTTGATATTGATAGCTCAAACAAATTTAAGTGAAGAACATGAGCATAAAAATTTTCATCTCTCAAAATAATATAAGTGAAGCATGAGAGAATTTCTTCAAAAGTTTACTAACTCTCAGATAAGTCTAAGTGAAGCACGATAGCATTTCTTCAAAAATACTAAAGCACACCATGCTCCAAAAGATATAAGTGAAGCACTACAGCAATTCCATAGCTCAAAAAATTTAAGTGAAGCATAAAGAGCAATTCTAACAAATAATAGCATAATTTTGGCTCTCTCAAATAGGTGTGTCCAGCAAGGATAGATGACACAAACTAAAAAGCAAAACAAGCAAAGAGTCATATCATACGAGACGCTCCAAGCAAAACTCATGATATGTGACGAATAAAAATATAGCTCCAAGTAAAATACCGATGGTCGTTAGAAGAAAGAGGCGATGCCACTCGGGGGCATCCCCAAGATTAGCTGTTTGTTTATCTTTGGATAATAATTTGGGGTGCCATGGGGTATCCCCAAGCTTATGCTCTTCTTACTCCTTGTTCCTTCATCCATCGTGATCTCACTCAAAACTTGAAAACTTCAATCACACAAAACTCAACAAAACCTTCGTGAGATACGTTAGTATAAGGAAGCAAATCACTACTCCAAGTACTGTTGCAAACCCATTCATATTTTATTTTTGCATTATGTCTACTGTATTCCAACTTTTCTATTGCTTATACCACCCTATTAAGTCCATAGATTCATCAAGATAAGCACACAACGCAAAGAAAACAGAATCTGTCAAAAATATAACAGTTTGTAGCAATCTAAAAACTTCGTATACTTTTGTAACTCCAAAAAATCTAAAAACTTAGGACAACGTAGGAAATTTGTATATCAATCATGTGTAAAAAATTCAGAATTTTTCGTCGCCTATGTGATGTTTCAAAATTATTTTATTGGATGCAAAAGTTTCTGTTTTCCAACAAGATCAAATCAACTATCACCCAACATGATCCCACGGGCTTTGCTTGGCCCAAACACTAATTAAACATAAAAACAGTCATAATAGAGGCATAATTTTGCAAACACTCAAGAACAGAAAGAAAAAGGCAAAAATAAATTTATTAATTGGGTTGCCTCCCAACAAGCGCTATCGTTTTACACCCCTAGCTAGGCATAAAGCATAGATCTAAGTATTGTCGTCTTTATTTCTAGATCCATAGGATGCCCTCGTGATTGATTCATATGGTGGCTTAATTCTTGTTCTAGGGAAGTGTTACATACCCTTTCTTAGTGCAAATTGAAATTTAATATTGCCTTCTTTCATATCAATCACGGCACCAATAGTATGTAAAAATGGTCTACCAAGTATAATTGGACAAGACGGATTGCAATAAATATCAAGAATAATAAAATCTATGGGAACATAATTCCTATTTGCAAGAAAAAGAACATCGTTAATTCTTCCCAAAGGCTTTTTAATAGTATAATCCACCAAGTGCAAATTTAAAGAACACTCTTCAATATTGGTAAGACCAAGCACATCACATAAAGATTTCGGAATTGTGGAAACACTAGCACCAAAGTCAGATAAAGCAAAACACTCATAATTTTTAATCTTGATTTTGATAGTAGGTTCCCATTCATCATGTAATTTTCTAGGAATTGAGATCTCTAATTCCAACTATTCTTCCAAAGCTTTCATCATGGCATCTATGATATGTTTAGTAAAAGCGTTATTTTGTTCATAAGCATGGGGTGAATTTATCATGGATTCCAACAAATAAATACGATCAATCAAAGAGCAATTATCATAATTTAAGTCTTTGTAATCCAAAAGAGTGGGAAGTTTTGACCTCTCCAAACCCACTTTTATCAATTTTTTCAACAAGATTTTCACCCTCCAAATTATCGGGACGCCTTCTAACTAAAGGTGACTCTTCTTCAGTCCCTTTATCATCAATTTTAATTTTACTAAATAAAGAATCAATAGAAGAAACACCAATCACTTTAAGATCTTCATCATTTTTATGTTCTAACGAGATTGGTTTAGCAGCCATTTGATTCACTAGGGTAGCTTGTGCATCGGAAATTTTTCCTAGCAAACTTTTAGCAAAAGCATACTTAGATTGGAGATTACAAACTTCTCTACTAATATCATCAAGTTGTTTTGTTATAGCATCCAACACAACAGAGTGTTCCTTAAGTTCCTAGGTAAAATATTTATTGTGCTCAAATTGTGTAGTCATATATTCCTTAGTAATTTTCTCAATTTCAAGCAAAATATTGGGATAAGGAACATCATAATATTTTCTTTGAGGCATCATGACTAGACAAACAAGAACGCAAACAAAAATAGATCTGACGAGAAAACGGCGAATGAAAAGGAGGGTGAATAAAACGGCAAATTTTTGTGAAGTGGGGGAGATGAAAATGGGAGGAAAATGGTAAATAATTTAAATTGCAAGGAGCTGAGATTTGTGATTAGAAACCTGATAGATGTTGATGATGTCTCCTTGGCAACAGCGCCAGAGATCCTTTCTTAATTGCAAGGAGATGATATGTGATGAGATCAAGGTTATAGAACCAGTAGGAGAACCAAGCAACACTATGTAAACGGTACCTGCACACAAAGAACAAATAATTGCAACCCAAAGCGTAAGAGGGGTTGTCAATCCCTCCCGGGTAAAAGATAGATTGGTTTTAGTAGATTGGATAAATAGAACTCGAATAAACGCGAAATGAAATAAATAACAAAAAAATGCAGCAAGGTATTTTTGGGTTTTGGAATAATAGATCTAAAAATAAAAGCGGCAAATAATAGATCGGAAAACAAATATGATGAAGAATAGACCCGGGGGTTGTAGATTTCACTAGTGGCTTCTCTTGAGAAAACTAGCATCCGGCGGGTAAACAAATTACTGTTGGGCAATTGATAGAACTTCAAATAGTTATAACAATATCCAGGCAATGATCATTATATAGGCATCGCGTCCAAGATTAGTAGACCGACTCCTGCCTCCATCTACTACTATAACTCCACACATCAACCGCTATCCACCGCGCATCTAGTGTATTAAGTGCATGGAAAAAAGGAGTAATGCAATAAGAACGATGACATGATGTAAACAAGATCTATTCATGTAGGAATAGACCCCATGTTGTTATCCTTAATGGCAACGATCAATACGTGTCTTGCTGCCCCTTCTATCACTGGGAAAGAACACCGCACGACCGAACCCATCACAAAGCACCTCTTCCCATGGCAAGAAAAATCGATCTAGTCGGCCTAACTAAACCAAAGATTCGAACAAGAAATATGAGGCTATAAGTAATCATGCATATAAGAGATCAAAACTCAAATAAAATTCATGGATAAAATAGATCTGATCATAAACTCAAAGTTCATCGGATCCCAACAAACACACCGCAATGGAGTTACATCAAATAGATCTACAAGAGACCATTGTATTGAGAATCAAAAGAGAGAGAGGAAGCCATCTAGCTACTACCTACGGACCTGTAGGTCTACAATGAACTACTCATGCATCATCGGAGGGGCGGCAATGAGGATGATGAACCCCTCTGTTATGGTGTCTAGATTGGATTTGGTGGTTCTGGAACTTGCGGTGGCTGGAATTGTCTTTCATCGACTCCCCTAGGGTTTTTGGATTTCTGGTGTATTTATAGAGTAAAGAGGCGGTGCGGGAGGCGGCCGAGGTGGACACAACCCAGCAAGGGGCGCCTGGGCCCCTAGGCAGGCCTAGGTGGGTTGTGCTCCCCTCGGAGCCCTCCTCTGGTACTTATTTGGCCCAACAGCTGTCTTCTGGTCTAGAAAATTTCTCCAAAAAATTTCGCTACGTTTGGACTCCATTTGGTGTTGATTTTCTATGAAGTAAAAAACAACAACTAGCACTAGGCACTATGTCAATAGGTTAGTCCCAAAAAATGATATAAATTTGCTATAAAATGGTTGAAAAACATCCAAGAATGATAATATAACAGCATGGAACAAGAAAAAATTATAGATACGTTGGAGACGTATCACTTCTCGCTTCTTCCTTTTCTTGGCCTGATTGCGACTGTCGTAGTGCATGCGTGGTACTGTAAGAGAGAAAAAATTCTTTCTTCCAATGGTGACTTCAACCGAACTTTAATGGATCATTTGTTCATAGGGGCAGGGCACTGTGCAACCCTAATCTCACTATTTTTGCGACTGCTTGTCATGAGACAGTGCTTCTTTCAACCACGCGTATGATGCCATGTTGACGACACGCCTGCAGGCAGTAGTACGGCGGGTCGCTGTCGTTACTGAGGGTTGGACCCATTAAAATCTGAACCCAACCGATCATGAGCTTCTCGATCCTTCTAAGGGCTGCCTCTCAAGAACTCAACACCACCATGCGCAGGCCCCATGATGGGCACCAACTCTCGTGGTTTTGTCACGACAGTTGTCCTAGTGTGAGAACTTAGTCGTGAGGCCATCACAACTAAGTGGTGGCTTGAACGGGGTTGATCGGAATCGAGAAGATGCGAGTTTTACCTAGGTTTGGCCCCTCACGGTCGAGGTAAAAGCCTACATACTGCTTGATTATATTGATGATGATCATGCTCACGGTTACAAGGGTGTTATTTCACTTCGTGTCTCAAGAGCTGTCAAAATGTCCGCCTCGAGACCTATCAAAACATCTGTCTCGAGACTTGTCTATCAAAGACCTATCTATCTGAAAACTTGTCCCTCTTGGGGTGCCCTTCCCCTCCTTATATAAGTTGAAGGGGCGGCTTACATGTAGAGTCCTAGTAGGATTATGACTTAACCTATTATGGCTTCTTATCGCGGGCTTCTTACCATGGGTGACTCACTGCGGGCTTCTTATCGTGGGCTTCTCACCGTGGGCTTCTTAACCCTAGGCTTATTATCTCCAGGTGGCTCATCTTCCGGGTGGCTTACCCGCCGGGGGCTCATCTTCAGGACTCATCTCCAAGACTCATCTCTGGGACTCATCATGGTGGGTTAAGATGGCTGGTTATGATGGCAGGTTAAGATGGCTGGTTAAGATGGCGGGATAAGATGGTCGGTTAAGTCCAGAGATGACTTAACAGGGTTTCTTAAGTCCAGAGAGGACTTAACAGTGCTGCTGAAGTTTAGTGAGGACTTAATAGGGTTGCTTAAGTCCAGAGATGAGTTAACGTCATGAGACGGGTTTAACCGCGGGTAATTCCCCCAACAGCATCCGTGGAGCGGATCCAATGTAGTGGACGAAGGCGTCTGTGAAGCACATCCGATGCAGTGGATAGTGCTTTCAGTGAGGAAGATCTGTTGCGGCAGACGAGGGCTTAGTGTGAGAACTTAGTGTGAGAACTTAGTCGTGAGGCCATCACAACTAAGTGGTGGCTTGAACGGGGTTGATCGGAATCGAGAAGATGCGAGTTTTACCTAGGTTTGGCCCCTCACGGTCGAGGTAAAAGCCTACATCCTGCTTGATTATATTGATGATGATCATGCTCACGGTTACAAGGGTGTTATTTCACTTCGTGTCTCAAGAGCTGTCAAAATGTCCGCCTCGAGACCTATCAAAACATCTGTCTCGAGACTTGTCTATCAAAGACCTGTCTATCTGAAAACTTGTCCCTCTTGGGGTGCCCTTCCCCTCCTTATATAAGTTGAAGGGGCGGCTTACATGTAGAGTCCTAGTAGGATTATGACTTAACCTATTATGGCTTCTTATCGCGGGCTTCTTACCATGGGTGACTCACTACGGGCTTCTTATCGTGGGCTTCTCACCGTGGGCTTCTTAACCCTAGGCTTATTATCTCCAGGTGGCTCATCTTCCGGGCGGCTTACCCGCCGGGGGCTCATCTTCAGGACTCATCTCCAAGACTCATCTCTGGGACTCATCATGGTGGGTTAAGATGGCTGGTTATGATGGCAGGTTAAGATGGCTGGTTAAGATGGCGGGATAAGATGGTCGGTTAAGTCCGGAGATGACTTAACAGGGTTTCTTAAGTCCAGAGAGGACTTAACAGTGCTGCTGAAGTTTAGTGAGGACTTAATAGGGTTGCTTAAGTCCAGAGATGAGTTAATGTCATGAGACGGGTTTAACCGCGGGTAATTCCCCCAACAGCGTCCGTGGAGCGGATCCAGTGTAGTGGACGAAGGCGTCTGTGAAGCACATCCGATGCAGTGGATAGTGCTTTCAGTGAGGAAGATCTGTTGCGGCAGACGAGGGCTTGTATGAAGGGCCAGCGATGTGGTGGACGAGGGAGTCGGTGAAGGTCCTACACAATGGTGGGCGAGGGCCCCGGTGAAGCAGATCCGGTGCGGTGGACCATGATGGTGGTCAAGGAGATCTATAGCGGTGAAGAAGCCAGTCGCTGAAGCAGCTCCGGTGTAGTGGTGAGTTGGTAGTTGGGGTTCCAAGGTGCGGAAGGTAGATCCCGTGGGATCTGAGGTCCAACGCTGCGGCGGAGGACTAGATTCGGTTTGGGGGGAAGGTGGCGGGGAGGGGAATGGGAGGGGTTTTGGGAAGAATGCTGGGGGCAAAGAGGGGAAAACAATGAAGTTACCAAAGCAACCCTTTTCTATTCATGTGGCAGGGGTAAAACAGGAATATCGCCGGGCTAAACTTTCAGGCGCGAGATATTTCGATGTCAGCGGGAAGTTTGAAATCTTTTGGCGGCTGAAATTAAGTGTTTTGCTCATACGTCCGACTATGATATCATGGCCAAGAATTTATGAAAGTTCCGAAAATCAATGTCTCCAACTCGAAACTTAGATTGTCCATTCAATTCAAATATGGATCATTGAGCTTGTGGAAGCCAATAGCATCATATGCTCCAATTCAAACAAAATTCCGAATGTGTTTATCCTAAATATGATTACCAAAACAAAATTGTGTATGTGTATGAATAAAGTGGATGATTATAAGGTTTGAACATGACTGTATGTGTATATCTCTAGGTTTGATATATGAAATCACAATATCTCGGCTTAAAAAATGTACCCCTATTTAAATGAATTACAAAAGCTAATAATGGAGTCGAATTCCAAATTTCCAATCTTAGGTTTGAAATTCTGGTACTTCAAAGTATAGCACACATGTTCAAAAGTATCGCTATTTCATAGTCAAAACAGTGAAAAAAAATTGATCAAGCATGAGTGCACACACTGTTAACCATATATATCTCAGTTACGCTTATGTCTCTAAGATATAGACACCTCACTCTTTATGTGAACCCCGCCACCCCCCCCCCCCACTCCCCCCCACACACAAGCCCTTATCTCCCCCGGACACAAACACAGGAACACATTAACCCCTCTATCTCTTCTAAGTCAGGACCCCAATATGGTCCCTATCACTTTGTCTCTCGGGCATGCAGACACCTCTTCCCCCACTCTCTAGGTCTCCCAGCATCTCTCTTTCCCAAGCACTCACACTATATAGCAGTGTATATTTCTCATACACACAAAATGTTGCCCCCAACGTCTATCTCCCTAGTTATGTGGTTCTCGCACACTCTTCACCATCTCTCTATCTCTCTCACATTAATTGATACACACCTCACTCACCACCCCTACTACACACAAGCACCCTCTATCTCCTTGTGCACCACTCTCCTCTTTGTCTCTCTCCCACATGCGGACCCGGCCCAGCTCCTTCCCTATATACTTATATGTCGTGACTCTTTCCATAGCTCCCTGGCATATCATCGATCTCAATCTCGCATGCTGTTCTCTCCACCATCTATTCTAGACCTCTCATGAAGTCTATATCACGCACATGATGACTCGCTTTCCTTGTGTCTCCGTACATAGGTCACTATCGAACAACATCAACCTTGTCTCCCTATATATACGCCACTTCCGCACACAAACAACCCCTCTCCCCCCCTCTCTCTCTCTCTCCCTCCCTCCCTCTATCTCTCTCGCACCCCTCTCTCACACACACTCGATGTCTCTTCCAAATAGTCTGCTCCCCGCCCACTGATATGTCTCCATCATATCTACTTTTCCTAATGCTTTTGCGCTTGTTTTGGACTCTAATTTGCATGATTTGAGTGAAACTAACCCGGACTGACGTTGTTTTTAGCAGAACTACCAGAAAAAATAGGAGAGGAAGTTTCATTGCATTTTACTATATGGAGCTACCGCCACCTCCTGTTCTTCATCGGGAGGCCAGATCTAGAGCCCGTTCGTGGCTTCGGAGAGGGGGGTCTTCGGTCCTCGTCATCACCAAACATCCCCATCACCAATTTCATGATGCTCATCGCCAGGAGTGAGTAATTCCTCCGTAGGCTCGCTGGTCGATGAGGAGTTGGATGAGATTCATCATGTAATCGAGTTAGTTTTGTTTGGGCTTGATCCCTAGTATCCACTATGTTCTGAGATTGCTGTTGCTATCACTTTGCTATGCTTAATGCTTGTCACATGGGCCCGAGTGCCACGATTTAATATCTGAACCGTTTATGTTTTCACCATTATATCTATGTTCGTGGTCCGATCTTGCAAGTTATATGCACCTATTATGTGTTATGATCCGTAAACCCCAAGGTGACAACAATTGGGATACTTTCCGGTGATGACCGTAGTTTGAGGAGTTCACGTATTCACTATGTGTTAATGCTTTGTTCCGATTCTCTATTAATAGGAGGCCTTAATATCCCTTAGTTTACTTATGGACCCCGCTGCCACGGGAGGGTAGGACAAAAGTTGTCATGCAAGTTCTTTTCTATAAGCATGTCTGACTATTTACGGAATACATGCCTACATTACATTTATGAACTGGAGCTAGTTCTGTGTCGCCCTAGGTTATGACTGTTATGATTAATATTATCCAACGTAATCACCGATCCAATGCCTATGAGATTTTTACATATTGTTTTTGCTAAGTTACTATTGCTATTGCTACTGTTACAACTGCTACAAAACTGTTATTGATGTTACCGTTACCACTACTATTGTTACTACTACTATCAAACTATCATATTACTGTGCTACTAATCACTTTGCTGCAGATATTTAATCTCCAGGTGTGGTTGAATTTACAACTCAACTGCTAACACTTACAAATATTCTTTGGCTCCCCTTGTGTCAAATCTATAAATTTGGGTTGAATACTCTACCTTCGAAAACTGTTGCGATCCCTATGATTGTGGGTTATCAAGGCCTTTTTCTGGCGCCGTTGGCGGGGAGCATAGCTATATTTGTTGAGTCACTTGGGGTTTATATCTATTTATCACTATGAAGAAACTGAAAGATACTATAACCAAGATTTTTCCCTCGAAGATGAGGGGAGGTAAGGAACTGCCATCTAGCTCTGTACTTGATTCACCTTCTTTTTTGAATAGACTTGTAACACCACCGCCTACTATTAATTCTAATATGTCGCAAGTTATTGATGATGCGACTTCTGCTATGAATGATGCTTACGATGATGCTAGTATCTTGCTTGATAAGACTGTGCCACTAGCTGAATTTATTGATGAACAACTTGTTAGAGCTAGAGATATTGAGAATGTTGAAACTGATGAAATTACTAAAACCGATGAAGTCTTTGAAACTGAGAATTATGAAACACCTATTAGACCTAGCTCTCCTAGATTTGAAATGCCTAAGATACCTGAGGGTTATGTTATGGATGAAGAGGTAGCTAGAGACTTTCTTGCTTGTAAGGATAGAGATGATCTAAAGAAACTACTATGCAAGTTGAAAGAAAAATCCTTGAATGCTAGAATAAAATGTGATCCTAAGTTTGCAACTTCACATATCTTTGTTCCTCATAAGGATTATGAATTCTCCGTTGAACCAGAGTTAGTTGCTTTGGTTGAATCTAATCCTTTCCATGGCTATGAAACTAAAACTTTTGTGGCACATCTTACTAAATTAAATGATATAGCCACCCTTTTTGCTCATGATGAGAAAATTCGCTACTACTATATTCTTAAGTTATTTCCATTCTCACTAAAGGGTGATTCTAAGACTTGGTGCAATACTCTTGCTCCTAGTTGTGTGTGTAGTCCCCAGGATATGATTTATTACTTCTCTGGAAAATATTTTCTTGCTCATAAGAAACAAGCTGTCTTATAGAAAATATTTAACTTTGTGCAAATTGAAGAAGAAAGTCTCCCACAAGCTTGGGGGAGGCTTCTCAAATTACTTAATTCTTTGCCTAATCATCCCCTTAAGAAAATGGAATACTTGATATCTTCTATACTGGACTAACCGATGCTTCTAGGGACTTCCTAGATAGCCCTCCTGGCCAGGAGACGACGTCGTGAGTGACCCATAGTCCATGACACCACCACGACGCGTCTAGGAGTGATGGTAACAAGGACACAAGGTTTTACCCAGGTTCGTGCTCTCCATGGAGATAATACTCTACGTCTTGCTTCTGATTGTACTATCGTGTTGGGGTGTACAAAGTGCAGGTGATCTACCACGAGTGTAATGTGTTTCTACGAGCCCGACCCCTTGGTTTATATAGGTGCCTAGGGGTCCTAGAGTTACAAGATCGTAGTCGGCTATGCATGAGGAGACAGAGTTCTCAACGGATCCAACATCTTGGAGTGTATGTCAAGTCTTTTGGATCTTCTTCATAATCATCATCGACCATCCGAAGTGTCCCAGGACGAAACCAACATGGGGGTCCTTGGCCCGGCCCACCAGGTCGGGAGTCGACGTGGTGAAAGTCCCCCTAGCCAGGACAGTCACCAATCGCCAAATATCCAAGCAGATGTGGCAACTGTTGCGGAGGGGCGCACGACCTAATTCAAGCTAGTTCAACGACGCAAGCCTACCTTAGACCGGCTCAAGCCGTGTACTCCCTCCATCTAATAATGTAAGACGTTTTTTGACATTAGATATGGAACGGAGGGAGTACTAGCTTAAGGACAGGATTCAAGGGCACGACACAACATTCTAGAGCCATCTAGCTAGGTTTTCACCTACCCCTATTCTTCCTCCTAGGCTGCCACCATGGCCAAAAGCTGGTAAGCCATGAAACGTACTCCCTCCGTCCAAAAATACTTGTCATCAAAATTGATAAAAAATGGTGTATCTAGAACTAATATATATCTAGATATATCCCCTTTTATTTATTTTGATGACAAGTATTTTCGAACAAAGGGAGTATCTCTCTAGCGATCTTCGCCATCACTCGTGTGCTTTTTTTTGACGGCAATCACTCGTGTGCTCACCATCGCCCATGTGCACTATCACCCATGTGCACTGGAGCAATACAACCACCCTGACGCGAGAACCAGTAGACTAAACACGCTCTGTTGTTATGTAGCTAGGAAAAAGTGCTAGTTAACCTTTATTCAGTGAAAACATTAACGTAAAATCTGAAAAAAAATAGTTGAAAAGTTCATTGATTTTGAAAAATAAGTTTATCAATTTTGAAAACTAGTTCACCATTTTTTTAAATGTTCACAATTTTTTTAGAAAAATCATCGATTTTGAAAAAAATGTTCATCGGTTTTGAAAAAAGTTCATCGATTTTGGAAAAATGTTCATGGAATTTGGGAAAAAATGTTCATCGGATTTGAAAAAATTTCATCGGATTTGAAAAAAGTTCATCGGAATTGGAAAAAGTTCATCATATTTGGAAAAGGTTCACGGATTTGAAAAATGTTCATTGATTTCGGAAAAAGTTCATCAATTTGGAAAAAAATTCATGGAATTTGGGAAAAAATGTTCATCGGATTTGAAAAAAGTTCATCGGAATTGGAAAAAGTTCATCAGATTTGGGAAAGGTTCACGGATTTGAAATTTTTTCATTGATTTCAAAAAAAGTTCATCGATTTTGATAAACGTTCATTGAATTCGAAAAAAGGTCACCGAAATTGAAAAAAAGTTCACGCATTTAAGTAAAGAAAAAAAGAAAAGGAAATGAGAAAAGAAACATGAAAAAGGAACAAGAAAAAAAACGCCTAGAAACTAACTAGCGAACGACCTAGATAAAGATTAAAAACTGAAGAAAGAAAGTTGTGGGCATAGGGGCGTTGTTATCGTGGTGGTTAGCTGTCTCGACTTTCAATCAGGCATCCAGTGTTCGATCCCTCGCTAGCGTACGTTAATTTTTGCTCTATTTCAATAGGAAAAAAAAAGGAAACGGGCCGGCCCAGGGCGGCGCGGGGGATGTGCGCCGATGCCTGTATCGGGCGCAACGGACGCCGTTTAGGAAATGCCGCTACCATCTTAATCCCCGCTTGCATCCAAACCTCATAATACATGGTTTTTTTGGGTCGCTTTTCGTGCATGTTCCTCAGGCCAACCCTAACGTACGTTAATTTTTGCTCTATTTCAATAGGAAAAAAAAAGGAAACGGGCCGGCCCAGGGCGGCGCGGGGGATGTGCGCCGATGCCTGTATCGGGCGCAACGGACGCCGTTTAGGAAATGCCGCTACCATCTTAATCCCCGCTTGCATCCAAACCTCATAATACATGGTTTTTTTGGGTCGCTTTTCGTGCATGTTCCTCAGGCCAACCCTAAAAGTTGATCTTTGAGACGCCACAACATAGCTGGGGAAATTGTCATGGCGAAAACTTTAAGGTTAATTTCGCAATACTTATAATCCAGTCGAGGGTTTAGGTTCCTGCTTTCCTGGGATATTGTTCAAAACTGAGGATCTAGTGCAAAAAGCAAACATACATTCGCTAAATGTTTTCCATTGACGAGGGACTTCTATTGTAAATAGAACAATAATATCAAAAGAATAACCAACTGAGCTAAGCAGAAGTTCGATTAGGCCTAGTATCTGATACACAGTGGCAGAAGTTCCCATTTAGGACTAATATTTGATACACACTGGCAGAAGTTCAATTAGGACGCCGCATTAGTGGATATGAAACAAATCACATGCCGAATCAAATAAACAGAGGTTAGTTTTCAACTTTTACCCGTCTATCTCTATTTCTTCTGGCCCAAAGACCTAACTCAGGTTTGTTTCAAAGGCGCACACATGTACATGGTGTCTGACCTCACTGAGAAATTTAATTCACGATGTACAAAGACAAAAGGTAAAACTATCATCATGTGTATCCGAATTAGCTTTGACACAACAGTCCTGCAGGGAAGACCAAGTAGATGATTCAGTTCCCCCGAAAAAAATATAATTGATGATTCAGTTATGTGAAGCAAATGGTGGCTCTTGAAAGGGCCAAAAGCAGGGAAACCAAGAAGCCAAAACGCAATGATTGAACAAGCAAAACAATTATGCCAGACATTATTATTGAACTATAATGTTTAATGGTTTCTATACAATGTAGTATAAGGAGGGAATTCATCTCAAAATAGGTATAATGTTTTCATCAATCAACATACTCCTCAAACAGAGAAACCATGAATCACATGATCAGCTAAAGTTGGCATACATTCTTATAATCACCTCAACAGATAGTGTACAGAGAGTGATGCAAGGGCTTTCAATCATCTTTCTGATGCAGAGCACGAGGACTATTACCATTAAGTGCCGCATGATACACACGCTTTTCAGCCAGCCCAAGATTAGACAGAACTAAATTACCCTGCAGGAAAAGGTTTGTTTTATGGTGACAATCCTGAACGAGGTTCATACACCACAGTAGATTATTAAATGAACATATAAGCATGTTAAAGCTAAGGGAATATGAAGAATACCTCAGTCGCAAGCAATTTTCTGACGTTGTTGGCATAGACTCTAGGATCCTGCTTTTCTTGCTCAGAAGGATAGTATACAGGCAAGCGAACCACCTCTATGTAATTTGCAAATTGACAGAGGAGCAAAAACACATGACGTGCCTGCAAGTTGGGATGAGACAAAATGCCATTTTTGTTTCAGAAATTAAACTAATCAAGACGAGAGACTATATTATATGTTAGTATAGAAGATATAAATGCACGCAACACATAAAATATACCCGAAACAGAGTTTACCAGTTCACATGCCACATACTTCTGGTAAGTATAGTAACCATAAATAATTGTAGGGCTCTTGCGTACAAAGATAAAAAAAACACTAACCATTGCTATGTCATGCACAATATGAAGTAAGAGTATCTTTCTAGACATGTCGATGTATCCATCTTGCATCATACGATTATCAATTTATCAAATTAGAGAAATTTTAGAGTAACAAAGTAGCAGCCTTGTTTCAACATGGAAGATGATACTTTGCTGAACATGGAAAATAAAGGTGTAAGAAGTTTGAGAAAAACTAATCACTGCAAGATCCTACATGGGACAAAATGCTACTCTTTCTTTTTGCGATTATTAATAAGCCGTACAAAATCTACATAGAAGGTTCCCACACATTGCTCATGCATACGCGCCTACTTGCAAGTTCATATACTACCATTAAATGCTGATCTGTAATTGATGCTTACCCCATCCATGGAGTCCCAGGCTGGACTAAATCTCCTGTAAGGATATCTCAAAATTACAGGTTGCAATGGTGCCCTTGCAAGAAAGGCTCCTGTCTTAAATGGGAGAAGGTAATCCCCATTCGTAGTAGTACCCTCTGACAAAAGATGAAAAACAGAACTATAAACAAACAGAAGACATGTTTTTAAAGCTACAAACGTAACAAATTTGATGCTGAAAACATCCTCATTCGTAGTAGTACCCTCTAAGGAAAGAAGAAAAAACAGGACTATAAACAAAGGAAAGACATATTTTTAGAGCTACAAACATGACAAAGTTGAGGTTGAAAACTGAAAGAGCACAATGAAGCAATGGGCAAGAACTTATAGCTCGTAATCTGTCAGGAGCCCTCCCCTGACTGGTATGTGGGCTTGCCACGGGACCGGTACATGGGCCTGGCCCATTGGGACACCATCAAGCACTACAGACTACAAGTACTAGGGAGAAGGCAACGCTCTGCTCATCCAGTGGATCAACGAACCGGCGGCTGCAGCTACTTCCTCTTCCTTCTTTTCCCCCAATTCATGTATCCTCAGATTTGTACCTAAATCACCATTGAATCCGTGAGAGAGGTAATAGCTCGGGTGAACCACTGGTAGGTTGCTAACATCTGGTACTCAGAGCCAGTAAACATTCCCTCAAATTTTTTCACCACCACCATATCCCCCGATTCCCCAATTTTCACCGGCGACAGCACCATGTCCGATCCGGAGCAGGCTCCTCGTTCCCTCGTCTATCCACTGGAGTGGGATGCCATGACCGCAGATGAGCAGATGATGCGTTTCTCGGCCTGCTATTGGCGCAGCTGGATAGTATCATGTCCGAGTTTGCGGCTGCACGTGCGGCCGGTCCAGCCGAGGCTACCTCGAGTATCGATCAGGCTGCCTCCCCTGCTACTGCTTCGGCTACCTCAACCTCTGCCCTGGTCATGTCTCACACCGACCGTGCAACCACGGCTGCTCCATCCACCATCGCCGAGGAGGTCCATGACACCACCACCGCATTCAACCCCAATCCCGCGATCAGCACCAACAACACCACAGCCACCCTTCGAACGAACGGAGTGGAAATCCAGGAGGAGAACCAGGTGGTGGCAACGGCAACCCAGGCCGTCAACATCACCATCGGCGGCAAGTTCACCACTCCCGCACCTCCATTGGTGGCGTCTTCTCCAGAAGTCTCCACCAAGCTTGCCGTCCTCCCCAGCTTCTTCTCCTCAACCATCAAGGTCCAGGAGATCCTAGAGATTACCCACCATGCGTCCCTTGACTGCATCGCCACGACGCCTGTGACCTGTTCGACAGTGTGCCTGAACCAAGTCACTGTCACATTGTCGCTCGCTCGCTAGTCATGACGGCACCTCTACTCCCAGCAACCACACCTGTGCTCGTCACCGACTTCATGCACGCTGCTAGCAACGGTGATTCTAACCTGTGGGCGCTCCTGGCCATGGAGGACGAGCTCCTTACCACTCCATCTCCTCTGATATTCTCAGCTGTCGATTCAAAGCAGCCATTCCTGAACCATGATTTGGACGGCTCGCCGCACACAAGGCACCAGGGGGCTGCTGCTGCGGCCCATGCCGTGGCCATCATTTTGGAAAGCTCTTATTGCAGATGAAATGGAAACTCGACCCATTCCGTGGCCGTCGTTTGCAATCGGTGTGCCAGCAGAGGTATGTCGTTCTACTGTTGCCCATTGGAACTTCTCGGTGACTACTTCTGTTCATGACCTTCGTACATGGTCGTTCAGGGCACATCCGTTTTGTCTGTCCAAGTGCGTGGCATTGGCTTGACTAGCAATCCTACTCCGAAGAAACTATTTCATATTGGAGATTTTGTGTACAATACATGGCAACGGTGGTACAATCTCAGTGGATACTTCATAGAGCATCATTCTTGTCTGGCTCCTGAACCGCGTAAATTCGCTCGGGGTACCATGGCTGTGCATTTGTTTAGGAGTGTGAAGAACTGGGGTGCTTGGAACACGGATCTCTCGATCAGTATTGGCCTTCAGTTAACACAGTTTGAGTCATTACTTTCTGCTCTAGCTACCATCTTTGAACAATGGCCGCTTGCCTATTTCGAGCATACTACTGCATGTAAATTTCCTAGGCCTGACAAATTGAAGGGCACAATGCAGACCATGAACATATCCATGCAGTGGCAATTTTTTAGGCAAGAAAAATTTCAAAGCAGTGGTTGTTTTGCTCTAGAATGCAGTTCTGAACAATATGGTACACAGTGGCAGTCTTGGTGTCTACTGGATCAGGCAACATCTGAATTTAAACACTTAAGTCAAAAATGTTGCAGCCAAATGGTGGTGCAGGAAACATCGAGTCTTGGAACACTTTCTACACCAAGTTATCTTACCTGTTTTGGACCAGAAGCAATTCACAGGGAGCTAGTGAACTACAATGGCATACAATTTTATCCTTGCTGCATAGGGCACTCACGGGAAGATGCTGAATTCGGAGTGAATCATGTATACATGAGCACTAGTAGGACACTGCTGATGTTGCTGTTTGACTGGCCTTTATTTCCATATACAGAGTTCCTTGTTGGAAAAATGGCAGCATTTAGGAATACAAGTGCAGTCAATGCCTCTGGGAACTCCAGTCATCAGCATTACTTTGATGAATGTGTGAAGTTATGGCCTTCTGCTGCTGGAACTAATGAGAATATACTTGGTCAGAGGAGTTGGCAGTCTCGCTGCAATGTCAATATGGCCCTTCTCACAGCTCTAAACGTGTATAAACTGCGAGTACTGGGGTGTACTAGTTCGGCTGCTCCTGGGTTTCTTCATACATCCATTGGTTTTTGGTTGGGGAGGCAACATTTGTCATTTCCTGAACTTGATGCAGACGTATGCAGACATGAGCACATACATGCTGCAAGTGAGGGAGATCCAAGATGGTACTCTTTATTCTGTGATTGCTCCTTTGATCTTACCAAGGCATGCAGACATGAGCACATACATGCTGCAAGTGAGGGAGATCCAAGATGGTACTCTTTATTCTGTGATTGCTCCTTTGATCTTACCAAGGGTCCGGTTGTTGTTTGGGTCGACTACCCTGCCGACGAAATACGTAAGTCGCTGGATCCCACCATGCTAGCTTCTGGTCTTCCATCGCCAAAGATTCCAATGGTGTTGGTAGTCAGCAAGAGAGCACAGGACATGAGCTGTATGGCACCCTCTACATGCTACAATCAGGATCATTTTCAAGAAGGGAGGGGTGTCATCACCATCGCCGCTGTCTTCGCGCAAGGCTCTGTCGACCATGAGTACTACTTTCTCGGCTTCGACCACGACTGTGCTGAAAATGACTACTTCCTCAACGCTTTCTTCGGTGGGGCTCCCATTGGCCACAACCACTGTTACTACTTCGTTGAAGTCCACTCTGGCTCCGGTCGTGACTACAACCAAATCAAGCATCATCAATTGCAATGGGATCCGGGCGGTTCTGGGTGGTGTCGGCTTGGGGTCAAGCCGAATTCAAGAAGGGAGGGATGTCAGGAGCCCTACCCTGACTGATACGTTGGCTTGCCCCAGGACCGATACATGGGCCTGGCCCATCGGGAGACCATCAAGCACTACAGACTACAAGTACTAGGGAGAAGGTAACGCTCTTCTCATCCAGTGGACCAACAAACCGGCGGCGGCGGCTGCTGTTCTTCTTCCTTCTTTTCCCCCCAATTCATGTATCCTCAGATTTGTACCTAAATCGCCATTGAATCCGTGAGAGAGGTAATAGCTCGGGTGACCCACTGTTAGGTTGCTAACATAATCAAGCATATTTTCATCATAATATACTCAAATAGTTCTAAGTTAAGACGAGACATAGGATGATTACATAATAAAGGATTCAAAAATACAAAGGTGAACATGATTCTAAAATACCACGGATGTCATTTCTTCGCGAAACTTCACACTTGAGTGGAATTCGACCATGTATGTTACAAAACAAAACAGAATTAATTATTTTTTCTAGTATTTTTCCTATTTTACTATTCATAATGGGCCCTCGTGGATTCATGTTTGAAAAATCAGCGTCCGACTAATATGTTGATAAACAATAATGAGTAATCACATATAAAATGAGCAACCACTATGCATAAAAATGAGTGTACACTAACCAGGAAAGAGTAAGATCATAGGGGAATTCTCGTCTTGTGAAACCTCATGGAGCCTTTCAGTTACAGCGCCTACACATAGTATGAACAGTTCAGTCAAAAGCGAAGAAAGCTACAAGACATATTGAACCCTAACTATTAACAAAATAATGCCATGTTGGAAAGAATCTTCCCCGCAGAACAAAGAAAATAAGGAGTCCGTAAAGAGAGATCTGAAGGACTGGAATATCATCAAAGAACTAGCCATGGACAGGGGTGCGTGGAAGTTAGCTATCGACGTGCAGTGGCGGAGCGTGACAACTGATGAGCAACGCGGGGGGGGGGGGGGGGGGGGGGGGGGGGGGGACTAAAAGCAAAATACGCACAAAAATAGATGCGGCTCACAGCCTCACAACATAAACTGGAACAAAAAGCTTATATACATCTATCTATATAGCTTGTTCACACCGATAAATGGTAACACCAACATACCTGGTATTGTGGACAATTACTATTATCGAGTGCTCCATAGCGACTGACCAAAAGAAGTGCTCTATAGCCATAACAGTAGAATACAGTGGACTGGCCAAAAGGCGACTATGGAGCACACCAGCCAGCAGCCAGCGCCCGACACCAAGAAGGAGAAGGGGCAGCAGGCAGCCGGCGCTCGGCGCAGCAGCCCGGAGGGGCAGAGGGTGGAGATAGTTGGCAACCGCCAACCCGAGTGTCAGGTCGGCGGACGGCGGCGGCTGGCAGCAGTGGTGACTGGTAAGCGGCGGCTGGCAGCAGTGATGACTGGTAAGTGACGGTTGGCAGTCAAGCCAAGACGGCGCGCCATCCATGGCGATTTGGGGGATAGAGAAAATTTTCTGTCGATTTGGGGAAAGGAGAAGGAGGAGAGACGAGCGTGCATCAGTTGTGGGAGAGGTTGTCGGTTCATTGGGCTGGGGCCTAGGAGGGAGGGGTGTATACTGGGCTGGGCTGAAACGCTTAGTACTAAATTAGTTTTTCAATTTTGGAAGTGGGGCTCATGCCCCCCCCCCCCCCCCACATGGCCTCCAAGAGGCTCCGCCAGTGTCCACGTGCCAGAACCATGAGTTGGTTTCGAGATCTTATGGGTTTCAGCTCTAGCCTACCTCAACTTGTTTGGGACTAAAGGCTTAGTCGTTGCTGTTGTTGTAATAAAAATCAATGGCATATTTGAATCAGTGCCAAAAATAAGCATTTTGGTAATGGACATTTTTTGAACACTGAGAATAACAAGTAAGATTGCAAATGACATCAATGAATGCATGTCAATACATACCTGAGACACCTTTAGAATCTGAACATTTGGATTCTCGTTGAACAAAAATGCACCCAAGACATTTGCTGCAATCGAGAGAGAAATACCCTCAATATATTATATGCAAGATTGACATAAATAGAAAATGTTAAGCTCACAAAAACTTTTAAAGTGAAAAGAATATAACAATTAAGGCTATCTTTTCACATATTGTCTTAATAAGGCACTTCCTACAAACACTAATAAGAAAAAATTAAGTTACCTTATGAGACCAATCAACGGCAACTTGGACACTGAGTTCTACAAAGAATAATTAAGCACGAACAAGGCATTTAGATTGAAGAAGATGTAAGTTCATACAATTATAAGTAATTGTGCAAAAATAATTTTGCAGGGAAGTCACTGTATCAACATGAATAACATTGTCTTTGGTACCTTAGCAACAAAACTCGGAGAAGAAGCTGACATATGATAAAGAATGTCCACATATGACACATGATTAGATACAATCGCCCCTGGTCTTTCCAGTTCTTCATAGTGATCTTTAGGTACATCCTGAACAAAATATTATACTAACATGACACGGGAACCAGGAAGCAAAATTATAGTTCGGTCGCATGGACACATGTCATGTGGGGGCAGCAGTATAAGCTGTGGGACCACCGCTATGTAGCGCCAGGCCAGTCGGCAGCACAGCTAGGGTCGCACTGCCTCCCTGCCTTTCTATTAAAATTTCCAAAGATAGAGTTTCTATCCCGTATGGATCAGATTAATTCAGGGGTCTCTCAATCTATGTAAGGAGACCCCGGCTACTCCCCGAGTTAAAAACCAAACCAATTTTAGTAGAGGGAGGGGGGTGGTACCCTTATTAGCATCAGGAGACCCAGGGCGGCTTGCCCCTGCTCACCCCTGCCCCTAATCATGGGTCACAATAACACAAGAGAGGTGATATACAATGCTTGTACAAGACAGTACATGAAGAAGATCGCAGGAAACAATTGGCATTTTTTTATGTACAATTTTTTCCAACAAAACTAACATACCACCCAAGAGGTTCTAAAGAAAAGAGACACTTATGACCAATTTAAGCTTCCGCATTCTGCATACATGAAGAATCCAAGACATGTTGCAACCATTTAGTTTAGCTTTCACACTGAGACATGTTTGCTAATTTCAAGTTACGATAAAGCTTAATTAGAATACATAAATAGATCTTAACATGTAGGGAATATGACACCAATTCAACTTCCAATTTGATGAAGTGTTGATCCAATGGATCTACACAGGAACAAACTGCAGGGACATTCTTTTTCTTAGCAACACAATAAAACTGTAATTTGCATATGAGGTTATAACAAGCATCTTTAAGCCATATGGAGGAGTTTAACCACAATTGTCCAAGCACTATCTTTTACCGGAGGAACATTCATTCGTCCATTTGCAGCATATTCTAATGCTTATCACCGCATACTGCATGTTCCAAATTTTGCATGTACTTACACACAAAGAGACCAAAACCGGCAACCCGTGACTGCAGGTATAAAACAGTTCTCATGCCAACATGAGAGATGCTGCAGTGCAAACATTACCAGATTAGTAGCGAGTACTCACCTAGCAAATAGCCACACACATTATGCGATTCACCATAGTTACCACAACTTACAGCACCACAGAACATCTGTAGTCCTACGCTGTCACGCACACCCCGGTATCACAACATTCTCTCTCTTTCAAACCAGTGCCATGTTCGCCAACCACGACATAGTCATGTAATGTGGGACCCACTAGCAAGTACTGTACGTAGGGAAACAGCCAGGACACATCGGCTAAATAAATTACAATGTGACAGAGGAAGGTCGCGTACTGACCTCGGCATTGGGGAAGCTTCGATCGGACACGGGGATCCAGTAGAACCCGAACACGAACAGCATTGCCCGCGACAACACGCGGCCAGCACGCAGCACGGCCTCCCTCCTCAACCCCTGTAGGCGGGGACGGCCCTCTCCCACTCCGCCCACAAACAGCGTACACACACGGCACACGAGATAGTAGGCGACGACCAGGAGCACCCCTGCGACGAGACGGAGCGGGAGGAGAACGACGCCCGCCAGCACTAACCGTGCCACCTGCGCCGCAGAGAGCGGCCCGCGGCCCATCGGCCCGTACGCATCACGGCGCGCATAGGGCGCGTACCTGATGTCCAGTTCCTCATCCTCCACCTCAGCGGGCGCGCCGGAGAGGAGCGGCCGCACTGCCTCTTCACCGCCTTCGTCGCCTTCAGGGTGGGAAGGCGCCGCGGTGGTGGTGTCGACGGCCATTGGGGATTGAGGCGAGTGGAGAGAGCCGGGAGGCCGAGATCGGCACGATGGGCGAGCCGAGATCGGCCTGTGTTTTTACGGGTTTGTGTCGAGTAGTTTGGTCGGCGCGTTGCCGCAGGAAAGGGTGGACGGTGACGTGGGAGAGGTGGGGCGTCAGATCTACATCTGACGGTTTTGCAGAACTTTGGGTCTCTTTTCTCTTTGGGAAAACGCTTCCTATCATACATCTGACTAGCGCAAATGCCCGTGGTTTGCAATAAGAAAGAATATTACCTCGGTATGAAAAAAAGTTTTTTCTGTCCATCAAATTTAATCAATGCCCGTGAGTTTGCAATGGGTGAGAAAATTAACGTGCACTCCCATTGAATGAATATGTAATTTGTACTATTTTTTCATACATCAAAATTATTCTATGTCTATGCATTACAGCGGAAGAGAAAATTAATGTACTCTCACATTGAATGAAAATCTAATTTGTGTTTGTAAAAATTAATCAAGAACCGTGCCTCAGTGTTGGAGTGGTTATCGTCTATTATGTTATAGTACCTCCATTTGTTATTATTAGGTTGTGGTGTACATCATGACAAGCCGTACTCGACTATGCGCTAGCTAGACTGAATCCAAGTTAAGTTTATTTCTCCTTTTATCTCCTCCACGGGTTCTTCTCTTAACCCTCTTCTTTTCCTTTTATCTCTTTCATAACCATGGGCATCACAAAGTTAAGTCCATCGTTCTCAATATATATTTCCAAACGAAAACCACTCCTTACCCTATTATTATTATTATTATTATTATTATTATTATTATTATTATTATTATTATTATTATTATTTCCTTAGCCGCTTACCGCTTGTTTTAGCGGTGCCAAACCAAGAATACCTATTCCCTTATTTAGCCCACAATTCGTATCATGCAGCGTGCAATGTCCAACCCATCTTGCATGTGACGGTTTCTCTTTAATTATCTCACACGAGGCAACGATGATGAATCTGTATGAATTGGTGAGAATCGATTTAAGGTAGCGAGGTGGGACTATTCAACACGAAATGTTCACGGGCATTAACACCAAAAGTAACACCGTAAGATCACAATTCAATTTTTTGTTCGCTAGTGTGTGGGCGCACTTCTAGAGTGCAGGCCTAGGCCCAATATGGGTGTGTGGCCCAGGTAGCAGGTCCAGCTGGTGTGACGAGGGTTGATCCTCATATATTTCAAATAAAGTGAGGAGGCACGGTTGGTTATTGCTAAGGCGTTTGTTTCACGAGATCTGCAGTTTGATACTCATGCCCAACACCATTTTTTTTGTGCTGCTCGGTTGACCGGAAGAAAAAAAATGTTCGTCCGTGGTCCAGCTCGGTAACGCAATGGTCATGCAAAAAAAATATATCGTCCATGCCCAGGGGTAGGAATACGATGGGCCGGCCCGCTTGGTTTAGTTTTTTGCGTTTCGTATGCACGTATGTCCCAGTTTTCTTTCCGTTCGTAGTGTGCGTAAACGGAGTAAACAAAAAATAGCATACATAAATAAATCATCAAAATGGGACGAAACAAAGCGGTGCCAAACCAAGAATACCTATTCCTTTAATAATAGGTATAGATATAGATAGAAAGCATTCGTCACACTGGTCGAGGGACGTCGATACGTTGCAAATCTCACGTCTGGATTGCTTCCAAATCCATCTCCTGTTTTCAAAGAGGACTGCTTATCTCGCCACGCCCCTCATAACCTCTCCTCAGCTTTTAAATCCCGATTAATCTCACCTGCCGACCTGCGTTGACCACCCAACCATCGTCCTCATCTCGCATGACCCAGACATCTCCGAGCTCGCCATGCCCCTCGTCGCATCTTCTCTTTCCGCTAGCGATTGACCCATCCAGGCTCTCTCCACCGGTGGCCAGACGTCATCCCGAAGCTACATGTCCGTCATCGCTCTTGCCGACGACGGTGGTGAGGTTGTTGATTGGGAGCGGGGACGAGGAGAATCTGGTTAGCGAGTATATCTGCAAGCAGCGGCTGCCCGTTCACGAGGAGCGACGGCTAATTCTCCATGATGCGCGCGGCCGTGATCTGACGAGATACTAATTGTCCACGATGTTGCGCCCACAAGAAGAAAAGAGCGAACGAGCACCGACGACCGTGCAGCATGATCCACCGCTGCTCGCTCTGGCCATGACGCGATCGATACCTTGGCAACATGGAGACGTCCTCTACATGGAGCCCTTCTACTGAGTCGCCACCGTCTCGAATGCTTCCTACCACTAGTAAATGTGTACTTGCAATGCACGTTGATATTAGTAAATGTGTGTGTGCAATGCACATTGATATTAGGTAATATGTTAATTATGCATAAATATTAGGTAGGATATTATTTGCGTATTAATTATGTGATTAGCATTGGCATTAATATTTGATATGATATTAACTGCACACTAAACGTGTTGAGCACTCACCATTGAAGAAGTCTGAGTCGTTGGATTGACCTGATTTGATGGCCAGGATTTGTTGGATCTGCCTCTTTGGGTCTTTTTATATTACTAGTAAGTTTGCACGTGCAATGCACGTGTATCCTTGGAAAATTTTAATGGTTTACTCATGTCGTTCTCCACCCCATTGTCTCCAAATTTATTTCCTCTGTTTTATGAGTAAGGAAATATTTCATGAAAAATGCCCTCTTTGTCAATGAAATTTTGTTGAAAAAATGTATCATGGTAGTTCACTCTTTTCTTGACAAAATGCTCCATGGTTGTGTCGCTTGGCAATGGCATATTGCAAGTGCCATAAGTGTTACATATGTGCCACTTTCAATCATTCATTTTCCAAATTGGAATAGTTGAGTTGTGAATTAATGTCACTATATTTGATCCATGAATGCTTATTTAATAGTAGGTGATACATATACCTTATTTTTTCACGCAAATTCCAACATCAACAAACTGATTATATCATACCACAAAAGAAAATCCATTTCATCTATTACACGAAAGACATACCTCTCAAGTATTCAATATTAGGAAAGCAAACTGCTAGATTAAGTTCGCATGAGCCATAACTTCATGTTCTTCTGAAGAATCGGAATCTGTGAATCATAAATATCAGCATGGCTTCATCAGAGATATAGCTCCAGATTGTCCATGTAGTTCAAAACAATAGCCTAAAGCAGTGAAATCAACCATTCATTCAATTCAGATGTGTGTGCAAGATGAGGTTAACACACAAGTCAGCAGAACAAAATGTCGAGCATAATGTATCTCAGATTGCATCGTGAAAACAAATATAATGTGCTAACTTGTATACAAGTTAATGTAAGTGTGTGGTAGAGCCATAGAGGTGACATGACACACCATGGACTCATTCTTTTTACCACGCAGTTCATACCTTCCTTTAAAAAAATACCAGATATAACATAGCTAAGCTCGTAATTCCAGGTGGTTGTTCATTATCTCCCAGTAGTTCCAGCTATACTTCTGATGGTTGAAGACGCAGCACACATGAAGATCAGACAAAAAAATTCTGCAAGAGTTCTTCTAGATAGAGTTACAACACGTGGCAGATCTGAATAAATACAAGTTAATGTAAGTGTGTGATAGAGCCATAGAGGTGACATGACACAGCATGAACTCATTCTTTTTACCACGCAGTTCATACCTTCCTTAAAAAATCCGGGATATAACATAGCTAAGCTCGTAATTCCAGGTGGTTGTTCATTATCTCCCAGTAGTTCCAGCTATACTTCTGATGGTTGAAGACGCAACACACATGAAGATCAGACAAAAAAAATTCTGCAAGAGTTCTTCTAGATAGAGTTACAACACGTGGCAGATCTGAATAAATACAAATCTATACCAAAACATACAGTCATGTACGGTAATATGCATAAAAACAACAAAAATGAATTTGTAGAAGTGATGAGGACATCAATACCATTGTTACACCCACAGCCCCTGCTGCTATACACACTGGACCGATTACTAGAGCTCGCGCACGCCAATTGAATTATCAGGTACTTTCGTTTCTTGGTAACGATTCTAATGTTCATGAGAATATGATGCTGCCTAAATTGGATACATTTGTTTTGCTTACAAATGAAGGGCCTAGCTTGGACAAGAAAGATGAACCTTGGAGCAAGTTCAAGCATGGAGATGATGGCATGCGCAAGGGGAACAAGAATGGAGTTACAAATGATGATTCCAGGACTTTGAAGCCACCATAATGAGTGCATGAAGCATGGGACGAAATATACAAGATGCCACTTCATAAATTTCGTCCCGAGGCTATTTTAGGTGTTGCGTCACCTTATTATTGGGCCAGGCCCATGTATTTTCGAAGTACTTAAGTATAGGCTGTTTTTAGAGTCCGTATGTGTGGGGAAACAACAGTTAGGGTTGGTTTCGGACCCCTCCACCAAGGGCCACGAAATTCCCCCTCTCTCCTCCATATATACAACCCTTAGGGCATCGTTTAGGCCTTGGGTTTTGATTAGATTTAAAGTTCGCCATAGCTGCAACTTCTCGTACTTCGTTTGTGTCCAACGACCAGACCAAGACGTCACAGAACCCCACCTTGATCAATAAAGCTTTCATCTTATATTCGCAATATCCAGATTGCAATCTCAGTTTCTTGCTTGTTCTTCGTTTGCTCGCAGGAAATAGACCCTCGTGGTCAGGTTGATCGTGCTCCGGCGTGGTCAATAACCCCTCGGAAGTTGGTTTAGCGATTGCTAAGGCACGACGTCTCGCACGTTCGTAGTCGGATCATCAAGGTCGACTCCCACAGAAAACGATAGCCACCATCTCATCGAAACATCGGGACACCTTTGCCTCTATCAAGAAGCTAGCTTTCACCATGTGCAAGGTTGCGTATCTGGTTCATATTCCTACGCGAACTATTTACTTGCATCAACAACACGAAGATTAAAGTGTGTACATCGGTGAAAAAACACCCTTTTCTATACAAAATACCAAAGCTTATACTACCTTAAAATCCCAGCAGATGAAACTACATAAGAATCTAAAATTTACCGTACACTCATTTAGCTAGCCAATTGTACAATTGTGCATAAGAGAACATGTAGGAAAGGATCCCCGTCAACCGCTCAAGAACCCTGCATGTTAGAATTTCAACACTTGTTATATGAGTGTGAATGTCAAGGCACCAATGAAATGCAGAGCTAAGAAACAAAATACATCAAAGTTGAGTGGATATAGAGCTAGACAAAAGAACCGGGTGCCTTGAGAACTAATAAAGCTTAAAAAGAAATAACCTCAACAAAATAACATGGCAGGTTAACATGACTGAATTGTACGTACGGTCCACTGTGGATTCCAACAAACAACCCCTTCTTACCTCCATACTGTTTTTAGGGTATTACGTCCATACTATTACTGTCATGTGAAAGCACTTTTCTGAATGACCTCGTCTTGTATCTCATATTATACTAAACTTTAAGTAAGACCACTTGATAATGTGCTATCCAAATGACCAAACCTGCGAGCAAAGGAAGAAGATAAAAAAGCATTCCCATATGGTCGTACGTAGTGCCTGATTACAGTAATAACAACCTTGATAACTAAGTCTGTGGGTGTCCAGGAAGCTCTATGCTGAGTTGCATTGCATCATAGTTGGGCCAGCCGCCAAGTGCCTAGGAACTTTTACAGCAACGCTTGAGGCGAGTCTTGAACTGCACAAGATCAATTGTGGTTCCTTCCTGAAGGCTGATTGCACAAGACAACAATGGAATGCTTGACCCCCTCCGTGCCAGCTGAAAAACGGCAAACATAATGGTTGGACAATCTCTCATCACAATGATCCCCTTCCAATAAAAAATTAGAGAAGCCAAAAAACGAATGATTGGACAGGGATGGCATGTGTAACTCGAATACTCGTTGTGGATCCCTAACTGCTTGCTCTGCCGCCACATGCGCCGCTCTGTCCATCTTTTGCCTGGCATCCGAGATGTAGATAGTTCCAACCGGCGAGCTTCCCATGTGGTTCACCACTTCACATCTCCACTGATGGATGAATGGAAAAGAGGCATGTCCAGGATATGTACATTGCACGAAAAACTGGGAACAATTCCCTAATCGTGACGGAGAAGCACTCCGAATGACTATTTTTCATCTGCTTGATGTGTGTACAAAATCAGGGAAATCAGTATAATATAATCATTGGCGAGCCAAAAACATAAGCAATGCAAATCACATTGGTAATTCAGCTTAACTGCTGAATGTCTGCATTCAAATAACCGATGGAAGATTTATTTAGAACTCTAGTAACAAGCTTGCTTTGGCTGGCTTCAGTTTAACAATGTGAATCAATATGTCAGACATGAAGAAACATTTCAAATGTGAAGCAGTAAGTCACTGGAAAAACAAGATGAACGAACTAAAGCATAGATAACAGACCTCCGTCCCGGCGGCTGTGTGTTTGAAGGCGGCTCGTCCCCTGACTGCGCAAGATGAGGGGGAGATGTGAACAAAGGGTGGTTTAGGCAGCATCTGCGACGACCGGCAAGGCGGTTTAAGCGGCGCCCACAAGGCGGTTTAGGCGACGCCTCCCCCTCTCTGACGGTTGGCCAGGCGGCGTCCCCGACGTTCTGTGGACCAGGCGATGTCGCCGACAGACAGCAAACTAGGCGATGTAGGAGGTGGCGTCCATGATGGACGGCCAGCCAAGCGGCGTAGGAGGAGGCTTCACCGATGGCGTCGCCGATGACCGAGGCCAGGCGAGGCGATGGGTGGGGGCGATATGAAGATCTGAGGGGCGACAGATCGAGACGATGGGGTGATGAGGACATCAATACCATTGTTACACCCACAGCTCCTGCTGCTATACACACTGGACCGATTACTAGAGCTCGCGCACGCCAATTGAATTATCAGGTACTTTCGTTTCTTGGTAACGATTCTAATGTTCATGAGAATATGATGCTGCCTAAATTGGATACATTTGTTTTGCTTACAAATGAAGGGCCTAGCTTGGACAAGAAAGATGAATCTTGGAGCAAGTTCAAGCATGGAGATGATGGCATGTGCAAGGGGAACAAGAACGGAGTTACAAGTGATGATTCCAGGACTCTGAAGCCACCATAATGAGTGCATGAAGCATGGGACGAAATATACAAGATGCCACTTCATAAATTTCATCCAGAGGCTATTTTAGGTGCTGCGTCACCTTATTATTGGGCCAGGCCCATGTATTTTCTAAGTACTTAAGTATAGGATGTTTTTAGAGTCCGTATGTGTGGGGAAACAAAAGTTAGGGTTGGTTTCGGACCCCTCCACCAAGGGCCACGAAATTCCCCCTCTCTCCTCCATATATACAGCCCTTAGGGCATCGTTTAGGCTTTGGGTTTTGTTTAGATTAAAAGTTCGCCATAGCTGCAACTTCGCGTACTTCGTTTGTGTTCAACGACCAGACCAAGGCGTCACAGAACCCCACCTTGATCAATAAAGCTTTCATCTTATATTCGCAATATCCAGATTGCAATCTCAGTTTCTTGCTTGTTCTTCGTTTGCTCGCAGGAAATAGACCCTCGTGGTCAGGTTGATCGTGCTCCGGCGTGGTCAATAACCCTCGGAAGTTGGTTTAGTGATTGCTAAGGTGCGACGTCTCGCACGTTCGTAGTCGGATCGTCAAGGTCGACTCCCACAGTAAACGATAGCCACCATCTCATCGAAACATCGGGACACCTTAGCCTCTATCAAGGGGTATCAGATTTCCAGGTTGCTCGGTGAGATTTTACAGTTTTTCGTAGATTAGATCGAGTCTGTTCTTCATACCTACAGTCCACGAAAAAGCCACAAAAAAAATTAGGGTTAGTTCATCATATCCGAACCAATCTGAGCCTTTGCATAATCTTTTCTGTATTTGCTTTGTTGAATTTGCGGTTGCATCGTCGTGTCAAGTTGCTGGTCTTAGCGTCTAGTCCTTTAGAGTTTCGAGTTCTGTTCATAGGTTGTCACGCCGCCGCCGCACCATCATCATCATCATTACCATATACCACCACCCCACCATATACATCGCCGCTGCCATATACAACCACCAATCCGAGTCCACATATACCATCGCCATATACCACCACCAATCCGAGTCCAGATATACCATCGCCATATACCACCACCAATCCGAGTCCAGATATACCACCACAGTCCGAGTTCCACCAGATTCATCTCCGCCACCAGTCCGAGTCCAGTATTTGTTGCTTTGTTTTCGAGTTCTAGATCACGCCATACTCCGAGTCGTGAGAGAGTAGGACTCCTGAGATTCCGTGCTACCCACAGAAGAAAAATAGTTCCAAACTAAAAAAAAACTAAGTCTGGAAAATTCTGGCTAGGCAGTTTTTAGACCTTTTGTAGACTTTTTCGAAAAAAAAATTGTCGCGGAGCAAAAAAAATAGGAAAAAAAAGTGCAAAAAAAGTGAAAAAAATGAAAAAAAATTCAGAGTGTGCTCCTCCATTGTTTACGTGCAGCGCCGTGATTTTGTTAGTGTTCTAGGCTCGTGTCTCTAGCACGGTCTAGCCTAGGACCAGCACAGTACCGTCGTTGAGCGTTTATTCAACTTTGCATCTCTGAATTGATTATTGCTGACCCTTTTTGCTACCATATTATAAGCCTTCCCAGCTCCACATACATCTACGTCGTGCGTTTGACTCTCCCTGGTAATCACTCTATCCAAGCTTTGAGAGTTTTGACTACGACGGTTGCCGATCACCGCCTGCTGCTGGGTAAGAACTGGTAAGAATTTGAGATTGGCTTGACGGATTTGTGACACCACCACCACCTCTTGTTAGTATTCTGTAGGATCATATTCTTGTGTGTTTCTATTGTTGCTAACCATGGCAGGATCACAAGCCGATGAGACTGACTGGGAGAACATGACGAATAAGGAGTTGCATGATAAATTTCAGCAAATGATGAGTGGACAGGTGCAAGATGTGCTAAACAGATTTGAAGAGGCCGTGGAGAAGATAGATGGCATGGAGAAGACGTTCGAAACAAAGCTCGATAACAGGTTTAATGAATTGATCGCACGTCTTCCACCACGACCACCGCCTGCACCTAACACACCTCTACAACAACAACGACGACTACCTACACATCGTGAAACAGCCCTCCGCCGAGCGAGCCATCTCCCTCTTGCACCTGGCCAAACTGTTGGTGCTGCTATTGATACTTCTGTGGCTCCTGCTGCTGATGCGGAGGAGGATGATTTTGCCGGAGATTATGAGGATGGGGTTGATCAAAATCATAACTACGTGCCACCACCAGCACAGCAACCACCAGTCGTCCACATGCAAATAATGGCAATGGTAGGGCTCACCCTCAGGTACAAGATCATGACCATCTCCCTAAACTAAAATTGAATATTCCACCATTTGAGGGTAGATATGTTCCTGATATATATCTTACTTGGGAGTTAGAAACTGAACAACGATTTACATGTTTACAATATCCCGAGGAGAGACGTGTTCCTGCTGCTGTTTGTGCATTCACTAGTTTTGCATGTGTTTGGTGGTCTGAGCATTGTAGATTATATCCTATTCCAGCTACTTGGGCTGCTTTGAAAACTGCTATGCGTACTCGTTGGGTTCCACCATATTATCAACGTGAATTACTTCAAAAATTGCAGCGTTTAAGACAAGGAAAAAATTCTGTAGAAGAATATTATCAGGAATTACAAACTGGCATGATTAGATGTGGTATTGTTGAGGATAATGAAGCTATGCTTGCACGTTTTATGGGTGGATTAAATAGAGAGATTCAGACCATCCTAGAGTATAAGGAGTATAATAATATCACTCGTTTATTCCATCTTGCTTGTAAAGCTGAACGTGAAGTGCAGGATCGACAGGCATTGGCGCGAACTAACTTTTCTGCAGGTCGATCTTCATCATGGACACCACGTGCATCCTCTACTTCTACTCCACCAGCACCTTCATCAGGTGCCACCTCTAGCCGTGATACAAGAAAGCAGGCACAACCACCACTATCTGCCAAGAGCACACCTGCTGGACCTGCGCAGAGCTCTTCTTCTTCCATGGCATCAACAGGGCACACAAGTGATATTATTTGTCGTCGTTGTAAGGGAAGAGGACATTTTGCGAGACAATGCCAATCTCAGCGTGTGATGATTGCTACTGAGGATGGTGGGTATGAGTCCGCTAGTGACTATGATGAGGAGACTTTGGCTCTTATTACACGTGAAGAACACGGTGGAGATGATTCTGATCATGAGACGCAATACATGGCTGCTGAAGATGCTGACAGGTATGAATGTTTAGTTGCTCAACGTGTTTTGAGTGTGCAGGTTACACAAGCTGAGCAAAATCATAGGCATAATTTGTTCCATACAAAGTGAGTTGTGAAGGAACGTTCTGTTCACGTCATTATATATGGAGGGAGCTGCAATAACTTGGCTAGCATGGAGATGGTGGAGAAGCTATCTCTCACCACAAGACCACATCCACATCCTTACTACATCCAATGGTTCAACAACAGCGGCAAGGTTAAGGTAACACGTACTATTCGTGTGTATTTTAATATCTCTACATATGCTGATTACGTTGATTGTGATGTGGTACCTATGCAAGCATGTTCTTTATTTCTTGGTAGACCATGGCAATTTGATAAAAAATCTGTACACCATGGTAGAAACAATCAGTATACTCTTGTTCATAACGATAAAAATATTACTTTGCTTCCTATGAATCCTGATTCCATTTTGAAAGATGATATTGATAGAGCTAATAAAGCAAAATAGGAGAAAGAATTTGAGCAACGAATGCAGCCTAATAGTAATAAACAATCTAGTGTTGCTTTTGAAATTAAATTGAAAAGTGCATGTTTACTTGCCACCAAATCTGATATTGATGATCTAGATTTTAGCAAATCTATTTGCTATGCTTTTGTGTGCAAATAGGCATTATTTTCATTCGAGGACGTGCCTTCCTCTTTGCCTCCTGCTGTCACTAACATTTTGCAGGAGTTCGCTGACGTCTTTCCACAAGACGTGCCACCGAGATTACCAACTATTCGAGGGATTGAGCATCAAATTGACTTAATTCCTGGTGCATCATTACCCAACCGTGCACCATACCGTACCGATCCAGAGGAGACGAAGGAGATTATGCGTCAAGTACAAGAACTGCTCGACAAAGGTTATATACGCGAATCCCTTAGTCCTTGTGCTGTTCCTACCATTTTAGTGCCAAAAAAGGATGGTACGTCGCGTATGTGTGTTGATTGTAGAGGCATTAATAATATTACTATTCGTTATCGTCATCCTATTCCTAGGCTAGATGATATGCTTGATGAATTGAGTGGCTCTACAATATTCTCCAAAGTTGATTTGCGTAGTGGATACCATCAAATTCGTATGAAATTGGGAGATGAATGGAAAACAGCATTTAAAACTAAGTTTGGATTATATGAGTGGTTAGTCATGCCTTTTGGGTTAACTAATGCACCTAGTACTTTCATGAGGTTAATGAACGAAGTTTTACGTGCTTTCATTGGACGATTTGTGGTAGTTTACTTTGATGACATATTGATTTATAGCAAATCTTTGGAGGAACATTTGGAACATTTACGTGCTGTTTTTATTGCTCTACGTGATGCACGTTTGTTTGGTAACCTTGGAAAGTGCACCTTTTGCACCGACCGAGTATCTTTTCTTGGCTATGTTGTTACTCCCCAGGGAATTGAAGTTGATAAAGCCAAGATTGAAGCTATTGAGAGTTGACCGCAGCCCAAAACGGTCACACAAGTGAGGAGTTTCCTTGGCCTCGCTGGTTTCTATAGGCGTTTTGTGAGAGATTTCAGCACCATTGCTGCACCTCTCAACGAGCTTACAAAGAAGGATGTGCCTTTTGTTTGGGGTACCGCACAGGAAGAAGCCTTCACGGTATTGAAAGATAAGTTGACACATGCTTCTTTACTCTAACTTCCTAATTTCAATAAGACTTTTGAGCTTGAATGTGATGCTAGTGGAATTGGATTAGGAGGTGTGTTATTACAAGATGGCAAACCTGTTGCATACTTTTCTAAAAAATTGAGTGGGCCTAGTCTGAACTATTCTACTTATGATAAAGAATTATATGCTCTTGTTCGGACCTTAGAAACATGGCAACATTATTTATGGCCCAAGGAATTTGTTATACATTCTGATCATGAATGTTTGAAACACATTAAAAGTCAAGCAAAACTGAACCGTAGACATGCTAAATGGGTTGAATTCATTGAGACTTTCCCTTATGTCATTAAACACAAGAAGGGTAAAGAAAATGTTATTGCTGATGCATTGTCTCGTCGTTATACTATGCTTTCACAACTTGACTTTAAAATATTTGGTTTGGAGACCATCAAAGATCAATATGTTCATGATGCTGAATTTAAAGATGTATGGCAGAATTGTAAGGAAGGGAGAACTTGGAACAAGTTCGTTCTTAACGATGGATTTGTGTTTCGTGCTAACAAGCTATGCATTCCAGCTAGCTCCGTTCGTCTTTTGTTGTTGCAGGAGGCGCATGGAGGAGGATTAGTGGGACACTTTGGCGTCAAGAAGACGGAGGATATACTTGCTACACATTTCTTTTGGCCAAATATGAGACGGGATGTTGAGCGTTTTGTTGCTCGCTGCACTACATGTCAAAGAGCTAAGTCACGACTCAATCCTCATGGTTTATATATGCCTTTTCCTGTACCTAGTGTTCCTTGGGAGGATATATCTATGGACTTTGTTTTAGGTTTACCTCGAACAAAGAAGGGGAGGGATAGCATATTTGTTGTCGTGGATAGGTTCTCGAAAATGGCACACTTTATACCATGTCATAAAAGCGATGATGCTGTTAATGTTGCTGATTTGTTCTTTCGTGAAATTTTTCGCTTGCATGGTGTGCCAAATACTATTGTTTCAGATCGTGATACTAAATTTCTTAGCCACTTTTGGAGATGTTTATGGGCTAAGTTGGGGACTAAGCTGCTTTTTAGTACTACTTGTCACCCCCAAACTGATGGACAAACTGAAGTAGTCAATAGAACATTGTCTACTATGCTTAGGGCTGTTTTGAAGAATAACAAGAAAATGTGGGAAGAATGCTTGCCTCATATTGAATTTGCTTATAATCGTTCATTGCATTCTACTACTAAGATGTGCCCTTTTGAAATTGTGTATGGTTTCCTACCTCGTGCACCTATTGATTTGTTGCCTCTTCCATCTTCGGAGAAGGTTAATTTTGATGCTAAAGAACGTTCTGAATTGATTTTAAAATGCATGAGTTAACTAAGGAAAACATTGAGCGTATGAATGCTAAATACAAACTTGCTGGAGATAAGGGTAGAAAACATGTTGTGTTTGCGCCTGGAGATCTTGTTTGGTTACATTTGCGTAAAGATAGATTTCCTAATCTGCGCAAATCAAAGCTAATGCCACGTGCTGATGGTCCTTTTAAGGTGTTAGAGAAAATAAATGATAATGCATATAAACTTGAGCTACCTGTAGATTTTGGGGTTAGTCCCACTTTTAACATTGTAGATTTGAAGCCTTATTTGGGTGAGGAAGATGCGCTTCCGTCGAGGACGACTTCATTTCAAGAAGGGGGGGATGATGAGGACATCAATACCATTATTACACCCACAGCTCCTGCTGCTATACACACTGGACCGATTACTAGAGCTCGCGCACGCCAATTGAATTATCAGGTACTTTCGTTTCTTGGTAACGATTCTAATGTTCATGAGAATATGATGCTGCCTAAATTGGATACATTTGTTTTGCTTACAAATGAAGGGCCTAGCTTGGACAAGAAAGATGAACCTTGGAGCAAGTTCAAGCATGGAGATGATGGCATGCGCAAGGGGAACAAGAACGGAGTTACAAGTGATGATTCCAGGACTCTGAAGCCACCATGATGAGTGCATGAAGCATGGGACGAAATATACAAGATGCCACTTCATAAATTTTGTCCAGAGGCTATTTTAGGTGCTGCGTCACCTTATTATTGGGCAAGGCCCATGTATTTTCGAAGTACTTAAGTATAGGCTGTTTTTAGAGTCCGTATGTGTGGGGAAACAACGGTTAGGGTTGGTTTCGGACCCCTCCACCAAGGGCCACGAAATTCCCCCTCTCTCCTCCATATATACAGCCCTTAGGGCATCGTTTAGGCTTTGGGTTTTGTTTAGATTAAAAGTTCGCCATAGCTGCAACTTCACGTACTTCGTTTGTGTTCAACAACCAGACCAAGGTGTCACAGAACCCCACCTTGATCAATAAAGCTTTCATCTTATATTTGCAATATCCAGATTGCAATCTCAGTTTCTTGCTTGTTCTTTGTTTGCTTGCAGGAAACAGACCCTCGTGGTCAGGTTGATCGTGCTCCGGCGTGGTCAATAACCCTCGGAAGTTGGTTTAGCGATTGCTAAGGCGCGACGTCTCGCACGTTCGTAGTCGGATCGTCAAGGTCGACTCCCACAGTAAACGATAGCCACCATCTCATCGAAACATCGGGACACCTTAGCCTCTATCAAGGGGTATCAGATTTCCAGGTTGCTCGGTGAGATTTTACAGTTTTTCGTAGATTAGATCGAGTCTGTTCTTCATACCTACAGTCCACGAAAAAGCCACAAAAAAAATTAGGGTTAGTTCATCATATCCGAACCATCTCATCGAAACATCGGGACACCTTTGCCTCTATCATGGGGGCGGCGTCCTCAAGGCGCGACGACTCGGTGGGGCAGCTGGATGCGATGGGGGAGGCGATTGAGGCGGAGAGATGAAGCGTCCACGATGGTGGGGCGGTTCCCCTGTGAGTTTCCTTGACTGTTTAGTGCTAAACATGTTTAGTCGCTCACCATTAGGATTATAAAGGTCATTGGATTAATGTGATTGGATGGCCGAGATGTGTTGGATCTGCCCCTTTGGGTCTTTTTATATTGGTATAGATATATTAGTATAGATATAGATAGATATAGATTAACGCATACACCAACCAGTTCCTTGACATATCTGCTTGTGTACTTAAGAGTAGGGATGTTGTGCTTCATTGTCAGCTATGCAATGCTTCCGAATTCTGTCTCTTAAGTATCCTAGTGCATATGTATGTGTTTCCTTTAGTTGTAGTACCAAATATGTGCTTCAATGTAATATGTGGCATGTTTTCAACTTATGAATAATATGTTTCCAAGTACCTATAGTGTTGTTTGGTTCTTTTACGAAACCATGTCAATGCATCAATACTACTCTGTTCATGCTTCAAAAGTTACAAACTATGTTTCCAACAGCTCACCAACACACAAAATGCATCAATATTACATGTGACATGTTTTGAACCATCATGAGATTGTGCTTCCAAATACAATCACATGTGCTTCATAGTAGAAATTCTGAAGCAGGGTTCGTAGTGCTGGAGGCATGTTTATCTTACGATGGAAACATGTATTAAATGAAAATGGAAGCACGTGATTATTGGGTCCTAGAGCGAAATTATATATAGCGGCAACATAAATAAGGAATATTGTGACTATATATACTGGAAGCTAATTTCTTTCGTAGTCCATTAGATCGAAGCAAGCTTCCGCTGGATCGGAAGAAACATGGAGAAATCATAGAAGCAAAATATGCTTCATGACATCGGGAAATAATTTGGCAAGTAACTAATTTATTTCCCTAAAATCTATAATTAGTTATCAAAACCACAACAATTGTGAGTAATTAGCCGAAGCACTCAAACGGAAAATCGTACGTTAATTACTCGCAATGAATGGCAGGGTGATTGGTTTCTAATTTGGAAAGTTCCACGTGAGATGGGCTGCATGCAACCGTGTCTTATCCACCACTCATTATGTCTGCATCCGACGGCCATGGAGTAGTCTGATAGGTAGCAAAATATCAATAGTCTGATGCCTAGTGTTGTCCTCTTTCTCTTTTGGCACATTCATTACAAATTCTATAAACAGATTTGAGTCCTGAAGCTCTTTAATTAAGCCTACAACAACATAGGTCCTAAACTCGCTCGAGCTGCATTGACTGGCCAAAGTGGCGCTTGGATTGTTGCCGCCTGAACCTGATGGACCCAAGTAACTGGTGATAAGGACATGACTACCTTGGATACGACCAAAAATATTGCATACATGCATATTTGTCAGGTGATTTCTAATGCAAACTATTCAATAATCTATTTATGTTATCCAGAATAAAAATACTTCACACACTTTTGTGTTTTGTGTAATTGTAGGTGTATGGGACATTTGTACAATCCACATATGAAGATAAGGGAAAAGGAGAAGTTTAGGTTCTGTTCAAAAAGTCCTCTCACGTCACTTTTGGTCCAAGAGAAGATAGAGTCCACGTCTCTCACGTTCTGGATTCAGATTCGGACTGCACAGACATACCTGACTCAAAACGCCAACAACTTTTTCATACGGACTCCGAATTGGGTGATTCTTTTCTTGTTGGAAACTAAATTTCGTGCTCTTTCCAACCCAATTGGATTCACATTCAAATTCATCCGGAGCGTTGAGTGATAGATGAAACAATCTGACGTTGCAGCAGAATCTGAGTCAAACTACAAGTCCAAAGGTGTTGCATCACCTCCACTTGGGCCCATGAGCCTTGTACGACCTAGGGTTAGTTTTAGGCTGCCTTGGGACGTCCTCCCACCTCTTTGGCCGCCACCCCTTGCTCCTATATAAGTAGATCCATCTAGTAGCTTTTTCCTTGGGTTTTGTTTAGATTAAAAGTTCGCCATAGCTGCAACTTCTCGTACTTCGTTTGTGTCCAACGACCAGACCAAGACATCACAGAACCCCACCTTGATCAATAAAGCTTTCATCTTATATTCGCAATACCCAGATTGCAATCTCAGTTTCTTGCTTGTTCTTCGTTTGCTCGCAGGAAACAAGCCCTCGTGGTCAGGTTGATCGTGCTCCGGCGTGGTCAATAACCCCTCGGAAGTTGGTTTAGCGATTGCTAAGGCGCGACGTCTCGCACGTTCGTAGTCGGATCGTCAAGGTCGACTCCTACAGAAAATGATAGCCACCATCTCATCGAAACATCGGGACACCTTTGCCTCTATCAACCAGTGAAGCGTACATTTGCATGAAACCCCTTGAAAACTTATTTCATCTCGTTCTCACACACACTTGTCAGTACTAGCATGCTGACGATGGGCGTCATCCAGACAGAAGGCGTAAACAGGCAAGGAAGAAAGCATCAAGCGCTGGCGAGTAATTCAAAACATGGGTTCGGCCATCGTAGAGTGTGTGTGGGCCAGGATAGACATGTAAGTGAACCGTGCACCTTTATAAGCAATGGTCTGCTCTTGTAATCGCATCAAAGAAATTAAATAGCTATAAACCTCTCATTTTGTCTGTGTCCTCTCTGTTGCTTCTTCTACGTTCCAACCTCATCTCCAGATCATGTCTCCTCCCTTCCCCAACCAATTCCGGCCATCGGCGAAACCCCGTCACGGTTAGGACGTGACAATCTGGTATCAAAGCCACCGTTTCTGCTCGCACCACCCAATCTTTTTTCCCAATTCGTACCTGGCAAATCCGACACGACGGTAGCGGATCACCTCAGGGTTTGATCTGTGTAATTCCTGACATGAGGTGGGTTGATTTGGGAAAATTCGTCACCACGACAGCGTTCAAGCCCAACCCAAAGACGCGCTACCTCGCGGACGAGATGGAGGCGTTCCAGGCACGGATGCTGCAGGAGTTGGCCAAGATCCGTGCGGCCTAGGCCAAGTTCTCCATCATCGATGACATCTGCGAGAAATTGGAAGCCATGGACGCCAAGTTGTCAGAGCAAGCAACCCGACTGGATCAGGTACAAGTGAAAGTCAATTTGTCCCATGAAACCCTAGGGAAAGTTCAGCAAGAGCAGGCACATGCCGCGCAGTTGGGCAAGCAAAAAATATGCAGGGTAGTGGGAAGAGTTCCTCGCCGACTATTTCCGAGGTTTCCGATGGAATACTGGGTGCCAATTCTCTGGTTCAGGCTTGCGCACAACCACGTTTTCCTCAGGTGCACATTTAGATACCGCATGCGGGCCAAGTTGCTTCAGTTGTTGGGGAGGACACTGCTGGGAAATGCACTTGGATGCCTAAGATGGATTTTTTCGCGCTTTGATGGCACTGCTGTGAGGATTTGGCTTGACAAATGTGAAGCATTTTTAGCTGTATCACATTCCTAACAATTTCTAAGTTACTTTGACTTCCCTGTATCTGTCAGATAATGGAGCTCATTGGCATCAGGCATTCAAGCAGCACACCGCATTCATACTTGGGAAAAATTCCGTGGGACTGTTTTGTAGGAGTTTGACGTCAACATACACAGAGAGAGACTGAAATCTCTGATGATGCTCAAACAACAAGGCACGGTGGACGAGTACAATGTGCAGTTCCAACAACTGGTGTACAACATCAGACTGTATGAGCCTTCCATAAGTGACACATTTCTGGTAACCAGGTCTATCATGGGATTGAAAGAGGAACTAAGAAGTGTAGTGGAACTCCAACTTCCAATCAATGTGCAGACAACATCCATGTATGCTACAGTCCAGGAAGGGCTCTTAGCTCAGCAAAAGTCTTTTAAATCCGATTTCCAGAAGAACAATGTTACCAGAAACGACAGAAAACACAATTTTGTTAACTTTGGAAAGCCAAGCAACTCAAAGAATATAGGCGTGCTAATGATTTGTGTTACAGCTGAAAGGATCGATATGGTTGACTAGAGGCGGGTGAATAGGCAACTACCAATTTATAGCTTTACTTAACAAATTGGGTTTAGCAACAAATAGGTTATCTAGATGTGTAACTAGGTGAGCAACCAATATGATGCTAACAACAATAACAACAACAAGTGCAAACAAGAGATACAACACAACAAAAGCGTGCACAAAGTAAAGGGAAAAGATAACCACAAGTGGAGCTGGTGGGGACGACGATGTGTTACCGAAGTTCCTTCCCTTTGGGGGAAGTACGTCTTCGTTGGAGCGGTGTGGATGCACAATGATCCCCAAGAAGCCACTAGGGCCACTGTATTCTCCTCACGCCCTCACACAATGCGAGATGTCGTGATTCCACTAGTGGTGCCCTTGAAGGCGGCGACTGGACCTTTACAAACAAGGTTGGGGAAATCTCCACAACTTGATTGGAGGCTCCCAACGATACCACAGAGCTTCACCACAATGGAATGTGCCTCCGAGGTGATCTCAACCGTCTAGGGTGCTCAAACACCCAAGAGTAACAGGATCCGCAAAGGATTAGTGGGGGGAATCAAATTTCTCTTGGTGGAAGTGTAGATTCAGGCCTTCTCAACCAATCCCTAGAAAATCAACAAGTTTGATTGACTAGGAAGAGAGATCGGGCGAAAATGATCTTTGGAGCAACAATGGAGTTTGGGGGAGGAAGAGGTTAATCTTCTTGGGGAAGAAGACCCCCTTATATAGTGGGGGGACAAATCCAACCGTTATCCCCTTCTCAGCCCGTAGACGAGCGGTACTACCGCTCCCAGAAGGGTGCACGGGAGAGAATGGGAAAGAGGGAAAAAACAGAGGCCTGGGCGGTGGTAGCTGCGGTAGTAGGAGCAGTACTACCGCCTATAGGTGGTACTGCTGCCCTTACTACCGTTGCTACATCCGCCCATTTTTCTAGGGACAAACGAGTACCACGGTAGTACCCTGAGGAACCGTCATAGATCCCGACACGAAAAATCGAGGTCCCAGCCCAGAGCGGTAGTACGAGCGATGGTTACAGCGGTACTACCGCTTGAGGCTCTTCTCCCCTCCTTCAAAGCAAAGGAGGACAACTCCAAAAGAATGGAAATTGTTGGTGGGTGCTATATGGGTGTGTTCGTGATGATTCCACCCAAACCTTTTCGATGCGGACCCCCTCTTGATAGTATGGTTTTCCTTACGACTCAAGTCCACCAGAAAAGAAACGCGGGAAAGAAAATCGTCTTATATTGAAACTCTGAGGGGCACTAATATTTTTGTGCCATATGCTTGTTAATCTGAAAAATCTCAATGCACATGATTAGTCCGCAAATATGTTGTCATCAATCACCAAAACCACTTAGGGAGAAATATGCCCTAACAATCTCCCCCTTTTTGGTTGAATGATGACAACGAGGGATTTGCCCAAAGGATAAGGCAACAAGAGATGTGCAACTCCACAATCTACAAAATATAGATAGGCCCCCTAGATGTGTGCACTATTTTCGATATGCTTTTGGAATGCAAAATACACACATATAGGATCCACACCCCCCCTATATTTTATAGACCAAGCCATACTTGCACAAATATGAAATGAGGAAAGTAGGCAAGTAACATCATGTGAGCATATGAATAGGAGCAAGCATAAGGTACAACTCACAAGCACGTAATAACATAAAGTACTTGACATAAATAGATAGAGAGGGTAGTTCATATGTCTCACACCATATGGTCTCGAACTCACAGGACAAACTCAAACCAAGGCAAACGAACGAGTTCAAACGAAAGCAACGACAAAGAAAGACACACTCGACTCGCGACACACGTCAAATACCACACTTGACTCACGACAGACGACAAATCCATACACTCTCTCCCCCTTTGGCATCGAGAAACCAAAAGGATAGAGAGGACACCTAAACACGGCGGTGGCAGCAATACTCCAGAACATCACCAATCATGCTCCTCCTCCTCGTCAGACTCCACTTGTGGGGCAGGAGTTGCCGTTCCCCGCTTCTCCTTCTGCTGCAACTGAACAACATCATGAGACACTAGATCTCCAGTGAGAAGTTCCTCATCCGGAAACGTAGATGCCTATGTCTCCTCAATGAGCTGCATCAGGTAAGGGCCATATATGATGCACTTGCGCTCCAAGATCGCACACCGGAGCTCCGACCACATGACATGAGATACATCCAGAACTTCCTGAGAGCCCTTCTCCTTCTGACAGAAGAGAAGAAGATCCACCAGATAGGAATGCACCATATCCTGGTTGCCAACATGAGGGAATAGAGTGTTCCTGAAGATCCGATGCATGATGTCCAGAAAAGGCCAAACCTCATAGGAGACATGTCCAATATCAGAAACCTTCCTGGTGGAAAACTGCCACGGAGCCTCCTTGTGAGTAGCAGCGGCCTCCCAGTGAGGGCGAAACCCAACTGGGGTCTGGGCGCCCTTATCCTCATAAGACAGCAAGGCCATGAAGTTCGGCCAAGAAGCAGACAAGCGTCGTCCATTGGTCATCCAGGAGAGGGTCCTAGCCTCATCATGCCCAAAGTGAGCCGTGGCATAGAATTGAGCCACAAGCTCCGCATCAAAGTCCTTGTTGAAAGAAATGATCCTCTTGATATAGAACTCCTCGCACCTCTGAAGAGCCTCTCTGTCGGTGTCAAAACCGGCGGATCTCGGGTAGGGGGTCCCGAACTGTGCGTCTAGGCCGGATGGTAACAGGAGGCAAGGGACACGAAGTTTTACCCAGGTTCGGGCCCTTTTGATGGAGGTAAAACCCTACGTCCTGCTTGATTAATATTGATGATATGGGTAGTACAAGAGTAGATCTACCACGAGATCGGAGAGGCTAAACCCTAGAAGCTAGCCTATGGTATGATTGTTGTTCTATATGTTGTCCTACGGACTAAAACCCTCCGGTTTATATAGACACCGGAGAGGGTTAGGGTTACACAAAGTCGGTTACAATGGTAGGAGATCTACATATCCATATCGCCAAGCTTGCCTTCCACGCCAAGGAAAGTCCTTCCAGACACGGGACGAAGTCTTCAATCTTGTATCTTCATAGTCCAGGAGTCCGGCTGAAGGTATAGTCCGGCCATCCGGACACCCCCTAATCCAGGACTCCCTCAGTAGCCCCTGAACCAGGCTTCAATGACGACGAGTCCGGCGCGCAGATTGTCTTCGGCATTGCAAGGCAGGTTCCTCCAAGTACTTCATAGAAGATTTTGAACACAAAGATAGTGTCCGGCTCTGCAAAATAAGTTTCCACATATTGCCATAGAGAGAATAATATTTACACAAATCTAATCTGCTGACGTATTCCGTAGTGTGACATCGCACCACGGCCAAGCCTTTATTCGAGTCGTTTTATTGTCCCACCTCAGCGTGTCATGCGAGGCGGTTTCCTTGGCACGTCTTGTTAAAGCAGAGATCGTGTCCCCTTATTCCGGGATTCTCATCAATACGGGCGTGGGTAACCCAACCGCTTCTAGGACTCCTAGACTATAGGCAAGTCCAAATGGCCACGAAGAGGATGCTTGATATTCACCCTCTTTATAAAGGTACAAGGCTTTTATTTTTTCCCTCCCGTGCTCAATCGAATCCTTCCCCCACCTCAAGCTCAAACACCCAAAGTTCAGGTCTGGTGCTCCGAACCTTCAATCATGTCCGGATCTAGCCTTCAAGGCCGATGGGTGCCTTCCTCCGTCACAGAAGAAGACATCAAAAAGTTGAGGGAGGCCAGATATCTGACCGCCGAGGTTTTGCATCGGCTGCCTGCCCGAGGGCAGGCCGTGCCCTCCCCTGAACCCAACGAGAACGTCGTGTTCGTCTCCCACTTCCTCCGAGGTCTAGGCCTTGCTCTGGATCCTTTCGTCAGGGGTTTGATGTTTTATTACGGGCTAGATTTCCATGATCTAGCTCCGGACTCCTTTCTTCATATCACGACATTTATTGTCGTGTGTGAGGCCTTCCTCCGGGTTACCCCTCACTTTGGCCTGTGGCTCAAGACCTTTGAAGTAAAGCCGAACATGATCGAGGGGCAACATGCAGCGTGTGGAGGTGCCTCAATATGCAAGATGACGGGAGCTCCATGGCCCAAAGGTTCCATTCCAGAGGTGTCTGAATTGTGGCAACAGGAGTGGTTCTACATCACGGCTCCTAGAAGTGCCAAGTGGGCGGCCGCCCCTGTTTTCCGCTCGGGACCTCCACCACAGCTGACGTCATGGATCAGCAGAGGTCTGAGCTGGGGTCCAGCCAAGGACGTGCCTATACTACAAAGCCGCATTCGAGATCTCTTCAATGGAGATTTTAGTTTGGTTGCGGTAATACAAGTTATGCTGGTTCGTCAAGTCCAGCCTTGCAAACGCCGGCCCCTTCGCTTGTGGGAGTTCAATCCCAAGGGACCGCGTGTCATTCAAAATTTCCTCGGCCTGACGCACGAGGAGATGTACAAGTCATTCTTCGGACCTCAGGTAGAGTGTTCGGAAATCACCGAGGACGTGGGCCTGAGCAGTAACCGCATCGCCGAACAGGTAAGGAATCTTCCGGCCAAACATACTATCTCTCATTTGTTACGGAGTTATTTATAAGAGTTCGCTTTTTGACCAGGACTGGCTAACAAAGGCAAAGTTGATTTGGTGTTTGGCCCCCCTCCCTGAGGGTTTGGACAATCCGGTATTGGAAAAGATGCTCCAGGTCGCACCTTGCCCGGAGCCCTTGAAGGAAGATACTGGGGAGGATAATACGGGCGGATGCGGGCCCCCAACGCTGCCCATTCTAACCGAGGGAGCGAGCGTCTCCATGAAGGAAGACGACCGGAGGAGAAAAAGGACTGCGCCCGGGGATTCGGAAGCCGAAGCTTCCAAACGGGAGAAGAAGTCTCCCACAGAGGGTCCTACCTTGGGGGGTGCTTTTACCGCACAAAGTCCGTGGGGGGATCAATTCTCCAGCGAGTCGTAAGTGACCCGAAATACTTTAATAGTACAGGTATGCCATCTTTTTCTTCTAAGAAAATAACTACCGCATATATCTTTGCAGTTCAGGCCTTAGCCCCTCTCAAATGAGCTCGTCTTCGGGGGATCTTCTTCCAGAGATGATGGAGAGCGAAACGCCTCCTCCAGATTCCTCCGCTCCGGAAGCAGGCGACCCCAAGGTGTCATCGCGGAGGGCCTCTCCGAGTCTGGTGAAGCCAGAAGATAATCCCATTGACCCCCGAAGCTCCCAGTGTCCGTCTCCCAAAGAGAGCGGAAAAAAGAGTCCGACACCATCTGGTGTGCGATTGGATGTTCTGAGGGAGTTGGTGGGGCGAGCGGTCATCTCAGATGAACACCGTGTGCTGATGAATACGGTGATGGAGAGAATCTTGTCCGCCGAAAGCGGATTGCATGAAGCTTTTATGAGTCTACTGACAGGCTTTGAGGTACGTAAAATAGTGTATGATAGTCCTGCACATGCTAGGTGTGCCCTGTGTAGATTGTAGCCCCTGAGACTCTGGTTGTCGTCGGAAACGACGACGAACAGAGGATCATATTCCCAGGTAATAACCATACTGCCTTGATGTGCAGGTGATGGAAGCTCCGGTGGCTAGCCAGACTAGCGAGTTTGCCCATTTAAAATGGCAGTTGGATGCGGCAGACGCCGACATCGAGCTTGTTAACAAAAGGCTTGACGAGGCACAGGGTAAGTGTCATTATCTGGTAAACGCCACATAGTAAGAGCAGCATGATGCCAGTATCTTTAATATGTTGTGACTGCAGATGGAGCTGCCACTGTTGAAGCCTTGCGAGCAGAACTTGCCAAGCCAAGGAATAAGCGAGGTTTGGTAATGCGGCTGCTTTGAAGGCGGCCGAAGAGTTGAAAGCCGAGAAGGCCGCGCATGGCGAGAGCCGAGATAAGATGGCCAAGATGGCCATAGAATTAAAAGCCGCCGCCGACCGTTGCCGGGTTCTTGAAAAGGAAAACCTAGCGAAGGCATCGGACCTTGAGAAGGCTGCTGCGACGAGAAAAGACATCCGCTCTGCTATGAGGGCGAAGAAGGAGGAGCTGCGGGAAGCCGGGGATATTGTAGCTGGGAAATCCTTTATGTTGCGGAGGAAGTTTGGAGATCCACGGTATGCCTCTCTGGATCGGTTGTGGAGTTCGGAGGATGTGTATATGGATTTGGTGGCGAGCGCTGCCGATGCGGCCAAGTACTTCCAGGGTCAGACGGACCGTGAAGTGGACCAGCTATTTTGGACACAATTCCATTCTCCCGAGCGTCTGCTTTCATTGATTGACCAATTAGCCGAATGGGCCGAACTGAATAGGTTGTCCGGACTCGCCATGAGGTCTGTTGTGGATCAGCTATGGCCGGAAAGGCCAAAATCGAACAGCTATTTCAGCTTGGTGCAGCAGTTCCTTAACGTGGTGCCGCGCATTAATGCGATGAAGAGGTCAGCATGCATAGAGGGCTCACGGATGGCCTTTGCCCGTGTTAAAGCATACTGGGCGGAGATGGATGCTACCACTGTTGCAGCGCGGGATTCGGCCATAGGTCGAATGGCTGCTGAGCACTACTTTGAAGAAGTTCTTGAGGGTGCTCATTTGATAGAGACCCAGTGCTCAAAAAATATTATGTTTGAGTGATATGTTATCTCATTGTAAGCGAAATGCTTTTATAATTTTTTATAAGGCTATTTTTATACTTTTGCCTGAAAGTAATATGATGCCTCCTGGGCGGCCGTTTATGTATACATGTGTATAACCTGAAAGATTGCAGCCGTCGGCTTCAACCCCCACGCATATAATGCGGAGGTGCTCGCAAAAAACACGCATTCACACTTAACCCAACGTCTTGGTCCTATTAAGGAGGTGATAGCGGAGCGAGCGAGGCAACCAGACTATAATGCTTTAGCACTTTCACTTAGCCATAGGAGTTTGACAGTGGGGCTACTAGATAGCCCCTGGTGGCTCCACACTCTCCCGATCCTGGGGTGCGTACATGCCTGGCCGGAAAACGGCCCTTCGTTAAGGCAGAGGAATTCTAACATTCAAACAGGTCATCGAGTGGTTGACCAGTCTCATGCTATATCATGACAGTCAGTTTTCGACTTTCTCTACTGAGGTGCTCGTCCGGATGAACCAGGGCACAATCACAGTAGTTCTCCTGGTGCTACCTTAGCCGGTAAAGCGGAACGTAAGGCACCAAAACACAGGAGCCGGGCAAACCCAACATTTGACCAAAGACAATGATTCGGAGCTGATGCATATAGGGCCAAACTCGCGATGTCGAACACTCCCTAAGGTATTCAGTCTTTGTGGTATAAACCGGGCCTAAATAATGGCCTTTGTAAGAAGCCCCTTGTGTCCAGGTACGTGCATTGTTCTGGTGTGGCCACATGCCAAGACGTCTGCATCCTTCTCAACGATGGATATGTATCAACAAGAGACAGTAAAAAAGGTTTATGCAGGGTCTTAATCTAAAAAGAATCCTTGGAGCGGGTCCCTGCTGCACGTCTGCGCCTGTGTCTCCGTTGTGCCGTATCCTGGACGGGTGTAGCACGATGATCGTCTGTAAAAGAGAGGAATTTAGGTGAAAAAGTTGTCGTGCAAAAAGATAGTTTTTATAGAAACCATGTATAATTCAAGATGAGAAGAAATTGCCACTTGTCTGCGCGCGTTGAGCCCCTTGTATTGAAAAATGGGGGTATCACCATTTATTCGGTATAAATAGCGGCGCCGGACTTGATTAGTTGTGTCTGAGGTCTTGACGACCTATTGGATGCTTTCGCTGGTCCGGGCGCCTTTAGTGTGCGGCTGCCAAGGCAGCCGCACTCTCTTCGGCGCGTAGAGATCGCTTGATATTTCCGTTCACTGAAATGATGCCACGTGGACCGGGCATCTTGAGTGTGAGGGAGGCGTAGTGTGGTATTGCATTAAAGCGAGTGAAAGCTTCGCGTCCGAGCAGTGCTTGATAGCCACTTTGGAACGGAGCGATCTGGAAGGTTAAATGCTCGCGACGGAAGTTATCGGGGGAGCCGAATATAACTTGTAGTAGGAGGGAGCCCGTACAACGAGCCCCTGGGCCTGGCGTTACTCCTTTAAAGGTAGTATTGCTATGGCGAATTTTTGTTGGGTCTAACCCCATCCCGTGGATTGTATCCTGATATATTAGGTTTAGATTGCTGCCACCGTCCATCAAGACTCGTGTGAAGTGATATCCGCCAATTACTGGGTCTAATACCAGGGCAGCCCATCCTGCGTGTCGGATACTTGCTGAGTAATCGCGATGGTCGAAAGTGATCGGTTGAGACGACCAATGGCAGGACTTCGCGGTGACAGGCACTTGGGTATATTTTCCTGGGAGTGCCGCGTTGTTTTTTTCCTTGATCACGTGTAACACGTTTACTGTTTTGACTTCTGGTGGAAATTTCTTTTGTTCCCCAGTGTCTTGCTTGGGAGGCTCGTCCTCGTCTTCACTTGGTGTATCCTCCCCCTTGTGTACGGCGTTGAGCTTGCTGGACTGCTTGAAGACCCAACATTCTCTGTGGGTATGATTAGCAGGTTTACCAGGGGTACTATGGATCTGACATACTTGGTCCAGAATTTTGTTGAGGCTGGACAGTTCATCCCTGGTGCCTTTAGAGGGCGGGTTTTGACCTGGCCGAGAGCTTTTAAATCCGGCGTTTACTGCCATGCCCTTCGTGCTGGTCTTCTTTATTCCGGCTTTTGTTATTGCTGTTGTGCCGTGATTTCCCGTTTCCATCTCTAACTTCAGATGTACTGGGGTCGCTGGTGCTGCATCTGGCTAGCCAGCTGTCCTCACCCGCGCAAAAGCGGGTCATGAGGCTTGTTAATGCGGCCATCATTCTCGGCTTATTTTGGCCGAGGTGTCTGGCGAGCCATTCGTCACGGACGCTATGCTTAAAAGCTGGCAAGGCTTCGGCGTCCGGACAGTCGACAATCTAGTTCTTTTTAGTAAGAAACCTGTTCCAAAGCTTTCGGGCTGACTCTCCGGGCTGTTGAGTTATATGACTCAAATCGTCCGCATCCGGAGGTCGGACATAAGTCCCTTGAAAATTTGCCCGAAAGGCGTCTTCGAGCTCTTCCCAACTTCCAATGGAGCTTTCGGGGAGGCCTTTAAGCCAGTGACGAGCTGGCCCTTTGAGCTTGAGGGGTAAGTACTTGATGGCGTGGAGATCATCTCCTCGAGCCATATGGATATGAAGGATGTAGTCCTCAATCCAGACCCCAGGGTCTGTTGTTCCGTCGTATGTCTCTATGTTTATGGGTTTGAATCCCTCTGGAAATTCATGGTCCAACACCTCATCGGTGAAACATAGGGGGTGTGCGGCACCCCTGTAGCTGGGTGTACCGCATTGTTTGGATGTTTGTTGTGTTGCATTATATGCTGGGGCGTGCTTGCGTGGTCCATAGATGGATCTTGTTGCGCCGTCCTTTGGGTGCGAGCCCTCGCATGGGTCTCGTGTTGTAATGTGAGTGGTGTTGTATGCCGCTCTGTGTTGGTAGAGGCGTCGTCTATCCGGCCAGGTGGCTGCTTTGATATTTGGTTGTGGGGGGTCTGAGGCCTCCTCATTGAATTCAGGTAGCAGCTTCCGCTTTGGGTAGCTCTTGGAGGGGCGATTGTCGTCGTACCTCGCTGCTGTGCTGAGTATTTTACTCCATCTGATTTGGAGTGTGTCTTGCGCAGCCTTGAGCCTTTGCTTCTGCTTTTTAAGACTCCTCGCGGTGGCAACAAGCCTTTTACGGGCATTCTGCTGCTCCGGGTGCCTGTCCGGCGTTATGTCGTCCGGACCATTATCCTTGATAGAATTTGTTTGTTTGGTTTGATTATCCGGGTTGCTGTTGTCCGGTAGCGGTTCGCCCTGCTCCAGCGCTGGGTCTGTGTGATCGTTATTTCTGTCGAGGCAGGATTTGGGGCGGCGCTTGTGTCGCCGCTTTGACTGCTTCTCGGGGGAACAAGCCTTCGGTGCGTCCTTCCGCTCCTCGTCGTCATCTTTTGGTGCGTCCACCATGTATACGTCATATGACGAGGTGGCTTTCCAGGGCCCAATAGGCGCTGGTTCTTCATCGTCTCCTTCATCGGCATCCATATCGTCGATGTCTTCGGAGTCGAAGTCGAGCATGTTGGTTAAATCATCGACAGTGGCTACAAAGTGGGTGGTGGGTGGGCTTTGAATTTCTTCATCGTCCGTATCCCAACCTTGCTGACCGTAGTCCGGCCAGGGCTCTGCTGATAAAGAGAGAGACTTTAGTGTCTTCAGAATATCGCCGAAAGGCGAGTGCTGAAAGATGTCCGCGGTAGTAAACTCTATGATCGGCACCCAATCGGATTCGATCGGCAGGGGCGCGGAGGGTTCGGAGTCTGGAGAGGAGTCCGGCTCCTTGGAGTCACGAGTCTCGTGGAGTGCGGGGCTGGTGTTTGGCTCGATCGCCGTTGGGATCGCAGCCCCTGAGGCGGCGTCCAACCACCCATCCTCGATCGGCGCCGTTGGCTCCGAATTAAGGGTCAAAGCCGATGCGGGTGCGGCCTCCAGGGCACTGTTCGGCGGCAGAGCTAGATCATGCTTGTCGTGACAGTGCGGCGCGCTCGGCAGTGGCTCGAATCCGTCGAAGATCAAGTCCCCGTGGATGTCAGTCGTGTAGTTTAAACTTCCAAATCTGACCTGACGGCCAGGGGCATAGCTTTCGATCTGCTCCAGATGGCCGAGTGAATTGGCCCGCAGTGCGAAGCCGCCGAAGACGAAGATCTGTCCGGGGAGGAAGGTCTCTCCCCGGACTGCATCACTATTGATGATCGTAGGAGCCATCAAGCCTAACGGCGACGACACAGAGGAACTATCAATGAAAGAACCAATGTCGGTGTCAAAACCGGCGGATCTCGGGTAGGGGGTCCCGAACTGTGCGTCTAGGCCGGATGGTAACAGGAGGCAAGGGACACGAAGTTTTACCCAGGTTCGGGCCCTCTTGATGGAGGTAAAACCCTACGTCCTGCTTGATTAATATTGATGATATGGGTAGTACAAGAGTAGATCTACCACGAGATCGGAGAGGCTAAACCCTAGAAGCTAGCCTATGGTATGATTGTTGTTCTATATGTTGTCCTACGGACTAAAACCCTCTGGTTTATATAGACACCGGAGAGGGTTAGGGTTACACAAAGTCGGTTACAATGGTAGGAGATCTACATATCCGTACCGCCAAGCTTGCCTTCCACGCCAAGGAAAGTCCCTTCCGGACACGGGACGAAGTCTTCAATCTTGTATCTTCATAGTCCAGGAGTCCGGCTGAAGGTATAGTCCGGCCATCTGGACACCCCCTAATCCAGGACTCCCTCACTCTCCAAAGTAAGGCAAGTCCCTCTCCATGTGAGAGAGATTCACTGACTTCACTTTTACATACAGATTCTTCTTTGTCTTCAACACATCATGGAAAATGGACTGCTGAAACCTGTTCGAGAACATACGATGAACTAGTGAAGGATCCTGCGGCTCTCGGTACGGATTGCGCTTCCTTGTCGTGCCAAACTCCAGAGCAGACATCTGATGAGCGCTCTTGGGCCCCTTGTTATTGGTTGCTATCACTTTGACTCTCTGACGTGGCTACTCGCCTGAGGCACGAGCAGGCACAGAGCCACCCTTTGGAATGGTGTTCCCTACAGACACATCGGCAGAACGGTAGCGCTTGGAGACAGTGGTACGGGAGGGGTTCTTGCGACGAGCCTGATGCCCGGAGCTACTACCACCTAGAACACACACAAAAGAACACAAAAGAGGGAAAAAACATAAGCCCAGAGAGAAAGAACACACAAGAGTGAAGTTAAAACGGTGAAGATCTGAAGTTGGAGCCTCTGAGCGGTAGTACCGCACCTCCAAGCGGTAGTACCATTCCGAGGAGTGGTAGTACTGCTTGAGGCGGAATTCAATAGGCTGACTACTTCCGTGGTGATATCCAATAGTACCGGAGATGCCAAATTCAAATATCCGCGGTTAAAACTTCAATCTACCTACTCTAGCAGTCTTCTACATCCTTCTCAAGCCCCGATTTGGCCAAAAATTGAAGAATGCAACGGATATTGCCCTAAGCCTAGATCCAAGAACTAGAACTAAAGAAGAGAATATCGGGGGCAATACCGACATCCATGGCAAGAGGAAGAGGTGGGGATCGACCCCACCGGACGAACATGCGGAAGACGACTCGGAGACGGAGGCCTGGCGGCAGCCCTCCGCTGCTTGTTCCTCGCCTGAGAGAGAGAGAGGAGAGGGAGGCGAGTGAATGGGTGTGGGGAGAGAAACCTCCCCCGCCCCACTACATAACCCCCTGTCTACCTTCCCGCGCGGTAGTACCACGGGTCAGGGCGGTAGTACCGTGGGTCAGGGTGGTAGTACCGCTGAAAAGCGGTAGTACCGCGATGGCCCGACGGTAGTACTGCTCAGGCGAAACCAGGCAGGAGCAAAAAAAGCAAAAAGGCTTATGCAAGCGAAACGACCAAGAGAACTACAACAGCAGGAAGAGACACCTCAAGGTAAAAGGCAAGGAAAAAGAAACCACTCAAGAGGAGACTCAAACCCACACACAAGACCTCAAGGCCAACAACAACCGTTGATCACAAGGGGAGGGCGGTGGCCGAAGCCACCTATGTTTGAGTTAGAAGGTATGGCACCACGGAGATTTTAACCTTGGGCCCATGACCAAAACTCATATTTGAAGCGCAAGTACCATTAAAAAAATGGCTAATGTGAAAGACTAGATCGATTTATGCATTATGGGGGGAGGAAGAGTTCATTTAGAGAACAACACTCCCCCTATGTCCATGCCTACATCTAGAACAAGATATGATGATGAATGTGGTGGGGTGTGCCTAGATTCAAGCCACATTGCTCAAATCAATGATATTTATCTCACGCCTTAACTCGCGAGATCTTGCTTCATATAGAGGCTTGGTGAAAATATCCGCTAGTTGCTCTTGAGTGTTGATGTAGATGATCTCAATATCTCCACGCTTGATGTGATCCCAAATGAAATGATGACGAATCTCAATATGCTTCGTCATGCTATGTTGCACTGGATTGTGAGAGATCTTGATAACACTTTCATTGTCACATAGAAGAGGCACTTTGTCATAAGTGACACCGTAATCCTTTAAAGTTTGCCTCATCCATAGCAATTGTGCACAACAACTTGCGGCGGCTACATATTTGGCCTCGGTGGACGAGAGAGATACACAATTTTGCTTCTTCGAAGACCAACTCACCAAAGAGCGACCAAGGAATTGGCACCCTCCAGAAGTTAACTTCCTCTCCACACAATCTCTCGCCCAATCAGAGTCTGAGTAACCCATGAGATCGAAGCTTGCTCCTTTGGGGTACCATAGGCCAAAGTTTGGGGTATGAGCCAAATATCGAAAGATTCGCTTGACCGCCACATAGTGGCTTTCCTTAGGTGCAGCTTGAAACCGTGTACATATCCCCACACTCAACATGATATCCGGTCTACATGCACAAAGGTAAAGCAAGTATCAAATCATGGAACGATATACCTTTTGATCCATCGCTTTACCATTGGGATCACTGTCAAGTTTGCATTTGGTTGGCATGGGAAACTTGACCAGCTTGACATCATCTAGCTTGAATCTCTTGAGCATGTCTTGGGCATACTTGGCTTGGTTGATGAATGTTCCTTCTCTTCTTTGCTTGGCTTCGAATCCGAAAAAGAACTTCAACTCTCCCATCATAGACATCTCAAACTTCTCAGTCACTAGTGCGGCAAACTCATCATTGAAAGATTTGTTAGGAGAACCAAAAATAATATCATCAACATATAGTTGGCATATGAACAAATCCCCTTTGACCCTCTTAGTAAAAAGAGTGGGATCGATTTTCCCAATTTCAAACCCACGAACTTGTAACAACTCGGTAAGGTGCTCATACCACGCACGTGGGGCTTGTTTAAGGCCATAGAGCACCTTTTTGAGTTTGTATACATGAGTGGGGAGCTTGGGATCCTCGAATCCTGGAGGTTGTTTGACATACACCAACTCATCCAGAGGACCATTAAGAAATGCACTTTTCACATCCATTTGTTGCAACTTAAAGTCATGACACTACAAAAAAATACACTTCCGTGATGATATGTATTTGTCACAGTAGGTCACGTTTTCTGTCATGCATGTACATCCATGACGATTTTATGACAGAATCAAGATAGTCATACTTGTGTTGTCGTAGAAGTGTTCCATGATATTACCAAAATTATCATCACGGAAGTGTCCACTTCCATGATGATAAATTGCGTGTCATAGAAGTGCTTTCGTCAAGGGTGACCGACACGTGGCATCCATCGTAACGGGTCCCCGTTAAGCTATCAGGTTCCGGTTTGGATCCGATAACCCGTTAATAGCCCGGACTAATGGGGATTTTCCACGTGTAAAATTCTTAATGGCCAGACGAACCACGTGTCGGCTCACAGTTGGGACAGATGTCATCCAATCATTGGACCGAAGGCACCTATGATACGTCGACACGTGGCACGACCCAACAGAGGCCCATTCCATTGAAAAGGCCGGCCCGTTTGACTTGGTCAAAAGGTAGCGGGCCGGCCCATGGAAAGCCTGTTAATGGCTCGTTCGCATATAGCCCATTTACAGCCCGCTAAGTCACAACCCGTTACAGCCTATCCGAATTAGGCCTTGTAGCATCATCTGGGCTGTCCAGTATGATTCCATCCCATTGTAACTTCCGGCCCATGTATGGCCCATGACGTCTTTCGGCCCATAAGAGGCCCTTTGTAACTCTGGGCCCATTAACGGCCCGTGGTGAAACTGCCCATAATGAATAGTGTATCGCTTTATACCCATTAATGGCCCATTATTCCGTCGGCCATTTCCAGCCCGTGTTAACTTTCGGCCTTCTAAGGGCCCATTTATTCTTGGGCTCATTTCCAGAATTCGATTACTTACATTCTGTTAGTGCCTGTTTCGCTTGTTGGCCAAATTCAGCCCGTGGTTATAGTTGGCCTGTTTGTGGCCCGTTAACCCGTTGGGTTGTTTTCATAGCATCATCAAATACGGCCTATTAACAGCCCATTATGGTTGGGCCATAAAACAAATGTTTTCCACTCTAGCCCGTTTACAGCCCATTTCGTGGACTGTTATTGGTCCACGAAGAGTACGTCCCATGTTTGGCGAACGATTATACGGCCCGTAGAAGACCCATGGATCCTATGTGATGCGGAGCATCCTTCCATCATCCCCATGGACTCTACACCGACACATCAAGCCCCACGTGGACCTATGACAAGAGCGAGAACACGTGCTTTGGAAACCGAGGTTAACTCCTTCCTACTTAGCTTGCATATGGATACGAATGGAACATTGTTGCTACCTCACCAAGATACGCTATGCCTCATTAGGTACGAAGAGGAACACCACCAAGAGGCTCAGGAGCACCCCCAAGGAGAAGAGAACCACCCCAAGGCCACGCGGACCAAGACGGAGTGCAACAACAGCAAAACTGGAAGTCCCTGGTGACCCCGTGCACACGGGCCCCCGAGACCCCGTGCCCACGGACTACCCAGGAAGTCGACGTTGGAGCACCCCGTGCGCACGGGCCCAACTTACCCCGTGCGCATGAGCCTCCCGGGATGGACGGCTGTGATCCCCAATCCGAGCCCCTCTTCATCTACTTCGACCCCAAGACTATATAAACCGTACCTAGGGCTATGTTTAGGGTTAGCAAAGTATGAGATGAGATATTTGTGAGCTTTGCTCCTTCTACCTTCCCACTTGTGGAATCAAGGCCCCTTTGGGAAGAATCCTAGTGGATTCCAAGACCTCCTCTAGGAGAAGACTATCTTCAAGACCTCATCTCCTAGGAGTGGGAAGAACTTTGCCATTGTATCTTTCCTTTGATTGTGTTTGTGACTTGTGGATCCTATGTTGCTATCCTAGTGGATGTGTAATTGGGGAATTGTTTGAGTGATTTCCTCTTTGTGTTCTTGAGAGTTTGCCCTTTTCCCCCTCCAAGTGTGAAAAGATCCCCCTCTAGGATTTCATCCTATATCATTTTGGTATCATGAGCAAGGTTGATTCACATCTTGGAGTCCCATCCCCCCATTTGCTAGCTTGATTTTGTTGTTTTTCGTCCAAATTCGAAAATCCCCACAAAAATAGCCCAATTTTTTTTCTTGCAATTTGTTGGATCTTGTGAGATTTGGTTGTTTTGATCCACGAATTTGGAGTTTGGCAAGTGGATCTACCCATCTTCTGCTTCCCCACCTTCCAAATCCTCGAAATTGCCTTACCTTGGAAAATCCCCACGAATCCAGAGCTTTTCTTCCGCTCCTAGCACACCCCGTGCACACGGGCCCTCGAGACCCCGTGCACACGGGCCTCACTTACTCCGTGCGCACGGACCATCCAGTAACTTTCGGCCATCTTTTGTTTTGCACCATTTTGCTTCCAAACCAGCACTCGTGTTCTCCCGTACTACTTCTCGTGGTTGTTTGAGTTTCGGACCGCGGTTTCTCTTGTGTCCTAAGGTGTTTCGGCTACTTAGGCGCATTTGGACATCATCATCGCCGCCACTCGATCATCAACTCGGACACCACACCGGCTTCAACAACTTCATTCTTACCGTAAGATCGGACAGTAACCTCGACGACATCTCACCCTTGCTTTTGCATTGATAACTCGAGCCATTTCGCGTAGCTTACCCATCGAGACTAGCAAGTTGAGAATTGCTGGGCCACGCTATTGTGCACCATAGTCATCTTGTTACCATCTTAGTGCCATAAGTCTCTCCCGTGCATATCTTACATACTTGTCTCATATCATACTTGGCTCTAGCTTAAAAAAAACAAGAGAAGCTTTTAAGCAAAAGAGGAGCTACAAAGAGCTCGTAAACAATAGCATCGAGCCATTTTGCATATCATCTTCGACACCTCATACGTAGCATAGTTGGGATTGAAGACGACACGTTTCTCTTATAGGTTGGTGCACATGCGTATCTAGCACTTTTGAGCAATCGAGCTAGCATCTCTCTAGTATTCGCACACCAAGAGCATTTTCCGTGGTTGCACATTTTGAGCTCACCCCTTGGTTGTGCGGATCCCATCTATCTTCCGTGTGTGTGTTCCTAGTGATATCATTGGGTTTGATCTATTTGTTTTTACTTGCATTTTTGTGAATCTTCTCAACCTTATCGATATCTTGACTAACATTTACTTGAAATTTTTGCCACCATCCTAACCGAGCTCCTCCATAAGCCTTTTACTTGTAGGTGTGAGAAACAATTCCCGGTACCAATTCCCCTATTATAGCATCGTGAGATCGTACTTGTTACATCCATAATCTTCGGAAAAGGTAACTTTGGTTTTGTTCTCTCATTTTTCCTACTCACCACCACTTTCTCATGATGGATAGGCCAAGTACTTCTACCAACCCACTCTTCCTCGAGCAAGATGGCGACATGACAAACTTCGTCACCAAGTCGCAACTCTTTGGCGCACATCGAGCTTTGCATCAAGAACAACTTGCTTTGGGCGACCGCATCGACAATCTCGCCACCGACCTACGACAATCCGAGCAACGTACAAGGGACTACTTCAACACATCATTGAGTTCCCTCAAAGACGATATCCGAACCATGATGGTCAATCGCTCTTCTACAACTTCGTCCTCTTCAAGACGGAGCCGCTCACGTCGACACCTCGACGACACCATCTCCGGTTCAAGTACACCATCTTCGAACACTTTTCGACGTGCCGCGCGCAACGAGCATCACGCAAACCTCAATCCTCTACGCGACACCGACTCGCAAGAGCATCGACGACGTCAAACCCAAGAAGCCTTTGTGCTAGCACGAGAATGGCAACAACAACGCCAACATGAAGAGGAAGAACGCGTGTGTCTACACCAACATGCACAAGATGCCGAGACACAACGTCAAGAACAACAACTCCGTGACAATCAAGCATTGGCGGCACAACAAGCTCTACGCGATTCGAGTCGAGCCGTTGCCGACCGAGGCCGTCAAGCCCGTGAACAAGAGGAAGCATTTCGCGAAGAAATTCAAGAACAAAGATTTCAAGCTCGCGTGCATCGTCAAGTTCCTCCTCGAGCTCGCAAAGCTCCCCCACAAGCTCGCCAACACCATCAAGTTCATCGAGAGCATGAAGGCAATGGAACTCTTCCACGACAAGAGCAACATGAGGTTGACAACCCTCCGCGTCAAGAGCACCACGAGTTGAACAATCATCTACAACATGGGCGTCATCATCCCCGACCCCAATACAATGAAGAGCAACGCTACGACAAGCTCAGTTCACCATGACCACGTTCAACGGAAGCAACAATCTCGAAGAGTACCTTTCATGGGCATTGAAAGTTGACAAGATCTTCCGTTTGCACAATTATGAAGAAGAGAAGAAGATCGCGATGGCATCTCTTGAGTTCCAAGACTATGTCCTTATTTGGTGGGAACAAGTCATTGAGCGCCGAGAGGCAAGAGGTGATCCACCCATCACTACTTGGGCGCAAATGAAGGATGTCATGAGAGCATGTTTCGTACCTACCTACTACAACCGCGATCTCTTCAAGAAACTCTAACAACTCAAGCAAGGAACCAAGAGCGTTGAAGAATACTACAAGGAGATGAAGATTGCAATGATAAGAGCCAATGTCACAGAAGATGATGAGCAAACAATGGCACGCTTCTTGAATGGCCTCAACCATCCCATCAAGAAGATCGCCGACTTCCAACCATACTCAAATCTCATCGAGCTAGTGCACCAAGCCACCAAAGCGGAACGCCAAGTGCAAGATGACTTCAAATATGCCAAGTACTCGTCCAAGACCTACGACTCCTCTTATCAAGCTCCCGCGACTTCGGCAACTCCTACCTCAACTAGAGCATCACCAAGTACCGGCGACAAGTCAAGTTACAAGAAGACTTCGACAAGCACAAGTCGTCCTCCTACTACAAGCAACTTCAAGCCGAAAGCTTCATCATCATCTACTCCAACCGATGAGACCATCAAGACAAGTTCCATCAAATGTTTCACATGCGGAGGCCGAGGCCACAAGTCCTTCGAGTGCACAAACAAGCGCACCATGATCCTCAACAACGACGGAACCTACGACTCCATGAGTGAAGGAGAAATGTAAGCCCTTGAGCAAGTGGCCATGCACCGACAAGTGAACAATGAAGACGAAGATGATCAAGTCTTTTGCGATGAAGATTCAAGTCCCTCTCTTGTTGTCTCCAAGGTCTTGACTCTTCAGCATCACCAAGAAGAAGACCAAAGATGCAACATATTCCTAACCAAGGCCGACATCAATGGACGATCCGTCAAGGTCATCGATGGAGGAAGTTGTCATAATCTCGCAAGTGAAGAACTTTGCTCCAAGCTCCAATTGCCCAAGACGAAGCATCCACATCCATACAAAGTGCAATGGCTTAGTGACTCCGGCACCATCCAAGTAGAGCACCGAGTACAAGTCTCCTTCAAAATCGGCGCCTACGAAGACACCTTGGAGTGCGACGTCATCCCAATGACCGTTTGTCATCTTCTCCTTGGACGGCCATGGCAATTCGATAGAGGAGTCGTCCACAACGGGCATACAAACCACTATAGCTTCAAGATGCAAGGAAAGGAGTTTGTGCTACGACCTATGTCTCCAAGCCAAGTGATCGCCGATGAGCAAGCCACCCATCATGGAGAGAATGGTGAGAGAGTGAGCCACCAAAAAGAGAGTGAGCACCACAAGCCCAAATTGAGTGCCTCCACAATGAGCGACAAGAAAAACTTAGTTCTATTTGCCACCAAAGCGAGATGAGGGAAGTGTGTGAGAACCCATCGAGTGTCCTACACTATGTCCTATTGTGCAAGGACAAGGAACAAAAAACTAACACCTCTCACAATCTACCCTTGGTGTTATCTTCTTTATTGCAGGAATTCCAAGATGTTCTCCCCGATGAGCTACCTCCGGGACTTCCTCCACTACGAGGCATTGAGCACCGCATCGACCTCATCCCCGGAGCACCGCTTCCAAACAAAGCGCCCTACCGCGTCAACCCCAAGGAGTGGGAGGAGTGTCTCCCAGTCACCGAGTTCGCCTACAACCGTGCAACACATTCGACTACCGGCAAGTCCCCCTTCGAGGTCGTCTATGGATTCAATCCATTGTCCCCATTGGACATTCTTCCCCTACCACTACAAGAGAGCATCAACATGGACGCGAGCGACCGAGTGAACCACCTCAAGAAGATGCATGAAGATACAAGGCACACCATAGAGCGCCAAGTACAACGACTCGCAACCAAGCGCAACACCAACACATCCCCAATGGTGTTCCAATCGGGTGACCTAGTTTGGGTACATCTCCGCAAGGATCATTTTCCCAAGGAGCGCAAGTCCAAGCTAATTCCATGAGCCGATGGCCCATTCAAGGTACTCGCACGCTACAGCGACAACGCCTACAAGGTCGACATCCCACAAGACAAGTACAATGTGAACGACACATCCAATGTCAAAGACTTGGCCAAGTACCATGGTGATGAAGATCACGATCTATGGACGGATCTCTCCTAGGGGGGGGGAGATGATGCGGAGCATCCTTCAATCATCCCCATGGACTCTACACCGACACATCAAGCCCCACGTGGACCTATGACAAGAGCGAGAGCACGTGCTTTGGAAACCGAGGTGAACTCCTTCCTACTTAGCTTGCATATGGATATGAATGGAACATTGTTGCTACCTCACCAAGATACGCTATGTCTCATTAGGTACGAAGAGGAACAACACCAAGAGGCTCAGGAGCGCCCCCAAGCAGAAGAGGAACCACCCCAAGGCCACGCGGACCAAGACAGAGTGCAACAGCAGCAAAACTGGAAGTCCCTAGTGACCCCGTGCGCACGGGCCCCCGAGACCCCGTGCCCATGGACTACCGAGGAAGTTGACGCTGGAGCACCCCATGTGCACGGGCCTGTACTGTGCCCACGGGATCCCCGTGCGCACGGGCCCAACTTACCCCGTGCGCATGAGCCTCCTAGGATGGACGGCTGTGATCCCCAATCCGAGCCCCTCTTCATCTACTTCGACCCCAAGACTATATAAACCGTACCTAGGGCTATGTTTAGGGTTAGCAAAGTATGAGATGAGATATTTGTGAGCTTTGCTCCTTCTACCTTCCCACTTGTCGAATCAAGGCCCCTTTGGGAAGAATCCTAGTGGATTTCAAGACCTCCTCTAGGAGAATACTATCTTCAAGACCTCATCTCCTAGGAGTGGGAAGAACTTTGCCATTGTATCTTTCCTTTGATTGTGTTTGTGACTTGTGGATCTTATGTTGCTATCCTAGTGGATGTGTAATTGGGGAATTGTTTGAGTGATTTCCTCTTTGTGTTCTTGAGAGTTTGCCCTTTTCCCCCTCCAAGTGTGAAAAGATCCCCCTCTAGGATTTCATCCTATATCACTATGGCCCGCAGAAGGCCCACGGATCATACAGCCCGTGGAGGGCCATGGTCACTACAGCAGGTAGCAGGACCATGGTTACAATAGTCCATGTGTTGCCATGGTTATTGTGACCTAGTTATAAAAATAGGTTATTGTGGCCACTAGAAAAATGCGGAAAAAGAACTGCAGTGACTACAAGCAAACAACTAAACAAGACAATAAGGAAATAAATAAGCAAGCAACTAACGCTAGGCTATTACGACTATTACACATATTGCATCCACTGGGCATCAAAGTTCACCACCAGTGCAAATATAGGGAACAAAGCAGCATATTACATACACTGGCCTTCTAAATTGGCCACCAGTGCAAATAAACACGACAGCAAAACAAGTCCATAACTGAAACAACTTCAGAAGAGCTCAAGAAATGTTATCCTAGGTATCCACCATGCTGGCAATAAGCTTAGCAAGCTTATTAGCTTTGTCCTATTTGGCACTAAAATCCTCCAACGCTTGTTGTTGCACCAGAAAGTATGCATCTGAATGCTCCAGGGACTTCCGCGGTCCTTCGGCTTCTTGTCGCAGCACAGCTGATCGATGTCTTTTAGCTTGTAGTTGAGACTCAAGAAACTGAACTGATTCAGACAATGAGTTTGAATAGCTTGTGCCAGCGGTAGTGGCCAGTAACTCGAACACTAAAGCAAGACATGACTTTGGGGTCGTCTCACTGTCTTCAAGATAGTTCTCCTTAGCTATTTTATCAGCTTTAAATAATACAAAGCAGCACTTAAAGAATACAAAGCGTGGGAAACTACACGCCACAACAAGATTTCAGATGGGTACCACGGGTCTACATGTACAACAACACTATTGGATCTATTGTGATGCTAGTAATGTGCATGATATGAGAAGTCAACTGTATACACAATTGAAATTGAAATCATCAGAGCTATTTATAAGAGCAAACATGTTAAAGAAACATGTGTAAACATACTTGTTGTGCCATTGGACTTTCAATTGGATCCTTCAATTTAAAAATAAGTATTTATGAGTAAATACAATGATATAAGAGCAAAGCAGTATGCACGATAGCAATGGAATCTTAAATGAGAACAATTGTTCTTCAGGTTTAAGCACTTGTTCTACATGAATAGAGTACAGTAAGACGCAAGAATATAGTACTTAAAAATAAAAAATGAGCTCATAGACCTTACCACATTCTTGGTTCGGGACTAGTACAGAACAAGGCGTTCCCAGTCATCATCCAGTAAATGTGTCTCAGGAGAACGTAAGGGAATTTGATGAGTTTCTTTGCTAGTGAAGTATATTTTCTTCAGGTAATTCCGATACTGCCACCAAGCATTCTTGAAGATAGCAGAGGTATTAGCACAGGTTACCTCATCCTAAGTTTCCAAATCGGTCCTTCTCTACAGAGAAAAATGGGAAAATTTGATGTATTATAATCATCATGGAGGTAGAATGTATGGGGCAAAGCAAAGTAATTGCCATGAATAACATTACTTACACATAACTCCTAGATAAACACCTGCAACTGGCAATTTCCTTCATCTTCAGTATAATATTTCAATGATGGGAAGATATGCACATAGGATTTAACAACATCAAATGCGATAGATGCTAAACTATGAATGGCTGGTTGTGCTTCCCCCATAGGAATAGGTGTACTAACTGGTGGATTTGGGGTTCGTCGTGGTAGTACTGGCGCTTTGGGCACTGGAGCTGCCTTACTAACTTCTCTTGTTTGGGAGCTCTGTGGTGGAGATGGTGATATGTCAACAAGAATTGGGTTACTATCTGCTGGGGTTGGGGTTAGATTGGGTGAAGCTGGTTCTCTGTCCATCGTAGTAGGGGTACAATCTGCGAGAGTTTAGGTTATGTGTGGTAGGGCTGGTTCTTGTGCATGTACAACCGGGGTGCTATCTCCACCAAGAGGTAGCATTGTTTTATTTGAAGATCGTGTTTTTAGTCCGCTAGATACTGGCATTACCCGCTCCAATTCAAATGGCTGATAAACAGGAAACATAGTTGAATGTACAGACATTGTATGAGAGACAGATGCAATAGATAGTGTGGAAAAAAGAGGGCATGACATAGTTGACATGTATATAGTTTAACTAAAAAGGATAGGATGGCATAATTTCACATATATGATGTCTATCTAAACTGGATAGCATAGCATGACATAATTCAAAGATATGATGACTAACTAAACAGGACGGCATGAGATAATTATATGATGCCACTGGTACGCGTCGGTGCTATACAAACGGTTTTTAACCCCTTTCCGTGACTGCATTTGGAACCATCGCCAAGTGAGTGTGGGCGATAGGGGGGGGTCCTTCCCACACGACCCAGAAACCGTCGGGGATATGCCCTCCTAGCACACACGCTCGGCAAAATGAGGTCGTGTGCGACCGACGAGCGCTCAAATATGGTAATACGTACAGTGGAGCTAAAAATACAATTATACAAGCGAAATTGTTTCCGTTCGCAAGTACATCCCACACAGTCAGTCCCCGCTACACGTTTTCGTTCGTATGTACATCCCACACAGTCGCTCCAAGGAAAACGTTTCCGTTCACAGGTACATCACACACAATTTTCCCCGTTAAATCATTTGTGATAGCGTTGCCATTGCACATGATGTTAACAAATTTATCGTTTGCATTATTGAATGCATCACACACGGTGCGTAGAAGAACCTATGTGGCAAAGACTGTCCATCACACACAGTTTTTATGTGGTAAACGTTTGTGCAAGGTGGCCTAACGCAAATAGTTTTGAAGAGAAGGTTGTGTGTGATTGTTCATTGATCCAACACGGTTTATTCCTAGAAACTGTGTGCGTTGCCTGAGGTCATCGCCCATGGTATTTTCTCAATAAACGTTTGTAATAGCAAAACCCAATTAGTAGGCAAATTCACCATTAGTAGGCTAATTTCCCTATTATTAATAATCCATTTACTAATCTAATTGACATTCATATTAAGCACATAATATATTTCATTTCCATATTAAGGAAGCATGATTTCATAATTGAAATACATCAGAGTTCAACATGATATAGCTTCAGCACTCAGCTACCCCATTACACAACTGCACCAGCACCAAGTTTCACATGCAACATGTAGAAGCTTTTGAAATTAGCATCATAGACGGTATATAGACAGATGCATCTCATCTGGAAAACTGCTGAAGTGGAAGGTGAATATTGAGCCTTCATTCATGTTGAAGGTCTTTGCAACTTTAGGCTAGTGCCTGTGTATGATTGACCGTCCGTCCTTCGTCCTCTTCAGGAACACTTCAATATTGAACCGTGGGTGTTGTATGAAAACCTTCCTCACCTCCTGACCATAGAGGTGGTTTGAGAGGTAATCATCAGTGAACTGTTTTGGAAAGGCCTGAAAACAAGGATGTGCATGAATATCTTCTCTATATTGGAAATGGGCCAAAGGAATAAAAAAGGCAAGGTATATAGTTAGTACCATCTTGTAGTGAACTGATGTCTTCTTCATTGTGCAGACAAAGATCTTGTTGTTTTTTGTCGCTAATTTCTTTGCCTTAACAATCTTTCTGAGTTTCTTGACTTGATTGATATTCATGGACAACTCATTCCCCATATGCAAAAAGGGTCGAACAGCGGGTCAAAACCTCTGACAGCAGGACCTACATGTGCAAGACCAAATTGTTAAAAATCTAAATATTAGAATGGTTCCTTCAATTGCACAATAATGTGCTATTAGACAACATACCATGCACGTGCTAACCTCGATTGTAAACCTCAGTGCTTCCCATTGTTTCCCTGCACCACATATAAGGTAGTTAGTCATCAGGTTAAGTAGGGGTTCGCATGCTATCAGTAAAATATGTTGATGAAAAATAAGCACATTGCAGATTCATCAGATTAATTCAAGCCACATGGAAAACCCATTTATCCAAACCAAGCATGATTAAGAACTAGGAAATATAGCACTTGTATATGTTTCTCATGTATTAAGTGCAACCAATTCGATTTATTCCTCACATGCACAAAAATACAAAATTCTACCCACGACAATTGGACATCACATTGCAGAATTGAACCAAGCAGTTAACTAAACACCACAACAAATGAACCAAACATTAACTGAGCACCACATTGCACAATATAACATACTCCTAATAGAAGATCAGACAGTTAGCCAAACCAAGCATGCTTAACAACTTGGAAATATAACAATTGTATTTGTTTCTCATGTATTTAGTACAACCAAATTCAATTTATTCCTCACATGGTATATAATAACAGAATGCACCCACAACAATTGAACATCACATTGCAGAATTGAACCAAACAGTTAACTAAACACCACAACAAATGAACCAAATGTACTGAGCACCACATTGCACAATATAACATACTCCTAATAGAAGATCAGATAGTTAACCAAACCAAGCATGCTTAACAACTTGGAAATATAGCAATTGTATTTGTTTCTCATGTATTTAGTACATCCAAATTCAATTTATTCCTCACATGGTATACAATAACAGAATGCACCCACAACTATTGAACATCGCTTTGCAGAATTGAACCAAACAGTTAACTAAACACCACAACACAAATGAACCAAAAATTAATTGAGCACCACATTGCACAATGTATAACCAAACCAAGCATGCTTGACAACTTGGAAATATAGCAATTGTATTCATTTCTCATGTATTTTGTAAAGATAAATTCGATTTATTTCTCACATGGAAGAAAAAAACAAAATTGCAACCTGAAGAATTGGACATCACACTTTTAGAATTGAAACAAATAGTTAACTGAAGACGATAACTAATTAACCAAACAGTTAATAAGTGAGCACCACACTACACGACATATAGAACATATACATTAGAGCAACAAATTTCATGGTAAAATTAGATAGCACAATTCACTAGAATTTGTGAAGGAAAGACAGGGGCAGCACACGCAATGGGTAAAACCGAGCATGCTTAACCGGCGTAGCTGGCAAATGGCAAGGTGCTCCTCCAAGATCTAGGGGTCGGCACGAATGGCAGCCATCGCGACCTCATCCGCGCATGTGGCCGCGATTTGCTTCTCCGCGGCCAAATGCTCCTTGATCTCCTGGCTATACTGCATGGACCATGGCTTAGGGCGGCACTTATTTGGTGGATGGGTCAGTGATTTGGGTGGAAGGTGTCGCACCGGCGGTCGGGGCATGTGGGATATGGAAGGAGGAGGAGGATGGGGGTCGGGTGTGGATTACCTGCCTGGATAGACGAGGTCGAGCAGCATGAAGGAGGGTCATCGGCAAGGAGGCAACGCTGCAAGCAAGGAGTGAAGGTTTCAACTTGGAAAGGAAGGCGAAAATAGGGGAAATGTGGCTTTTGGTAAGGGGGAGGGGGCGGGGAGGTAGATATTTCCGCGGAAGCCAAAAATTTGGAATCGCTTCAACAAAAAAACTGGCGTGCAAAGTGTCATCAGACACGGTCCCTTATTCAGAATTGTGTATGATATTTGAACATCACAAACAATTCAGATAGCTTAACCCATGTGTGATGAGTTTGAACGTCAAAAATTTTGGTTTGAATTTCCCTCGTTACAGTGGTCATCCACGTCATTGTATAATTTGGGTACACAAAGGAGACTACAGCACACCCACACTTCTTAATCGAGAAAGTTCAACAATTAAGCAGAGCTAGCTGACCTAAACATTACTCTAACAAATTAAAGACCGGCGCTCTTAATTAAACAAAACAAAGAGTACTACTACGGCTGGTGCTCGTCGATCTTCGCCGCCGCCTCCATGTCCAGCTCGTGCCTGATGGTCTCGTGGGGAAGGGGCTCCATGGCATCCATCGCACCATACCTGGCAAGCATCTCGCCATCCATGTCCGTCATCTCTTTGGAAAAGGCCGCCATGAGCTGGACATGGGCGGCCGTGATATGGACTTGGACGGGCTTCGTCGTCGCAAGGTATGAGGCGGAGGAACGGACGGCTGCTCGAACGCTCTTGGCGATTGCTAACTCTTCAGCCGTGGGTTGCCGACCATTGTCGGAGAAGCTTCGTTTGATTTGTGTGGTGACCGCCATGAACTGGGCGTGGGTGGCCTCCATCATGGCTAAGGCCACCGCTGCGGAACGGATAATTGTTGTGCCGCTCTCGCCAGTTGCTATCCCCGAGGCAGATGTTGCTGCCGCCACCTGAGAAGCAACAACCGCTGTTTGGGCTGCCTTGGCCGTCTGGTCATAGATTGCGGCCGCACTCATGCATCTTGTTAGCACACGCATGGCGGCTGCGGCCGCGCTCTCACCGGAGTGGGCCACCGAAGTTTCCCTCACGACGCGGGTCCATGTCCCCATATTTCACCGGCGATGATTGAACAGTGAAATTATATTTGGGGAGCGAGCTAGTGTGCTTGACACATTGGCTGTGGACTGTAGCCGACGCACCTTCTCGCGTAAACCATAGGCGTACTATACACCGACGGTGCTCAAGGATATTTTGTGCTACATCTCACACGGTTGGTGATACTAAACTGTGTGGGATCTACTTGATTTTTCATCTTGATTTGAATTACATAATGGGGTCACAGCGGCAATGGACGGTGTTTGAATTGGTAGACCTTTTATCTGCAGTGAACATGCAACTATATGTGTGTGTCGTAAAATTTTTAGAATTATTCAAGGTTCGTTTGGACATTTTATGCATTAAACTGGTTTTCTAGCCATTTCAGGTGCACAATTCAAAATTAAACTACATGTACATGCTCCGATGCACCAACATGTGTTGTAAAATCATATATGTGTCCATGGGTTTATGCTTATGTCCCATGCAAGAAATGGGGATGAATTTCGAACACCACGACACCGTGGCTCTCCCGCAAACATGATGTACTTGCTTTTGTAATTCTAGTAAATCCAAAAGTCGTCTGAAATTCATGAAACTTGGCATGCTATCATGGAGCGGCATCAACATGCCATGGTAAATTTTTTGTCCCATTTGGGGAAGGTTTGGGTATAACCTTCTCATAAAATAGAGCTTCTCAAAACAAGTGTGATGGTTTCGGTAGGGAACATTTCACTTTTTTGGATGAAACGATATCCGTTGCCTCTTCTCGATTTCAATTTTTTTCTTGTGTCAACAAAGAACAACAGGGGTGTTGTGTCAATTTTTGGGATTTTTTGGGGTTTGCTTGGACATTTTTATACATGAACTGAGTTTTCTATGCATTCATGTGCATAATTCAAATTTCAACTATAGGCACATGCTCTAATGCATATAAATTAGTTGAAAATTCAAATCTGTGTCCTTGGTTGCATGCTTAGTGTTGGGGAATGTAGTATTTAATTTTTTACCTACGATCACGCAAGATCTATCTAGGGGATGCATAGGAATGAGAGGGGAGAGTGTGTCTACGTACCCTCGTAGAACGAAAGCGGAAGCGTTTAGTAACGCGGTTGATGTAGTCGAACGTCTTCACGATTCAACGAATCCAAGTACTGAACGTACGACACCTCCGCGATCAGCACATGTTCAGCTCAGTGATGTCCCTCGAACTCTTGATCCAGTTGAGGCCGAGGGAGAGTTCCGCCAGCACGACATCGTGGTGACGGTGATGATGGAGTTTACCGGCATAGGGCTTCGCCTAAGCACTATGACGATATGACCGAGGTGTGTAACTGTGGAGGGGGGCACCGCACACGACTAAGAGAAACTTTGGTGTGCCTTTGGGGTGCCCCCTCCCACGTATATAAAGGGGAGGAGAGGTGGCCGACCCTAGAGGGGGGCACGCCATGGGGGGAGTCCTACTTGGACTCCTGGTCCAAGTAGGATTTGGTCCCCCCCCTTTCCTAGTCCAAGTAGGAGAAGAAGGGAAGGAGGAAAGGAAGAGAAGGAAGGAGGGGGGCGCTGCCCCCTCCCCTTGTCCAATTCGGACTGGGCAAGGGGGGGGGGGTGCGCCACCTCTGGACGGCCCTCTCTCTTCTCCACTAAGGCCCATGGTGGCCCATTAACTTCTTGGGGGGGGGGGGTTCCAGTAACCCCCGGTACTCCGAAACTTATCCGAAACGACCCGAACCATTTCGTTGTCCGAATATAGCCTTCCAATATATGAATTGTCTCGACCATTTCGACACTCCTCGTCATGTCCGTGATCTCATCCGGGACTCTGAACAAACTTCGCATCATCAAAACATGAAAACTCATAATACAAATCGTCACCGAACGTTAAGCGTGCGGACCCTATGGGTTCGAGAACTATGTAGACATGACCGAGACATATCTCCGGTCAATAACCAATAGTGGAACGTGGATGCTCATATTGGCTCCTACATATTCTATGAAGATCTTTATCGGTCAAACCGCATAACAACATACGTTGTTCCCTTTGTCATCGGTATGTTACTTGCCCGAGATTCGATCGTCGGTATCATCATACCTAGTTCAATCTCGTCACCGGCAAGTCCCTTTACTTGTTCCATAATGCATCATTCCGTGGCTAACTCATTAGACACATTGCTTGCAAGGCTCATAGTGATGTGCATTACCGAGAGGGCCCAGAGATACCTCTTCGATACACGGAGTGACAAATCCTAATCTCGATCTATGCCAACTCAACACACACCACCGGAGACACCTGTAGAGCATCTTTTAATCACCTAGTTACGTTGTGACGTTTGATAGCACACAAGGTGTTCCTCCGGTATTCGGGAGTTGCATAATCTCATAGTTTGAGGAACATGTATAAGTCATGAAGAAAGCAATAGCACAAAAACTAAACGATCATTATGCTAAGCTAACGTATGGGTCTTGTCCATCACATCATTCTCTAATGATGTGATCCCATTCATCAAATGACAACACATGTCTATGGCTAGGAAACTTAACCATCTTTGATTAACGAGCTAGTCAAGTAGATGCATACTAGGGACACTCTGTTTGTCTATGTATTCACACATGTACTAAGTTTCCGGTTAATACAATTCTAGCATGAATAATAAACATTTATCATGATATAAGGAAATATAAATAACAACTTTATTATTGCCTCTAGGGCATATTTCCTTCAGTCAAGAACCCTTTCTTTGACTGGTCCATCTTGAACTTCTTCAAAACTTTATCAAGGTATGTGCTTTGTAAAAGTCCAATTAAGCGTCTTGATCTATCTCTATAGATCTTGATGCCCAATATATAAGCAGCTTCACCGAGGTCTTTCATTGAAAATTCTTATTCAAGTATCCTTTTATGCTATTCAGAAATTCAGTATCATTTCCGATCAACAATACGTCATCCACATATAATATCAGAAATGCTACAGAACCCCCACTCACTTTCTTGCAAATACAGGCTTCTCCAAAAGTTTGTATAAAACCATATGCTTTGATCACACTATCAAAGCGTATATTCCAACTCCGAGAGGCTTGCACCAGTCCATAAATGGATCGCTGGAGCTCGCACACTTTGTTTGCACCTTTTGGATCGGCAAAACCTTCTGGTTGCATCATATACAACTCTTCTTTGAGATATCCATTAAGGAATGCAGTTTTGACATCCATTTGCCAAATTTCATAATCATAAAATGTGGCAATTGCTAACATGATTCAGACAGACTTAAGCATTGCTACGGGTGAGAAGGTCTCATCGTAGTCAACTCCTTGAACTTGTCGAAAACCTTTCGCAACAAGTCGAGCTTTGTGGATAGTAACATTACCGTCAGCGTTAGTCTTCTTCTTGAAGATCCATTTATTCTCTATTGCTTGCCGATCATCGGGCAAGTCACCAAAGTCCATACTTTGTTCTCATACATGGATCCCATCTTAGATTTCATGGCCAAGCCATTTTGCGGAATCTGGGCTCATCATCGCTTCCTCATAGTTCGTAGGTTCGTCATGATCAAGTAACACGACCTCTAGAATAGGATTACCGTACCACTCTGGTGCGGATCTTGCTTTGGTTGACCTATGGGGTTCAGTAGTAACTTGATCAGAAGTTTCATGATCATTATCATTAGCTTCTTTACTAATTGGTGTAGGAATCACTGGAACTGATTTCTGTGATGAACTACTTTCCAATAAGGGAGAAGGTACAATTACCTCATCAAGTTCTACTTTCCTCCCACTCACTTCTTTCGAGAGAAACTCCTTCTCTAGAAAGGATCCATTCTTAGCAACAAATATCTTGCCTTCGGATATGTGATAGAAGGTGTACCCAGTAGTCTCCTTTGCGTATCGTATGAAGACACACTTCTCCGATTTGGGTTCGAGCTTATCAGGTTGAAGCTTTTTCACATAAGCATCAGAGCACCAAAATTTAAGAAACGACAACTTGGGTTTCTTGCCAAACCACAGTTCATATGGTGTCGTCTCAACGGATTTTGATGGTGCCCTATTTAACATGAATGCAACCGTCTCTAAAGCATAACCCCAAAACGATAGCGGCAAATCAGTAAGAGACATCATAGATCGCACCATATCTAGTAAAGGCGGTTACGACGTTCAGACACACCATTACGCTGTGGTGTTCTAGGTGGCGTGAGTTGCGAAACTATTCCGCATTGTTTCAAATGAAGACCAAACTCATAACTCAAATATTCACCTCCACGATCAGATCGTGGAAACTTAATTTTCTTGTTACGATGATTTTCCACTTCACTCTGAAATTCTTTGAACTTTTCAAATGTTTTAGACTTATGTTTCATTAGGTAGATATACCCATATCTGCTCAAATCATCTGTGAAGGTCAGAAAATAATGATACCCGCCGCGAGCATCAACACTCATCGGACCACATGCAGCAGTATGTATTATTTCCAATAAGTCTGTTGCTCACTCCATTGTTCCTGAGAACAGAGTCTTAGTCATCTTGCCCATGAGGCATGGTTCGCAAGCATCAAGTGATTCATAATCAAGTGACTCCAAAAGCCCATCAGCATGGAGTTTCTTCATGCGCTTAACACCAATATGACCTAAATGGCAGTGCCACAAATAAGTTGCACTATCATTATTAAACTTATATCTTTTGGCTTCAATACCATGAATATGTGTATCACTACTATCAAGATTCAATAAAAATAGACCACTCATCAAGGGTGCATGACCATAAAAGATATTACTCATATAAATAGAACAACCATTATTCTCTGATTTAAATGAGTAACCGTCTCGCATCAAACAAGATCCAGATATAATGTTCATGCTTAACGCTGGCACCAAATAACAATTATTCAGGTCTAATACTAATCCCGAAGGTAGATGTAGAGGTAGTGTGCCGACGACGATCACATTGACTTTGGAACCATTTCCCACACGCATCGTCACCTCATCCTTAGCCAATCTTCATTAAATCCGTAGCCCCTGTTTCAAGTTGCAAATATGAGCAACAAAACCAGCATCAAATACCCAGGCGCTACTAGGAGCATTAGTAAGGTACACATCAATAACATGTATATCAAATATACCTTTCACTTTGCCATCCTACTTATCCGCCAAATACTTGGGGCAGTTCCGCTTCCAGTGTCCAGTCCCTTTGCAGTAGAAGCACTCAGTCTCAGGCTTAGGTCCAGACTTGGGCTTCTTCACTTGAGCGGCAACTTGCTTGCCGTTCTTCTTGAAGTTCCCCCTCTTCCCTTTGCCCTTCTTCTTGAAAGTAGTGGTCTTGTTGACCATCAACACTTGATGCTCCTTCTTGATTTCTACCTCCGCAGCCTTTTGCATTGCGAAGAGCTCAGGAATTGTCTTATCCATCCCTTGCATATTATAGTTCATCACGAAGCTTTTGTAGCTTGGTGGCAGTGATTGAAGAACTCTTTCAATGACACTCTCACCAGGAAGATTAACTCCCAGCTGAGTCAAGTGGTTGTGGTACCCAGACATTCTGAGTATATGTTCACTAACAAAACTATTCTCCTCCATCTTGCGGCTATAGAACTTATTGGAGACTTCATATCTCTCAATTCGGGCATTTGCTTGAAATATTAACTTCAACTCCTGGAACATCTCATATGCTCCATGACGTTCAAAACGTCGTTGAAGTCCCGATTATAAGCCGTAAAGCATGGCACACTGAACTATCGAGTAGTTATTAGCTTTGCTCTGCCAGACGTTCATAACATCTGGTGTTGCTCCTGCAGCGGGCTTTGCACCTAGCGGTGCTTCCAGGACGTAATTCTTCTGTGCAACAATGAGGATAATCCTCAAGTTACGGACCCACTCTGTGTAGTTCCTACCATTATCTTTCAACTTAGCTTTCTCTAGGAATGCATTAAAATTCAAAGGAACAGTAGCACAGGCCATTTATCTACAATCAACATAGACATGCAAAATGCTATCAGGTACTAAGTTCATGATAAATTAAAGTTCAATTAATCATATTACTTAAGAATTCCTACTTAGATAGACATCTCTCTAGTCATCTAAATGATCACGTGATCCATATCAACTAAACCATGTCCGATCATCACGTGAGATGGAGTAGTTTTCAATGGTGAACATCACTATGTTGATCATCTCTACTATATGATTCACGCTCGACCTTTCGGTCTCACTATTCCGAGGCCATATCTGCATATGCTAGGATCGTCAAGTTTAACCCGAGTATTCTGCGTGTGCAAAACTGGCTTGCACCCGTTGTATGTGAGTGTAGAGCTTATCACACCCGATCATCATGTGGTGTCTCGGCACGACGAACTGTAGCAACGGTGCATACTTAGGGAGAACACTTATACCTTGAAATTTAGTGAGAGATCATCTTATAATGGTACTGATAACCCACAAGTATAGGGGATCGCAATAGTTTTCGAGGGTAGAGTATTCAACCCAAATTTATTGATTCGACACAAGGGGAGCCAAAGAATATTATCAAGTATTAGCAGCTGAGTTGTCAATTCAACCACACCTGGAAACTTAATATCTGCAGCAAGGTATTTAGTAGCAAAGTAATATGATAGTAGTGGTAATGGTGGTAAAAGGTAACAGTAGCAAAAGTAATATTTTTGGTGTTTTATAGTGAGGATAACAATAGCAACGGAAAAGTGAATAAGCGGAGAACAATATATGGAAAGCTCATAGGCAATGTATCGGTGATGGAGAATTATGCCAGATGCGGTTCATCATGTAACAGTCATAACATAGGGTGACACAGAACTAGCTCCAATTCATCAATGTAATGTAGGCATGTATTCCGAATATAGTCATACATGCTTATGGAAAAGAACTTGCATGACATCTTTTGTCCTACCCTCCCGTGGCAGCAGGGTCCTATTGGAAACTAAGGGATATTAAGGCCTCCTTTTAATAGAGTACCAGACCAAAGCATTAACACATAGTGAATACATGAACTCCTCAAACTACGGTCATCACCGGTAAGTATCCCGATTATTGTCACTTCGGGGTTAACGGATCATAACACATAATAGGTGACTATAGACTTGCAAGATAGGATCAAGAACTCTCATATATTGATGAAAACATAATAGGTTAAGATCTGAAATCATGGCACTCGGGCCCTAGTGACAAGCATTAAGCATAGCAAAGTCATAGCAACATCGATCTCAGAACATAGTGGATACTAGGGATCAAACCCTAACAAAACTAACTCGATTACATCATAAATCTCATCCAACCCATCACCATCCAGCAAGCCTACGATGGAATTACTCACGCACGGCGGTGACCATCATGAAATTGGTGATGGAGGAAGGTTGATGATGACGATGATGACGGATTTCCCTCTCTGGAGCCCCGAACAGACTCCAGATCAGCCCTCCTGAGTGTGACGCCCCAAGACCGATGTGCCAGGTGTCCTCCAGTTATTCACTAACGTTGCCATGTCTTTCGCTTGCGTGTTGCATCTTGTCTTGTCAGCATGTGCATTGCATCATCATGTTTTCAAACTTGCATTCCTCCGGGTCTCCCCGTTCTCTCTGTTGTCCGTTCTGAGCCCAGATACACTTGCACGCGCCCGCGGCATGTCCAAAATAATATTTTATAAGTGGCCGAAAAATGTTCTCCGAATGGGTTGAAAGTTGACATGCGGTGTTGTTATGTTCTCAGTAGACCGCCTGTCAAATTTCATCGCATTCGGTGTTCGTTCGATAGCCCAACCGTTAAACTATAGCGGCAATAGTAGCCGGTCTATCGTTGGACGTTTTCGGTCTCCGAAAACTGCTGCCAGGCCCTCTCTCTATCTTCTCTCCTCTCAGCCTCGCCACAGCCCACCTAGTCCATCCACCTATCCCTCTTCGCGTCCGGAGCCGTCTGATGCGATCGCACGGTCCGAAACCCCTCCTTGCACACTGCTTCGACACCCTCGTGTGCGCGTCCTAAAACTGTCCCGAACCCGACCCGGATAGTCATCACCGTTGGGTCCGGAACATCCCCAAACATCTACAAAATATCATCATTTTATTTATTGGACTCTTTAGCATATTTATTCTCGTCCGTCGGATTTTGATCTGATGATCCAAATCCCTCTCCTTTCACCTACATGCTATATATGCCCTAACCCTAAATTCTAGGGACCTTGTCCCATCCATCCTCCTGCCCGCCGCCACCTACCTGCCTTCTCTTTCCTCGGGATCTCACCCCGATCCAATCCACCAACCAGCGCTCCCCATGTCCCTCCTTGATTTCCGCTGTGCCCAAATCACAGCAGACAAGAGCCAACCAGCCACCACCTTCCCCTCTATCCATTCCACGCCCGAGCCCGCAACCTCCTCTGCTTCCCGTGCTGCCTCCCTTCCGCCACCGTAAGGATCGCCAGCGAGCACCTCGTGGAGTCCCTGCATCCTCATCGACCCAAGGAAACGAGCTCCTCCCGAGGCAAGCCACCGACCACCGCACCACTAGGCCACTTCCTCGTGCCCAGGTGCTCCATCGCCGCCTTGCTTCGTCCTCTCCGTCCTCTCGCTGGGGAGCAGCACACGAGCTCGTGGATGCCCGGCGCCCGAGGCCTCCTGCTTCCCTGATGCCCGTCGCCTCGAGCCCTAGTGCTCCAAGGCTGGCCCTCCTGCAGTGCCTCGTCGCCTCACTATCCTTCTTCCCCTGGTTCTTCTCTCTCCCTAACCTCGCGGTCTCTCTCTCTCTCTTTCTTCAGGATGAACAAGAGGAGCCCTGTACGTGCCATGGATCCCTGCCTCGCCGGATCCGAGGTGGATCCATCAGTCCCAGCGCCATGGCCCGCTCCTGTTGGCCGAGCTCGACCCTTGCTCCGGCTAGATTGGGCTCCCCAAGGCCGGATCCACCCGTCCGCTTCATCCCCGTCGTCCCACCGGAGTTCCCCGCGTCGCCGCTGACCAGCAGCGCCATCGCCCTGTTTCCCCCTACATCGAACGAGGAGACCAGCTGCCGCGTTGACCCCGTCCTTCACCGTGCTGGCCAGTTGCGTGGCCTGCCAGGCGCGCTAGGCCCATGTCCTACGCCGGCCCAGCCGCTCCTTTTACTGGCGCGCCTCCTCCCCACTGACCGGGCCAGGCCCAATGTGAGCTCCGCCCAGCCCTTTTGACTGTGCATAGTTGGGCCAGCCACTTTCGGCCCAACTTCTGTTTTTTTAACAGACGATCTGTCTATTTATCCAGAGGTTTACCGTTTTGCAGAAAAGTCCCTAAACTCCATGCATATTAAAACTCAACAACCGTGCATCATATGTAAAAACATTATATATGAAAAATGCTTAGTTTTTCATCTAGTTTCATAATATGCCACTTTCATCCATGTTTGAAATGCTTAAAATGATGTTTGCTTTAATTTGCTTAAATAACATGCTAAAATGATTTAATTCATAACTTAATAACCGTAGCTCCAAACCTAACAAACTTTATATGTAAATGGGGTAGAAAAATGCATAGTTTAACATGGTAGCATCTCTTTGCATGTTTAACAACTCTAAAATATGGTTTAGGGCAGAACAGGACCAAACCTAATATATGCACATGAGGAGTTTCCGGATTCGTTGTTTGTTGTTCCGGCCTCATTTAAACTTGCCTAGATAGGTAGTTTTCATATGCTCCACCTCTTGCCATGTTTAATAACCTTTAATCTTGTTGGGTATATAAACGAGAGAGAACTAAACAAGTCATGTGGTGTTTCGTCAATATGCAACTCGTTGCATATTGAGCTCCACTTAATTTGTAGTATTGATTGTTGCACTTTGCCATGCCATGCCTCATTAAACCGGACATGCATCATACTTGGTTGTGCATCATGCCATGTTATGTGATGGTTGTTTACTATGTTGTTTGATTCTTTCCGGTGTTGCTTCTTCGGGTTGGTTCCGATAACGTCGCGTTTGTGAGGATTCGTTCGACTTCGTCCGTTTGTCTCCTTCATGGACTCGTTCTTCTTCCTTGCGGGATCTCAGGCAAGATGACCATACCCTCGAAATCACTTCTATCTTTGCTTGCTAGTTGCTCGCTCTATTGCTGTGCCGTGATACCTACCACTTGCTATATCATGCCTCCCATATTGCCATGTCAAGCCTCTAACCCTCCTTTCCTAGCAAACCGTTGTTTGCTATGTTACCACTTTTCTCAGCCCCTCTTATAGCGTTGCTAGTTGCAGGTGAAGCTGAAGTTTGTTCCATGTTGGAACATGGTTATTGTTGGGATATCACAATATCTCTTATTTAATTAATGCATCTATATACTTGGTAAAGGGTGGAAGGCTCGGCCTTATGCCTGGTGTTTTGTTCCACTCTTGCCGCCCTAGTTTTCGTCATACCGGTGTTATGTTCCTTGATTTTGTGTTCCTTACACGGTTGGGTGTTATGGGGACCCCTTGACAGTTCGCTTTGAATAAAACTCCTCCAGCAAGGCCCAACCTTGGTTTTACCATTTGCCTCACCACCACCTATCCTTCCCTCGGGTCGGCCAACCCGAGGGTCATCTTTATATTAAGCCCCCCGGGCCAGTGCTTGTCTAAGTGTTGGTCCGAACCGAGCTGCCTGCGGGGCCACCTCGGGGAAACTCGAGGTTTGGTTTTACTCGTAGCTAGTCTCATCCGGTGTTGCCCTGAGAATGAGATACGTGCGACTCCTATCGGGATTGTCGGCACATCGGGTGGCTTTGCTGGTCTTGTTTTACCATTGTCGAAATGTCTTGTAACCAGGATTCCGAGACTGATCGGGTCTTCCTGGGAGAAGGAATATCCTTCGTTGACCATGAGAGCTTGTGATGGGCTAAGTTGGGACACCCCTGCAGGGTTTTGAACTTTCGAAAGCCGTGCCCACGGTTATGGGCAGATGGGAATTTGTTAATGTCCGGTTGTAGAGAACTTGACACTTAATTTAATTAAAATGCATCAACCACGTGTGTAGCCGTGATGGTCTCTTCTCGACGGAGTCCGGGAAGTGAACACGGTTCTTGTGTATGCTTGAACGTAAGTAGATTCAGGATCACTTCTTGATCACTTCTAGTTCACGACCGTGCTTTGCTCCTCTTCTCGCTCTCATTTGCGTAAGTTAACCACCATATATGCTAGTGCTTGCTGCAGCTCCACCTCACTACCGTTTCCTACCCATAAGCTTAAATAGTCTTGATCTCGCGGATGTGAGATTGCCGAGTCCTCGTGGCTCACAGATACTTCCAAATAGTTGCAGGTGCCGATGATACCAGTGCAGATGACGCAACTAAGCTCATGTGGGAGCTTGATGAAGATCGTGTTCATTGTGTGGTTTCGTTTCCAGTTGATCAGTAGTGGAGCCCAGTCGGGGTGATCGGGGATCTAGCATTAGGGGTGGTCTTCTTTTATTTTGGTTCTATAGCCAGACCTTGATTGTATTCTGGCTGATGTAATGCTATATTTATGTATTGTGTGAAGTGGCGATTGTAAGCCAACTCTTTATCCCTTTCTTATTCAGTACATGGGATTGTGTGAAGATTACCCCTCTTGCGACAAACCTACCATGCGGCTATGCCTCTAAGTCGTGCCCCGACACGTGGGAGATATAGCCGCATCGTGGGTGTTACAAGTTGGTATCAGAGCCTTCCCCGACTTAGGAGCCCCCTGCTTGATCGAATCGCTGGCGTTGTTGAGTCTAGAACAAAATGTTTTGAGTCTTAGGCTTATATATATTGGAGAGTAGGATTGTTTTACTCCTCAGTCCCTTCGTTGCTCTGGTGAGGCCTCCTGATGTAGAGTTTTGACTCTTCTCTTCTCAAATTTCACTAAATTTTTTTTAGGATCACGCGGGTATCTTGGAATCGTTCCGATGGTTTTGTGACGAGAACATTGTTCTTGGTGCCTCCTGACATTTAGGGGTTGTGGCAGTGTCCCAGGGAGTTGAGCTCCGAGGTGTTGTCGTCACAATTTTATCATTGCAGTTCTGGAATACCTGAGTTTCGCCGACATTGAAAATCTCTTTTATGCAGTTGTTGGTGAGATAACCTCGACGCCACCCAGTACTGGGGCGGGAGTTTGGGAGTATTGCCATAACTCGTGTAACATCCCAAATTTTCAATTTGGAATGTTATACATTAGATCATCATGCATATCATATTTTCTTGCATTTTGATTGATCCTAGAAATTTCACGCAACTCAAGGACCCTCGGAGAGAGTTGGAGATTTCGTTATTTTCATATTTGAGTTTTCTCAAATTTTGAAAAGAGGATCATTTGATTTATTTATTTCATCTTCAATTATTTTTCCAATACCAAAATATGAGAGAGGGAAATAATATGACTTTTCCCAATTTAGGAAAAATGAAGATTTAATGAATAAATCAAATTTTGTTTTCCGGTGTTCTTTTGCATTTTATTTGGATAGGGAAAAATGCATGTTTTCAAAAATTGCATTTTAGGCCCGGAGAAAAGTTCATTTTGTTCGACTCATTTTTAGGAGTCGGGGAAAATTTACTTTAGAAATTTCGGAGTTCGTTTAGATTTTCTTTCTTTTGTTTTTCTGCGCGCGTAACCGATTTAAAAAAAATCCCGCTAGGCCCAGCCGGCCAGGCCCAGCCGCGCGCGCCAGCCTGCCCCGCCGCCCAAGCCGAGTCCTAGAAGGACTCAGGCTGCCGCCGCCCTTGCCCCTTGCCCCTCCCCCAAGCAAGACCCCCCCACCTATATAAATACCCAAGCCCCCCTCTCCTCCCCAAGCCGCAGCCCCGCCGCCTCTAGCCGCGCCGCCGCCCGCGCCTTGCCCCGCCTTCGCCCGCGCGCAGCCCCGCCGCCTCCCTGCTGCTGCCGCCGCCTAGCGCCACCGCTGCCGCCGCCCCGCCGCCGGAGCCCCTCGCTGGAGATAGCCGCGCCGCCTCTTCTTTTCCTCGGTTCGGTTTTTTTCTAGAAAACCTTTCTGGCTCTTTTTCTTTTTCTTTTCCGGTTTTCTTTTTCGGTTCTTTGTTTCGGTTTTTTCTGAAACCCTAGATCGGTTTTTTGTTTTTCTTCGGTTTAGTTGTTTAGTGAGCGTTCGCCGGACCGTTCGTCTTAACGAATGTGATCACTGGTTATTCCCGGTTAACGAACGTCCGTTCGTTCAACCGTTCGTTTTTTCTTTCTCGTCGGATTTATTCCGCGATTTTCTGATCGCGTTCTCAGATCCGATCTTCGTTCTAGTTTATCTTCTTGCTCGTTTAATGGAATCAGGTGATTCAAGCGCCTGGAGTTTCGTTTCGAAACCGCCGTTCCATCTAATCAACTTAAACAAGTTTTTGCTACGGTAAAATTTGACCTAGTTTCAACTTGCTAGAACCAAGTTGTTTTCTTCCGCCGTTTGTTTTCCGTTGCTTTGTTCGGTTCGTTCTTTCTTTGCAACCGGAGTTCTTAAGTTGAACTTTCTGGTTCGTTCTCTCGTTCGAGTTTTACCTGTGCATTAGATGAGTACTTATTGTGTGCTTGTTGTTTGTCTGCGATAGATCACCCGGATTGCGCCGCCTGTTACTTCGAATCCCTAGGTCTCGCGGATCATCAGCAAGGCAAGTAACACTTTGATCATACCTTTTCTACAACCCAGTTTTATTGCATTAGATCAATCCTCACACATTGCATGATTAGGATCTAATTAAATTGTGGGATGGGAAGTAGATGAGGTAGTACCTATTACCTGTATTATTATGAAACCTTTGGGAGTTACTTCTACGTTTGCTTATTATGCCATGCTATGCTAGTAGACGTGGATTGGGTGAGTGATATCCATGACAGATGTGAGTATTGTTAAATTAATGGTTTATCTAAGGTGGCAACTTAAACACACATCTGGGTGGATTGAGGCACCTGGTTTCTATCAGGACTTGCCTGTTTTATTTTGGACCGCCACCCAGGCTCAAAGGGATCATAAGATCTTTCATGCTAGTAACTTCCGTGTGCAGCCACAAGCCATTATGGGCTCTGGCATAGTTGACTAAGTCGTGCGAACTCTTACAGTGGTAGGCTAGCAGATGTAGGGGATGTAGGTGGTACGGTCTACCCGGACGTAAGGTGCTAGCGCTTCCGAAAGACTATGTCTCGGTCATCCGTTTCTCAAACACCGTGTAGTGCGAGAAAACAAACGGAGGCGATCGAGTCTTGTGGGGAAAAGTGCGCAAACCTCTGCAGAGTGTAACAAACTAATCATGATTAGCCGTGTCCCCGGTTATGGACAACTTGAGTATCTAGTACTTGAATATCGTGTGAATCTCATCATGTTACTTCTAATTAATATTGTTGGGTTTTAATTGTTCACTTAATTGGGATCGGAATGCTGTCAACCATTCTCGATGTTCAACTACCATGATAGTTAAATAAATTTATTCCTTTGCAGTAGGGAAAAACTGGCTTTACGCAAAACTGTAAACATAGAGCTTTCCACCAGCCATACTTGCATATAGTATAGCTCATTGCTGTTCATTACTCTCTATGTGTTATCTTGCCAGCATATTCCATGTGCTGACCCGTTTTCGGGCTGCAACTTTCATGTTGCAGACTTTTCAGACGACGAGTACGGTGTTTTAGGTCGTGGTTCTATACTCAGTGATGCCGTTGGAGTTGATGGACCCATTTATCTTCCAAGCCTTCCGCTGTTATCGTTATTAGATGGCCTTAAGCCATATTTATTGTAATAAGTTCTCTTTGAGACTTTGATGTTATAAGTGTGTGATTGCCACTCTGCTATAAATCCTTCGAAGTACTGTGTGGTGTCAGCATTACTGATCCAGGGATGACACCGGAGCACAGTAGACTTGATCCATTCGGGTCGGGTCGCTACAGAGATGGTATCAGAGCACACGCTGACTGTAGGACACGACCACTAAGTTAAAGCCATAGATCACTATTCTCTTCTCATTTTCTAACTCCTCATCTTTTCTACTCTTTTAGGATGACGAACGCGAAGATTAAGTACGCTCAACCGGATGAAGGCACACCTTTTGGGTTTCACTTGAAGGAAGTCACTAAGTACCTGAACATTGGATTACCAAGCTTCACCGGGACCTTCAACGCCACTCTGCCTGAAGAGGAGCGCTGGAAGATCCAAGCTCACGTTCCGGGAAGGACATTCGCGCCAATCACGAAGCCCATAGATAGTGTTTTCAATGCACCAACCTGGAGTCTGGGAAAGAGCATGGCAGCCCATACCACCATAGGACGCATTGGAGAAGTTTACCAAGAAGACCTCAAGGACACTATCTACCAGATTTGCGGACGCCAAGATGAACAATGGGAGTTAGTCAGCACCAAGAAGGATAGATCCATTGCAGCTTTCATCCAGGAGTTAAACCAGCACATTCGACGCCACGAGAACCAGATATGCAATGACATGATAGAGTTGAAGAATGCGAAGGCAAGGATCATCGAGTTAGAAGGAGAACTGAAGGCTACACGCAAGGACTACATGGACGAGATCGTAGCTCTAGCAAGGCACAATTGCAATCTTAAGCAGGACATTGAAGAACTCAAGAGGAAGTTAGCATCCAAGGAGGAAGACGAGTATGTCGCATGTCCGGATAACTACATCATCATCGATGACACCGATTCGGATCCAAGTGAACCCGACTTTGAAGACGAAGCTGGAGCGGACATCATGGAGTCTTCCACCGGTTCAAATTTCTAGATGACCACCAATTAGTAGTAGTATTTCCCCCATGTAAACATTATAGTTCGAGCACTTTTGCGATAGTTAGATCGATTGTAAGCCCTTGTTTGAATTGAATGAAGTGATTTTGTGTGCATTTTCTCATGTGCATTGGGGTAGTGTTTTCTCTTTAGACCCCCTCTATTCTTAAATCTCGTCTTTTCTAAACCCTCAGATGCCTCCGAGATGTGACAATGGATTTCCACCGGAACTCACTCAGTTGATCCAGCAGCAGAATCAATTGATGCAGATGTTAGTCCAGAACCAGCAGAACAACAACCCACCACCACCACCACCACCACCTATTGACCACTTAGCCCGTTTCCTTAGGCTGAATCCGCCGGTGTTTTCCAGTAGCACCGAGCCGATAGTAGTAGACGATTGGCTCCGCAAGATAGGAAGGGAGTTGACCACTGCAGGATGCACAGATGGTGAGAAAGTGAAGTTTGCCGCACATCAGCTTGACGGACCCGCGGCAGCATGGTGGGAGAATTTCACAGCCACTTACCCAGTTGACACCGTCACATGGGATCAGTTTCAGCAAGCTTTCCGCACTGCCCATTTTTCAACAGGAGCTATGGCCATGAAGAAGCGTGAGTTTCGCAACTTACGCCAAGGAGGAAGGACAGTTGGCTAGTACGTTGATGATTTCAGCAAGTTAGCACGTTATGCCCCAGATGACGTTGCTACGGATGCAACTAAGCAGGAGAAGTTTCTGGAAGGACTGAATGATGAGTTAAGCATGCAATTGATGGTAGCAAGTTTCAACAACTACCAGGAGTTGGTAGATCGTGCCATCATGATTGAAGGGAAGCAACAGCAGATTGAGAACCGCAAGAGGAAGTATGGACAGGGGAAGTATAACTCTGGAGCCCAGCAGAAGCCCCGTTTTACCCCTAAACCGGGATTTCAGTTTCAGCATACCCATGGAGGAGGTAGTTCGCACAACCATAATGGCCACAAGAATGGTAATGGGAATGGAGGAAGCAACGGCTAGAACCGTACCACCCCATCAACCCCAGCCAAGAGAGATCTGAGTCAAGTCACCTGTTTCAAGTGTTCCAAGACCGGACATTATGCCAATGAATGTCCTGAAGGCCAGAATGGAAATGGCAATGGAAGCTCTGGGAAGAAGCTGAACCCTTTCAATAGGGGACAGGTGAACCACATTAATGTGGAAGAGGTTGAAGCTCAGCCTGATGCAGTAATAGGTAAGTTTCTGGTTAAGTCATTTACTGCACTTGTTCTTTTTGACACTGGTGCATCGCATTCATACATATCAAGGGGATTTGTGGATAAATATAATCTGCCAACCCAAGCCCTTAGGTCACCCATGTTAGTAAGCTCACCAGGAGCGGAGTTTATGGCTAGACGATGGTGTGATCGGTTACCATTAAGGATTGGTAACTATGTGTTTCCCTCAGACCTAATAGTATTGGAATCTCAAGGATTGGATGTGATATTAGGCATGGATTGGTTATCAAAGTATGAAGGGAACATTGAATGCGCTAGTAAGTCAATTTTGCTTACCACGCCAGAAGGACGAAGGATCAAGTATGTATCCCGGCATATGCCAAAAAGGACGCAAGTAAATTGCCTAACAGGAGTCGTGCAGGAGGAAGTACCAGTGGTACAGGATTTTCCTGATGTATTTCTAGAAGAGTTGCCAGGCATGCCACCGGATAGAGACATTGAGTTTTTAATTGATTTATTGCCAGGCACAGGCCCAATATCGAAGAGACCATACCGGATGCCAGCAAAGGATTTGGTAGAAATTAAGAATCAGATTAAGGAGTTACTGGAGAAAGGTTACATTCGCCCAAGTTCTTCACCTTGGGGATCACCCGTACTTCTAGTGGAGAAGAAGGATGGATCATTAAGGATGGTTGTTGATTATCGAGGATTGAACGAAGTAACCATCAAGAATAAGTACCCACTGCCAATGATTAACGATCTGTTTGACCGATTGCAAGGAGCTAAAGTGTTTTCCAAGATCGATTTGCGATCAGGGTACCACCAGTTGAAGATTCGAGAACAGGACATACCTAAGACAACATTCACCACAAGATATGGACTGTATGAGTATACCGTTATGTCATTTGGATTGACTAACGCACCTGCCTATTTTATGAACCTGATGAACAAGGTGTTTATGGAGTTTTTGGATAAGTTCGTCGTAGTGTTCATTGATGACATTCTGGTTTATTCAAAGAATGAAGAGGAGCATAAGGAACATTTGCGTTTGGTTTTGGAGAAACTAAGGGAACATCAGTTATATGCCAAATTCAGCAAATGTGAGTTTTGGTTAAAGGAAGTTGGATTTCTTGGACATGTTATATCCGGAGAAGGGATAGCAGTTGACCCCACAAAGGTTGAGACCGTAACCGAATGGGAAGCACCAACGCCGGTTGGAGAGATCCGGAGTTTTCTTGGACTCGCAGGATACTACCGGAGATTTATTGAGAACTTTTCAAAGATTGCGAAGCCTATGACTGAATTGTTGAAGAAGGACACTAAGTTCAAATGGACTGAGGAGTGTGAGGCTAGTTTCCAGGAGTTGAAGAAACGCTTGGTCACCTCACTAGTGTTGATATTGCCAGATCAGACCAAGGATTATGAGGTGTACTGCGACGCTTCACGTCGACTTGGAGCAGTACTTATGCAGGAAGGGAGAGTTGTTTCGTATGCTTCACGACAACTGAAGCCTCATGAGTTGAATTATGCCACGCATGATTTGGAGTTAGCAGCCGTAGTGCATGCATTGAAGACGTGGAGACATTTTCTCATTGGAAATCATTGTGAGGTGTACACGGATCACAAGAGTTTGAAGTACATTTTCACGCAGAAGGAGTTGAACCTCAGACAAAGGAGATGGTTGGAACTCATCAAGGATTATGATATGAGATTGCATTACCATCCCGGAAAAGCTAATGTAGTAGCTGACGCATTGAGCCGTAAGAGCCATGTCAATATGGTAATGACAGGAGAAATACCAAAGGAGTTAGCAGAAAACCTTCGCGAGCTATGCTTGGAAATAGTTCCGAGAGGCTATGTAGCAGCATTGGAGATTCAGTCAACATTGATGGATAAAATCAGAGAGGCTCAGAAATCTGACAAGGAGATTGCTTCTATAAAGGAGAAACTGAGCAAAGGAAAAGCTAAAGGATTCGTGAGGACGAGCACGATACCCTATGGTTTGAAGACCGCGTTTATGTGCCCAATGACCCAGAGATCAGGAAGTTGATTCTGCAAGAGGCACATGATTCACCGCATTCGATTCACCCAGGAAACACCAAGATGTATTTGGATTTGAAGGAAACATTCTGGTGGACCGGAATGAAGAAGGATATTGAATCATATGTAGCAGTTTGTGATGTGTGTCATAGAGTAAAGGCAGAACATCAGAAGCCAGCCGAATTGTTACAACCATTGCCGATACCCAAATGGAAGTGGGATAAGATAGGCATGGATTTTATCACAGGACTACCCAGGACAAAGGCTAGTTATGACTCGATATGGGTAGTAGTTGATCGTTTGATGAAGGTAGCACATTTCATTCCAGCTAAGACTACTTACACCAGTGCTAAGTTGGCAAAGATATACATGACTAGGATCATTTGTTTGCATGGAGTTCCGAGGAGTATCGTATCAGATAGAGGAACCCAATTTACCTCAAAGTTTTGGAATCAGTTGCATGAAACTTTGGGAACCAGACTAGAGTTCAGCATAGCTTTTCATCCGCAGACTGATGGACAGACCGAGAGAGTCAATCAGATTTTGGAAGATATGCTGAGAGCTTGTGCACTAGATTATGGATCTAGTTGGGACGATAACTTGCCGTATGCGGAGTTTTCTTATAACAACAGTTACCAAACCAGTTTGAAAATGGCACCTTTCGAAGCTTTATACGGAAGGAGGTGCAGGACACCGTTGTCATGGGACGAAGTTGGAGACCGTCAATTCTTTGGACCAGATTTGATTAAGGAGTCTGAACGGAAAGTTAAGTTGATTCGCGATAGGATCAAGGTAGCCCAGTCCAGGCAAAAGAGCTACGCAGATTCTAAACGCAAGGAGACAGTTTACGAAACCGGAGATAGAGTTTATCTTCGAGTATCCCCACTTCGAGGAGTTAAGCGCTTTGGAGTTAAGGGAAAATTAGCACCGCGTTTCATTGGACCATATAAGATTTTGCAAACGTATGGGAGAAGTCGCTTATAAGTTGGAATTATCAGAGGGACTGTCAGGAGTTCATGATGTATTCCATGTTTCTCAGCTGAAGAAATGTCACGCCGAGATGGCGGAGGTACCGCTAAGAGATACTGTGCCGCTTGAAGTGATTCAGTTGAAGGACGACCTAACGTATGAGGAGAAACCAGTCAAGATTCTCGATTATGCTAGCAGAGTTACTCGCAGCAAGGTTATCAAGTTTTGCAAAGTTCAGTGGAACCACCACTCAGAGGATGAAGCCACCTGGGAGAGAGAAGAAGATTTGCTCAAGGACCACCCTCACCTATTTTCTAGCCAACCCAAATCTCGAGGGCGAGATTCATCTTAAGGGGGGTAGGTTTGTAACATCCCAAATTTTCAATTTGGAATGTTATACATTAGATCATCATGCATATCATATTTTCTTGCATTTTGGTTGATCCTCGAAATTTCACGCAACTCAAGGACCCTCGGAGAGAGTTGGAGATTTCGTTATTTTCATATTTGAGTTTTCTCAAATTTTGAAAAGAGGATCATTTGATTTATTTATTTCATCTTCAATTATTTTTCCAATACAAAAATATGAGAGAGGGAAATAATATGACTTTTCCCAATTTAGGTAAAATGAAGATTTAATGAATAAATCAAATTTTGTTTTCCGGTGTTCTTTTGCATTTTATTTGGATAGGGAAAAATGCGTGTTTTCAAAAATTGCATTTTAGGCCCGGAGAAAAGTTCATTTTGTTCGACTCATTTTTAGGAGTCGGGGAAAATTTACTTTAGAAATTTCGGAGTTCGTTTAGATTTTCTTTCTTTTGTTTTTCTGCGCGCGTAACCAATTTAAAAAAAAAATCCCGCTAGGCCCAGCCGGCCAGGGCCAGCCGCGCGCGCCAGCCTGCCCCGCCACCCAAGCCGAGTCCTAGAAGGACTCAGGCCGCCGCCGCCCTTGCCCCTTGCCCCTCCCCCAAGCAAGACCCCCCCACCTATATAAATACCCAAGCCCCCCCTCTCCTTCCCAAGCCGCAGCCCCGCCGCCTCTAGCCGCGCCGCCGCCCGCGCCTTGCGCCGCCACCGCCCGCGCGCAGCCCCGCCGCCTCCCTGCTGCTGTCGCCACCTAGCGCCGCCGCCCCGCCGCCGGAGCCCCTCGCTGGAGATAGCCGCGCCGCCTCTTCTTTTCCTCGGTTTGCTTTTTTTCTAGAAAACCGTTCCGGCTCTTTTTCTTTTTCTTTTCCGGTTTTCTTTTTCGGTTCTTTGTTTCGGTTTTTTCCAAAACCCTAGATCGGTTTTTTGTTTTTCTTCGGTTTAGTTGTTTAGCAAGCGTTCGCCGGACCGTTCGTCTTAACGAACGTGATCACTGGTTATTCCCGGTTAACGAACGTCCGTTCGTTCAACCGTTCGTTTTTTCTTTCTCGTCAGATTTATTCCGCGATTTTCTGCTCTTCGTTCTAGTTTATCTTCTCGCTCGTTTAACGGAATCAGGTGATTCAAGCGCCTGGAGTTTCGTTTCAAAACCGCCGTTCCATCTAATCAACTTAAACAAGTTTTTGCTACGGTAAAATTTGACCTAGTTTCAACTTGCTAGAACCGAGTTGTTTTCTTCCGCCGTTTGTTTTCCGTTGCTTTGTTCGGTTCGTTCTTTCTTTGCAACCGGAGTTCTTAAGTTGAACTTTCTGGTTCGGTTCGAGTTTTACCTATGCATTAGATGAGTACTTATTGTGTGCTTGTTGTTTGTCTGCGATAGATCACCCGGATTGCGCTGCCTGTTACTTCGAATCCCTAGGTCTCGCGGATCATCAGCAAGGCAAGTAACACTTTGATCATACCTTTTCTACAACCCAGTTTTATTGCATTAGATCAATCCTCACACATTGCATGATTAGGATCTAATTAAATTGTGGGATGGGAAGTAGATGAGGTACTACCTATTACCTATATTATTATGAAACCTTTGGGAGTTACTTCTACGTTTGCTTATTATGCCATGCTATGCTAGTAGACGTGGATTGGGTGAGTGATATCCATGACAGATGTGAGTATTGTTAAATTAATGGTTTATCTAAGGTGGCAACTTAAACACACATCTGGGTGGATTGAGGCACCTGGTTTCTATCAGGACTTGCCTGTTTTATTTTGGACCGCCACCCAGGCTCAAAGGGATCATAAGATCTTTCATGCTAGTAACTTCCGTGTGCAGCCACAAGCCATTATGGGCTCTGGCATAGTTGACTAAGTCGTGCGAACTCTTACAGTGGTAGACTAGCAGATGTAGGGGATGTAGGTGGTACGGTCTACCCGGACGTAAGGTGCTAGCGCTTCCGAAAGACTATGTCTCGGTCATCCGTTTCTCAAACACCGTGTAGTGCGAGAAAACAAACGGAGGCGATCGAGTCTTGTGGGGAAAAGTGCGCAAACCTCTGCAGAGTGTAACAAACTAATCATGATTAGCCGTGTCCCCGGTTATGGACAACTTGAGTATCTAGTACTTGAATATCGTGTGAATCTCATCATGTTACTTCTAATTAATATTGTTGGGTTTTAATTGTTCACTTAATTGGGATCGGAATGCTGTCAACCATTCTCGATGTTCAACTACCATGATAGTTAAATAAATTTATTCCTTTGCAGTAGGGAAAAACTGGCTTTACGCAAAACTGTAAACATAGAGCTTTCCACCAGCCATACTTGCATATAGTATAGCTCATTGCTGTTCATTACTCTCTATGTGTTATCTTGCCAGCATATTCCATGTGCTGACCCGTTTTCGGGCTGCAACTTTCATGTTGCAGACTTTTCAGACGACGAGTACGGTGTTTTAGGTCGTGGTTCTATACTCAGTGATGCCGTTGGAGTTGATGGACCCATTTATCTTCCAAGCCTTCCGATGTTATCGTTATTAGATGGCCTTAAGCCATATTTATTGTAATAAGTTCTCTTTGAGACTTCGATGTAATAAGTGTGTGATTGCCACTCTGCTATAAATCCTTCGAAGTACTGTGTGGTGTCAGCATTACTGATCCAGGGATGACACCGGAGCACAGTAGACTTGATCCATTCGGGTCGGGTCGCTACAACTCGTATAATGGATGCTTTTCGAAGGTTGAGGTAAATGATTTCCGAAGGTTTCTTGGTTATGTGTTGGAGGATGGATACAGCTGGATGTAGGATTTGCTAGTTTTGGGTGAGATATTATGCTTCCTCTGTATCCCCAACACCTGATTGCATAACCAGAAAGTTTCGGGAGTTTATAAGTGGGAATTCAAGTAGCTCCTAGGATATCTGTCCGATAGATGCATGATATGAGAATGGGCTTCGACGTCTAGTGGTCCGCCCATCCACGGTTGGTTTTACAGTGGTCTCGTTGTGTCTTAAAGAGTCCTTGGCTACGCTGACTCGGGGACGCTTCGTATGTCATGTGCACTACCTTGTACATGATGGTGCTGCACGATCGAGCCCGTGTGGGCCCCACCACGAAAACTTTGGACGAAATCTCTATCATATGTTTGTTCCAGCTTATTTTGCAAGACAGTCCTTTGTTTTGTTTTTTTTCAGTTGTGGTATTCGAGTTGCTTCGAAGTCAAATGTTGATTCCATGTCACTTTCTAAATGGTGTTCTCATATTTCTGTGGGAATACTAATCCTTCATGACAATTGAGATTGTCATCTACTCGAAATCGAGGTCAAAAGCTCGTGCGGTGACTGTGCTTGTCTTCACTGTTGTCGTGGCCACAGTCATCGCCGTTGCAGGAGAAGGAGTCCAGGAGATCCGCCCCTGTCAGCTTCGTCCGTCCCGGGCACCAGCTCAAGCCAGAGAGGCCCGTGCGCACGCCATCGCCGTCGTCTTCGTCACGTACATCGCCCACCGCCGTCGTCGATTCCCGCCGCTTCAGTCTACTCCCGGCCTCCTCGACCACGCCCCCGAGCTTGCAGTGAGCTCCTCTCTCGGATCCCCTCTCTCCCTGCTTTGATCTGTCGTTGTTGAGGCCGTCCTCGTGCTCGGCCGCCACGGCCGGAGCTCGCTCCGCGCCTGCTCGCCTGCGACCCTGACCACGCCCGTTTCCCTGCGCACCCCAGCGCGCGACCCACGCCATCCGGCTGCGCTATGCACCTGCTCAGCCGCAGCCTCCGCGCGCCCGCCTCGCCTCCTCCTGCTACTGCTTTGGCTGAAGCATGCCGCTACTGCAACTTGCTGCTGCCTACTGCCAATTCGCCGCACCCCGCGCACTCCGGCGCCCTGCTCGCTCCTTGCACGTCGCTCGGGGCTGAGCCCCGCCGCTGCCGCCATGCTTCGCCACACCCCTGCTCCCCTCGCCCCGCTAGCTGGTCCCTCGGTCGTCGTCTGACCCGTCGCGCCTGCTTCGGCCATCCCCTACGCCCTGCGCTCCCCTGTCGCGTCCGCCCGGGTCACGCCCCTCCTCCTGCGACTCCCTCTGCCGCGCTGGAGCACCAGCGGTGGCCGCTGGTCGCGCCCGGGCCACGACTCACCGTGCCTCCTCCCCGCTATCCACGGGCGAGGCCATCGGTCGGGCGCCCGCCCGTGCCCGCTCGGGCTGTGCCCGCCGCCCGCGCCCGCTAAGGCCCAATGGCCCTATGACAAAGGGCCCCACCCCCAAAACGTTAAAAAAGATACAAAAAATTAATTAAAAATATATATTAATTAAGTAATTAACTAAATTAATTAACTTAATTAATTTGCTTAATTAACTAATTAACAACCTAATTAGTCTAATTAATTCTGCTAATTAAGGAACAATCAATGACAGGTGGGTCCCCCACGTCAATTGACCCTGGTCAACACAGTTGACAACTGACGTCATGATGACATCCGGCTGACGTCATAATTTCTGTTTTTGGATTAATTTAAATAATAACAATTTCAGAAATTGTTTTAATCTTCGAAAAATGATAGAAAATAAACCGTACCTCGGATCGAAAAACTTTATATATGAAAGTTGCTCAGAACGACGAGACAAATCCGGATACGCAACCCTTTCGTCCGCCACGCATCCTGAGCATAGCGAACACGCAACTTTCCCCTCCGGTTCATTTGTCCAGAAACGCGAAACATCGGGGATATTTTCCCGGGTGTCCCCCCCCTTCACCGGTACCACCTCATACCATGTTAGGGCACCCCTAGCACCGCTACTTGTCATGTCATGCATCGCTATGCATCTGTTTGCTTAATATTTATTGTTTCTTCCCCCTCTTCTCTCCGATAGACTACGAGACCGACGCCGCTGCTACCTAGTACGACTAAGGTGTTGACGACCCCTCTCTCTTGCCAGAGCAACCAAGCAAGCCCCCCCCCTTGATCACCAGATATCGCCTATTCCTCTCTCTATATTGCTTGCATTAGAGTAGTGTAGCATGTTACTGCTTTTCGTTAATCCTATTCTGATGCATAGCCTGTCATTGTAGCTATAGTTGTTGATACCTTACCTGCATTCCTAAATTCTTAGTATAGGATGCTAGTTTATCATCAGTGGCCCTACATTCTTGTCAGTCTGCCATGCTATACTATCGGGCCGTGATCACGTCGGGTGTTAATCACGGGTATGTACTATACATACATGCTATACATGTTGTGACTAAAGTCGGGTCGGCTCGTTGAGTACCCGCAGGTGATTTCAATGTTGGGGGCTGAAGGGGCAGGTGGTTCCACCCAGGTAGTGGTGGGCCTAGGTTCCCGACGGCCCCCGACTGTTACTTTGAGGCGGAGTGACAGGGCAGGCAGGGACCACCTAGGAGAGAGGTGGGCCTAGCCCTGGTCGGCGTCCGCGGTTATGTCAAAATAACACATTTAACGAGATCTAGGTATTCAATCTGAGTCTGGCCACTGGCTTATACGCACTAACCAACTACGCGGGGACAGTTATGGGCACTCGACATCGTGGTATCAGCCGAAGCCTTCGTGACATCAGCGACTGAGCGGCGCGCGCCGTGTTGGACTGGAACGCCTGCTCTTGTATAAGGGAGGCTAGGTCTGCTCACCGGCCGCGTACGCAACGTGCAGGTGTGTAATGGGCGATGGGCCCAGACCCTTGCCCCATAGGATTTAGACCGACGTGCTGACCTCTCTGTTGTGCCTAGGTAGGGCTGTGACGTGTTGATCTTCTGAGGCTGGGCATGACCCAGGAAAGTGTGTCCGGACAAAGGGGATCGAGCGTGTTGGAAAATGTGGTGCACCACTGCAGGGAAGTTAATCTATTCGAATAGTCATGATCTTCGGTAACAGGACGACTTGGAGTTGTGCCTTGACCTTATGACAACTAGAACCAGATACTTAATAAAACACATCCTTCCAAGTGCCAGATACAACCGGTGATTGCTCTCTCACAGGGCGACGAGGGGAGGATCATCAGTTAGGATTATGCTACACGATGCTATTTGGTGAAGTTACCTTCTACTCTCTTCTTCTGCTGCAAGATGGAGGTTACCAGAAGCGTAGTCTTCGACAGGACTAGCTATCCCCCTCTGATAGAGGCGAGGGTCCCAATCTTTCGATGAGATGATAGCTATCGATTTGGTGGAGACGACTTTGATGATCCGACTACAAACGTGCACGACGTTGCGCTTAGCAATCGCTAAACCAATCTCCTGAGGTTACTGACGATGCTGGAAGCACGGTCAGCCTGACCACGAAGGTCTATTCCTGCAAGCAATCGAAGAACGAGCAAGAATATGATAAAGCAATCTGAATATTGCAAATAAATATGAAGTATTGATAATGGTGGGGATCCGGAAGCGGTCTTGGTCTGATCGTTGGACACAAACGAAGTACACGAAGTTGCAATGGCTAACTTTTAACTAAACAAATCCCAAGGAAAAAGCTACTAGATGAATCTACTTATATAGGAGCAAGGGGTGGCGGCCAAGGAGGTGGGAGGACGTCCCAAGGCAGCCTAAAACTAACCCTAGGTCGTACAAGGCTCATGGGCCCAAGTGGAGGTGATGCAACACCTTTGGGCTTGTAGTTTGACTCGGATTCTGCTGCAACGTCAGATTGTTTCGTCCGTAACTCAACGCTCCGGATGAATTTGAAGGTGAATCCAATTGGGTTGGAAATAGCACGAAATCTAGTTTCCAACAAAAAAAGAATCACCCAATTTGGAGTCCGTATGAAAAAGTTGTTGGCGTTTTGAGTCAGGTATGTCTGTGCAGTCCGAATCTGAATCCAGAACGTGAGAGACTTGTACTCTATCTTCTCTTGGCCCAAAAGTGACGTGAGAGGACTTTTTGAACACAACCTAAACTTCTCCTTTTCCCTTATCTTCATATGTGGATTGTCCAAATGTCCCATACACCTGCAATTAGACAAAACACAAAAGTGTGTGAAGTATTTTTGTTCTGGATAACATAAATAGATTATTGAATAGTTTGCATTAGAAATCACCTGACAAATATGCATGTATGCAATATCTTTGGTCGTATCCAAGGTATTCATGTCCTCATCATCCTCCCCTTTTTGAAAACAAAGCCGTCCTCGGCGTTGCTTAATCTGAAATGTGGCTAACAAAAGAGACAAGGTGTACATGTTGTATATGTATATGTCATCCAGTTTAACTTCCCTTGATTTTTGCACGTATGACACATGTATACATGAGTAACTTTCATAGTTCAAAAAAACTAAAGCCAAAAAATTATCACAAGAAGTAGAAGGCATGAAAATATTAGAACTCAGTTTGCACATATAAGTGAAGCTCTTATTCATTTCAAAAGATTCGCAATGTTCATCCTTAAACCATCCCAACTTTGGTGAATAAACCTTACTTGCATCAAATTTACATGCTACAACATGCTTAAATAAGCAAACATGCAATAAGTCATTGGACACAGAATCATCACCAAGATTGGAGGCCATATCAAAATGATTAAACATTAGTTCTTTTGCATCAACACTTAATTCAATGGGTGCACTCAAAATTGTTGATATTTCAGTTGTTTGATCACTCTCTAAAATAGATGGTGTGCTCAAATCAACAGGTAACTCAATACATGATGCATTCAAGTTAACTAGGCATGCATCTTTCTCATGTGAAGTTATATCATCAATATCTTTACTGTTACCTTGTGGCAAAGATGTAGCTGATGTAGGTACGGACGTTGACAATGTACCATACCCTTGAGATGATGCCGCGCTCATAATCCGAGGTGCAATGATGGAGGAACCCACCGGCGGTGGTGAGCATGAACTGGAATAGTAGTTGTTGTAGTCACCTAATGCATCCTCCTGTATCTGTCTCTCAAAGGTACAAGCATGGACATACATACCAGTAATGCAACGAGGAATATACTGAAATCTTGCCTGAATATCATGGTTCAAACCACCAAAAAACCTATTCATTGTATCATTCTCAGATTCTTCTATGTCACAATGATGCATATAAGATTTGAACTTTTGGAAGTAAGCATGAACAGTGTTGTTGCCTTGTTTAAATTGTTCAAATTTGCGAAGCAATTCACGATGATAATAAGGAGGGAAAAATTGTTGTCTCATTACAGCTTTCAAAACTTTCCAAGTTGTGGGTTGGTTATCAATGTTTTTCTTACAATGTACACTCCACCAAACAGAAGCAAAATCAGTAAATGCTCTAGTGGCTGCTCGCACTCGCTCAAGTTCAGAAAAGTCATGGTGACTAAAAACTTGTTCTACTTCAAGCTCCCAAGCTAGATAAGTAGTAGGATTAAATCTACCCTCAAATGACGGTAAAAAGATAACTTGACCATGTGCTTGTGTGTGTTGTCCCAACTCTCGTGATGGTGAAGATGTGTCTGTCGTCCTAGAACTTCTATCTTCGGAACCTGTCATGATTAGTAGAAACAAGAAACAAAATTCAAGAATAATGTTCCTATGAACTACTAGGGTGTGGTGGTAAAGTGCTCACAGTAAAGCAAATATCAATATCTTACAAGTTCTTACCAAGCAGCAGGTGGTGACAGGCAACCAGCGGTGTCAAATAACTCTGAAGATTGTGTAAAGCGATTGCCAGGGGAACGTACGTATACACGGTGTAGAAATATGTGGAGCTGGGTTGGCTATATATGGTAGCAAAAGATTAGCAATAATCAATTCAGAGATGCGATGTTGAATAAACGCTCAACGACGGTACTGTGCTGGTCCTAGGCTAGACCAAACTAGAGACGCGAGCCTAGAACACTAATGAGGTCACGTCGTAGCACAACTAGCATCAATGAAGGATACTAAGTAGCTCTGGACAGCAAGATATAAGTGAAGATCACAACGGCAGTAAAGATAATGAGGTGAAACAACAGCCAAGCAGGATATATCAACAACTTTGTCTCCAACTTTCCTCTGAAAAAGTTTGTGCCAATTTTTTTGTTTTTTTTCTTCTCTCTTTTTTTCCTCACACTTTTTTTTTCTTTCTCTCCTTTTTTTTCTCTGACTTTTTTTTTCTTCTTTTTTTCTCTGACTTTTTTTCTCTCCCTTTTTTTCTCCCTCTTTCCAAAACAAACTAGATAAGATGCAGATTGGATCAAGTGAAGATGTGAACGATCTCAACTATTATTATGACAATGAATGGTGGGTAACACGTGGTGGAAATTGATGGATGGGTGGTGGACAGCGGAAGAGATAATGATGCAGCGGTCGCGTGACTAATGTGAACAGAACTCGAAACTCTAAACGAACTAGACACTAAGACCAGCAACTCGACACAATGATGCAACCGATAATTCAACTATGCAAGCAATGAAAAGAAAATTGCAAAGGCTCAGACTGGCTTGGACCAAGGATGAATAGATCTAACTCTTTTTTGTGGCTTTTTCTTGGACAATAGGTAAGAAAATAAATCTAATCTAGGAAAACTGGAAATTCTCACCGAGCAACCTGAAAACTGATACCACTTGATAGAGGCGAGGGTCCCGATCTTTCGATGAGATGATAACTATCAATTTGGTGGAGACGACTTTGATGATCCGACTACAAACGTGCACGACGTTGCGCTTAGCAATCGCTAAACCAATCTCCTGAGGTTACTGACGATGCTGGAAGCACGGTCAGCCTGACCACGAAGGTCTATTCCTGCAAGCAATCGAAGAACGAGAAAGAATATGATAAAGCAATCTGAATATTGCAAATAAATATGAATTATTGATAATGGTGGGGATCCGGAAGCGGTCTTGGTCTGATCGTTGGACACAAACGAAGTACACGAAGTTGCAATGGCTAACTTTTAACTAAACAAATCCCAAGGAAAAAGCTACTAGATGGATCTACTTATATAGGAGCAAGGGGTGGCGGCCAAGGAGGTGGGAGGACGTCCCAAGGCAGCCTAAAACTAACCCTAGGTCGTACAAGGCTCATGGGCCCAAGTGGAGGTGATGCAACACCTTTGGGCTTGTAGTTTGACTCGGATTCTGCTGCAACGTCAGATTGTTTCGTCCGTAAGTCAACGCTCCGGATGAATTTGAAGGTGAATCCAATTGAGTTGGAAAGAGCACGAAATCTAGTTTCCAACAAAAAAAGAATCACCCAATTCGGAGTCCGTATGAAAAAGTTGTTGGCGTTTTGAGTCAGGTATGTCTGTGCAGTCCGAATCTGAATCCAGAACGTGAGAGACTTGGACTCTATCTTCTCTTGGCCCAAAAGTGACGTGAGAGGACTTTTTGAACACAACCTAAACTTCTCCTTTTCCCTTATCTTCATATGTGGATTGTACAAATGTCCCATACACCTGCAATTAGACAAAACACAAAAGTGTGTGAAGTATTTTTGTTCTGGATAACATAAATAGATTATTGAATAGTTTGCATTAGAAATCACCTGACAAATATGCATGTATGCAATATTTTTGGTCGTATCGAAGGTATTCATGTCCTCATCACCCTCTTATTCTGGCATTTTGCAGTTCAGTCCACATATGTTACCCCTTTTCCATTTGATACCAATGCATACATATGTAGTGTAGCTCCTCGCTTGCGAGTACTTTGGATGAGTACTCACGGTTGCTTTGCTCCCCCCTTTTCACCTTTCCTATACCCAATTGCTATGACCAGACAATGGAGCCCAAAAGCCAGACGCCACCGTGGACGACGACTCCTACTACACTGGCGGTGCCTACTACTACGTGCAGGCCGCAAACGACAACCAGGAGTAGTTTAGGAGGATCCCAGGCAGGAGGCCTGCGCCTCTTTCGATCTGTTTCCCAGTTTGTGCTAGCCTTCTTAAGGCAAACTTGTTTAACTTATGTCTGTACTCAGATATTGTTGTTTCCGCTAACTCGTCTATGATCGAGCTCTTGTATTCGAGCCCTCGAGGCCCCTGGCTTGTAATATGATGCTTGTATGACTTATCTTATTTGTAGAGTTGTGTTGTGATATCTTCCCGTGAGTCCCTGATCTTGATCGTACACGTTTGCGTGTATGATTAGTGTACAATTGAATCGGGGGCTTCACAAGTTGGTATCAGAGCCGACTGCCTATAGGAATCGCCCTTCCAAACTCCTTGGCCGAAGTTGAGTCTAGTCATTGCAAAACTTTTACTAACATGGCTATGTGCCTTACGGGCCCACGTCGCCATTGGGTGGTATTAGGATCTTTTACTCCTCACCTATACTCTGGGACTCTAATCTCGCTTCTATTCGGGTTAAATGATTTTTCAAAAATCTAACTTTAGGTTCTCGAGAATACTTCTCCCAGAAAGCCCCTTCAGTCCAGATGACCGCCTGCAGCACCAGAAGATTTCAGAGATACTCTCCGATGGTCTCTCAAGACTTTGTGCCCACCGCTTTTGCTCCTCCCGACCACCGATAAATCATTATGGATAACTACTTACGCTTGTCATTCATACCTTAGTTCCCAGTTGATCTTGTGATTACAAGATACCTCGAAATTCTCTCTATTGTTCCGATAATACTTTATGCCCACTGCCCTTGTAGTTCTTTGCAACCTGAATACACCTATGAATAATTTCTCGCACTTATCAAGTATCCGCTCATCCCTAGTGGATACATGTATTTCACAAAAGTCTTCGAAATACCATTTGATCTTCCAAAAATCCTCCACAACTTATTGCTCTTGAAGTTCTTGCTTGCTTGCAATATGATTATCCCCATAAGTCTGGTAATCTTATTGACATCCTTTGTCACTATAATTTTGAGTCCGTTGTTCGATATGATTGTGAGTGCTCACAATCATCAGTCAAAACTAAAATTCATCCTTCCGGCTCAGACGTCATATTAAACATGAGCTGGATCTCGACCAATCAAATTGCCATCGATTATACCCCTAAGCTTACTCAACTTATCCATCCTTGATCAGAGTGTTTGCTTCTGATCCCTTGATTTGAAGATCATAATTCCTTTACATTTCGGCTTTGAATTAGTTAATTGTTTCTATAGTATGATATCCTTGCATCCCTTCTTATCCTGGTTGGGTACCGATGCTCACATCAGCTCGGTTATGGACCGTCAGATCCTTTGCTGAATTTATCATCCGAAAGTGTCCTTCATTTACGGATACCTCGAGAAATTCCTTCCCTAATACATAAAGCCTTTGGTAAGTTGTATCCTCTGTTTTCTCAACCATGCTCTGTTTTCTAGCTGGTGGTATTTACTATTGAAGCTTGTGGTATGTGTTTCCATGATACCCTGACGGGTTGAACCTATGCCTTCCTTAATATGTGGAAGTCGAAAGTTTTCATGAGTCATACTCTTCTGGTATTTTGCTAAATAAAATTTCAACATTACAACTTCTTTGAAAATGAGAAGTGACGGAAAGGTTATGCATTGGAGAAGTGAGAGTCGACCTTGAACTTTGTGTTCATGCCCATGGACCCAATGTGGAACTTATCATGGAAGCTTCTTGAAAAACTTTTAATTAGTTGGATAATTCTTCCGGTGTCCTTGAATTGTATCCCTTGCAACTATGGTTTCGGCCATATTGATATTCCTTGATTCCTTTTCTCGGACAAGTTAAAGTACTTGTCTTTTGCAGATCAATACACTTGTCAACCCTCTATTTTTCTCTACCTCCGAGTATTACCCTCTGGTATCTTGATAATATCATCGAACCATGTTGCTTATATTGAGCCTTCATCGAGTATTATTCCTCACCGATTCCAATGTTTCCTGGTTCCGAGTTGTTAGTCACTCGAGGACACCCATAACTAAATCGGGTCCGCACCACGATTAAACAACTCTTAGTAATCTCCTTTACACACGCATTTATACTCGAGCATGTCAATCCTAGCCTGATCGGCTATCACCTTGTGCTAAATTTTAAACTATGCCACCTGGTCCTTAGTCCCAAAGCACAGCTTTCGACGATGAGCTAAGCTTACGTCAATCTTCCTTGTCATATCATCTCGCCTTGAACAGCAAGCTTGATTTCGAGTTTGTGTCGTACCCATGGTTCCAATAACCTTGCGCTTCATCATTCGTTTGACTTGATGACATCGCCAATCGATTACATCTTCATGAAATCTCTCGACAACTGTGTCGTGATCACCATCAACATCCTAAGCTCTTCCAAGATATATATCGAATTCATGATGACAAGTACCATCCTTGCCCCTCGATGAATTGTGTTATCACCGACAACATTATTGCTTCCCCTCCAACACAAACTTGTTCGTGTTTTGTGTTATACCTGGAGATCCGTGCTATCCAACAATTATTCTTCTTTACCTTGGAGTACTACCATCTTTTATGTCAATAATGTCGTGAGAATTTCACCACCTCTTGAGAATTCTTGATACAAGTAATACTTATCACCATCACCATTCCTTCTTGGTCCCCGTGTTGTTCCTAACCGAAATACCGACAAATGAACTATGATGTGTGAATTCAAAACTTCTAGCAACCCTATTGCGTTGAACCAATGTTTAATTTTGTATGTTTTCCTCGAGCATACATCTTTATATCATTTTGATTTGACAAATGTTATCTCCTTGTTCACATAATTGGGGAGATCCATCTCTTGAAAATCTCGATGGATTGACACTGAGTCCATCAGCCACCCCCTCATCCTCTCCTTGGGTTAATGATGAACTCATGATTTGGGACTTGCTTCCATAGTTCATTTCCCGAAAATCTTACAATGTCATCTCGTCAATTGCGTTGCACCTTTTCTTTCTCAGGCATCTTGAGTCTGAAGTACCCTGACACCAATCAGATCTGAATCTCAATCAGATATGATGGTTGGAACATATTTCCAAGAGTTATAACATTGGTCATTAAATGACCCGGTAAGGTGGTGTAATGCCTAGTACACCTGTCCGGAGGACCTATTGTCATAGATTCCTTTTTAGCAAAGTTATCCATTCTTCCATGAGGAAATTGTAAGACTTATTCTACGATTTATTCCTGATGGATCCTTTGTGTATCCAAAGTCTGATCTTTGCTTGAAGACCATGTCAATGCTATCTTGAAGCCTGTATGTGGTACTCCTATCATCAATAAGAACATTTGAAGCACAGTGCTAATTTTTTATCAATTATTCAAACACTGTTGTTTGGGTAATGTCATGAAATTCCTCTCCCCTTACCTAAATGGTTTTCTACTTCTATCCTGTCATGGATATCATGCTCTATTTGTCCTTGGGAAGGATATACCCCTAAAATATGTGTTTCAACACATTTTCCTTTCCATTGTTCTGTTTAATTTGATAATCATATTATCGTTTCCATTGTTTGGTTTAGCCTTCTTGAGGTCTTTATGATCTAAGCATTAATATCCTCCTGCTTATGTAAACACCTTGGTGTACAATTCTGTCAGCAAGACCCTATTACTATTGTTGATGACATTCCGGTAACCACCGATGGACGAGAACTTTGCCTATTGGTCCGCCTCGTTCAACGAGTAGGAAAATGGTTCTCTTTGTCCCTCGGCCTTGGTACTAATGGTTGTTGCCGACATAATCGATAGTCTATCCTCTGACATGCCTTGCTTACATGTTCATGCAAGACGTCATCCCCCTTCCTACTTTTAACCCACATGGTGGGCCCATAACCCACAGTTCCACGGGATCGAAACCCGACTCTCCCGTATATCCCATGTTCTCAAGGTTGTTCCTCGCACGTGGCCTCGTATGAAATTCACGAGCCACCTGCCGAGAGGTCATCAATTCTGGCATCAGAAACAATAATTATTCCCGTTGCTCTGGACCCCTATCGCTTTTTGTTTCAGACATCGAAAGATTGCCTATCTATTTGAAACTTCTCATGGTACCTTCTTACTTTGCTCTTGATATCTTATTAAGTTTCAATTCGAGAGATACTTATGCTTCTTCCCATGAATTAACCGTCCGATGCTCAATTTTATTAGAGTCCGTCCTTATAGAGTTTTTCCCCTCTTATCCTTTCGTAAGTACGGTGAAGATCCCGAAGGAAGAACGACAACTTCATCATGATGCATTGATGCATAGGAATGGAGACATCAACGCTATGGACCGACCTCTTCGAGAAGAGCAACCAAGACCGAGAAGATTCGTTAGATTTTTGTAACAAGACCTTTCCCCCGTTTTCCACCTCTTAAAAATCTCGAGACGGGATTTCTTGTAGTGGAGGAGAATTGTGACACCCGGATATTTAAGCTACAGTAATTCTCTCCTAATGATGCCACGTCACTTCGATTATTGTCGCTAATCTCATGTTAGTTCGAAACCAATTCAAATTCAAAATCAAGCAAACAATAAAAGTTTTCAAATGTTAAAAATAAAATGTTCGGAGTGAACCAAATATTGCATAGGTAATTATGGTGGGGAAACCACATCCTTATAAAATATTTAAATGCTTTAAAATAAATAAAACTGTGACAAAAACAATAACTTAAATGCCTTTTTAATTAATAAAGAATACAAGGTACTTTATTTTTGTCCAAAACTTTTTGTGACAGCAGTAGGATTTACAACTCTATTTTAGAAGTGAGTTTTACTTTTTGTAAAACTATAAACTATTAAAAAATAAAAGGTAAACAGTAGCTGAAAATAGACAAGAGAGGAAAAAACAAAAAAAAGCAGAACTGTGCACTTAGGCCCACTATGAACAGTGCATATCCTAGCCCACCAAGCCACCTTCTCCTTCCTACTGCTCATAGGAGCTCGGTGGCCGCGTGCGCCTCGTCCATGTCACGGATCCTCCACGTGCCGGCCATCCCCGACCCCTCCTCTTGGATATAATCGTCGCCGCGGCCTCCCCACGAAACCCTAGCCCTCTCTCATCCGGTTCCCCTGTTTTCCCCATCATGCCCCCTCTCCATCTACTCAAAATCGAGCTCAAAAGCTCGTGCGGTGACCGTGCTCGTCTTCACTGTTGCCGTGGCCATAGTCGTCGCCGTCGCAGGAGAAGGAGTCCAGGAGATCCGCCCCTGTCAGCTTCGTCCGTCCCGGGCACCAGCTCAAGCCAGAGAGGCCCGTGCGCACGCCATCGTCGTCGCCTTCGTCACGTACATCGCCCACCGCCGTCGTCGATTCCCACCGCTTCAGTCTACTCCCGGCCTCCTCGACCGCGCCCCCGAGCTCGCTGTGAGCTCCTCTCCCGGATCCCCTCTCTCCCTGCTTCGATATGTCGCCGTTGAGGCCATCCTCGTGCTCGGCCGCCATGGCCGGAGCTCGCTCCGCGCCTGCTCGCCTGCGACCCTGACCACACCCGTTTCCCTGCGCACCCCAGCGCGCGACCCACACCATCCAGCCGCGCTATGCACCTGCTCAGCCGCAGCCTCCGCGCGCCCACCTCGCTTCCTCCTGGTACTGCTTCTGCTGAAGCATGCCGCTACTGCAACTTGCTGCTGCCTACTGCTGATTCGCCGCACCTCCCGCACTCCGGCGCCCTGCTCGCTCCCTGCACGTCGCTCGGGGCTGAGCCCCGCCGCTGCCGCCATGCTTCGCCCACACCCCTACTCCCCTCTCCCCGCTAGCTGGGCCCTTAGTCGCCGTCTAACCCGTCGCGCCTGCTTCGGCCGTCCCCTATGCCCTGCGCTCCCCTGTCGCGTCCGCCCGGGTCACGCCCATCCTCCCGCGGCTCCCTCCGCCGCGTCGGAGCACCAGCGGTGGCCGCTGGTCACGCCCGGGCCATGGCTCGCCGTGCCTCCTCCCCGCTGTCCACGAGCGAGGCCATCGGTCGGGCGCCCGCTGCGCCCACTCGGGCTGTGCCCGCCGCCCGTGCCCGCTAACGCCCAATGGCCCTATGACAAAGGGGCCCCACCCCCAAAACATTAAAAAAAGATACAAAAAAATAATTAAAAGTAAATATTAATTAAGTAATTAACTAAATTAATTAACTTAATTAACTTGCTTAATTAACTAATTACCAACCTAATTAGTCTAATTAATTCTGCTAATTAAGGAACAGTCAATGACAGGTGGGTCCCCCACGTCAATTGACCCTGGTCAACACAGTTGACTACTGACATCATGATGATGTCAGGCTGACGTCATAATTTCTGCTTTTAGATTAATTTAAATAATAACAATTTCAGAAATTGTTTTAAACTTCGAAAAATCATAGAAAATAAACCGTACCTCGGATCGAAAAACTTTATATATGAAAGTTGCTCAGAACGACGAGACGAATCCGGAAACGCGACCCGTTCGCCCGCCACGCATCCCTAGCATAGCGAACACACAACTTTCCCCTTCGGTTCATCTGTCTGAAAACGCGAAACACCGGGGATATTTTCCCGGGCCCCCTTCACCGGTACCACCGCATACCGCGTTAGGGCACCCCTAGCACTACTAATTGTCATGTCATGCATCTCTATGCATCTGCTTGCTTAATATTTATTGTTTCTTCCCCCTCTTCTCTCCGATAGACTATGAGACCGACGCCGCTGCTACTCAGTACGACTACGGTGTTGACGACCCCTCTCTCTTGCCAGAGCAACCAGGCAAGCCCCCCCTTGATCACCAGATATCGCCTACTCTTATCTATACTGCTTGCATTAGAGTAGTGTAGCATGTTACTGCTTTTCGTTAATCCTATTCTGATGCATAGCCTGTCATTGTAGCTAGAGTTGTTGATACCTTACCTGCAATCCTAAATGCTTAGTATAGGATGCTAGTTTATCATTAGTGGCCCTACATTCTTGTCAGTTTACCGTGCTATACTATCGGAGCCGTGATCACGTCGTGTGTTGATCACGGGTATGTACTATACATACATGCTATACATGTTGTGACTAAAGTCGGGTCGGCTCGTTGAGTACCCGCAAGTGATTCCGATGTTGGGGGCTGAAGGGGCAGGTGGTTCCACCCAGGTAGTGGTGGGCCTAGGTTCCCGACGGCCCCCGGCTGTTACTTTGAGGCGGAGCGACAGGGCAGGCGGAGACCACCTAGGAGAGAGGTGGGCCTGGCGCTGGTCGGTGTCTGCGGTTATGTCAAAATAACACGTTTAACGAGATCTTGGTATTTGATCTGAGTCTGACCACTGGCTTATATGCACTAACCAACTATGCGGGGACAGTTATGGGCACTCGATGTCGTGGTATCAGCCGAAGCCTTCGTGATGTCAGCGACTGAGCGGCGCGCGTCGGGTTGGACTGGAACGCCTGCTCTTGTATAAGGGAGGCTAGGTTTGCTCACCGGCTGTGTACGCAACGTGCAGGTGTGCAATGGGCGATGGGCCCAGACCCCTGCGCCATAGGATTTAGACCAGCGTGCTGACCTCTCTATTGTGCCTAGGTAGGGCTGCGACGTGTTGATCTTCCGAGGCCGGGCATGACCCAAGAAAGTGTGTCCGGACAAAGGCGATCGAGCATGTTGGGAAATGTGGTGCACCCCTGCAGGGAAGTTAATCTATTCGAATAGCCGTGATCTTGGGTAACAGGACGACTTGGAGTTGTGCCTTGACCTTATGACAACTAGAACCGGATACTTAATAAAACATATCCTTCCAAGTGCCAGATACAACCAGTGATCGCTCTCTCACAGGGCGACGAGGGGAGGATCATCGGTTAGGATTATGCTACACGATGCTATTTGGTGGACTTACCTTCTACTCTCTTCTTCTGCTGCAAGATGGAGGTTACCAGAAGCGTAGTCTTCGACAAGACTAGCTATTCCCCTCTTATTCTGGCATTCTACAGTTCAGTCCACATATGTTACCCCTTTTCCATTTGATACCAATGCATACATATGTAGTGTAGCTCCTTGCTTGCGAGTACTTTGGATGAGTACTCACGGTTGCTTTGCTCCCCATTTTTCCCCTTTCCTATACCCGATTGCTGTGACTAGACGATGGAGGCCAGAAGCCAGACGCCACCGTCAACGACGACTCCTACCACACTGGCGGTGCCTACTACTATGTGCAGGCCACAGACGACGACCAGGAGTAGTTTAGGAGGATCCCAGGCAGGAGGCCTGTGCCTCTTTCGATCTGTGTCCCAGTTTGAGCTAGCCTTCTTAAGGCAAACTTGTTTAACTTATGTCTGTACTCAGATATTGTTGTTTCCGCTGACTTGTCTATGATCGAGCTCTTGTATTCAAGCCCTCGAGGCCCCTGGCTTGTAATATGATGCTTGTATGACTTATTTATTTGTAGAGTTGTGTTGTGATATTTTCCCGTGAGTCCCTGATCTTGATCATACATGTTTGCGTGTATGATTAGTGTACGATTGAATCGGGGGCGTCACAATATGACAATGATGATGTGTGTCATGATAAACGGAACGGTGGAAAGTTTCATGGCAATACATCTCGGAATGGCTATGGAAATGCCATAATAGGTAGGTATGGTGGCTGTTTTGAGGAAGATATAAGGAGGTTTATGTGTGACAGAGCGTATCATATCACGGGGTTTGGATGCACCGACAAAGTTTGCACGAACTCTCAAGGTGAGAAAGGGCAATGCACGGTACCGAAGAGGCTAGCAATGATGGAAGGGTGAGAGTGCGTATAATCCATGGACTCAACATTAGTCATAAAGAACTCACATGCTTATTGCAAAAATCTACAAGTCATCAAAAACCAAGCATTACGCGCATGCTCCTAGGGGGATAGATTGGTAGGAAAAGACCATCGCTCGTCCCCGACCGCCACTCATAAGGAAGACAATCAAATAACACCTCATGTTTCGAATTTGTTACACAACGGTCACCATACGTGCATGCTATGGGACTTGCAAACTTCACCACAAGTATTTCTCAAATTCACAACTACTCAACTAGCACACTCTAATATTACCACCTTTATATATCAAAACAATTATCACGTATCAAACTTCTCCTAGTACTCAATGCACTTTTTATGAAAGTTTTTATTATACCGATCTTGGATGCCTATCATATTAGGACTAAATTCATAACCAAAGAAATTACCAAGGTGTTCTAAAGGAATCTCAAAATAATATAATTGAAGCATGAGCGATCAATAATTTCTATAAAATAAAACCACCACCGTGCTCTAAAAGATATAAGCGAAGCACTAGAGCAAAATTATCTAGCTCAAAAGATATAAGTGAAGCACATAGAGTATTCTAATAAATTCCGATTCATGTGTGTCTCTCCCAAAAGGTGTGTACAGAAAGGATGATTGTGGTAAACTAAAAAGGAAGGACTCAAATCATACAAGATGCTCCAAGCAAAACACATATCATGTGGTGAATAAAAATATAGCCTCAAGTAAAGTTACCGATAGAATAAGACGAAAGAGGGGATGCCTTCCGGGGCATCCCCAAGATTAGGCTTTTGGTTGTCCTGGAGTTTTACCTTGGGGTGCCTTGGGAATCCCCAAGCTTAGGCTCTTGCCACTCCTTGTTCCATAATCCATCAAATCTTTACCCAAAACTTGAAAACTTCACAACACAAGACTTAAACAGAAAATCTCATGAGCTCCGTTAGTAAAAGAAAAAAACCACCACTTAAGGTACTGTAATGAACTCATTATTTATTTGTATTGGTGTTAAACCTAGTGTATTACAACTTCTCTATGGTTCATACACTCAAATACTAGTCATAGATTCATCAAAATAAGCAAACAACACACGAAAAACAGAATCTGTCAAAAACAGAACAGTCTGTAGTAATCTGTAGGTTTCGAATAATTCTGGAACCCCAAAAATTCTAAAATAACTTTCTTGACGTGAGGAATTTATATATTAATCATTTTCAAAAATAATTAACTAAATAGCACTCTCCAGTAAAAAATGGTAGCTAATCTCGTGAGCGCTAAAGTTTCTGTTTTTTACAGCAAGATCGCAAAGACCTTCCCCAAGTCTTCCCAAAGGTTCTACTTGGCACAAACACTAATTAAAAGCATAAAACCACATATAAATAGAGTCTAGAAGAATTATTTATTGAATAACAGCAAGGAAAGATATTGGGTTGTCTCCCAACAAGAGCTAGGCATAAGATTTCAATGATGCTCACATGAAAGACAAGAGTTGAAGCACAAAGAGAGCATCATAAAACACGTGGCAAACACATATAAGTCTAATATACTTCCTATGCATAGGCATATTATAGGCAAACAAATTGTCAAGGCAAGCAAAAACTAGCATATGCAAGGAAGCGGAAAGAAACAATAGCAATCTCAACATAACGAGAGGTAATTTAGTAACATGTAAATTTCTACAACCATATTTTCCTCTCTCATAATAATTACATGTAAGATCGTAAGAAAATTCAACAATATAGCTATCACAAAACATATTCTTAACACGATCCATATGTATGCAAAGTTAACACTCTTCCAAAATAGTGGGGTTAACGTTAACTAAAGTCATGACCTCTCCAAACCCACTTTTATCAAAAACTTCATAAGATTGAACATTCTCCAAATATGTGGGATCGAAAGTTGACATTCTTCCAAACCCACTTTCAATATTATTGCAAACATTATATTCAATATCATATTCTTCATGGGGCTTAAATAAATTTTTAAGATCAAAAGAAGAATCACCCCAATCATGATCATTGCAACAAGTAGTAGACATAGCAAAACTAACATCCCTAAGCTTAGGGTTTTGCATATTATAAGCACAATTGAAATTAATAGAATTTATACTATCATCATTGCAATCATACTTTTTATTCAAAGATCTACCGTGAATCACTTCATAGAGTACTTCAACGCAATTTTCAAATTCACGAATTTCAAGCAAAACTTCATAAAGATAATCTAGTGCACAAAACTCACTAGCAATTGGTTCATCATAATTGGATCTCTTAAAAAGATTAGCAAGCGGATGAGGATCCATATATCTTAGGTTCTTCTGTTTAGCAATAAATAAACAACTATTCCAACCAAACGAGCAAACGAGCCAAGTAAGACATCAAAGAAAACGAAAAGATGAACAGAAGAAGGGTGAATAAAATGGCGAGGGTGAAGTGGGGGAGAGGAAAACGAGAGGCAAATGGCAAATAATGTAATGCGAGGGATAAGAGTTTGTGATGGGTACTTGGTATGTCTTGACTTGTGCGTAGATCTCCCCGGCAACGGCGCCAGAAATCGCACGTTGGCGGGAGACCGAATCTTGACTTGACTTGGTGTAAGCCTCCCCGACAACGGCGCCAGAAATCCTTCTTGCTACCTCTTGAGAACTGCGTTGGTTTTCCCTTGAAGAGGAAAGGGTGATACAACAAAGTAGCGTAAGTATTTCCCTCAGTTTTTGATAACCAAGGTATCAATCCAGTAGGAGACTACACACAAGTCCCTCGTACCTACACAAACAAATAAGAACCTCGCAACCAACATTATAAAGGGGTTATCAATCCCTTCACGGTCATTTATGAGAGTGAGATCTGATATAGATAATAATGATAAGATAAATATTTTTGGTATTTTTATGATATAGATTGAAAGTAAAGATTGCAAAATAAACGGTGCCAGAAATAACTTGTTGACGGGAGATTATTATACTGGAGAATAGACCTGGGAGCCATAGGTTTCACTAGTGGCTTCTCTCAAGATAGCATAAGTATTATAGTGGGTGAACAAATTACCGTCGAGCAATTGATAGAAAAGCAAATAATTATGAGAATATCTAGGCATGATCATGTATATAGGCATCACGTCCGTGACAAGTAGACTGACTCCCGCTTGCATCTATTACTATTACTCCACACATCGACCGTTATCCAGCATGCATCTAGAGTATTAAGTTCATAAGAACAGAGTAACACATTAGGTAGGTGACATGATGTAGAGGGATAAACTCAAGCAATATGATATAAACCCCATCTTTCTATCCTCGATGGCAACAATACAATACGTGTCGTTTCCCTTTCTGTCACTGGGATCGAGTATCGCAAGATTGAACCCAAAGCTAAGCACTTCTCCCATTGCAAGAAAGATCAATCTAGTAGGCCAAACCAAACTGATAATTCGAAGAGACTTGCAAAGATAACCAATCATACATAAACGATTTCAAAGAAGAATCAAATATTGTTCATAGATAGACTTGATCATAAACCCACAATTCATCGGATCTCGACAAACACACCACAAAAAGAGTTACATCGAATAGATCTCCAAGAAGATCGAGGAGAACTTTGTATTGAGATTCAAAGAGAGAGAAGAAGCCATCTAGCTAATAGCTATGGACCCGAAGGTCTGAAGTAAACTAGTCACACATCATCGGAGGGGCCATGGAGTTGATGTAGAGGCCCTTCGTGATCGATGCCCCCTCCGGCGGAGCTCCGGAAAAGGCCCCAAGATGGGATCTCTTGGGTACAGAAGGTTGCGGCGGTGGAAATAGGGTTTCGTGGTGCTCCTGGATGTTTTCGAGGTTTATGAACATATATAGGAGGAAGAAGTAGGTCGGTGAAGCCACAAGGGGCCCACGAGGGGGGAGGGCGCGCCCAGGGGGTAGGCGCCCCCTGCCTCGTGGCCACCTCGTTGGTTGCTTGATGTCTACTCCAAGTCCTCTAGATCACATTTGTTCCAAAAATAACTCTTCCGAAGGTTTCATTCCGTTTGGATTCTGTTTGATATTCCTTTTCTGCGAAACACTGAAATAGGTAAAAAAACAACAATTTGCACTGGGCGTTGGGTTATTGGGTTAGTCCCAAAAATACTATAGAAGTATAAAATAAAGCCCATTAACATCCAAAACAGATAATATAATAGCATGGAGTAATCAAAAATTATAGATATGTTGGAGACGTATCACATATACACATACACCATGTACACCTTGTCTCTTTTGTTAGCCACATTTCAGATTAAGCAACGCCAAGGACGGATTTGTTTTCAAGAAGGGGAGGATGATGAGTACATTACTACCTTGGATACGACCAAAATATTGCATACATGCATATTTGTGAGGTGATTTCTAATGCAAACTATTCAATAATTTATTTATGTTATCTAGAACAAAAATACTTCATAGACTTTTGTGCCATGTCTAGTTGCAGGTGTATGGGACATTTGTACTATCCACATATGAAGATAAGGGATAAAGGGACGTTCAGGTGATGTTCAAGAATTTCTCTCACGTCACTTTTAGAACAAGGGAATATAGAGTCCAAGTCTCTCATGGTCTGCACTCAGATTCGGACTACACAGACATACCTAACTCAAAACGCCAATTTCTGTTTCATCTGGACTCTGAATTGGGTGATTCTTTTTTTGTTGAAAAGTAGATTTTGTGCACTTTACAACCCAATTGGATTCACCTTCAAATATGTCCGAGCGTTGAGATGATGAAGAAACAATCTGATGCTGCAGCAGAATCCGAGTCAAACTATAAGTCCAAAGGTGTTGTAGCACCTCCACTTGGGCCCATGAGTCTTGTACGACCTAGATTTAGTTTTAGGCTGCCTTGGGACGTCCTCCCACCTCCTTGGCCACCACCCCTTGCTCCTATATAAGTAGATCCATCTAGTAACTTTTTCCTTGGGATTTGTTTAGTTAAAAGTTAGCCATTGCAACTTCGTGTACTTCGTTTGTGTCCAATGACGAGAACAAGACTGCTTCCAGATCCTCACTTTTATCAACACTTCATATATATTCACAATATTCAGATTGCTTTATCATATTCTTGATTGTTCTTCAATTGCTTGCGGGAATAGACCTTCGTGGTCAAGTTGATTGTGCTCCAGCATGGTCAATAACCTCTCGGAGTTGGTTTAGCGATTGCTAATGCGCAACGTCGTGCATGTTTGTAGTCGGATCGTCAAAGTCGTCTCCACCAAATCGATTGTTATCATCTCATCGAAACATCGGGACACCCCGCCTCTATTAGTGCGTTCTTCTGTGGTGCTCTCCCCGTAGTGCTCATCATTGCTCGCCAAGGGTCCATTGTCACCATTAGGATAAAGGTCTTCTCCTAGGTCCATCTTCTCTTCCATCGCAGCAACATAAGTCTTCAAGTTCTGGATTCTTTCAGAAGGTCCTTGACTTCCTCTTCATTCTCATCGTGGTCCTCGCGTGCTTTTTCCTCCAATTCCTATTCACAGAACAGCAGCTTCCTGAACATCTTCAAGCTTTGGCTGCTTCTATCTGTGTTGGTAATTCCCCAAAGAGGAGAAGATGATGCAGCACAACAAAGGTAAGTATTTTCCTCAGTTATGAAACCAAGGCTATCAATCCAGTAGGAGAACCAAGCAACACTATGTAAACAACATTTACACACACAAACAACAAATAGTTGCAACCCAATGCGTGAAGGGGTTGTCAATCCCTCAACGGTATTGAGATAGATTAAATCGTATGAGATTTGATAAATAGATCTAACTAAAACACAAAATAAAATAAATAAAGAAAAAGTGTAGCAAGGTATTTTTAGATTTAATATGATAGGAAATAGACCCGGGAGCCATAGTTTTCACTATAGGCTTCTCTCAAGAAAATAGCATTCGGTGGGTAAACAAACTACTGTTGGGCAATTGATAGAAAAGCAAATAATTATGACGATATCCAAGGCAATGATCATGTATATAGGCATCACGTCCAAGATTAGTAGACCGACTCATGCCTGCATCTACTACTATTACACTACACATCGACCGCTATCCAACATGCATCTAGTGTATTAAGTTCATGGAAAAACAGAGTAATGCAATAAGAACGATGACATGATCTAGACAAGATAAACTCATGTATTTATAAACCCCATCTTCTTACCCTTAATAGCAATGATACATGTGTGTCATGTCTCCTTTTTGTCATTGAAATTGAGCACCGCAAGATCGAACCCATCACAAAGCACCTCTTCCCATGGCAAGAAAAATCAATCTAGTTGGCCAAACCAAACCAATAATTCGAAGAAGAAATACGAAGCTATAACAATCATGCATATAAGAGTTCAACAAAGACTCAAATAATATTCATGGATAGAACTAATCATAAACTCACAATTCATCGGATCCCAACAAACACAATGCAAAAAAGAGTTAGATCAAATATATCTTCAAGAACATCGAGGGGAACATTGTATTAAAGGTCAAAAAGAGATAAGATGATGTGTAGCATCCTATGGACATCACCATGTCAAGAGTCCCATCACTAAGAGACACATCCAACTTCTACTTCAATCATACTAAGGTGAATTCCATCCTTAATGTGTGTCTTCTTAGTTCCCTCAAGGATGGTATACTACTTGACCGTCCCACCATGTGACCATATAGGTTAGAGCCCAATGATGAACTTGCCATGGAGGAGATCATCCACAAACGAGCGCCTACATCATCCACGAGATAATCCTGGAAACGAAGAAGGAACCGTCAAGGAGAAGGCAAGGTCCCACCTGCACCGACGGGTGTCCACGAGAAGGCGACATGCTGCGAGCCTCTAGATACCCGTGCGCATGGGCCCTTGAACCCCGTGCACATGCGACCCCATGCCCACGGTACAAGCCCGTGCGCACGGGCTAAGTCACTGGGTCTCTAGATACCCCGTGCACACGGGGTCCACTTACCCTGTGTGCATGGGGGCCTCTTGAGTGTGGCTGTTGGGATTTGCCTTGTATTCCCATTTCGCCACTCCTTACCCCTTCATCCCTTGGAACTATATATACTCCTCTTCCTCTTCCATTTAGACTTAGCTAACAATAGATCTAGACATTAGAGCTTAGCTCATGTATCTCCCCTTGTGGGATTCCTCTTGAGAGAGGCACACTCCATTGGAGTTCAAGACCCACTTGTGTGGGAAGGATCTACCTAGATCATCAAGACCTCATCTCCTTCATAGGATTTGGGATGAACTTTACCATGTATCTTGTTTCCCTTTGATTGTTCTTGTACCTTGTGAATCTCATGTGTTTGTGAGTCTAGCAGATGTGTGATTGGACTTGTTCTTGAGTGTTCCTCTTGTGTTTTCCCCTCTTGTTCTTCCTGTTATTCATGTTCTTGGCGGATCCCCCTCTAGTTCATGAAAGATCTCCACTCAGGGTCTCCACCATACAACATCTTGGTATCTAGATCTAGGTTGATCACGAATTTGGAGTCTTCCCACCATTTTCTAGCCTAATTTTGTGTGTTTTCGTCCCAATTCAAAAATTCCCCACATAAAGAGCCACACCATTTTTTTTTGTGATTTGTTGTTTCTTGTGAGTTTTTGTTGATTTCGATCCGTGGATCTGGTGTTTAGCAAGTAGATCCACCTCCAATTGCGTCCCCATAGCCCAATTTTTCTTTATCCCCTTCAAATCTCACCTAGAAATCACGAAATTTCTGCCACCCCCGTGCCCACGGGTCTGAAACCCCGTGCGCACGGCCTCCCAGGAAGTTCCTGGAGACCCCATGTCCATGGCGTTGTATCGTGCGCACGGGACCCCGTGTCCATGGGTCTTGGACCCCATGCGCACAACCCTCCCATACCAGCTAGCACCGCTTTACTTTTTGCCCATATCTCCCACTTTTGAACTCTGATTTGGGTATTCTTTGCTCATTGGAAAGCTAGCGATGTGCCCAAGCTGCTCATCTTGGTTTTACCACCATTGGACTCCATACATTTTTGTGCATTTTGACATCTTTGCATAGGCCCTCCGCCGTAACTTCCGCACCACCACATAAAACTTCCGCAGCCTAATCCATTTTGGTTACTTTTGTATTTGTGGTTGTTTGAGTTGTGATTTGAGTCTCCTAAGGTGTTTCTGCTACTTAGGGACAGTTGCATCTTCATCCACCACCGGTCTCTTGTATCATTCCATCTACTACATCCACCACGACATTCCGCCTCGACGACGACCATCCATCCTTCGAGACCATCTTCAACCAGAAGCAAGGCTGGTTACCGCCCGACTTCGTGAAAGGTTAAGTGTGACTAAGGTATCCATTCCATCATAAACTTTTCCTTCCTTGCCATTACATCTTGATTGCGCCACCATCTTTGTGCATACCTTCATACCTATTGAGACTAGCTATCCGAGTATTACCGGGCTTCGTGAAAACTTGTGCACCATAGTGATACGATATCATATTGTTGCACCGTTGGATATATCATATAGTGCAATTGGTTGCTCCCGTGCATATCTTGTGATACTTGTCTTGCATAACTGGTTGAGGCTTGATAAGCATAGTGGAAATGAATAGAAGAGCAAAAAAAGGAGACAAAAAAGCTTTTAAGGAAGAAAAGAATGATCATAAGCTTATAAGCAAAAGAGAGTTGAGCATCAAAAGAGATACTTGTGCATCAGGATACATGTAGTAGGAAACATTTAGCTTGCATACATATAGGTTGGTGCCAAGTGGTGAATCATGCCCAAGTTTGCAATCAAGCTAGTGCTCTCCTAGTGTTTGTGTGACACGAGCTTCGTGTTCGTTAGGCAATTTTGTATTGTTGATCCCTATAGTCGCACAAGCCCCATTATCCCACCGTGTGTGTTTCTTTATAGCCCTCCTCTATATTTGTTATCACTTGCTTTGCATTTTGAGTCCTTTGGATTTATCTCAACATTTACATATCTTGGACCCCATTTATCTTTCCGTGTGTGTGTTTCCGTGTGCCACATTTTGCTATTAGTCTACTTGTTGCATTTGTGAATTTGTGAATCATTTTCAACATTGTTGAGTCTTGCTAACATTCACATCAAATTTCGTGCCATCATCCTCACTAGGCTCCACCATAAGCTTTATTTGTGTAGGTGTGAGAAATTGATGAGATACGGTGCCAATTGTGCTATTTCCTAGCTACAATATTTAGTGATCATTGATCCATTCTCAACATCGGTTAAGGTACATTTGGTATAGTTCTTTCCTTTCTTCCACTCACATATTTGCTGGCAATGATGGTTAGGTCAACTACTTCTTTGAACCCACTCTTCATCGAGAAAGATGACGACTTGAACAACTATGTCACCAAGAACCACCTCTTCGGCGGACAAAGAGCTTTGCATCAAGCACAAGAAGCATTGGGCGAACGCATCGACATACTCGCTACCGACTTACGACAATCCGAACAACGTACCAAAAACTATTTTGACACATCAATGGCATCTCTCAAGGAGGACATACGAGGCATGATGGCCAATCGCTCGTCTACCTCGTCATCATACTCAAAACGGAGCCACTCAAGTTGACATTCTTCGCAATCTTCTTCCGATGCAAGTCCTCCTCGAGCTCATTCACATCATTGCCAAGATCATGAAGTTTATCAAGCTCCACAAAACCCATTCCATGGGTATGGTTTCCAAGGCCGTCTCCGTGAACGTGCACGCCAACAACAAGAAGCTAATGAGCCTCCGGTCCAAGAGCAAGCTCCAATCCGCCAAGATCGACAAGAGCAACAAGATGGCGATGCACTTCGACAAGAGCAACAACGTCGTGGGGAAGAAGCCCTTGAAGCCCAACAAGCTCTACGATAATCAACTCAAGCCGTCAATGTGCGAAATCATCAAGTACGTCTACAATAAGAGGCTACCCACCATGAGCGGCAAGAAGAAGCCGCCCGTCGTGAAGAGCTTCAAAGAGATGAGAAACTATGCAAGAATTACATGTTCTCAGCATCAAGCTAACCAAGTAGAGCACGAGGAGCAAGCGGCTCAAGATCCTCCGCCATGGTAAGAGCGTCCTCGTCATCACCATCAACGCCAACACAATGAAGAGCACTGCTATGGCAAGCTCAAGTTCACCATGCCCAAGTTCTCCGGAAGCAACGACCCCGAAGAGTACCTTTCATCGGCATTAAAGGTTGACAAGATCTTTCATTTGCACAACTATGAGCAAGAGAAGAAGATCACCATGGCATCCCTTGAGTTCCAAGACTACGTCCTCATTTGGTGGAAACAAGTCATTGAGCATCATGCGGCAAGGGGTGGACCACCCATCACAACTTGGAATCAAATGAAGGATGTCATGAGAGTGCGCTTTGTGCCAACGTACTATAACCGACCTCTTCAAGAAGTTACAATGATGAGGACATGGTTACCATAGTTACACCCACACCCCCTGCTGCGATACCTATTGGGTCAACTACTAGAGCTCACACACGCTAGTTGAATTATCAAGTACTTTCGTTTCTTGGTAATGTTTGTAATGTTCATGAGAATGTGATGCTGCCTAACTTAGATATATTTGTGTTGCTTACAGTTGAAGTGCCGAGCATGGACATGAAGAATGAACACAGGAGCATGATCAAGCTTTGTGATGAAGGCGCACGAGAAGAAAACAACAATTGTGTTCCGATGGAGATTTCCGTACTTTGAAGCCACCATGATGACATATAAGAAGATGGACGAAATATACAAGATGGCCTTTCATAAATTTCGTCCATGGCTTATTATTGGAGTTGCGCCACCTTATTTGTGGGTCAGGCCCATGTAATTTCGAAATACTAGTTCATAGGCTATTTTTAGAGTCCGTATTATAGGGGAAATGACTCAGGAGGTGTTTTAGTCCCACCTTGCCAAGGGTGGACAAAATCCCCTCTCTTTACCCCTATAAATAACACCCTTAAGGCATCCCTTATACTTGGGTTTTAACTAGTTAAAAGTTAGCCACTGCTGCAACTTCGTGTAATTCGTTTGTGTCCAAGGACCAGACCAAGACCGCTTCTAGAACCCCACTTTTATCAACACTTCATATATATTCGCAATATTCAGATTGCTTTATCATATTCTTGCTTGTTCTTCAATTGTTTGTAGGAATAGACCTTCGTGGTCAGGTTGATCATGCTCCGGCGTGGTCAATAATCTCTCGGAGTTGGTTTAGCGATTTCTAAGGCGCAACGTCATGCACATTTGTAGTCGGATCGTCAAAGTCGTCTCCACCAAATCGATAGTTATCATCTCATAGAAAGATCGGGACACCTCGCCTCTATCGTACAACTCCTCAAGCAAGGCACAAAGACCGTTGAAGAGTATTACAAGGAAATAGAGATTGCGATGATTCGAGCTAATGTCATGGAAGATGATGAGCAAGCTATGGCACGTTTCTTGAATGGACTCAATCATCCTATAAAGAAGGTCGCCGACTTCCAACCTTACTCAGACCTCATCGAGCTAGTTCATAAAGCTACCAAAGTGGAAAGACAAGTGCAAGATGACTACAAGTATGCCAGGTTCTCTTCGAAGCCCCATAGCTCCTCCTACAATCATGTTTCAATGACTATGACGCCTCCTTCCGTGACAAAACCTTCTACAAGCAACGGCGACAAGTCAAGCTACAAGAAAATATCGACATCTTCAAGTCGTCCTCCTACTACAAGCAACTTCAAGCCGAGCTTCATCATCATCTACTCCAACTGATGAGCCCGTCAAGGCGAGTTCCATCAAATGCTTCACATGTGGAGGCCGAGGCCACAAGACTTTTGAGTGCACCAACCGGCGCACTTACGACTCCATGAGCGAAGTGGAAATGGAAGCCCTTGAGCATGTGGCAATGCACGGGCAAGTGAATGGAGATGAAGATGACCAGGTCTTTTGTGACAATGATTCGAGTCCCACAGTTGTTGTTTCCAAGGTCTTGACACTTCAACACCAATAAGACGAAGACCAACGATGCCATATCTTCCACACCAAGGCAGGTGTACGTCTCCAATGTATCTATAATTTTTGATTGTTCCATGCTATTATATTATCTGTTTTGGATGTTTTATATGTATTTATATGCTATTTTATATGATCTTTGGGACTAACCTATTAACCTAGAGCCCAGTGCTAGTTTTTGTTTTTTCCTTGTTTTAGAATTTCGCAGAAAAGGAATACCAAACGGAGTCCAAGCGAAATAAAACTTTCACGATGATTTTTCTTGGACCAGAAGATACCCAAGAGACTTGGAGTGCAAGTCAGAAGAGCCATGAGGCGGCCACAAGGGTGGAGGGCGCGCCCAGGGGGGTAGGGCACGCCCCCAACCTTGTGGACCCCTCGGTGACCCCCTGACCTAGATCTTCCTCCTATATATACTCATATACCCTGAAAACTTCAAGGGGAGCCACGAAACCCCTTTTCCACCGCTGTAACCTTCTGCACCTATGAGATCCCGTCTAGGGACCTTTTCTGATGTCCTGCCGGAGGGAGATTCGATCACGGAGGGCTTCTACATCAACACCATTGCCTCTCCGATGAAGCGTGAGTAGTTTACCACAGACCTACGGGTCCATAGCTAGTAGCTAGATGGCTTCTTCTCTCTCTTTGATTCTTAATACCATGTTCTCCTCGATGTTCTTGGAGATCTATTCGATGTAATACTCTTTTACGGTGTGTTTGTTGAGATCCTATGAATAGTGGATTTATGATCAGCTTATCTATGAATATTATTTGAATCTCCTCTGAATTCTTATATGCATGATTTGATAACTTTGCAAGTCTCTTCGAACTATCGATTTGGTTTGGCCAACTAGATTGGTTTTTCTTGCAATGGGAGTGAGGGAGTCCTCGATTAGGGGGTCTCCGGACAGCCGGACTATAACCATTGGCCGGACTGTTGGACTATGAAGATACAAGATTGAAGACTTCGTCTCGTGTCCGGATGGGACTCTACTTGGTGTGGAAGGCAAGCTAGGCAATACGGATATGTATATCTCCTCCTTTGTAATCGACCTTGTGTAAACCTAGCCCCCTCCGGTGTCTATATAAACCGGAGGGTTTTAGTCCGTAGGACAACATACAATCATACCATAGGCTAGCTTCTAGGGTTTAGCCTCTCCGATCTCGTGGTAGATCAACTTTTGTAATACTCATATCATCAAGAATAAATCAAGCAGGACGTAGAGTTTTACCTCCATCAAGAGGGCCCGAACCTGGGTAAAACATCGTGTTCCCTGCCTCCTGTTACCATATGCCTTAGACACACAGTTCGGGACCCCCTACCCGAGATCCGCCGGTTTTGACACCGACATTGGTGCTTTCATTGAGAGTTCCTCTATGTCATCACCGTTAGGCTTGATGTCTCCTACAATCATCGATAGCAATGCAGTCCAGGGTGAGACTTTTCTCCCTGGACAGATCTTTGTGTTCGGCGGCTTCGCACTGCGGGCAAACTTGCTTGGCCATCTGGAGCAGATCGAAAGTTACGCCCTTGGCCACCAGGTCAGGTTTGGAAGCTTAAACTACACGGCCGATATCCGCGGAGACTTTATCTTCGACAGATTCGAGCCTCTGCCTTGTGCGTCACGCGGTCACGATGAGTACGATTTAGCTCTACCATCAAACAGTATTCAGGAGATCGCACCGGCAGCCGCTCCGACCCTCAATTCGGAGCCAGTTACACCGTCCATGGACAGGTGGATGGACCCCGCCACGGAGGCCTTACCCTCAGCGGCGATCGAGCCGAACATCGACCTTACCCTGCACGAGAGCCGTGTTGTCAGACTGCCGGATCCTTCTCCGGCCACGGACTCCGAACCGCCTGCGCCCGTTCCTAGCGAATCCGATTGGGTGCCGATCATGGAGTTTACCTCCGCGGATATTTTTCAGCACTCGCCCTTTGACGACATACTGAACTCATTAAGGTCTCTCTCCTTGTCAGGAGGATCCTGGCCGAACTATGTCCGGCAGGATTGGGATGCGGATGACGAAGAAATTCGCTACCCACCCACCACCCACTTAGTAGCCACTGTTGACGACTTAACCGACATGCTCGACTTCGACTCCGAAGACATCGACGGTATGGACGACGATGCGGGAGACGAAGAGGAACCACTGCTCACAGGGCACTGGACAGCCACCTCATCATACGATATATACATGGTGGACACACCCAAAGAAGGCAATGGCGACGAGACTGCGGAGGATGACCCCTCCAAGAAGCAACCCAAGCGCCGACGTCAGCGGCGCCGCTCAAAGTCCCGCCAAAGCAAAAGTGGTGATACCGGCACAGGAGATAATAACACTCCGGATAGTGCCGAAGATGGCAAGAATCCCCTCCAGCACGATCTAGGACAGCAGGATGGAGAGGCCAGCCCTCCAGAGAGAGTGGCAGATGGAGAGGCGGAGGATGATAATTACACCCCCCCCTTCGAAGACGAGGCAAGCCTCGACGATGACGAATTCGTCGTGCCAGAGGATCCCGTCGAACAAGAGCGCTTCAAGCACCGGCTTATAGCCACGGCAAATAGCCTTAAGAAAAAGCAACAGCAGCTTCAAGCTGATCAAGATCTGCTAGCTGACAGATGGACTGAAGTCCTCGCGGCCGAGGAATATAAACTCGAACGCCCCTCCAAGAGTTACCCAAAATGCAGGTTGCTACCCCGACTGGAGGAAGAAGCGTATGACGCGGCTGATCGGCCACCTCGTGGCCGCGATAGAGGCATTCCAGCCAAAAGCTCAGCCTGCACCCCGACGCCATTCAAATAAAAAGGCATGGGGAAATACACCAGACCCGCGAGACGTATTGGAGGACAAAGCAAAACATGCAAGATCGATCTACGGATCACGAGGGCGCGCCACTATGCGAGACGATAAACGTCACGCCGGATACAGTAAAAATAAATCCGGCCGGGCCGAACACAGCGGGCAGGATGTAACGCCCTTGATGCCCTCGCGATCATGATCGAATGACCGAGAGGATGGAAGGGGTTTAGGTGGGTTTTGGGCCACTATGGAGAGGGGTTAGGTTGCAACACACACGAGGCCTTATCGGTCCCTCGGTTAACCGTTGGAGCATCAAACGAAGTCCAAATGGCACGAAACTTGACAGGCGGTCTACCTGTAGTAAACCAAGACTGCTTGGCAAGTCTCGGTCCAATCCAGAAATGTTTAATCTCCACACACGAGAAGAAGGTAGAAATGACCACCGGAGGAGAACGGAGCGCCGGAATGCAAAATGGACAACGGGGAAAATGCTCGAATGCATGAGACGAACACGTATGCAAATGAAATGCACATGATGACATGATATGCAAAGCATGACACGGAAGCAATGACATGGCAACAACAGCGAATAACTGGAGGACACCTGGCACATCGGTCTCGGGGCGTCACAACACTCCACCACTACGAGAGGTCTCGTCTCGAGATCTAGAATGGCACCGGAGGGAAAACGGAAGAGAAAAGAGGAGAGGTAAAACTAAGTTGCTTCTTTGACCAATGAGTGAAACCAAGGAACCTTGAAAAAGGTTAAGCCATTTCGATAAAAGGATACAACATATATGAACGAAGTTGAAAACACTCCGTTAGAAAAGAGGGACAAGGAAGAACAACTTCGAGCAGCACTCCGGTTGAGAAGTTATGCAAGACTTGATACGGTGAAAAGAACTAGAAGAGATGACACAACACTCCGGTTAGATGGATAAACACGAAAAGAGCACGACCCAAGATGATGAGAGAAAAGAGCAACACCGCAATGGCTCCGGAACAAAAGAATAGAAGATAGGTAATTGAAATAGGAGAATGGAGAAGAAAATGTCAACTTCTGCCACAAAAGAGCTTGAAAAGGCATCTTTAGGAGAAGGGTCGAACGGAGTTGTTAGAACACCAACAACGAAAAGAATAAGCTTGATATGGTCTTATGGAGTACATCTCAAATGATGAGGTGACAACCTGCCACTCACGGGAAAAAGAATTGGATTGATAAGAACAAGGAGACGAGAAACTATTTCACCGGGAGGATAAATGAAGAACTTGGATCATATATGAGCACCATAAATAGCGACAATCCTTAGGGAAGGCTTTAGGTGAAATATAACCCAAGATAACTCCCACGAAGAGATTGGTGGATTTAAAATACCTCATTCTTAACAACAAGTGAATCATGAAACATGAACTCAAATTATCAAGAATGGCCTAATACCACCTCCAAAGATACGGTAGAAAGAAATTGCACTCCGGATTGCAAGATGAAGAATGCTAGAGCTCCTCTGAAAAGAATCTCGATGAAAACTTCGAGAAGGAATTAAATCCTTGATGAATCCATCATGTAGAACCTTCATGAAGAACTCCGTTAAACAAAAGAATGATCAAACGGAAAGAAAGGGTAGTTGAAAACACGAAGTGAAGCCTTGCAATGATTTAGATAGAGAACTCCGTGATAATATAATTGAAAGAGGTTGGAACTCTGGGCAAAAAGAGAAGATGAAACAAATGAAGCCGAGAGTTTGAAGGGCCTCTGGAATAAGAATTAATCATTAGGATGAAACAAGAATAAGAATTACATTATGCGTATCCTTCACCAATTAAATTGATGATAAACAACGGATTTGGCACACTACTTATTCTCGTAGAAAGGATTTAGATAGATATAGCGCAAACTTGGGAAGGTCTTCAACGAACCACCGGTAGAATTGAAATAACGAATAAATTGATAAGGAAGAGAAATCTTGAACGAATCACCGTAAGAATTGAAAATGAATGAAGAGAAGATAAAGAAACACCGGGAAGAATTATAAAATGAACGAAGATGCTTGAGAGAATTTAGATCCATGAGAACGAAGAGATTACGAGCTCATTAGAGAGTCCTTGATTTAAACACCGGTGTGATTTAGACTATGAGAGCTGAAAGCTGGAATGAATAAATCTGGATTGATGGCCTCCGGATAATCAAACTGAACAGAATCTTGAATTGCTCCGGATAGGTGGAATTTTTTTCAAATCGAAAACAATTATGAGAGGATGGCCTTGAACTAGAACCACGAATCTTGAAGAGAATGGAGCAAGATTGAGAGATAATTCTTCTTCGGTCTTCAAAATCCGAGAATGACGACGAGAAACATCACCATGAAATATTGAGGCACTCCGGAATAAAGAATGGAAAAGGTTGAGCCAACGATGCCAAATTATTTGGAAGATCTTGGAGAAAGACATTTGACTGATGATAATTCATTCTTACGTCAAACTTCGAAAGAATTTAGGATAGCTCCGGGAAAATAAGAAGAGTCAGGTAAGATCCTGGGAAAAGACCTGTGGGTTAGGGCCCACTCAAAAGAAACACCGTTGAACGATTACTTGAAAAGAGAGATTGCATCGGTTGAATTAAAAGGCTTAGATGATATAACATCCTCAAAAGAGTTTGAGCGAAAGCAGAGTGGTAACATGAATCTTCGAAATATCTTGAGCACTCCGGGACAATAGGATAGCGAGAGGTGAATGATTAAGAATTGCACCGGCCATGAGAAAACATTGAAACGAGGAAAGGATATGATCAACAAGCTTGACTTGAAACCACCGGAGAAGAAAAGAATGAAGAATGACGAACTAGAAGCTCCGTTAGAACCTTCATGAGAATCATCGGATAAGAACATTGAAGGAAAAGAATGGAGAGGCTTCACATCAATAAGATGGATACTCGATTAAGAAATCTGAGTCCTTAAAGAAAAAACAAGGGAGGGAGGGCGGGAAAAAAAACAAAGGTAACTTGGAGATGGATGAAACAAACAACATTGAGAAGAACTGATAATTGATCTTGTGAATGTTGAAGTGATCAGATCCACTCGAAGAGAAACACACCGGTTGAGAAAAAGATTGACATGACAATATAGATGATCGAGAAGGGTTAGTATTCACATCGGAGTATGAGAACACCATTTGGGGAAGGTATGGAATCAACACTTGACATTGAAGCAACTCGAATACCACAACTCAAAACAAAAACAAAGGATTGGCTTGCAGAATAAGCCGGAACAAACATATGATAGAGATTTCGTCCGGAGTTTTCATGGTGGGGCCTACACGGGCTCGATCGTACAGCACCATCATGTACAAGGCAGTGCACATGACATACGAAGCGTCCCCGAGTTGGCATAGCCAAGGACTCTTTAAGACACAACGAGACCACTGTAAAACCGACCGTGAATAGGCGGACCACTAGACGTCGAACCCCAATTTCATATCATACATTTGTCGGAAAGATATCCTAAGAGCTACTTGAATTCCCACCTATGAAACTCCCAAACCTTTCCGGTTATGCAATCAGGTGTTGGGGATACAGGGGAAGCATAATATCTCACCCAAAACTAACAAATCCTACATCCAGCTGTATCCATCCTTCAACACATAACCAAGAAACCTTCGGAAATCCTCTACCTCAACCTTCAAAAAGCATTCGTTATACAAGTTATGGCAATACTCCCGAACTCCTGCCCCAGTACTGGGTGGCGTCGAGGTTATCTCACCAACGAACTGCATAAAAGAGATTTTCGATGTCGGCGTACTAAACTCAGGTATTCCAGAACTGCAACGATAAAATTGTGACGACAACACCTTAGAGCTCAACTCCCCGGGACACTTCCACAAAACCCCTGACAGGAGGCACCAAGACAATGTTCTCGTCACAAAACCATCGAAACGATTCCAAGATACCCGCGTGATCCTAAAATAATTTTTAGTGAAATTTGAGAAGAGAAAAGTCAAAACTCTACGTCAGGATGCCTTACCAGAGCGATGAGGAGACTGGGAAGTAAAAAGAATTCCTAAACTCTCCGATATATAATTCCTAAATGACTCAAAACATTTTTCTAGACACAACTCGGCTGCTAAAAACGATCAAGCAATGGGGGCTCCTAAGGTCGGGGAAGGCTCTGATACCAACTTGTAACACCCTCGATGCCCTCGCGATCATGATCGAATGACCGAGAGGATGGAAGGGGTTTAGGTGGGTTTTGGGCCACTATGGAGAGGGGTTGGGTTGCAACACACACGAGGCCTTATCGGTCCCTCGGTTAACCGTTGGAGCATCAAACGAAGTCCAAATGGCACGAAACTTGACAGGCGGTCTACCGGTAGTAAACTAAGACCGCTTGGCAAGTCTCGGTCCAATCCGGAAATGTTTAATCTCCACACACGAGAAGAAGGTAGAAATGACCACCGGAGGAGAACGGAGCGCCGGAATGCAAAATGGACAACGGGGAAAATGCTCGAATGCATGAGACGAACACGTATGCAAATGAAATGCACATGATGACATGATATGCAAAGCATGACACGCAAGCAATGACATGGCAACAACAGCGAATAACTGGAGGACACCTGGCACATCGGTCTCGGGGCGTTACACAAGACTCATTGGAGCTGCATCGCGATATAGCCCAGTACAGAGGTGCCGCACACCCCTTATGCTTCACGGATGAAGTAATGGATCATCAAATCCCAGAGGGTTTCAAACCTGTAAACATAGAATCATACGACGGCACGACAGATCCTGCGGTATGGATCGAGGATTTCCTCCTGCACATCCACATGGCCCGCGGTGATGACCTACACGCAATCAAATACCTCCCACTCAAACTTAAAGGACCAGCTCGGCATTGTCTCAACAGCTTGCTAGCAGAGTCCATTAGCTATTGGGAAGATCTGGAAGCCGCATTCCTCGACAACTTTCAGGGCACTTATGTGCGACCACCAGACGCCGATGACCTGAGCCATATAATTCAGCACCCAGAGGAATCGGCCAGGCAATTCTGGACACGGTTCCTAACAAAGAAAAATCAAATGGTCGACTGTCCGGATGCAGAGGCCCTAGCAGCTTTTAAACACAACATCCGCGAGGAGTGGCTAGCCCGGCACCTTGGTCAGGAAAAGCCGAAATCTATGGCAGCCCTCCGACACTCATGACCCGCTTTTGTGTGGGAGAAGACAGCTGGCTGGCTCGCAGTAATAACATATCAAAGAACTGTGGTACTTCGGATACCAAGGATGGCAATGGCAGGTCACGTCGCAACAAACATAAACACCGCATTAACAGCGACAATACCGAGGATATGACAGTCAATGCCGGGTTCAAAGGCTCTAAACCCGGTCAGCGGAAAAAGCCATTTAAAAGAAGCACTCCGGGCCCGTCCAGTTTGGACCGCATACTCGATCGCTCGTGTCAAATACACGGCACCCCCGACAAGCCAGCCAACCACACCAATAGGGATTTTTGGGTATTCAAGCAGGCCGGCAAGTTAAATGCTGAAAACAAAGATAAGGGGCCACATATCGATGACGAGGAAGAGCCCCGACAGCCGAACACCAGAGGACAGAAGAGGTTCCCCCCACAAGTGCGGACGGTGAACATGATATACGCAACCCACATCCCCAAGAGGAGCGGAAGCGTGCGCTCTGGGACGTATATGCGTTGGAGCCAGTCGCCCCAAAGTTCAATCCATGGTCCTCCTGTCCGATCACCTTCGATCGCAGGGACCACCCCACTAGTATCTGTCATGGCGGATTCGCCGCACTGGTCCTAGACCCAATCTGATGAGGACATCAATACCATTGTTACACCCACAGCCCCTACTGTTACATATACTGGACCAATTACTAGAGCTCGGGCACGCCAATTAAATTACCAGGTACTTTCGTTTCTTGGTAATGATTCTAATGTTCATGAGATTATGATGCTGCCTAAATTGGATACATTTGTTTTGCTTACAAATGAAGGGCCCAGCTTGGAGAAGGATGAACATTGGAGCAAGAACACGCATGGAGTTGATGGCATGCGCAAGGGGATCAAGAACGGAGTTACAAGTGATGATTTCAGGACTTTGAAGCCGCCATAAGGAGTGCATGAAGCCTTGGACGAAATATACAAGATGCCACTTCATAATATTCGTCCATAGGCTATTCTAGGTGCTGCGTCACCTTATTAATGGGCCAGGCCCATGTAATTTCGAAATACTTAAGTATAGGCTATTTTTAGAGTCCGTATGTGTGGGGAAACAAGAGTTAGGGTTGGTTTCGGACCCCACCCTCAAGGGCCACGAAATTCCCCCCTCTTCCTCCATATATACAGCCCTTAGGGCGTCGTTTAGACTTTGGGTTTTGTTTAGATTAAAAGTTCGCCATAGCTGCAACTTCGCGTACTTCGTTTGTGTCCAACGACCAGACCAAGACGTCACAGAACCCCACCTTGATCAATAAAGCTTTCATCTTATATTCGCAATATCCCGATTGCAATCTCAGTTTCTTGCTTGTTCTTCGTTTGCTCGCAGGAAACAGACCCTCGTGGTCAGGTTGATCGTGCTCCGGCGTGGTCAATAACCCTCGGAAGTTGGTTTAGCGATTGCTAAGGCGCGACGTCTCGCGTTCGTAGTCGGATCGTCAAGGTCGACTCCCACAGAAAACGACAGCCACCATCTCATCGAAACATCGGGACACCTTAGCCTCTATCAAGTGGTATCAGATTTCCAGGTTGCTCGGTGAGATTTTTATAGTTTTTCGTAGATTAGATCGAGTCTGTTCTTCATACCTACAGTCCACGAAAAAAAAGCCACACAAAAAAATTAGGGTTAGTTCATCATATCCGAACCAATCTGAGCCTTTGCATAATCATTTTAGGGTTTTTGCTTTGTTGAATTTGCGGTTGCATCGTCGTGTCAAGTTGCTGGTCTTAGAGTCTAGTCTTTTAGAGTTTCGAGTTCTGGTCATAAGTTGTCACGCCGCCGCCGCACCATCATTATCGCCCATCTACCACTTTTGCTTATCCGCCACCGCTCTGAATCCATATCCATATACCACTACCAATCCGTATCCATATACCACCACCAATCTCTATCCATATACCACCACCGCTACCATATACCACCACCGCTGCCATATACCACAACCATATATCCACCACCAATCCGAGTTCTTCTCATATTAGGTTTGTTCTTGAGATCAATCTAAATTCCGAGTCGTGTTTCCTTGCCTGCGTAGGTCTCGGAAAAAAAAAATTTCACGGGCAAAAATTTTTAGGCCAAAATTTTCACTGGCAAAAATTTTTAGGCCAAAGTTTTTAGGCCAAAATCTTCACGGGCAAATTTTTTTTCCCTATCCTATTTTTAGGCTTTTTGAGTCTTTTGAGCCACGTGCCATCATAGTGATTTTTTGTCGCACTTTTTCGTCGTCGCTGCCCTGATTTCCGAAAAAAAAGTGGAAAAAAAAATTTTCGTGCCCATCCTATCAGTTTGACGAGGGAAGAGTTTTGAGACACTCGCCATTATAGTGATTTTTCGCAAAAAAAAAGAGCGAAAAAAAAGTTTCAGAGTGTGCTTTTCCCATATTTACGTGCAGCGCCGTGATTTTGTTAGTGTTCTAGGCGCGCGTCTCTAGCACGGTCTAGACTAGGACCAGCACAGTACCGTCGTTGAGCGTTTATTCAACTTTGCATCTCTGAATTGATTATTGCTGACCCTTTTTGCTACCATACTATAAGCCTTCCCAGCTCCACATACATCTACGTCGTGCGTTTGACTCTCCCTGGCAATCGCTCTATCCAAGCTTTTGAGAGTTTTTGACTACAACGGTTGCCGATCACCGCCTGCTGCTGGGTAAGAACTGATAAGAATTTGAGATTTGCTTGACGGATTTGTGACACCCGCCACCACCACCACTTGTTAGTAGTCTGTAGGATCATATTCTTGTGTGTTTCTATTGCTGCTAACCATGTCAGGATCACAAGACGACGAGACTGACTGGGAGAACTTGACGAACAAGGAGCTTCATGATACGTTTCAGCAAATGATGAATGGACAGGTGCAAGATGTGATAAACAGATTTGAAGAGGCCATGGAGAAGATAGATGGCATGGAGAAGACGTTTGAAACAAAGCTCGATAACAAGTTTGCTGAATTGCTTTCGCGTTTTCCACCACCACCACCGGCTGCTCCTGCCGCACCTCTGCAACAACAGCAACAACACCGACTACCTCCACGTCGGGAAACAGCCCTCCGCCGAGCGAGCCGTGTCCCTCTTCAGTCGGGCCAAACTGCTGGTGCTGCTGTTGATACTTCTGTGGCTCCTACTGCTGATGTGGAGGAGGATGCTTATGTGGGAGATTATGAGGATGAGGTTGATCAAAATCAGAACTACATTCCACCAACAGCACAGCAACCACCAGGTCGTCCACATGCAAATAATGGCAATGGTAGGGCTCACCCTCAGGTACGAGATCATGACCATCTCCCTAAACTAAAATTGAATATTCCACCATTTGAGGGTAGATATGTTCCTGATATATATCTTACTTGGGAGTTAGAAACTGAACAACGATTTACATGTTTACAATATCCCGAGGAGAGACGTGTTCCTGCTACTGTTTGTGCATTCACTAGTTTTGCATGTGTTTGGTGGTCTGAGCATTGTAGATTATATCCTATTCCGGCTACTTGGGCTGCTTTGAAAACTGCTATGCGTACTCGTTGGGTTCCACCATATTATCAACGTGAATTACTTCAAAAATTGCAGCGCTTAAGACAGGGAAAAAATTCTGTAGAAGAATATTATCAGGAATTACAAACTAGCATGATTAGATGTGGTATTGTTGAGGAGAATGAAGCTATGCTTGCACGTTTTATGGGTGGATTAAATAGAGAGATTCAGACGATTCTAGAGTATAAGGAGTATACTAATATCACTCGTTTATTCCATCTTGCTTGTAAAGCTGAACGTGAAGTGCAGGATCGACAGGCATTGGCGCGGACTAACTTTTCTGCAGGTCGACCTTCATCATGGACACCACGTGCATCATCTACTTCCACAAGTTCTGCTACACCGGCGCCTCCGTCGGCTACCACCTCCAACCGTGATACAATAAAGCAGGCACAATCACCACTATCTGCCAAGAGCACACCTTCTGGGTCTGCAAAGAGCTCTTCTTCATCCATGGCATCAACAGGGCAAACACATGACATTATTTGTCGACGTTGCAAGGGTGGAGGTCATTATGCGAGAGAATGCCCATCTAAGCGTGTGATGATTGTTACTGAGGATGGTGGGTATGAGTCCGCTAGTGACTATGATGAGGAGACTTTGGCTCTTATTACACGTGACGAACACGGTGGAGACGATTCTGATCATGAGACGCAATACATGGCTCCTGAAGATGCTGACAGGTATGAAAGTTTAGTTGCTCAACGTGTTTTGAGTGTGCAGGTTACACAAGCTGAGCAAAATCAGAGGCATAATTTGTTCCATACAAAGGGAGTTGTGAAGGAACGTTTTGTTCGCGTGATCATAGATGGAGGGAGCTGCAATAACTTGGCTAGCATGGAGATAGTGGAGAAGCTATCTCTCACCACAAGACCACATCCACATCCTTACTACATCCAATGGTTCAACAACAGCGGCAAGGTTAAGGTAACACGTACTGTTCGTGTGCATTTTAGTATCTCTACATATGCTGATTATGTTGATTGTGATGTGGTACCTATGCAAGAATGTTCCTTATTACTTGGTAGACCATGGCAATTTGATAAAAATTCTGTACACCATGGTAGAAACAATCAGTATACTCTTGTTCATAACGATAAAAATATTACTTTGCTTCCTATGACTCCTGATTCCATTTTGAAAGATGATATTAATAGAGCTAATAAAGCAAAACAGGAGACAAATAAGAGTGAAAATCAGATTGTGGCAAAAGAATTTGAGCACCAAATGAAGCCTAATAATAAACCATCTACTGTTGTTTCTGAAATTAAATTGAAAAGTGCATGTTTACTTGCCACCAAATCTGATATTGATGAGCTAGATTTCTGCAAATCTGTTTGCTATGCTTTTGTGTGCAAAGAGGCATTATTTTCATTCAAGGACGTGCCTTCCTCTTTGCCCCCTGCTGTCACTAACATTTTGCAGGAGTTCGCTGACGTCTTTCCACAAGACGTGCCACCGGGATTACCACCTATTCGAGGGATTGAGCATCAAATTGACTTAATTCCCGGTGCTTCGCTACCCAACCGTGCACCATACCATACCAATCCAGAGGAGACGAAGGAGATTATGCGTCAAGTACAAGAACTGCTCGACAAAGGTTATATACGCGAATCCCTTAGTCCTTGTGCTGTTCCTATCATTTTAGTGCCGAAAAAGGATGGTACGTCGCGTATGTGCGTTGATTGTAGAGGCATTAATAATATTACTATTCGTTATCGTCATCCTATTCCTAGGCTAGATGATATGCTTGATGAATTGAGTGGCTCTACAATATTCTCCAAAGTTGATTTGCGTAGTGGATACCATCAAATTCGTATGAAATTGGGTGATGAATGGAAAACAGCATTTAAAACTAAGTTTGGATTATATGAGTGGTTAGTCATGCCTTTTGGGTTAACTAATGCACCTAGTACTTTCATGAGGTTAATGAACGAAGTTTTACGTGCTTTCATTGGACGATTTGTGGTAGTTTACTTTGATGACATATTGATTTATAGCAAATCTTTGGAGGAACATTTGGAACATTTACGTGCTGTTTTTATTGCTCTACGTGATGCACGTTTGTTTGGAAACCTTGGAAAGTGCACCTTTTGCACCGACCGAGTATCTTTTCTTGGCTATGTTGTTACTCCACAGGGAATTGAAGTTGATAAAGCCAAGATTGAAGCTATTGAGAGTTGGCCGCAGCCCAAAACGGTCACACAAGTGAGGAGTTTCCTTGGCCTCGCTGGTTTCTATAGGCGTTTTGTGAGAGATTTCAGCACCATTGCTGCACCTCTCAACGAGCTTACAAAGAAGGATGTGCCTTTTGTTTGGGGTACTGCACAGGAAGAAGCCTTCACGGTTTTGAAAGATAAGTTGACACATGCTCCTTTACTCCAACTTCCTAATTTCAATAAGACTTTTGAGCTTGAATGTGATGCTAGTGGAATTGGATTAGGAGGTGTGTTATTACAAGATGGAAAACCTGTTGCATACTTTTCTGAAAAATTGAGTGGGCCTAGTCTGAACTATTCTACTTATGATAAAGAATTATATGCTCTTGTTCGGACCTTAGAAACATGGCAACATTATTTATGGCCCAAGGAATTTGTTATACATTCTGATCATGAATCTTTGAAACACATTAAAAGTCAAGCAAAACTGAACCGTAGACATGCTAAATGGGTTGAATTCATTGAGACTTTCCCTTATGTCATTAAACACAAGAAGGGTAAAGAAAATGTTATTACTGATGCCTTGTCTCGTCGTTATACTATGCTTTCACAACTTGACTTTAAAATATTTGGTTTGGAGACCATCAAAGATCAATATGTTCATGATGCTGAATTTAAAGATGTATTGCAGAATTGTAAGGAAGGGAGAACTTGGAACAAGTTCGTTCTTAACGATGGATTTGTGTTTCGTGCTAACAAGCTATGCATTCCAGCTAGCTCCGTTCGTCTTTTGTTGTTGCAGGAGGCGCATGGAGGAGGATTAATGGGACACTTTGGCGTCAAGAAGACGGAGGATATACTTGCTACACATTTCTTTTGGCCAAAGATGAGACGGGATGTTGAGCGTTTTGTTGCTCGCCGCACTACATGTCAAAGAGCTAAGTCACGACTCAATCCTCATGGTTTATATATGCCTTTGCCAGTACCTAGTGTTCCTTGGGAGGATATATCTATGGACTTTGTTTTAGGTTTACCTCGAACAAATAAGGGGAGGGATAGCATATTTGTTGTCGTGGATAGGTTCTCGAAAATGGCACACTTTATACCATGTCATAAAAGCGATGATGCTGTTAATGTTGCTGATTTGTTCTTTCGTGAAATTATTCGCTTACATGGTGTGCCAAATACTATTGTTTCAGATCGTGATACTAAATTTCTTAGCCACTTTTGGAGATGTTTATGGGCTAAGTTGGGGACTAAGCTGCTTTTTAGTACTACTTGTCACCCCCAAACTGATGGACAAACTGAAGTAGTCAATAGAACATTGTCTACTATGCTTAGGGCTGTTTTGAAGAATAACAAGAAAATGTGGGAAGAATGCTTGCCTCATATTGAATTTGCTTATAATCGCTCATTGCATTCTACTACTAGGATGTGCCCTTTTGAAATTGTGTATGGTTTCCTACCTCGTGCACCTATTGATTTGTTGCCTCTTCCATCTTCAGAGAAGGTTAATTTTGATGCTAAAGAACGTTCTGAATTGATTTTAAAAATGCATGAGTTAACTAAGGAAAACATTGAGCGTATGAATGTAAATATAAACTTGCTGGAGATAAGGGTAGAAAACATGTTGTGTTTGCGCCTGGAGATCTTGTTTGGTTACATTTGCGTAAAGATAAATTTCCTAATCTGCGCAAATCAAAGCTAATGCCACGTGCTGATGGTCCTTTTAAGGTGTTAGAGAAAATAAATGATAATGCATATAAACTTGAGCTACTTGTAGATTTTGGGGTTAGTCCCACTTTTAACATTGCAGATTTGAAGCCTTATTTGGGTGAGGAAGATGCGCTTCCGTCGAGGACGACTTCATTTCAAGAAGGGGAGGATGATGAGGACATCAATACCATTGTTACACCCACAGCCCCTACTGTTACATATACTGGACCAATTACTAGAGCTCGGGCACGCCAATTAAATTACCAGGTACTTCCGTTTCTTGGTAATGATTCTAATGTTCATGAGATTATGATGCTGCCTAAATTGGATACATTTGTTTTGCTTACAAATGAAGGGCCTAGCTTGGAGAAGGATGAACATTGGAGCAAGAACACGCATGGAGTTGATGGCATGCGCAAGGGGATCAAGAACGGAGTTACAAGTGATGATTTCAGGACTTTGAAGCCGCCATAAGGAGTGCATGAAGCCTTGGACGAAATATACAAGATGCCACTTCATAATATTCATCCATAGCCTATTCTAGGTGCTGCGTCACCTTATTAATGGGCCAGGCCCATGTAATTTCGAAATACTTAAGGATAGGCTATTTTTAGAGTCCGTATGTGTGGGGAAACAAGAGTTAGGGTTGGTTTCGGACCCCACCCTCAAGGGCCACGAAATTCCCCCCTCTTCCTCCATATATACAACCCTTAGGGCGTCGTTTAGACTTAGGGTTTTGTTTAGATTAAAAGTTTGCCATAGCTGCAACTTCGCGTACTTCGTTTGTGTCCAACGACCAGACCAAGACGTCACAGAACCCCACCTTGATCAATAAAGCTTTCATCTTATATTCGCAATATCCCGATTGCAATCTCAGTTTCTTGCTTGTTCTTCGTTTGCTCGCAGGAAACAGACCCTCGTGGTCAGGTTGATCGTGCTCCGGCGTGGTCAATAACCCTCGGAAGTTGGTTTAGCGATTGCTAAGGCGCGACGTCTCGCACGTTCGTAGTCGGATCGTCAAGGTCGACTCCCACAGAAAATGACAGCCACCATCTCATCGAAACATCGGGACACCTTAGCCTCTATCACAATCATTGACAGATTTCACCTCACTCGAGTCCTTATGGATGGCGGCAGCAGCCTGAACCTGCTTTACCAGGACACAGTGCGCAAAATGGGTATGGACCCCTCAAGGATCAAACCCACTAAAACGACCTTTAAAGGCGTCATACCAGGTGCACAGGCTCAGTCACAATGGAAGTGGTCTTCGGATCCCCGGATAACTTCCGAAGCGAAGAGTTAATCTTTGATATAGTCCCGTTCCGCAGAGGTTATCATGCACTGCTCGGGCGAACCTCATTAGCGAGATTCAATGCGGTACCGCATTATGCATACCTCAAGCTCAAGATGCCAGGACCTCAAGGGGTCATTACAGTTAATGGAAACACAGAGCGCTCTCTCCGAACGGAGGAGCACACTGCGGCCCTCGCAGTGGAAGCGCAAAGCAGCCTATTAAGGCAATCCACTAGTTCGACGTTCAAGGACCCGGACAACTTCAAGCGCGCCCGGAGTAATCGGCAACTGGACCGCCTGGCATGTTCCGAGCTTGCATAGCAATGCGCCCCCACCCCGGTCCCAGCCAAACGGCGAAATCCGTGCTACGCGTACATAATTACACATTAAAAATACCATGGGCACAGGTGGGGAGGGGGCACAACTACGGCACGCCCCAATACGCGGCTTAAACCGCACTAGGGGCATCCCGCTTTGTTATTTTTCTCTTTCAGGACTTTAATCTCTGGAAACCCTGTCCGGCAGCATGATTGCCGAACAAATGATGCAGCAACCAAGGAGGCAGAAAGCTACGTCACACCACGGAACTCCCAGGTGGATTACGATAACGAGTGAAATATTTGCTTTAATACTATTCCTCAGCTTGCCCTTGGAAGGGACATGTCAAACAGTCCTGCTTTTTGCTTATCACACTACTTGTATCATTCCGCTTTAACGCACCTTTTTGAATAAACAATGCATAGCATTAAAACTATTATTGCATTCTTCCTTTTTATATATATTTCATTCACGACATCTAGCACCCGTACACTCTGGTACGGCCAATACACCAGGGGCTTAAGTACCCCACAACATGGTGTGAGAAGTCCGAACACTTTCGCAAGTGCGGCACCCCGAACTTATAGCATTATATGCATCAGCTCCGAATCATGTCTTTGGTCAATAGTTGGGTTTGCCCGGCTCCCATGTTTTGGCACCTTACGTTCCGCTATATCGGCTAAGGTAGCACTGGGAGAACTACTGCGATTGTGCCCCGGTTCAGCTGGGCTAAGCACCTCAGTAGAGAAAGCTAAAACTGACTGTCATGATAAGGCGAGAGACTGGTCGCTGTTCGAGAGGTTTTCGAGTCCCTAAAGACTTATGCCGCTTAGAGCGAGGATTCGGCCATGTCCAGCTTAAGGCGTGTATCGCACCCCGAATTTGGCCTTCCGAATACTAGGGGCTTCGCCGAAATTTAAAATTATAGAATTCTATGGCTAAGTGAGAGTGATAACGCATTATAGTCTGATTGCCTTGTTCGTTGTGCTGAGCACCTCCCTCGAAGGACCCAAAAATGGGAACAAGAGTGCTCAGGTTTATCCCGAACACCCCAGCACTCGTGGCATGGGGGCAGAAGCCGACGACTAGCCATCTCTCAGATTTGATAAACAACCGAACAGAAGGTAATATTTTAAATTCAAACAAGCGTTGCATAGCGCATATGAACAAGTTTTCATGAATACAAGATTACACGAGCGGGTTTACTCAAATATTGTATCTTTGGTACACTCGTCCGCTACGAGACGAGCACCCTTCAGGACACCCTCATAGTACATCTCGGGGTGGCGATGCTCCTTGCCCTCCGGCGGCCCTTCCTTGATCAGCTTCACGGCGTCTAGCTTGGCCCATGGCACCTTCACACGGGCGAAAGCCCGGCATGCACCTTCAATGCAGACAGACCGCTTGACGACTTCCAGCTCTGGGCACGCATCCACAAGCCACCTCACCAGGCCGAAGTAGCTATTCAGAAGGGCATCGCCAGGCCACAGCCGGACTATAAAGCCCTTCATGGCCTTTTCGGCCGCCTTGTTTAGCTCGACCAGCTGCTTTAGCTGGTCGCTCATAGGCACTGGGTGTTCGGTCCCAGTATATTGGGCCCAGAACAACTTCTCCGTTGAGCTTCCCTCCTCGGCCTGGTAAAATGTTGCGGCATCCGACACGCTGCGGGGCAAATCTGCGAATGCTCCTGGAGAGCTCCGGATTCAGGTAAGTAACAAGTAATTTACTTTCACATGCTTGCTTTGCATATAGAATGCCTTACCCACCGCTATCTTCTTCATCGCATCAATCTCTTGGAGGGCCTTTTGGGCTTCGGCCTTGGCATTCTTTGTGCTCTCGAGGACCGCGGCAAGCTCGTACTCCCGCGTCTTCAAGTCAAGCTCCAACGCCTCGTGCTTTGTCACGAGAGCGTGGAGCTCTTGCTGCACCTCGCCCACCCGTGCCTCCTGCCTTTCCCGCTCGGTGCGCTCCTCGGCCGCTTTGTTTTCGGCCTCGGATAGCGCTTGCTTCAGGGTTGCCACCTCGGTCGTGGCCCCTGGCAATTTTATGATGATCCCATCATTTTGCAATCGCATTCTTTTTATACATATCCATAGACTAGGTACTACTTACCTATGTTCTCCTCGAGCTGCCTCTTGGTAAGGCCGAGTTTGTCCTTGGACCCTTTAAGGTCCTGCTTCAGTGCGGCGACCTCCGCAGTCAGTGCGGCAGATGCCAGCAGTGAAGCGTGCATACGCATATTGACATACTTATATTAGACTCCTGCGATATTGTTTGATCCTCTATTCGGCTTTTCTTTGTGAACACCGAACAGAGCATCAGGGGCTACTGTCTATGCGGTAATATTTTTCCCATATTTTAAACACTTACCTCAAAGCCTGTTAGAAGGCTGGCACAGGCTTTAGTCAGACCGCTCTTGGCGGACTGAACCTTCTTGATCACCGCACTCATAATAGTACGGTGCTCTTCATCGATGGAAGCGCTGCGAAGTGCTCCCAACAAGTTGTCCGGCACCTTTGGATGGACAGAGGTCACCGGCACGGGCGTCTTGCCCCTTTTGGAAGAAGGCCGCCTGCCCGACTCCGGGACCGTTGGAGGTTCCGGCGCGGTGTTCGGCTGGGGGCCAAACTCGGGGCCCTCGGGAGCCTTACTCCCTTTGCTCCCGCAGTCCGGAAGGTCGCCTTGAGGCGCCTCCTGGACTGCCTCCCCTTGACCCGGTGCCTCTTGAGACAATACCTCGACATTGTCCGTAGGGCAAGGGGAGGTGGCGGTCGGAAGTGGATCGCTATCCATATCCGATGAGTCCAGGGAGCCGTCCAATGAAGATACATCGATACGGGCTCGAGGCGGTCTGCATAATCATATTCGGCGTTATTGGAATTGTGCGACAAAGGAATGCTATGAGTTACTCTGGTATCCGAATACTTACAACTTTGCCAGGGGCTTGGCCCTGAGCAGCCACTCGTCTTTGCCTTCGGCGGCGGTGGTGGAACTGTCCGGAAGGAGAGTCCTTCCCTTCTTGGACCCTTCGGCCTCCCCAGTTGGGGCGGCCTTCCTTTTCTTGTCTCCCCTGACTGGAGGGGGAGCGTCTTCATCTTCCTCCTCGTCTTCATGGGAGGAGTGCGCCGAGGAGTCATCGGACGATGAGTCTGATACCACCTGGTGCCGGGAACTCTTTCGGGTTCCCTTGGCCTTCTTGGTCTTCTCCGGCACCTTGTAAGGAGCCGAAGTCAGCATCTCCGTCAGGAGAGCATCCGCACTGTCTTCGGGCAGAGGGGCCGGACAGTTGATCTGCTCTGATGCCTCCACCCAGTCCTGTCAAAGGCATGGGAGCTCATACGCTGCACGTGGTTAAGCAATGGGAAGTAAATATCCTACCAGATGTACAGAACTTACCGGATTTGCAGGGCGCTTCGCGCTTAGCCCGCGGTCCTCGGTGAGAAAGGGAGGGACCTCGGCGCCCTTGAACAACACCCTCTAGACGTCCTTGTGCGTCGTATCGAAGAGCTCGCTGAGAGTCTGGTGCCGGGCCGGGTCGAACTCCCATAAATTGAAATCCCGTTCTTGGCACGGGAGGATTCGGCGGAAGAGCATGACTTGGACTATGTTGACGAGCTTAAGCTTCTTGATTGCCATATTCCGGATACATTTCTGGAGTCCGTCCAGCTCCGCCGATGCACCCCAGGACAGGCCCTTCTCTTTCCAGGAGGTGAGCCACGTGGGGATTCTGGATCGAAACTCGGGGGCCGCCGCCCGGTTGGCGTCGCACGGCTCGGTGATGTAGAACCAGGCCGATTGCCACCCCTTTATGGTCTCCACGAAGGATCCCTCAAGCCATGTAACATTGGGCATCTTGCCCACCATGGCTCCGCCGCATTCCGCTTGTTGGCCTCCCACCACCTTCGGCTTGATATTGAAGGTCTTCAGCCACATGCCGAAGTGGGGCCGGATGCGGAGGAAAGCCTCACACACGACGATGAACGCCGAAATGTTGAGGATAAAGTTCGGGGCCAGATCATGAAAGTCTAGCCCGTAGTAGAACATAAGACCACAGACGAATGGATGGAGGGGAAACCCCAGTCCGCGGAGGAAGTGATGGAGGAAGACTACCCTCTCGTGAGGTTCTGGGGTGGGGACGATCTGCCCCGCAGCGGGCAGCCGATGTGCGATATTCGCGGATAAGTATCCGGCTCTGCGCAGCTTTTTGATGTGTCCCTCCATGACGGAAGAAGCCATCCACTTGCCTCCCGCTTCGGATATGTTTGGAGAAGGTTGAGGAGAAGGATGCGGACTTAGGCACTGGAGCTCGAGTGTGCGAAAATGGATGAGCAAAGGAGGAAGAAGGCGTGGATGAAAAGGTGAATCCTTATCCCTTTATATGGGCGGACGAAACTATGCGTCCCCACTAGCCTGGTAAAACTCGCTTTTCCCCCAAGAGCCGTAATCGATGGCGCGGTTGGGTTACCGACGCCCATATTGATGAGAATCCCGTAATAAGGGGGACACAATCTCTGCTTTGACAAGACGTGTCAAAAAACTGCCTCGCGTTATGTGCGGGGCTAGTTAAAGGAAACGGTTCGAATAATCACCGGGCCATGGCATAATGTCGTGTTGCCAAAACAAGTCAGCAAATTAGATTTGTGGAAATATTATTCTCTCTACGGTGGTATGTGGAACTTATTTTGTAGGGTCGGACACTATCCTTGTATTCAAATTCTTCTGTGGTGTATTCAGAGGAGGAACCCGCCTTGCAATGCCGAAGACAATACTGCGCGCCAGACTCATCGTCATTGAAGCCTGGTTCAGGGGCTACTGAGGGAGTCCTGGATTAGGGGGTCTCCGGACAGCCGGACTATAACCATTGGCCGGACTGTTGGACTATGAAGATACAAGATTGAAGACTTCGTCTCGTGTCCGGATGGGACCCTACTTGGCGTGGAAGGCAAGCTAGGCAATACGGATATGTATATCTCCTCCTTTGTAACCGACCTTGTGTAACCCTAGCCCCCTCCGGTGTCTATATAAACCGGAGGGTTTTAGTCCATAGGACAACATACAATCATACCATAGGCTAGCTTCTAGGGTTTAGCCTCTCCGATCTCGTGGTAGATCAGCTCTTGTAATACACATATCATCAAGAATAAATCAAGCAGGACATAGGGTTTTACCTCCATCAAGAGGGCCCGAACCTGGGTAAAACATGGTGTTCCCTGCCTCCTATTACCATCCGCCTTAGACGCACAGTTCGGGACCCCCTACCCAAGATCCGCCGATTTTGACACCGACAGGGAGAAGTGCTTAGCTTTGGGTTCAATCTTGCGATGCTCGATCCTAGTGACAGAAGGGGAACCGACACGTATTGTATTGTTGCCATCGAGGATAACAAGATGAGGTTTTCATCATATTGCTTGAGTTAATTCCGCTACATCATGTCATCTTACGTAATGTGTTACTCTGTTTTCATGAACTTAATACTCTAGATGCAGGCAGGAGTCGGTCGATGTGTGGAGTAATAGTAGTAGATTTAGAATTGTTTCGGTCTACTTGAAATGGACGTGATGCCTATATTCATGATCATTGACTTAGATGTCGTCATAACTTTGCGCTTTTATATTAATTGCTCGGCAGTAATTTGTTCACCCACCATAATAATTTCTATCTCGAGATAAGCCTCAAGTGAAACCTATGGCCCCCGAGTCTATTTTCCATCATATAAGTTTCCTATCTATAATTCTAGTTTCCGATTTACTTTCTTTGCAATCTTTTACTTTCCGTTCCATAAACCAAAAATACCAAAAACATTACTTTACCATTTATCCATCTATATCAGATCTCACTTTGCAAATAACCGTGAAGGGATTGACAACCCCTTTATCGCGTTGGGTGCAAGTTGGTGTTTGTTTGTGCAGGTATTCTGTGGGTTGTCGCGTTGTCTCCTACTGGATTGATACCTTGGCTCTCAAAACTGAGGGAAATACTTACTCTACTTTGCTGCATCACCCTTTCCTCTTCAAGGGAAAAACCAACGCAAGCTCAAGAGGTAGCAGGAAGGATTTCTGGCGCCGTTGCCAGGGAGATCTACGCCAAACCGAGACATACAAAGTACCCATCATAAACTCTCATCCCTCATATTACATTATTCGCCATTCGCCTCCTGTTTTCCTCTCCCCCAGTTCTAAAACGATTTTCAAAAAGATTCGCCTTCTCTTCGCCCCTCTTTCGTTCAATCTTATGTTGCTTGTGTTTCCATGTGCCTTCTATTTTCTTGCATCTTTGCTTGCTAAAAATCTATTGATATGGACCCACTCAAAGTTTTCTACCTGGATCATCTTCGATCCATATGTGCTCGTGCTGAAACCCCAACTAGTTTAGTTGAGGGAAGATCTCTAGATGAGCATGCTCATTTTGTGCGTCATCGTTTGTCTGAAAAAGGGAAGCTCTTATGGAATCAAATAAATTGTTTGCTATGCTATGCTTGGAATCTTTGTGAAATTTATGATTTTACTTGTTGCTCTAATAACCCGAAAAAACACCTTCCCTACCTATGTGAGTTTAATGATAATGAAATCTTATCTACTTATGAAAAGGGTGTTTATAGTTACTATGATATCGAACAAATTGAAAAATTTGTTGCTTTTAAGGGTTCTTCTGAAGTTGCTTATTTGATTGAAAAGTATGATATTACTCTCTACTAATCTGAAAATTTTGACATACTTAAATATTGCTATGAAAACTATCCTCATAATGCCTATGTCAAAGAATTTATTGAGAGAATGACCGTTGGTTTGGAAGAAAATAATGATATGCATGAATCTATAGATAGTTATGATTCCGATGATTTGATTGAAATATCCCTTGATGAACATGATGCTTGCTACTCTTGTGGCCATGATGCCAATATTTATGGAGATGAATTTGCTATAGTTCCTTATGTTAAACATGAGATTATTGCTATTGCACCCATACTTGACAGTTCCTTGAATCAAAAGCATGATTGCAATGATTTTACTATAAATTATATTAATGTCAATTGTGCTAATGATATGCAAAACCACAAGCTTGGGGATGCTAGTTTTGCTATGTCTACTACTTATTGCAATGATCATGATTGGGGTGATAATGCTTTTTATGATCTTGAAAATTTATTTAAACCTCATGATAAATTTGATATTGATAATAATATTTGCGATAATATTGAAAGTGGGTTTGGAATAGTGTCAACTTTAGGGAAAAAATTATCCCACTACGTTGGAGAATGATAAGTCTTATGAAATTTTGATAAAAGTGGGTTCAGAGAGGTCATGACTTTATTTTATGATAATCCCACTATTTTGGAAGAGTGTTAACTTTGCATGCATGTGGATCATGAAGAGAAAATCTTATGTGATAGCTATATTGTTGACTTTGATTATGATCCTACATGTAATTATTATGAGAGAGGAAAATATGGTTGTAGAAATTTTCATGTTACTAAATTGCCTCTCGTTATGTTGAGATTGCTATTGTTTCTTTCTTCTTCCTTGCATATGCTAGTTTTTGCTTGTCATGATAATTTGTTTGATTATAAAATGCCTATGCATAGGAAGTATGTTAGACTTAGATGTGTTTGTCACGTGTTTTATGATGCTCTCTTTGTGCTTCAATTCTTGTCTTCCATGTGAGCATCATTGAATTCCCAATGCCTAGCTAAAAGCCTTTAAAGAAAAGTGCTTGTTGGGAGGCAACCCAATTTCATTTTTGTTTTTTGCTTTTTAGGTTCTGTTTTGCATTAAATAATTCATCTAGCCTCTATTTAGATGTGGTTTTATGTTTTAATTAGTGTTTGTGCCAAGTAAGACCTTTGGGATAGCTTACAGTGTTAGTTGATTTGATCCCGCTGAAAAAAAGAAACTTTTATGCTGAGGAGATTAGTTTTCATTTTTAACAGAAGTGCGATAAAATACTGATTCTTTTTGCAGAGGATTTATAAACAAATTTTCTAGGACTTCCTAATTTCTCAGGACTTTTGGAGTTACATAAGTATTTGAAATATCCAGATTGCTACAGACTGTTCTGTTTTTGACAGATTCTGTTTTTCGCGTGTTGTTTGCATATTTTGATGAATCTATGGCTAGTATCGGGGGGTATGAACCATGGAAAAGTTGGAATATAGTGGAAATTACACCAATATAAATAAATAACGAGTTCAGAACAGTACCAAAAGTGGTGATTTATTTTCTTATACTAACGGAGCTTACGAGATTTTCTGTTGAAGTTTTGTGTTGTGGAGTTTTCATGTTTTGGGTAAGGATTTGATGGACTACGGAATAAGGAGTGGAAAGAGCCAAAGCTTGGGGATGCCCAAGGCACCCCAAGGTAATATTCAAGGACGCCAAAGGGCCTAAGCTTGGGGATGCCCCGGGGAGGCATCCCCTCTTTCCTCTTCGTCTATCGGTAACTTTACTTGAGGCTATATTTTTATTCACCACATGATATGTGTTTTGCTTGGAGTGTCTTGTATGATTTGAGTCTTTGCTTTTTAATTTTCCACAATCATCCTTGTTGTACACACCTTTTGGGAGGGACACGCATGAATCGTGATTTATTAGAATGCTCTTTGTGCTTCACTTATAGTTTTTGAGCTAGGCAAGATTGCTCTAGTGCTTCACTTATATCTTTTAGAGCACGGCGGTGGTTTTATTTTATAGAAATTAGCGAACTCTCGTACTTCACTTATATTATTTTGAGAGCCTTTGGAACAGCATGGTAATTTTCTTTGGTTATGAAATTAGTCCTAATATGATAGGCATCCAAGAGGGGTATAATAAAAACTTTCATATAAAGTGCATTGAATACTATGAGAAGTTTGTCTTCCTTATGAGTGGCGGCCGGGGATGAGCGATGGTCTTTTCCTATCAATCTATCCCCCTAGGATCATGCTCATAGTACTTTGTTTCGGTGACTAATATATTTTTGCAATAAGTATGTGAGCTCTTTATGACTAATGTTGAGTCCATGGATTATACACACTCTCACCTTTCTGCCATTGCTATCCTCTCTATTACCGCGCAACTTTCGCCGGTACCATAAACTCACCACATATCCTTCCTCAAAACAGCCACCGTACCTACTTATTATGGCATTTCCATATCCATTCCGAGATATATTGCCATGCAACTTTCAACCGTTCCATTTATTATGACACGCTCCATCATTGTCATATTGCTTTGCATGATCATGTAGTTGACATCGTATTTGTGGCAAAGCCACCATTCATCATTTTTTATACATGTCGCTCTTGATTCATTGCACATCCCGGTACACCGCTGGAGGCATTCATATAGAGTCATATTTTGTTCTAAGTATCGAGTTGTAATTTTTGAGTTGTAAGTAAATAAAAGCGTGATGATCTTCATTATTAGAGCATTGTCCCATGTGAGGAAAGGATGACAGAGACTATGATTCCCCCACAAGTCGGGATGAGACTCCGGACAAAAAAAAGAGGCCAAAAAATGAGAGAAGGCCCAAAAAATATTAAAAAACGAGAGAAAAGAGAGAAGGGACAATGTTACTATCCTTTTACCACACTTGTGCTCACTATGATCTTCATGATAGAGAGTCTCCTATGATATCATTTTCATATATTAGTGGGAATTTTCATTATAGAACTTGGCTTGTATATTCTAATGACGGGCTTCCTCAAAATTCCCTAGGTCTTCGTGAGCAAGCAAGTTGGATGCACACCCACTTAGTTTCTTTTGAGCTTTCACAAACTTATAGCTCTAGTGCATCGGTTGCATGGCAATCCCTACTCACTCACATTGATATCTATTAATGGGCATCTCCATAGCCCATTGATACGCCTAGTTGATGTGAGACTATCTCCTACTTTTTGTCTTCTCCACAACCACTGTCTATTCCACCTATAGTGATATGTCCATGGCTCACGCTCATGTATTGCGTGAAAGTTGAAAAAGTTTGAGAACAACAAAAGTATGAAACAATTGCTTGGCTTGTCATTGGGGTTGTGCATGATTTGAATATTTTGTGTGATGAAGATGGAGCATAGCCAGACCATATTATTTTGTAGGGATAAGCTTTCTTTGTCCATGTTATTTCGAGAAGACATAATTATTTTGTTAGTATTCTTGAAGTATTATTATTTTTATGTCAATATTAAACTTTTGTTTTGAATCTTACGGATCTGAACATTCATGCCACAATAAAGAGAATTACATGGATAAATATGTTAGGTAGCATTTCACATCAAAAATTCTGTTTTTATCATTTACATACTAGAGGACGAGCATCAATTAAGCTTGGGAATGCTTGATATGTCTCCAACGTATCTATAATTTTTTTATGGTTCCATGCTATTATATTATCTATTTTGGATGTTTTATATGCATTAATATGCTATTTTATATGATTTTCGGGACTAACCTATTAACCTAGAGCCATGTGCTAGTTTCTGTTTTTCCTTGTTTTAGAGTTTCGCAGAAAAAGATTACCAAACGGAGTCCAAATAGAATACAGCTTTCACGATGATTTTTCTTGGACCAAAAGACACCCAGGAGACTTGGAGTGCAAGTCAGAAGAGCCACGAGGTGGCCACAAGGGCGGAGGGCACACCCAAGGGGGTAGGGCGTGCCCCCAAATCTTGTGGGCCTCTTGGTGACCCCCTGACCTAGATCTTCCTCCTATATATACTCATATACCCTGAAAACTTCCAGGGAGCTACGAAACCACTTTTCCACCACCGCAACCTTCTATACCCATGAGATCCCATCTAGGGACCTTTTCCGGCGTCCTGCCGGAGGGGGATTCGATCACGGAGGGCTTCTACATCAACACCATTGTCTCTCCGATGAAGCGTGAGTAGTTTACCACAAACCTACGGGTCCATAGCTACTAGCTAGATGGCTTCTTCTTTCTCTTTTATTCTCAATACCATGTTCTCCTCGATGTCTTGGAGATCTTTTCGGTGTAATACTCTTTTGTGGTGTGTTTGCCGAGACCCGATGAATTGTGGATTTATGATCAGCTTATCTATGAATATTATTTGAATCTTCTCTGAATTATTATATGCATGATTTGATATCTTTGCAAGTATCTTCAAACTATCGATTTGGTTTGGCCAACTAGATTGGTTTTCTTGCAATGGGAGAAGTTCTTAGCTTTGGGTTCAATCTTGTGGTGCTCGATCCTAGTGATAGAAGGGGAACCGACATGTATTGTATTGTTGCCATCAAGGATAACAAGATGTGGTTTTCATCATATTGCTTGAGTTAATTCCACTGCATCATGTTGTCTTACTTAATGTGTTACTCTGTTGTTACGAACTTAATACTCTAGATGCAGGAAGGAGTCAGTCGATGTGTGGAGTAATAGTAGTAGATGCAGAATCGTTTTGGTCTACTTGACACGGACGTGATGCCTATATTCATGATCATTGCCTTAGATATCGTCATAACTTTGTGCTTTTCTATCAATTGCTTGGCAATAATTTGTTCACCCACCGTAATAATTTCTATCTCGAGAGAAGCCTCTAGTGAAACCTATGGCCCTCGGGTCTATTTTCCATCATATAAGTTTCCAGTCTATAATTTTAGTTTCTGATTTACTTTCTTTGAAATCTTTTACTTTACGTTCCATAAACCAAAAATACTAAAAACATTACTGTATTGTTTATCCATCTATATCAGATCAGACTTTGCAAATAACCGTGAAGGGATTGACAACCCCTTTATAGCGTTGGGGTGCAAGTTGGTGTTTGTTTATACAGGTATCCGGTGGCTTGTCGCGTTGTCTCCTACTGGATTGATACCTTGGTTCTCAAAACTGAGGGAAATACTTACTCTACTTTGCTGCGTCACCCTTTCCTCTTCAAGGGAAAAACCAACGCAAGCTCAAGAGGTAGCAGCAGGCATCAATGGACGTTCCGTGAAGGTCAGCATCGACGGAGGAAGTTGCCACAATTTGGCAAGTGAAGAGTTATGTTCCAAGCTATAATTGGCCAAGATGAAGCATCCTCGTCCCTACAAAGTCCAATGGCTTAGCAACTCCAGCACCATTCAAGTGGAGCATAGTGTTCAAGTCTCCTTCAAGATTGGAGCATATGAAGACACTTTGGAGTGTGATGTGTTTCCTATGTCCGTTTTCCACCTCCTACTTGGACGACCTTGGCAATTCGACCACGGCATCATCCACAATGGAAGAACCAATCACTATGGCTTCAATATGAACGAGAAGGAGTACGTGCTACGACCTATGTCACCAACCCAAGTGATCGCCGACAAACAAGCAACCACCCATCATGGAGAGAATTGTGAGAGAGTGAACCACCAAAAAGAGAGTGAGCGCCACACGCCAAAATTGAGTGCCTCCACGATGAGCAACAAGAAAAACTGAGTGCTATTTGCTACCAAAAGTGAGATGGGAGAAGTGTGTGAGAACCCATCAAGTGTTATGCACTATGTCCTAGTGTGCAAGGATGAAGCGGCAAGGACTAACACCTCTCACCATCTACCTTTAGTGTTGTCTTCTCTATTGCAGGAATTCAAGGACATATTCCCCGATGAGCTACCTTTGGGTCTACCTCCACTTTGCGGCATCGAACACCAAATCGACCTCATTCCCGACACACCGCTACCGAACAAGGCACCCTAGCTTGTCAACCCCGAAGAAACTAAAGAAATATAAAGGCAAGTACAACAACTCATTGAAAATGGTCATGTACGTGGAAGCTTAAGTCCTTGTGTCATACCGGTTATTCTTGTGCCCAAGAAAGATGGTACTTTTCGCATGTGTTCCGATTGCCATCCCATCAATGCTATCACCGTTTGTTATAGCTATCCTATTCCTCGCCTTGATGTTATATTAGATGAGCTTAGCAGAGCCACCATTTCCTCTAAAATTTATCTTAATAGTGGCTATTACCAAATCCGCATTCAAGAGGGTGATGAATGGAAAACCGCTTTCAAAACCAAGTTTGGCTTGTATGAATGGCTAGTCATTCCTATGGGCTTATCCGAAGGACCCGACACTTTTATGCGCGTGGTGCATTATGTTCTTCGCCCTTACATTGGCTATTTGATGTGGTCTACTTTAATGATATTCTTGTGTTTAGCATGTCTCTAGAAGATCATGTCACCCAAGAACCGCTTTGCTAACTCTAAGAAAGGAGCGCCTTTATGCTAATAGGGAAAAATGCCTTTTTGGTGTTGATAAGCTTGTTTTCTTGGGTTTTGTTGTGTCATCTAAGGGTGTTCATGTAGATGAAGCTAAAATTGATGCTATTAAAACTTGGCCACAACCAACCAACTTGCAACAAGCGCGAAGTTTCCTTGGCTTAGCCGGTTTCTGTCGTAGATTCGTTAAGGACTTTAGCACTATTGCATCCCCTTTGCATGCATTGAGTAAAAATAATGCACCATTTGTTTGGGGACCATCCCAAGATACCGCATTTCATGAGCTTAAGAATTTGCTTACACATGCTCCTTTGCTTGCTTTGCCCAATTTTAACAAAACCTTTTAAGTTCATTACGATTTTGGTGGCAACGGTATAGGAGGTGTGTTAATGCAAGAGAAGTTCCCAATTGCTTACTTAAGCGAAAACTTTCTGGCGCGCAACTAAATTATCCCAAATATGATAAAGAGTTGTACGCATTAGTTCGAGTGTTGCATGTGTGGGAGCATTTTCTCCATCCTCATGATTTTTTCATTCATATCAACCATGAAACTCTCAAGTATCTTAAGGGTCAAACAAAGTTGAATAGAAGGCATGCCAAATGGAGTGAATTTATAGAAGCTTTTCCTTATGTAATCAAATACATTAAGGGTAAAGAAAATATAGTAGCGGATTCTCTTTCTCGAAAATGCATGCTTGTTACTCAACTTGAGTTGAATGTCATTGGTTTTGAGCACATAAAAGACTTGTATGCGCAAGATCCTACTTTTGCTATTCCTTATGCCAAATGTTTGACGCATACATCTTGGGAACGCTATTACATGAAAGATGATTATCTTACGAGAGCTAACAAACTATGTATCCCATGGAGGAGGACTTATGGGTCATTTTGGACATGACAAGACATTTTCCATGCTCTCCAAGAACTACTTTTGGCCCAAGATGTTCCGCGACGTCTTCCGCTACACCAACCAATGCTCTACATGTCGCAAAGCTAAGTCTAAAGCTCAATCCCATGGTCTCTATATACCCCTTCCTATTTCGTATTACCCATGGGAAGATATTAGTACGAACTTTGTGCTTGGTTTGCCGCGAACTCAAAATGGAAAGGATTCCGTGCTTGTTGTTGTGGACCGTTTCTCTAAGATGGCATATTTTATTCCATGCAACAAGATAGACGATGCTTCACATGTTGCTAATCTCTTTTGTGGGGAAATCTTGTGTCTACATGCATGGAGTGCCCAAGGTTATCGTGTCGGACCGCGAAATCAAGTTCCTAGGCTACTTTTAGAAGACGCTATGCGCCAAGCTCGGAATCAAGCTCTTGTTCTGTTCGACATACCATCCACAAACCGACGGCCAAACAGAGGTCACAAACCGGACGATATCCACTCTCCTACGCGTGTTGATCAAGAAGAACATCAAGGAGTTGGAGGAGTGTCTACCCATCACCGAGTACGCCTACAACCCCGTGATGAGGACATCAATGACATTGTTACACTCACAACCCCTCCTGCTATACATACTAGACCAATTACTAGAGCTCGCGCACGCCAATTAAATTACCAGGTACTTTGGTTTCTTGGTAATGATTCTAATGTTCATGAGAATATGGTGCTGCCTAAATTAGATATGTTTGTCTTTCTTACAAATGAAGGGCCTAGCTTGGACAAGAAGGATGTATATTGGAGAAAGACCAAGCATGGAGATGATGCCATGCACTAGTGGAACAAGAACGGAGTTACAAGTGATGATTTGAGGACTTTGAAGCCACCATAATGAGTGCATGAAGCCTTGGACGAAATATACAAGACGCCACTTCGTAAATTTCGTCCAGAGGCTATTCTAGGTGATGCGTCACCTTATTATTGGGCCAGGCCCATGTAATTTTGAAATACTTGAATATAGCCTGTTTTTAGAGTCCGTATGTGTGGGGGAAAAAGAGTTAGGGTTGGTTTCAGACCCCTCCTCCAAGGGCCACGAAATCCCTCCCTCTTCCTCCATATATACAGCCCTTAGGGCACCATTTAGACTTTGGGTTTTGTTTATATTAGAAGTTTGCCATAGCTACAACTTCTTGTACTTCGTTTGTGTTCAACGACCAGACCAAGACGTCACAAAACCCCACCTGGATCAATAAAGCTTTCATCTTATATTCGCAATATCCATATTGCAATCTTAGTTTCTTGCTTGTTCTTAGTTTGCTTGCAGGAAATAGACTTTTGTGGTTAGGTTGATCATGCTCCAACATGGTCAATAACCTTGCGGAGTTGTTTTAGCGATTGCTAAGGCGCGACGTCCTCGCACGTTCATAGTCGCATCGTCAAAGTCTACTCTTCTGAAATGATAATCACCATCTCATCGAAAGACGAGTCACCTTTGCCTCTATCAAGTGGTATCAGATTTCCAGGTTGCTCGGTGAGATTTCCCAGTTTTTCGTAGTTTAGATCGAGTGTGTTCTTCAAACCTATAGTCCAGAAATAGCCAAAAAATTAGGGTTAGTTCATCATATCCGAACCAATCTGAGCCTTTGCATAGTATTTTTAGAGTTTTGCTTTGTTGAATTTGCGGCTGCATCGTCGTGTCGAGTTGTTGTTCTTAGCGTCTAGTCCCTTAGAGTTTTGAGTTCTGTTCACAGGTTGTCACACCGCCGCCGCACCATCATCATCACACTGCCATCTACCACCATCGTCATCACCGCTGCCATATACCACCATCATCATCACCACTGCCATATACCACCATCGCCGTCACCACTTTCATATACCATATATCTACTGCCACCACGCTAATCCGAGTACACCTCCATCACAGATTCGCCACCAGTCTGTGTTCCACCGCCCTACATATATCCACCACCAGTCCGAGTTTCCACCAGATTCATCTCCGCCACCAGTACTAGTCCGAGTCCAGTATTTGTTTCTTTGTTTTCGATTTCCATATCACGCCATACTAAGTCGTGACCAAGTTGGACTACCCAACTTTCGTGTCACCCGTAGAAGAAAAATAGTTCCAGTTTGAAAAAAAATCTGACTAGGCAGTTTTTAGATCATTTATAGACTTTTTCGAAAAAAAAATTTGCGGAGCAAAAAAAGAGAGGAAAAAACCCTCACTTGTGTGACTAGGACTCGCGTGCTCCTCCCTTGTTTACGTGCAGCACCATGATTTTGTTAGTGTTCTAGGCTCGCGTCTCTACTTTGGTCTAGCCTAGGACCAACATAGTACCATCGTTGAGCGTTTATTCAACTTTGCATCTCTCAATTGATTATTGCTGACCCTTTTTGCTACCATATTATAAGCCTTCCCAGCTCCGCATACATCTAGGTCATGTGTGGTAATCGCTCTATCCAAGCTTTGAGAGTTTTGACTACAACGGTTGCCGATCACCACCTGCTGCTGGGTAAGAACTGGTAAGAATTTGAGATTTTCCTGACGGATTTGTGACACACTATCACTTCCTAGTAGTCTGTAGGATCATATTCTTGTGTGTTTCTATTGCTGCTAACCATGGCAGGGCCACGAGCCGACGGATTGACTGGGAGAACATGACGAAGAAGGAGCTTCATGATAAATTTCAGTAAATGTTGAGTCAATAGGTGGAAGACGCCATGGCCAGCTTTGGAAAGGTACTAGAGAGGATTGATGACATTGAGAAGACAATTGACACCAAGTTGGACGCCAAGTTCGATGAAGTACTCGCGCGTCTTCCACAACCACCCCTTGCATCTGTTACACCATTACAACAACAACCACCTCCACGTCGCGAAATAGCCCTCTGCTGAGCGGGCCGTGTTCCTCTTGACCCAGGACAAAATTCTGGTGCCACTTCTACTAGTGTTGATGCTTCTATAGCTCCTGCTGCTACTACAGAGGTGGAGGACTATTATGAGGATGAGGTTGATCAAAATCAAAACTACGTGCAACCACCAGCACCACCACTAGCAGGTCGACCTCAGGCATATAATCGCAACGGTAGGGCTGCAGCACCACCTCAGGTATGAGATTATGACCATATTCCTAAACTGAAATTGAATATTCCACCATTTGAGGGTAGATACATTCCTGATGTATATCTTACTTGGGAGTTAGAAATTGAACAATGTTTCACATGCTTACAATATCCTGAGGAGAGACGTGTTGCTGCTGCTGATTATTAATTCACTAGTTTTGCTTTTGTTTGGTGGTCTATACATTGTAGATTATATCATGATAACATCCCTACTACTTGGGTTTCTTTGAAAACTCCTATGCATTACTGTTGGGTTCCACCATATTATCAACGTGAATTACTTCAAAAACTGCAGCGTTTGAGACAACGAAAAAATTCTGTAGAGGAGTATTATCAAGATTTACAAATTGGCATGATTAGATGTAGATGATAATGAGGCTATGCTTGCACTTTTTATAGGTGGGTTAAATAGAGAGATTCAGACCATTTTAAAGTATAAGGAGTATAATGATATCACTCATTTATTCCATCTAGCTTGCAAAGGTGAACGTGAAGTGCAGGATCGACATGCATTGGCGCTGACTAACTTTTTTGTAGGTTGACCTTCATCATGGACACAACGTGCATCCTCTACTTCCACACGATTTGCTACACCGGCACCTCCGTTAGCTACCACCTCCAGCTGTGATATAAGAAAGTAGGCACAACCACCACTACCTGCCAAGAGCACACCTTCTGGGCCTGCACAAAGCTCTTCTTCATCCATGGCATCAACTGGGCAAACACATGATATTATTTGTTGTCGTTGCAAGGGTGGATGTTATTATGCGAGAGAATGCCCATCTAAGAGTGTGATAATTGCTACTGAAGATGGTGGGTATGAGTCCACTGGTGACTATGATGAGGAGACTTTGGCTCTTATTACAAGTGAGGAACACAGTGGAGATGATTCTGAACATGAGACACAATACATGGCTGCTGAAGATGCTGACAGGTATGAAAGTTTAGTTGCTCAACGTGTTTTGAGTGTGCAGGTCACACAAGCTGAGCAAAATCAGAGGCATAATTTGTTCCATACAAAGGGAGTTGTGAAGGAACGTTATGTCTGCGTCATCGTAGATGGAGGGAGCTGCAACAACTTGGCTAGCATGGAGATGGTGGAGAAGCTCTCTCTCACCACAAGACCACATCTGCATCCTTACTACATCCAATGGTTCAACAACAGCGACAAGGTTAAGGTAACATGTACTGTTCGTGTGCATTTTAGTATCGCTACATATGCTGAATATGTTGATTGTGACGTGGTACCCATGCAAGAATGTTCCTTATTACTTGGTAGACCATGACAATTCGATAAAAATTCTGTACACCATGGTAGAAACAATCACTATACTCTTGTTCATAAGGATAAACATATTACTTTGCTTTCTATGACTCCTGATTCCATTTTGAAAGATCATATTAATCGAGCTAGTAAAGCAAACCATGAGCAAAATAAGAGTGAAAATCAAATAGTGGCAAAAGAATTTGAGCAACAAATGAAACCTAATAATAAAGCATGTAGTGTTGCTTCTGAAATTAAATTTAAAAGTGTATGTTTACTTGCCACCAAATCTGATATTGATGATCTCGATTGTAGCAAAGTTGTTTGCTATGCTTTTGTGTGCAAAGAGGCATTATTTTCATTCGAAGACATGCCTTCCTCTTTGCCTCCTGCTATCACTAACATTTTGCAGGAGTTTGCTGACATCTTTCCATAAGACGTGCCACCGGGATTACCACCTATTCGAGGGATTGAGCATCAGATTCACTTAATTCCTGGTGAATCACTACCCAACCGTGCACCATACCGTACCAATCCAGAGAAGACGAAGGAGATTATGCGTCAAGTACAGGAGCTACTCGACAAAGGTTATATACACAAATCTCTTAGTCCTTGCGATGTTCCTATTATACTAGTGCCAAAAAGGATGATACATCGTGTATGTGTGTTGATTGTAGAGGCATTAATAATATTACTATTCGTTATCGTCATCCAATTCCTAGGGTAGATGATATTCTTGATGAATTGAGTGGCTCTACAATATTCTCCAAAATTGATTTGCATAGTGGATACCATCAAATTCATATGCAATAGGGAGATGAATGGAAAACATGATTTAAAACTAAGTTTGGATTATATGAGTGGTTAGTCATGCCTTTTGGGTTAACTAATGCACCTAGTACTTTCATGAGATTAATGAACAAAGGTTTACGTGCTTTCATTGGATGATTTGTGGTCGTCTTTTTTGATGATATATTGATTTATAGCACATCTTTGGATGAACATTTGGAACATTCATGTGTTGTTTTTATTGCTCTACGTGATGCATGTTTGTTTGGTAACCTTGGGAAGTGCACCTTTTGCACCGACTGAGTATCTTTTCTTGGCTATGTTGTTACTCCACAGGGAATTGAAGTTGATAAAGCCAAGATTGAAGCTATTGAGAGTTGGCCGCAGCCCAAAACGGTTAGACAAGTGAGGAGTTTTCTTGGCCTCGCTAGATTCTATAGGCGTTTTGTGAGAGATTTAAGCACCGTTGCTGCACCTCTTAATGAGCTTACAAAGAATGATGTGCCTTTTATTTGGGGTACCGCACAGGAAGAAGCCTTCACGGTATTAAAAGATAAGTTGACACATGCTCCTTTACTCCAACTTCCTGATTTTAATAAGACTTTTGAGCTTCAGTGTGATGCTAGTGGAATTGGATTAGGAGGTGTGTTATTACAAGATGGCAAACCTGTTGCATACTTTTCTGAAAAATTGAGTGGGCCTAGTCTGAACTATTCTACTTATGATAAAGAATTATATGCTCTTGTTCGGACTTTAGAAACATGACAACATTATTTATGGCCTAAAGAATTTGTTATACATTCTGATCATGAATCTTTGAAACATATTAAAAGTCAAGCCAAACTAATCGTAGACATGCTAAATGGGTTGAATTCAAAGACACTTATCCTTATGTTATTAAACACAGGAAGGGTAAATAAAATGTTATTGCTGATGCATTGTCTTGTCGCTATACTATGCTTTCGCAACTTGACTTTAAAATATTTGGTTTGGATACCATCAAAGATCAATATGTGCATGATGCTAATTTTAGAGATGTGGTGCAGAACTGAAAAGAAGGAAGAACATGGGACAAGTTTGTTGTTAATGATGGATTTGTGTTCCGTGCTAACAAGCTATCACTAGTACGCATCGGTGCTATACAAACGGTTTTAACCCTTTCCGTGACGACATTTGGAACCGTCACCAAGTGAGTGTGGGTGATAGGGGGGTCCTTCCCACACGACCCAGAAACCATCGAGGATATGCCCTCTTGGCACACATGCTCGGCAAAATGAGGTCGTGTGTGACCGGCGAGCGCTCAAATACAGAAATACGTATAGTAGAGCTAAAAAAAATACAATTATACATGAGAAATTGTTTCCGGTCGCAAGTACATCCCACACAGTCAGTTCCCGCTAAACGTTTCCGTTCGTATGTACATCCCACACAGTCGCTCCAAGGAAAACGTTTCTGTTCACAAGTACATCACACACAATTTTTCCCGTTAAATCATTTGTGATAGTGTTGCCATTGCACACGATATTAATAATTTTATCGTTTGCGTTATTGAACGCATCACACACGGTGCGTAGAAGAAACTGTGTGGCAAAGGCTGTCGATCACACACAATTTTTATGTGGTAAATGTTTGCGCAAGGTGGCCTAATGCAAACAGTTTTCAAGAGAAATTTGTGTGTGCAGTGGAGATTGATCGCACACATAGTGGATCCTAGAAATGTTTCTGATCTCCATGTATATCACAGATGTTTCGCTTTTGCAAACTGTCGTGGATTTGCCACGGCAGATGTCCTTAGTGTGAGGACTTAGTCGTGAGGCCAACACATCTATGTGGTAGCTTGAGAGGGGTTGAGTGGGACGAGAGACGCGATGTTTTTACCCAGATTTGGCCCCTCACGCTGGAGGTAAAAGCCTACATCCTGCTTCATTGATATTGATGATGATGATCATGATTACAGAGGTGCTCTATCTCGAGAGCTATTGACTTGTATGTCTAAACCTGACTTGTGAAAACTTGTCCCTCTTGGGGTGCCCTGCCCCTCCTTATATAGGTTGAAGGGGCGGGTTACATGTGGAGTCCTAGTAGGATTAGGATTACTCTATTACAAGTGGAGTCCTACTCTTGCTTCCTTTGTAAGAGAATATTCATTATGCCTTAAACCGGCGTACCATAACATGAGTCGGCCTTCGATGAACCGCCTTCTGGGCCACCGGGTCTTGTCGCTCCTCTGACCCACCTGCCGGGTTACCAATGAGTCACCAGGCCCAGCCGGGTCATCAATGAGTGGAGAGATCCAGGCGGGTCACTTCGTGAGTCGCCAAGTTAGGGCGGGTCACTAGTGAGTCGCCAAGTCCGGCCGGGTCATACTTCCGGCCGGGTCATACCGCGGGGTATATCCCCGACATTAGCCCCTAGTTTAATTTGGATTTATCCATGTTAAACTGATCCTGGAAAATAAACACAAGAACAAATTTGACACGTTGTGCTCCGGGTTAAAAATTCTTGTAAGCCGGCACTTGATCATCCTTAAGTCCTTGTCATTTCCTTCTTCTGTACAGTCCGGGTCAATAGACCAGCTTCATAATCAATTTGCTGACATTGGCTTCTCATAGAAATATATTGTGAAGAATAATTCATTTGATTTAGCTCCCAATGCTTAACAAAAATATTGGTCTTGAAATACTCATCTGATTTTCAGCCGGCTTGTAGAACTTGCCGGTTTATCATTGCCAAAATATCCAGTTTGTAGATATTGATAGCACCGGCTCATAATTGTTGCCGACGCCGGGTCATAATTATTGGTGACGCCGAGTCATGATTGTTGGTGACGACGGGTCATGATTGTTGCAGACACCGGGTCAATCTGGTTTGCTCAAAACTGAAAATTTGAAGATATTTCTCCCTTATATCCATATTACCTGTAGCCCCCAAGTCTTGAGTAGAGCAAAGTGATGACTTAAGACTTGCTTTAATATAAATACTACCACTTTGAAGAAATCCATGTTGTTCATCTCAGTCACTAGTAAAAACTGGATATTCCATATATGTAGCCCCCAAGTGCCGGGTTGTCGTGCTTGCAGCAACCTGGGACATGTAATTGCCTTATGCTCATAAAAACTTTAACCAGTGTAGCCCCCAAGGGCCGGGTCATTATGCAATAATGAGAAGGGACTTTGTAGATATGATCATGTAGACTTGAGCAGAAACGTGTAGCCCCAAAGGGCTGGCTCAGTAAGATAATACTAAGCTGGGACTTTATATATACTTAATTTGAAAATAACATCATATGATGTGGCCTCCATCGTAGGGCTTGAACCCACGTCCACAAGGTTAAGAACCTTGTGCTTTACCAACTGAGCAATGGACCCTTCAAAATAATGTATTTAACTTGTGTACCTTGAATTTTTAACAGGAGCAATTAGTAGCCCCCAAGGGCCGGCTCATTACGATGTGATGAGTTGCTACCTCTTGAGCATTCGTTGGTTTTTCCCTTGAAGAGGAAATGGTGATGCAGCAAAGTAGCGAAAATATTTCCCTTAGTTTTTGAGAACCAAGGTATCAATCCAGTAGGAGATAACACGCAAGTCACCTAGTACCTGCACAAAGAATCAAGAACCTCGCAACCAACACGATAAAGGGGTTGTCAATCCCTTCACGGTCACTTACGAAAGTGAGATCTGATAAAGATAATAAGATACATATTTTTGGTATTTTTGTTGTATAGATTGGAAAGTAAAGATTGCAAAATAGTAAACGAGATGCGATAATAAAAAGAGATGCAATATAATAACAAAAAGACCCGGGGGCCATAGGTTTCACTAGTGGCTTCTCTCATGATAGCAAGTATTACGGTGGGTGAACAAATTACTGCCGTGCAATTGATAGAAGAGCGCATAGTTATGAGAATATCTAGGCAATTATTATGAAATATAGGCATCATGTCCGTCTTAAGTAGACCGAAACAATTCTGCATCTACTACTATTACTCCACACATCGACTGCTATCCAGCATGCATCTAGAGTATTAAGTTCATAAGAACAGAGTAATGCTTTAGGCAAGATGACATGATGTAGATGGATAAACTCAAACAATATGATATAAACCCCATCTTTTTATCCTCGATGGCAACAATACAATACGTGCCTTGCTGCCCCTACTATCACCGGGAAAGGACACCGCAAGATTGAACCCAAAGCTAAGCATTTCTCCCATTGCAAGAAATATTAATCTAGTAGGCCAAACTAAACCGATAATTCAAAGAGACTTGCAAAGATATCAAATCATGCATATAGGAATTCAAAGAAGAACCAAATATTGTTCAAAGATAAACTTGATCATAAATCCACAATTCATCGGATCCCGGCAAACACACCGCAAAAGAATATTACATCGAATAGATCTCCAAGAACGTCAAGGAGAACTTTGTATTGAGCACCAAAGAGAGAGAAGAAGCCATCTAGATAATAACTATGGACCCGAAGGTCTGTGGTAAACTACTCACACATCATTGGAGAGGCTATGGTGTTGATGTAGAAGCCCTCCATGATCGAACCCCCCTCCGGCAGATCATCGGAAAAGGCCCCAGATGGGATCTCATGGGTACAGAAGGTTGCGGTGGTGGAAAGTGGTTTCATGGCCCCCTGGATGTTTTTAGGGTATAAGAGTATATATAGGCGAAAGAAGTATGTCAATGGAGCTATGAGGGGCCCATGAGGGTGGGGGGCACGCCTACCCCCTGGGCGCGCCCTCCTGCCTCGTGGCCGCCTCGTTGCGTCTCTGACTTCCACTCCAAGTCTCCTGGATTGCGTTTGTTCCAAGAAAGATCCTCGCGAAGTTTTCGTTCTGTTTGGATTTTGTTTGATATTCCTTTTCTGCGAAACACTGAAATAGGCAAAAAAATAAAAACTGACAGTGGGCCTCCGGTTAATAGGTTAGTCCCAAAAATAATATAAAAGTGCATATTAAAGCCCATTAAACATCCAAAACAGATAATATAATAGCATGGAACAATCAAAATTTATAGATACGTTGGAGACGTATCATGAGTCGGGTCTTCAACGAGGCAAGTAAGAAATGACCTTGCATTAGCCCCCAAGTGTCATGGTGCATGCTTGCAGCGGCATGAGACTTCCATATTTGGTATCATCATGATTTGAATAATGTAGCCCCAAGTGTCGGGTTGTAAGCCTGCAGCGACTAGGGACTATTCCTTCCATTGTAGAATAAATCATATCCATTGATAAAATAATAGCCATTGCGCTAAAGCGACTTTGAAAACCTCAATCATAATATTGGTTATTGATAACCATAATAAAAATCCAGCCATGTTGGCTATTCAAGATTTGAATAATATAATTTGGTATGAAAACCTGAATCATTTAATATAATCATGAAAATCCAGCCAGGTTGGCTATTAAAGATTTCAATACCTTATATGTTGACAAGTAAATCTGGAGTTTAAATACCCGGCGGCTCTTGGCCGATGGCGACTTAATACGCATCCATTCTAATCCGGGATTTTTATAACCCGGCAGCTTATAGCCTTTGAGAAAATCCAGAATGGATAACCGTTTTGAAACATCAATTTTGATGATGAGCTTGAATCATTTATGGAAACCATAGCTCTGCATGTTCTGCACAAAGTTTCAACAACATATGCCCTGGCGACTTAACGTCCAAAACCAGGGCTGGTTTAACTATAACCATATATAACAAAATTAACATACCTGTGATATTTGATCACACTGCCAGCTTATCATACCAGTATAGGAAGGGTGACAACCCAAAATATTGAGCACATAATGCCTTGTTTATCATATACTGCCGGCTTACAACGTCGTATGCAGCAAGGAGTAATATCCCAAAGTTTAAAGCCAGAACTCCAAGCACATAGGCTATTATCATATACGACTTATAGTCCGAAGCCAGTCCGGGTTATGAAACTCCAGATATGTTTAAGCATGATCCATAAGGATGAAGGCTTCATGGCCTGAATTGCCTCAAGCCATATGTTAATATGGCGTAGATACATGACTCCAAAAAAATGCTCAGAAAAAGACAATGAATCAAAATCGAGAAAACGAGGCTTTCATAGGCCGCCAAGCCTAAAGCTCCAAGGCTTTCATGGGCCGCCAAGCCACTGGGTTAACCTTTTACACTTTGTGAATCTGGCCTCACATGACTGCCGTTTTAACCTTGACAAGTCCAGGGTCTATGTAAGATTGACTGTTAAGAGTTCAGCTTGTCATTCCGGGATTACCCGGGCGGAGTGGTAGTTTCTACAAAACAGGAAACCCGGAAGGTTTTGGTGAATACACCTGGTTTTCCAAGCCAGTTCACGAGGGTAGTAACGCTATGTTCTCTTTGGTTAATACACCTATGTTTGAACAGGAAGTCCCCAAGCGCTTTGTAAACTTGGCATATACGCCGGATCAAGAGGGATATTCACAGCTATGCTCAATGAGCAGGAAGCCCCCAAGTGGCTTGTGGCATTGAGCCGATCAAGAGGGATATTCACAGCTATGCTTCAAAAATGAGCAGGAAGCCCCCAAGTGACCATAAGTGTGGCATTGAGCCGATCAAGAGGGATATTCACACCTATGCTTCAAATATGAGCAGGAAGCCCCCAAGTGACCATAAGTGTGGCATTGAGCCGATCAAGAGGGATATTCACATCTATGCTTCAAATATGAGCAGGAAGCCCCCAAGTGACCATAAGTGTGGCATTGAGCCAATCAAGAGGGATATTCACAGTTATGCTTCAAATATGAGCAGGAAGCCCCCAAGTGACCATAAGTGTGGCATTGAGCCGATCAAGAGGGATATTCACAGCTATGCTTTAAATATGAGTAGGAAGCCCCCCAAGTGACCATAAGTGTGGCATTAAGCCGATCAAGAGGGATATTCACAGCTATGCTTCAAATATGAGCAGGAAGCTGCCAAGTGACCATAAGTGTGGCATTGAGCCGATCAAGAGGACATCTATGCTTCAAATATGAGCAGGAAGCCACCAAGTGACCATATGTGTGGCATTGAGCCGATCAAGAGGGATATTCACAGCTATGCTTCAAATATGAGTAGGAAGCCCCCAAGTGACAATAAGTGTGGCATTGAGCCGATCAAGAGGGATATTCACATCTATGCTTCAAATACGAGCAGGAAGCCCCCGAGTGACCATAATAAGATAAGCCCATGAGGTAGGATACCCATGTTTGAACCGCGCATCATGGCAACAATTTCTCTTTTGCAACGTTTATATTTTCTGAGAACTCGAACTTGTGAGAGATGGATTCTTTTGAGCCGGATGTTAAACCGGATATTGACAACTTCAAAGCTTTGTGAGAAAATAGATTTCCCTTGAGCCGGATTTTGAAACGGAATCCTTCTTTTTTAAGCCAGAAACTTTTTGATGGCCTTTAATTTTTCACCAATAGGGCAGTAGCATCCGGGGCCAGGTTATTTTTCCCTCCAATGACCTATAGCTCTTGAAATCACTGAGACTGGCCAATTCTACCGAGTCATGTCATTGTAGCCCCCAAGTCTCAAGACGACTCGAGGAGTTAGCTTGAGGTTCTTCGTATTTGACCATAGCATAAGATGTATATCGTTAGCGTTGATAATGCGATGTGAATCCACAGAAGGTTAAGGTGACTGCGTGTAACACCCGAATAATTAGGCTACAGTAAACCTCTACTAAATATGCCACGTCACCTCCGTCATTGTTTAATCTCGCGTTGGTTCGAAACTTTTCAAATTCAAAATTTAAATATTGACAAACATCAACCGTTTTCAAACATCGAAACAAAAATGTTCGGTTTGTGTCGAATATTACAAAGGTAATTATAGTAAAGAAAACACAAATTTATAAAATACTTAAATGCCCTAAGTTGAATTAAAACAGTAAAATAAAATAAATAAAAAAATAAAATACAAAAAAAAAGGGGAACACCTCCACTGCGCTTCGGCCTACCAGGCCGGCCCAACCGGCCACTCCCCTCCATAACCCGCCCCCACTACCCGAAGCCCTAGCCCACGCACCCCACTCCCCCCCACTCCCTCTCGCTTCCCCCACTCCCAATCCTGATCTGGATCGGGGGCTGTGACCCCGTCGCCACCCGCTGACTCCGGCGCCGCCCCGCCACCATCTCTTCGGCCTCGACGCCAACACCCGGAGCACCCCATCACCTCGAGGCCGTGCCCCGTCGCCCTACGCTATCGTCACCACGTCGCCGTCGTCTCCATGTCCTCCCCGACCCCTAGTGCCCAGTTCCCTATGCCTCGCGATCAGGCCCCAACCTCCATCTCCCCTCTGCCCGTTCAACTCGGCCACGGTCGTGCTCGCTGCACTCACCGTGCAACCCCTACCCCGACCCCCGCACCTTGCCTCGCCACTGGAAGCGCCTCACCGTGCCTGTTGTTGCCCCAGCGCGTGCCCAGGGCCGCCCGTTGTGCCGCTGCTGCCTTCCCTCCCGCACGCCCCCAGCACCTGCCGTCGCCCGCACCGCGCCTCCCACCATTGTCGTCCGCACCTCCAGCCCGCCTTGCCCTGTGCCCCGCCTGCGGTCACCGTGGACCACGCACGCTCGCGTGGCCACAGCCGCGCTGACTTGCCTCATCGCCATGTGCCCGGCTCCACTTCGCGCCATTCTGCATCGCCCCGCCTCCGCCGCTGGTGCCGCGCGCACCCGTTGCCTACCTCCCGCTCGCCACTTCTGCGGCTGCCGCATAGCCGCCCTGCGCGCCCGCCTCCGTCCGCTGCGTTTCGCCCGCGTGCACGCGTGCTCCGCTTCCGCAGCGGCCCGCTGTTGCTTTGCCGCATCAGCTGGTGCTCCTCCTGTACTGCTACGCGCTGCCGCCGCTGCTCGACCCTCGCGCGCGCCTCGCCGCCCGCATCCGCCTCCACCTGGCCTCGCCTGCCTCCAGACGCCGCTCCGGCCACCTGGCCGGCGCCGCGGCCACCGACCTACCATGCTTCGGCGCCCGGCCGGGTATGTCCGCCCTTGGGCGTGCGCCCGCTCGGGCCACACCCGCAGCGCCCGGTGCCCGTTTCGCCCGGCGCCCGCAACCTCCCCTTGGGCCACTTACACGCGGGCCCCAGCGCCCTGGAACGTTTTAAATAAAGAATCAAAAATAAATAAATAAATAAAGTAACTAAAATAATGAATTAATCAATTAATCAATTAATTAAAGGATTAATTAACTTAATTAACCCTGATTAGATTAGCCTAATTAATTAACTAACCTAACTAATATGTTAATTAAACTAATTAATTTAGTTAATTAGTTAACATAGTATGACATGTGGGACCCACCGTTAGTTTGACCTAGTCCACACCTCAGTTGATTGCTGACATCATGATGATGTCAGCAAACACTATTTTGGATAATGTTGATTTAAAATAATTAAATAAATCCTAAAAATGATTTAAATCTTCTAAAATTAATATAAAATAAACTATAGCTCGGATGGAAAAACTTTGTACATGAAAGTTGCTCAGAACGACGAGACAAATCCGGATACGCAGCTCGTTCGTCCGCCACACATCCCTAGCATTGCAAACAAGCAAATTTCCCCCTCCGGTTCATTTGTCCGAAAACATGAAACACCGGGGATACTTTCCCGGATGTTTCCCCCCTTCATCGGTATCACCTACTGCATTAGGGCACACCTAGCACCGTTACTTGTCATGTCATGCATCGATATGCATCTGTTTGCATTGTATTCATTGTTTCTCCCCCCTCTCCTCTCCAGTAGACTACGAGACTGACGACGCTGCTGGTGCCCTGGTCGACTACTTTGTTGACGACTACTACTTGCCAGAGCAACCAGGCAAGCCCCCCTTGATCACTAGATATCGCCTATTCTTCTCTCTACTGCTTGCATTAGAGTAGTGTAGCATGTTACTACTTTCCATTAATCCTATTCTGATGCATAGCCTGTCATTGTCGCTACAGTTGTTGATACATTAACTGCAATCCTAAATGCTTAGTATAGGATGCTAGTTTATCTTCAGTGGCCCTACATTCTTGTCAGTCTGCCATGCTATACTATCGGGCCGTGATCACGTCGGGTGTTGATCACGGGTATATACTATACATATTACACATGATACATGTTGTGACTAAAGTCGGGTCGGCTCGTTGAGTACCCGCGGTTGATTCACAAATTGGGGTCTGAAAGGACATACTTTCCAGACGACCCTCTGTGTGGATCTTTGTGGCGGAGCGATAGGGCAGGTTGAGACCACCCAGGAGAGAGGTGGGCCTGGCCCTGGTCGGTGTTCGCGGTTACTTCAAGATAACACGCTTAACGAGATCTTGGTATTTGATCTGAGTCTGGCCACTGGCCTATACACACTAACCGACTACGCGGGAATAGTTATGGGCACTCAACGTCATGGTATCAGCCGAAGCCTTCATGACGTTAGCGACTAAGTGTCGCGCGCCGGGTTGGACCGCGTAACGCAACTTCCTTTGTAATGGAGGTTGATAGGTCTGCTCACCGGCCGCGTACGCAACGTGCAGGTGTGCAATGGGCGATGGGCCCAGATCCCTGCACGCATAGGATTTAGACCGGCGTGCTGACCTCTTTGTTGTGCCTAGGTGGGGTTGTGACGTGTTGATGTTCCGAGGCCAGGCATGACTCAGGAAAGTGTGTCTGGCCAAAGGGGATCGAGCGTGTTGGGAAATGTGGTGCACCCCTGCAGGTAAGTTGATCTATTCGAATAGCCGTGTCCCTCGGTAAAAGGACGACCCGGAGTTGTACCTTGTCCTTATGACAACTAGAACCGGATACTTAATAAAATACACCCTTCCAAGTGCCAGATACAACCCGGTGATCGTTCTCTCACAGGGCAATGAGGGGAGGATCGCCGGGTAGGATTATGTTATCTAACGGTACTTGGTTAACTTACCATCTACTCTCTTCTACTGCTTCAAGATGGAGGCTGCCAAAAGTGTAGTCTTCGATAGGACTAGCTATCCCCCTCTTATTCTGGCATTCTGCAGTTCAGTCCACATATACTACCCCTTTCATTGATACCAATGCATATGTAGTGTAGCTCCTTGCTTGCGTGTACTTTGGATGAGTACTCACGGTTGCTTTGCTCCCCCTTTTCCCCCTTTCTATACCCGATTGTTGCGACCAGAGGATGGAGTCCAGGAGCCAGACGCCACCGTCGACGACGACTCCTACTACTCTGGAGGAGCCTACTACTACGTGCAGGCCGCTGACGACGACCAAAAGTAGTTTAGGAGGATCCCAGGCAGGAAGCCAGCGCCTCTTTCGATATGTATCCCAGTTTGTGCTAGCCATCTCATGGCAACTTGTTTAACTTGTGTCTGTACTCAGATATTATTGCTTCCACTGACTCTTGTGTTTTCGAGCTTATGTATTCAAGCCCTCGAGGCCCCTGACTTGTAATATAAAGCTTGTTTTATTTTAATTTGTGTCTAGAGTTGTGTTGTGTATCGACCTGTGAGTCCTTGATCTTGATCGTACACATTTGCGTGTATGATTAGTGTACGGTCAAATCAGGGGCGTCAAAAGTTGGTATCGGAGCTGACTGCCTGTAGGAATCCCCCTTCCACACTCCTTGACCGATGTCGAGTCTAGACATTGTAAAACTTTTTACTAACATGGTTGTGTGTCTTACGGGCCCACGTCACCATTTGGGTGGTATTAGGATCTTTTACTGCTCGATCCTTACTCTGGGACTCTGAACTCTCTTCTACTCGGGTTAAACGAATTTACTACCTCTACCATTAGGATCCCGTGACCACATTCACCCCAAAGTTGGATAAGCCCTAGCTATTCGTTAGAGTAGTATATTGATCATTATCCACACTGTCATTTGACTCCTTTGAAACATCTTTGTTTTCAGATGGAACCCACGAGGCAGGTCGTGTGCCACACGACGGCAATTGGTGTCTCAGGATCACCTGCTATGTTAGCGGAGATGATGACCTATCTGGGTTATCACTGGCACCCTGAGTACACCATGTATGAGCAGTACCAGGACTTTAACCAGGAGCAGTACCGTGCCATCGTCCACCTCTACTCTCGGGCGTATGACTCCACTATTGTGGTGCACACTACTCATGGTGTTGGAGTGACTATTGACATGGCAGTCCATGATGCTGCTTATGCTGCTCTGACACGTCTTCATGGAGAGTATCGAGAGTTGGACACCTCCCCCTTCAGGCACATTGCTATCGCATCTAATGTTGGTGCGGAGGGATACTACACTGCTGCCTACTCCACCATCACCCGAGAGCCCTTCTACCATCAGAACTTGGTTCTGCATGCTAATGGGCTGGATAGAGGGAACCGAGCTCTTCACCATGATTTGTACACCACCCATCAGCACCTTTACCGTGCTCTGACGCTATTGCACCCCCTTGTCCGATTTGGTGATCTATCGCGTTCTGTGATCTACCTAGCAAGGAACGTGATGCCCCCGGGTGTCAGCTGGCCAGATGCGGGAGGCTACTCTCCCGCACTTGGTCCTCTTCTGCCACCTGAGCGCCGGGTTCTGCACCAGAGTATCCGCGGACCCCAGGCTACTGACATGGAGGACTTCCGTCGCGTCACTACCAGCTGTCAGGCTACACCTACCTCCACAGTTACTCCTGGGACTGATGTAGGCTTTCTTATTAGTATTAGATGCATTCGCCGCGAGCCTGCATGCTGCCTATGATGTTCTTAGTCTATGTACTGAACTCTGTGTACCGAACTCTATGCATGATCCCTTTTGTAAGATATGCTGACTACTATGTAGTATCTATTGTGCTTCTTTCATTGTGCATGCTTCATTGTGAATGATGCTTGTCTTTGCAAATTTCTCAATGCTGAACTACCCTTGTTATATTTTAGCAGGATGGTTAGACCAGCTGGTCGTGGTCGTGGTGGCCATCCCCCACCACCGCCTGAGTACATGGCTGGTATGATGCAACAGTTTGAGCTGAATCGCCAGTTCATGGAGAGTATTATGGCTCAGTTTCCTCGCCCCAATATGAACTAACAGCCAGCCCAGGTGACTCTGCAGGATTTCATGCGCCTCAACCCAACTGTGTACCGCAGCTCAACTCAGCCTCTGAATGCTGATGACTGGCTCTATGACATCACCTATGAGATGGAGTCTGCTGATGTAGCCCCTGCCAGCTATGTCACCTTTGCTTCCTTCTTCCTGAAAGGACCCGCTGCTTAATGGTGGGACAACCACAGGCGTACTCTGCCAGCTGGAACAATCATCACCTGGCCAGATTTCCAAGCCGCTTTTCGTGCCCGCTTCATTCCTCAAGGAGTCATGGACTGGAAGAAGCGTGAGTTCCGCAGCCTCACCCAGGGCAACAAAACCGTCGAAGCTTATCAGGGGGAGTTTCTGGATTTATCCCGCTATGCTGAAGAAGACATTGCAACTGATGCACGCAGACAGGAGAAGTTCCATGATGGCCTTCAGGCTGACATCAAGCTCGCACTTCTAGTGCATGACTTTGCTGATTTCGCCACCTTGGTGAACAAGGCCATCAATGTAGAAACTGGTCTGCAGGAATACCAGAGCTCTCACAGGCGCAACCGTGACACGGGCTCATCTTCGGGCCTGTCCTCGTAGAAGCGTAGGATATGGATTCCCAACAGCATGTACCAGCCAACTGCACCTGCTCCAAGACAGTCCTATGCTGCACTGCGTCTGCTTCCCCCACCAACTAGGCAGCCAAGACTTCCAGCTCCACCACCCCGAGCTCCTATTCCCACTCCCAATAATGGTCTGTGCTACAAGTGTGGTCAACCAGGTCACCTCACCAGGAACTGCTTTCAGAACCAGAATCAACTGGCCCTTCCCGCAGCTGGCCGTGGAAGCAACCATCCCCGCAACACCAATGCCAGGTCTTATGGTCGTGTTCATGCCAACCACGTTGATCTCAATGAAGCTCAAGACCAGCCTGCTACTGTGATGGGTACACTCCTCGTAAATTCAGTACCTGCATCTCTTTTATTCGATTCAGGAGCATCGCATTCATTCATGTCAGAAGATTTTGCATACAAGCACGATGTTAGATGTGAGGAGATGAACACTTCGGTAGTGGTAAAAAAAACCGTGGGACAATAGCAAACCTCCATGGTTGGCATCGACGTCCCTATGGAAATCGAAGGGCTGGAATTCTATGCCTCTCCCATTATCCTAAAGTCGTCTAACATCGACCTCATTCTGGGAATGGATTGGTTGAAAGCGCATACTGCTTCTATAGTTTGCGCCACTAAGACCGTCCATCTGCTACACCCTTCTGATGAAATAGTTACTTACCAGGCTCATCTGGTTCAGAATGCTGAGGCACGGCTTTATGCCTTGAATGCAATGAATGCTGCACCACTCGAGGGCATTGAAAACATTCCCATCGTTTGTGAATTCCAAGACATGTTTCCTGAAGAACTTCCAGGGATTCCCCTTGCTAGAGCTGTTGAATTCATCATCGACTTGAAACCAGGCACCACCCCTATAGCCAAACGACCCTACAAGATGCCGCCTCATGAACTCACTTAGCTTAAGGAGGAAATCGACAAATCTCTTCGCAAAGGTTTCATTCGCCCTAGTTGCTCTCCTTGGGGAGCACCTTCTCTCTTTGTTAAGAAGAAGATTGGGAACCGATTAGTCCAAGATTATCGTCCTACTAACCAAGCCACCATCCAGAACAAATATCCCCTCCCTCGGATCAATGATCTTTATGATCAACTGGCTGGTTCATCAGTGTTCTCCAAACTCGACTTGAGGTTGGGTTACCACCGGATCCGTGTTCGTGAAGAGGATATCCTAAAGACCGCCTTCGTGACTCGGTATGGATCATACGAGTACACCGTCATGTCTTTCGGCTTAACCAATGCTCCAACCACCTTCTCTCGTCTGGTGAACTATATATTCATGGATTACCTCGACAAGTTTATCGTGGTTTATCTGGATGATGTCCTTGTATTTTCCGAGAACAAAGAAGAACATGCTGAACATCTTCGTCTTGTGCTGGAAAAGCTTCGAGAGCATCAACTCTACGCTAAGTATTCCAAGTGTGAATTCTGGCTTCTCGAAGTAACCCATCTCGGGCATGTCATCTCCAAGGATGGTATTGCTGTCAACCCTGAACGAGTCCAGGCTATTCTCGATTGGACTCCTCCGAAGAATGTCAAGCAATCCCGAAGTTTTCGCGGTCTTGCCAGCTATTGCCGTCAATTTGTCAAGAACTTTTCCAAAATTGCCAGGACTCTGACTAACCTGTTGCATAAGGGCGTCAAGTTCCAATGGACATACAAGTGTCAGGAAAGTTTCCAAGCACTCAAAGACAAGTTGACTTCTGCCCCAGTGCTTGCTCCACCTGATACTAAGAAGGACTTCATCATTTACTGCGACGCTTCCTGTCAAGGATTAAGCTGTGTCCTAATGCAAGAGTGCAGAGTGATTGCTTATGCCTCTCGTCAACTGCGCCCTCACAAAGAAAACTACCCAGTTCACGACCTCGAGCTTGCTGCTGTCATTCATGCTCTGAAGTAGTGGCGACATTAACTTCTCGGTAATCGTTGTGAGATCTTCACTGACCACCAAAGTCTGAAGTATCTGTTTACTCAGCCAGACCTGAACCTCCGTCAGCAGAGATGGATGGAGACTGTTGCAGACTTTGACGTGGGTATATCCTATACCCCAGGCAAGGCTAATGTAATGGCTGATGCCTTGAGCCGCAAGTCTTACTGCAACTACCTCCAGGTTCGAAAAGTTCAGCCCTCGCTTATCGAAGAATTTAGAAAGCTGAACCTCCATATCATTCCTCGGGGTGCACTCGCTCCCCCTCCCCCTGAGTGCCGCAAGATGAACCTCCACGTTGTTACCCAGGGTTCTCTCAATACCCTGGTTGCTATACCAGATCTCCTGAACAACGTCAAAACGATACAGAAGTATGACTCTCAAGACCACAAGATTAAGCGCTACCTCGCAGAAGGAAGGCCCTCATTCTTCACTATTGCTGATGATGGCACCTTGTACTTCAAGGGCCGGATAGTGGTGCCATGTTCAGGGGAAAGCCAGGATATGACACAGGAGGTTATGAAAGAAGCTAATGATACGCCTTTGTCTATTCATCCCGGTAGTACAAAGATGTACCAGGACATCCGTTAAAGATTCTGGTGGTCTAATATGACGCAAGACATTGCTCGTTATGTTGCTGAGTGTGACGTTTGCCGCTGTATCAAAGCAGAGCATCAAAGGCCTGCTGGAACTCCGCAACCTATCACTATTCCTGAATGGAAATGGGACCATGTTGAAATGGACTTCGTCACTCGGTTTCCCAAATCTCAGAAAGGTAATGATGCTATTCTTGTCGTCACTGACCGACTTTCTAAAGTTGCACATTTTCTGGCGGTCAAAGAAACAATCACTGCTAGTCAGCTTGCAACTCTCTACATGTCCAGAATTGTTTCACTTCATGGTATTCCACTAGTTATCAGTTCAGACCATGGCAGCTTGTTCACTTCAAGATTCTGGGCAAGTTTCCAAGAAGCTATGGGAACTCATCTGTCGTTCAGTACTGCGTTTCATCCTCAATCGCAAGGTCAAGTTGAATGTGTCAACCAAGTTCTCGAAGACATGCTTCGAGCTTGTGTAATTTCCTTCGGCAAGAAATGGGAGGAATCTCCTCCGTATGCCGAGTTCTCCTATAATAATAGCTATCAAGCTAGTCTGAAGATGGCCCCCTTCGAAGTGTTATATGGACGAAAGTGTCGAACCCCTCTGAACTGGTCAGAAACTGGGGGAACGTCCACTCTTCGGTCCGGATATTAACCAACAGGCCGAAGGACAAGTCCGCATTACTCGCGAGAATCTCAAGACTACTCAGTCACATCAGAAAAGTCAGTATGACCGTCATCACAAAGACATGGTCTACCAACCTGGCGAAAAGGCTTATCTTCGGGTTACACCAATGAAGGGTGCTCACCGCTTCGGGATCAAGGGCAAGCTAGCTCCTCGCTATATCGGTCCCTTCACTATTCTAGAAAGGCGTGGAAAAGTGGCATATCAACTGGAGCTTCCGCCGAACCTTTCTCAGGTTCACGATGCGTTCCATGTGTCACAGCTCCTCCGTTGCTTCAAGGACCCAATCCGAGCAGTGGATCATGAAGTGCTCGAATTGCAATAGGACCTCTCCTATAAAGAGCATCCGGTCCGCATCCTCGACCAAGCTGAATGCCGCACATGTCAGAAAGCGATCAAGTTCCTCAAGGTCCAGTGGTCGCATCACTCTGAAGATGAAGCTACTTGGGAGCGCGAGGAGTTTTGTAACGCCCGTATAATTAGGCTACAATAAACCTCTGCTAAATATGCCACGTCACCTCCATCACTGTTTAATCTCGCATCAGTTCGAAACTTTTCAAATTCAAAATTTAAATATTGACAAACATCAACCGTTTTCAAACATCGAAAAAATGTTCGGTTTGTGCCGAATATTACAAAGGTAATTATAGTAAAGAAAACACAAATTTATAAAATACTTAAATGACCTAAGTTGAATTAAAACAATAAAAGAAAATAAATAAAAGAAAAAGAAAATACAAAACAGAAAAAAGAGAAAAGGGGAACCCCCCCACCATTGGGCTTCGGCCTACTAGGCCGGCCCAACCGGCCACTCCCCTCCATAACCCCCCCACTACCCGAAAGCCTAGCCCACGCACCCCACTCAACCCCACTCACTCTCGCTTCCCCCACTCCTGATCCCGATCTAGATCGAGGGCTGCGACCCCATCGCCACTCGCTGTCTCCGGCGCCCGCCCCGCCACCACCGCTTCGGCCTCGACGCCGACACCCGGAGCACCCCATCACCTCGAGGTCGTGCCTCGCCGCCCTACGCCATCGTCACCACATCGCCGTCGTCTCCATCTCCTCCCCGACCCCCACTGCCCCGTTCCCTACGCCTCGCGGTGAGGCCCCAACCTCCATATCCCCTCTGCCCGTTCACCTCGGCCACGGTCGTGCTCGCCGCGCTCACCGTGCACCCCTACCCCGACCCCCGCACCTTGCCTCGCCCCTGGCAGCGCCTCGCCGTGCCCGTCGTTGCCCCAGCGCGCGCCCAGGGCCACCCATTGTGCGGCTGCAGCCTTCCCTCCCGCACGGCCCCCCAGGACCTGCCGTCGCCCGCACCGCGCCTCCCACCATCGTCGTCCGCACCTCCAGCCCGCCTTGCCCTGTACCCCGCCCGCGGTCGCCGCGGACCGCACACACCCGCGTGGCCACAGCAACGCCGACTTGCCTCATCGCCGCGTGGCCGGCTCCTCTTCGCGCCATTCTGCATCGCCCCGCCCCCGCCGCTGCTGCCGCGCGCACCCGCTGCCTACCTCCCGCTCGCCCCTGCTGCGGCTGCCGCATCGCCGCCCTACGCGCCCGCCTCCGTCCGCCGCGTTCCACCCACGCGCACTCGCGCTCGGCTTCCGTCGTGGCCTGCTGTTGCTTTGCCGCGTCCGTTGGTGCTCCTCCACCCCGGCGCGCCCCTCCTCCACTAATGCTACGCGCCGCCATCGCTGCTCGCCCCTCGCGCGCGCCTCGCTGCCCGTGTCCGCCTCCACCTGGCCTCGCCTGCCTCCAAACGCTGCTCCGGCCACCTGGCTGGCGCCACGGCCACCGGCCTGCCCTGCTCCGGCGCCCGGCTGGGTACGCCCGCTAGGGCCACACCCGCGGCGCCCGACACCCGCAACCTCCCCTTGGGCCACTTACACGCGGGCCCCAGCGCCCTGGAACATTTAAAAAAAGAATAAATAAACAATATATAAAAAAGAATTAATTAACTTAATTAACCTTGATTAGATTAGCCTAATTAATTAACTAACCTAACTAATATGTTAATTAAACTAATTAATTTAGTTAATTAGTTAACAGAGTATGACATGTGGGACCCACCGTCAATTTGACCCAATCAACACCTCTGTTGACTACTGACGTCATGCTGACGTCAGCAAACACTATTCTGGATAATGTTGATTTTAAAATAATTAAATAAATCCTAAAAATGATTTAAATCTTTTAAAATTAATATAAAATAAACCGTAGCTCGGATGGAAAACTTTGTACATGAAAGTTGCTCAGAACGACGAGAAGAATCCGGATACACAGCCCGTTCGTCCGCCACATATCCTAGTGTAGCAAACACGCAACTTTCCCCCTCCGTTTCATATGTCCGAAAACGCAAAACACCGGGGATACTTTCCCGGATGTTTCCCCCCTTCGTTGGTATCACCTCCTACTGCGTTAGGGCACACCTAGCACGGTTACATGTCATGTCATGCATCAATATGCATCTGTTTGCATTGTATTCATTATGATGTAGGGTAGAACCCTAATCACCCGATCTTTCACGAAAGGAGCGGATCCCGCAAAGAACACGAGGAACACAAAGAGGGAAACGAGGGAAAACGAGGGAAAACACAAGGGGAAACACAAGAGGAACACTCAAACTAACAAGAACAAGTCACACATGCGCTATATCCTCAGATACATAGAACGATACATGAATCCACAGACAACTAAGGACGATACAAGGGTAGCCGGTCTTGAATCCAAAGGGATCTTCTCCGAAGAGGCCGCGGTCTCTCACGAGGAGTAGATCCGATGTGGATGAGCGAAGCTCTATCTCTAGGTATGAGCTAAACCAACGCTAACCCTAGAAAGTTGTACGGGATAGAGTATATATAGTCTAGGGGGAGAAGGGGATACACGGGCCTCGGCCCTTTACTGTGCGTAGACAGGGAGGCCGGACGTCCGGGTGTCAAGCCGGATGTCCGGGCATTCAGGCGACGCCAGATGTCCGGGCTGGAGCGGTGACATTTGTTGCTCTCGGGTTCGGAGGGGCCGGATTTCCGGGCCGGTGGCCGGATGACCGGGCGCTCGGGAGGGGCCGGATGTCCGGGCTGCCGGGGCCAGATGTCTGGGGCCTATAGCCTTCTGCAGCTGGGTTGCTGTCGAGGAAGGCGCTCCAGGGGCCGGATGTCCGGGGCCTGGGAGATGCTCTTGGCTCCTTCCGTTGGTTCTCCTCATCCGTGGACTTGGGGACTTGTACATCTTCAGGTGCATCTTCGGGCGGACCCTCTTGGTACCTAATCATGCACAACACCTCGGACTTAGGTAGTAGCCATGTCTCATGCATATAAAGTGGAAGTTCGGAGAGGAGTGAGTTCACTTTATCTTCGATAGCTTTGGCTCGGGCTCGTGTCATTGGTCCAAGTGGTGTCGTTGGAGGTGTGGGTGCGTCCATGGGGATGATCTTGGGATGCTCTGCATCATCTCCCCTCCCTTGGGGAAGATCCGTCCTCGTATCGAAATCCTCATCATCATGGTAGGGCGAGAGATATTTGATGTTGAAGATGTCGCTCACGGAGTACTTGTCACGAGGAATGTCGATCTTGTAAGCATTGTTGTTGTAGTGTGCAAGCACCTTGAATGGTCCATCCGCACGTGGTCGAAGTTTGGACTTGCGTTCTTGGGGAAAACGGTCCTTGCGAAGGTGTAGCCACACGAGGTCTCCAATGTTGAATATCATAGGGTGCTTGTTGACGTTGAGCTTGGTCGCAAGGCGTTGTACTTGGCGCTCGATGGTGTTTCTTGTATCTTCATGCACCTTCTTGATATGGGTCGCTCTTGCACTTGCGTCCAAATTGATTCGCTCTTGGAGTGGTAGAGGTAGAATATCCAATGGTGACAAAGGGTTGAATCCGTAGACGACCTCGAAAGGGGACTTGCCGGTTGTTGAGTGTCTTGCTCGGTTGTAGGCGAACTCGGCGATGGGTAGACACTTCTCCCACTCCTTGATGTTCTTCTTGATGAGTACTCGAAGTAGAGCGGAGAGTGTGCAGTTTGTCACCTCCGTTTGGCCGTCGGTTTGAGGATGGTACGCCGTGGAGAAGAGTAGCTTGATTCTGAGCTTGGCGCATAGGGTCTTCCAAAAGTAGCTAAGGAACTTGACGTCGCGGTCTGAGACGATGGTTTTTGGCACACCATGGAGACGCAAAATTTCCCTACAAAAGAGATTAGCAATATGTGAAGCATCGTCTATCTTGTGGCAAGGAATAAAATGTGCCATTTTTGAGAAACGGTCCACAACGACAAATATGGAATCTTTCCCATTTCGAGTTCTAGGCAAACCAAGTACAAAGTCCATGCTAATGTCTTCCCATGGTTGGTATGGAATTGGTAAAGGCATATAGAGACCAGGAGATTGAGCTTTGGACTTAGCTTTGCGACATGTAGAACACCGGTTGGTGAAACGATTGACGTCTCGAAACACCTTTGGCCAAAAGTAGCTCTTCGAGAGCGTGGCGAACGTCTTGTCACGTCTGAAGTGTCCCATTAAGCCTCCTCCATGGGATTCCTGCAAAAGCAACAAGCGAAGAGACGACTCGGGGATGCAAAGTTTGTTAGCTCTGATAAGATAGCCGTCTTTGATGTAATAGCGTTCCCAAGATGTATTCGACAAACACCTGGCATAAGGAGTAGCAAAAGTTGCATAATGCTCATACAAGTCTTTGATATGCTCGAAGCCAATGACATCTAACTCAAGTTGCGTGACAAGCATGAATATGCGGGAAAGAGCATCCGCGACGATGTTTTCTTTACCCTTGATGTACTTGATGACATAGGGAAAAGACTCAATAAATTCACTCCATTTAGCATGACGCTTGTTCAACTTAGTTTGTCCCTTAAGATAATTGAGAGTCTCATGATCGGTATGAATGATAAACTCATGGGGACGAAGGTAATGTTCCCATTCACGCAAAACGCGGACTAAAGCATATAGCTCTTTGTCATAGATGGGATAGTTGAGTTGCGCTCCGGAAAGTTTCTCACTATGGGGCGCTTCTCTTGCGTTAACACACCTCCTATGACATTACCACTAGCATCACAATGAATTTCAAAAGGCTTGTCGAAGTTGGGTAAAGCAAGCACGGGCGCATGAGTAAGAAAATTCTTAAGCTCATTGAATGTGGTATCTTGGGATGGTCCCCAAACAAAAGGCGCATTCTTCTTACTCAAAGCATGCAAATGCGAAGCAATGGTGCTAAAATCCTTCACAAAGCGACGATACAAACCCGCAAGGCCAAGAAAACTACGCACTTGATGCAAGTTGGTTGGTTGCGGCCAAGTCTTAATAGCATTAATCTTGGACTCATCAACATGAACACCCTTAGAAGAAACAACAAAACCCAAGAAAACGAGCTTATCAACACCAAAAAGGCATTTCTCCATATTAGCATAGAGGCACTCTTTTCTAAGAGTTTGCAAAACGGTGCGGACATGAGTGACATGCTCTTTGATAGATTTGCTAAACACAAGAATGTCATCAAAGTAGACCACAACAAACATACCAATGTAAGGGCGAAAGACATGATTCATAAGGCGCATAAAAGTTCCCGGTGCTTCCGAAAGACCCATAGGCATGACTAACCACTCATACAAACCAAACTTGGTTTTGAAGGCGGTTTTCCATTCATCACCCTCTTGTATGCGGATTTGATAGTAACCACTCTTAAGATCAATTTTGGAAATATAGTGGCACCGCTAAGCTCATCAAGCATATCATCTAGGCGTGGAATGGGATACCTATAGCAAACAGTGATAGCATTGATAGGTCTACAATCGGAGCACATGCGAAAACTACCATCACGTTTTGGCACAAGAATGACCGGAACGGCACAAGGGCTCAAAATTTCACGCACATGTCCATGGTCTATGAGATGCTTTACTTGCCTTTGTATTTGTTTTGTTTCGTCGGGGTTGACACGGTATGGAGCTTTGTTTGGAAGAGGTGCTCCGGGGATGAGGTCGATTCGGTGCTCAATGCCTCGTAGAGGAGGTAGACCCGGAGGTAGCTCATCGGGAAAAACATCTTGAAATTCCTGCAAAAGAGAAGACAACACTAGAGGAAGAGTGTGAGAAGTGTTAGTTTGTGATGCATCGTCCTTGCACACGAGGACGTAGTGTAGGACACTAGATGGGTTCTCACACACTTCTCTCATCTCACGTTTGGTGGCAAATAGAATGTAGCGACCAGACCTCAAACGGTCCAATCTCTGTCGCAAACAAACAATCATACAATAAGTACTCAACTAATGCATAGGTAAAACTCGAATAAGAGATATAACCAGAAAGTTCAACTTAAGAACTCCGGTTGGCAAAAAGGATCAAATCGAACGAAGCAACGAAAGACAAACGGCAAAAGAAACAAGCTTCGTTTACTATTCTGGATCTAGGGCAATTTGTATAGTGGCAAAAACTTGTTTGAGTTGGTTAAACGGAAAGAGGGTTTCGAGATGAAACTCCAGGCGCTTGAATCGTCTGATTCCGATAAACGAGCGAAAAGTGAAACTAGAACGAAAAACGGATCAGGAATCGCGATCAGAAAAATCGCGGATTTAATCCAAGAAAAAGAAAACGACGAATAGATTAACGAACGAACGTTCATTAACTGGATCTAATCGAAGAACACGTTCGTTAAAACGAATGAACGAGCAAACGCTCTCTAATTAAATAGACCGGAAAAACTGATCTATTAAAAAAATGAACTAAAAAAACCGAATGAAACCGACGGAAAACCGATTGGTTTTTCGAAAAAACCGATGGCGGCGAGGTCAACCTCCGGCGGCGGCGGATCCGATGGGCGGCGACTCCGGCGGCGGCGGGGCTGGCGACTAGGGTTTGGTGGGGGTCCGGCTGGGCCTCCCCGGCTTATAAAGCCGGTCGGGCTAAGTGTCCAAGTTGGACACGGCCCGGTAAGTCGGTTACGTTTTTTTAAATAGTTACGCTCAGAAAAAAACAAAAGGAATACTAAACGGACTCCAAAAATCCCGAAATAAATTTTCCCGTCTTCTAAAATCAAGCCGCACAGGATGAACATTTATTTGGGGCCTAAATACAATTTTGAAAAACGCGCATTTTTCCTAAATTCAAATAAAATAGCAAATAAAACCCAAATAAAATCTTATTTGATTTTTATTAAATCCTCAGTATTTCTTTATTTTTGGGAAAGTCATTTTATTCCCTCTCTCATATTTTGATAATAGAAATAATTGAAGATAAAATAAATAAAATCAAATGATCCTATTTTCAAAATTTGAGAAAACTCAAATATGAAAATAACGAAATCCCCAACTCTCTCCGAGGGTCCTTGAGTTGCGTAGAATTTTCTAGGATCAGCCAAAATGCAATAAAATATGATATGTAATGATGATCTAGTGTATAACATTCCAAATTGAAAATTTGGGATGTTACAAACCTACCCCCCTTAAGATGAATCTCGCCCTCGAGATTCGGGTTGGCTAGAAAATAGGTGAGGGTGGTCCTTCAGCAATTCTTCCTCTCGCTCCCAGGTGGCTTCATCCTCCGTGTGGTGGCTCCACTGAACTTTGCAAAACTTTATAGCCTTGCTGCGGGTGACTCGACTGGCATATTCTAGAATCTTGACCGGGTTCTCTTCATAGGTCAAATCACTGTCCAACTGAATTGCTTCCAGCGGCACTGTATCTCTCAGCGGTATATCAGCCATCTCTGTGTGGCACTTCTTCAAATGGGAAACGTGGAACACGTCATGAACTCCTGACAATCCTTCAGGCAATTTCAACTTATAGGCTACTTCTCCCATACGCTCCAAAACTTTGTATGGGCCTACAAAACATGGCGCTAACTTTCCCTTAACTCGAAAGCGCTTAACTCCTCGAAGTGGAGATACTCGAAGATAGACTCGGTCTCTGACTTCGTAAACTGTCTCCTTGCGTTTAGAATCTGCGTAGCTCTTCTGCCTGGATTGAGATACCTTGAGCCTATCGCGAATCAATTTCACTTTCTGTTCAGACTCCTTAATCAGATCCGGTCCAGACAACTGGCGGTCTCCAACTTCATCCCACGACAATGGGGTCCTGCACCTCCTTCCGTACAAGGCTTCGAAAGGGGCTATCTTAAAACTGGATTGATAGCTGTTGTTGTAAGAGAACTCTGCATATGGCAAATTCTCGTCCCAACTAGATCCGTAATCTAGCGCACAAGCTCTCAGCATATCCTCCAAAATCTGATTGACTCTCTTGGTCTGTCCATCTGTCTGTGGATGGAAAGCTATACTGAATTCTAGCCTGGTACCCAAAGTTTCATGTAGCTGATTCCAGAACTTTGAGGTAAATTGGGTTCCTCTATCTGATACAATGCTCCTTGGAACTCCATGCAGACATACGATTCTGGTCATGTATATCTTCGCCAACTTTGCACTGGTATAGGTAGTCTTTACTGGAATGAAATGAGCTACCTTTGTCAAACGATCGACTACAACCCATATTGAGTCATAGCCTGAACGAGTTCTGGGTAAACCTGTAATAAAATCCATGCCTAACTTATCCCACTTCCATTCGGGTATCGGCAATGGCTGTAGCAATCCTGCTGGCTTCTGATGCTCAGCCTTTACTCTCTGACATACATCACAAACTGCTACATACTCCGCAATATCCTTCTTCATTCCGGTCCACCAGAAAGTATCCTTCAAATCCAAATACATCTTGGTATTTCCTGGGTGAATCGAATATGGTGAATCATGGGCCTCTTGCGGAATTAACTTCCTGATCTCCGAGTCATTAGGCACATAAACACGGTCTTCAAACCATAAGGTGTCGTGCTCATCTTCACGAAATCCCTTAGCTTTTACTTTGCTCATTTTCTCCTTTATAGAGGCAATCTCCTTGTCTGTCTTCTGGGCGTCTCTGATCTTATCCATCAAAGTAGACTGAATCTCCAATGCTGCTACATAGCCTCTTGATACTATTTCCAAACATAGCTCTCGAAGATTTTCGGCTAACTTCCTTGGTAAATCTCCCGTCATTAAGGTGTTGACATGACTTTTACGGCTCAACGCGTCAGCTACTACGTTAGCCTTTCCGGGGTGATAATGCAATCTCATATCATAATCCTTGATGAGCTCCAACCATCTCCTTTGCCTGAGATTCAACTCCTTCTGCGTGAAAATATACTTCAAACTCTTGTGATCCGTGTACACCTCACAATGGTTTCCAATGAGAAAGTCTCTCTAGGTTTTCAATGCATGCACTACGGCTGCTAACTCCAAATCATGTGTAGCATAATTTAACTCATGAGGCTTAAGCTATCGTGAGGCATATGAAACAACTCTTCCTTCCTGCATAAGTACTGCTCCCAGTCCTCGATGTGAAGCATCGCAATACACCTCATAATCCTTGGTCTGATCCAGCAAAATCAACACAGGTGATGTAACCAAACGTTTCTTTAACTCCTGGAAACTAGCCTCACATTCCTCAGTCCATATGAACTTGGTATCCTTTTTCAACAACTCCGTCATAGGCTTCGCAATCTTTGAGAAATTCTCAATAAACCTCCGGTAGTATCCTGCGAGTCCAAAAAACTCTGGATCTCTCCAACTGTTGTTGGGGCTTCCCAATTTGTCACAGCATCAACCTTAGTGGGATCTACTGCTATACCTTCTCCGGATATAACGTGTCCGATAAATCCAACTTCCTTCAACCAAAACTCACATTTGCTAAACTTGGCATATAATTGATGTTCTCTGAGCTTACCAAGTACCAAACGCAAATGCTCCTTATGCTCCTCTTCGTTCTTCGAGTATACCAGGATATCATCAATGAACACCACGACGAACTTATCCAAAAACTCCATGAATACTTTGTTCATCATGTTCATAAAATATGCAGGTGCGTTAGTCAGACCAAATGACATAACAGTATACTCGTACAGCCCATACCCGGTGGTAAAAGCCGTCTTAGGTATATCCTATTCTTGAATCTTCAACTAATTGTATCCTGATCGCAGATCGATCTTGGAAAATACCTTAGCCCCTTGCAATCGATCAAACAGATCATTGATCATTGGTAGTGGGTACTTGTTCTTGATGGTTACTTCATTCAATCCTCGATAATCAACAACCATCCTTAACGATCCATCCTTCTTCTCCACTAGAAGGACTGGCGATCCCCAAGGCAAAGAACTTGGGCGAATATATCCTTTATACAGTAACTCTTTAATCTGCTTCTTAATCTCCACCAAATCCTTTGCGGGCATCCTATATGGTCTCTTTGATATTGGCCCTGTGCCTGGCAAAAGCTCAATCAAAAACTCAATATCTCTATCCGGTGGCATGCCTGGCAACTCCTCTGGAAATACATCAGGGAAATCCTTCACCACTGGTACTTCCTCCTGCACAACTCCTGTTAAACAATTTACTTGAGTACTTTTTGGCACATGTCGGGATACATACTTGATCCTTCTCCCTTCTGGGGTGGTAAGCAAGATCGACTTACTGGCGCAATCGATGTTTCCTCCATACATCGACAGCCAGTCCATACCCAGAATTACATCAAATCCTTGTGATTCCAAAATGATTAAATCCGAGGGAAGCACATGCCTACCTATACTCAATGGCACTTGAAAACATCCTTGGCTAGCCATATACTCCGCTCCTGGTGAGCTTACTAACATGGGTGTTCTAAGAACCTTAGTGGGCAGGTTATACTTATCCACAAATCCCCTTGATATGTATGAATGCGATGCACCAGTATCAAAAATAATGAGTCCAGTAAATGACTTAACCAAAAACTTACCGATTATTGCATCCGGCTGCTCTTCAACCTCCTCCACATTAACGTGGTTCACCTGTCCCCTATTGAAAGGGTTCGACTTCTTTCCAGAGCTTCCATTGCCGTTTCCATTCTGAGATTCAGGACATTCATTGGCATAATGTCCGGTCTTCTGGCACTAGAAACAAGTGACTTGGCTCAGGTCTCTCTTGGCTGGGGTTGATGGGTTGGTGCGATTCTGGCCATTGCTTCCTCCATTCCCATTACCATTCTTGGTGCCATTATGATTGTGCGAGCTACCTCCTCCATGGGTATGCTAAAAATGTCCTCCCGGTCTAGGGGTAAAACGTGGCTTCTGCTGAGCTCCTGAATTGTACTTCCCTTGTCCATACTTCCTCTTGCGGGTCTCAATCTGTTGCTGCTTCCCTTCAATCATAAGAGCACGGTCTACCAACTCCTGGTAGTTGTTGAAGGTTGCTACCATCAACTGCATGCTCAACTCATCATTCAGTCCTTCCAGAAACTTCTCCTGCTTAGCTGCATCCGTAGCTACATCATCTGGGGCATAACGTGCTAACTTACTAAAGTCCTCCACATATTGTCCAACTGTCCTTCCTCCTTGGCGCAAGTTGCGAAACTCTCGCTTCTTCATGGCCATAGCTCCTGCTGAAACATGGGTAGTACGAAAAGCTTGTTGAAACTGGTCCCACGTGACAGTGTCGACAGGGAAAGTGGCTGTGAAATTCTCCCACCATGATGTTGCGGGTCCTTCAAGCTGATGTGCGGCAAACTTCACCTTTTCCGCATCTGTGCATCCTGCGGTGGTCAACTCCCTTGCTGTCTTACGGAGCCAATCATCTGCTACTATCGGCTTGGTGCTACTAGAGAACACCGGCGGATTCAGCCTAAGAAAACGGGCTAAGTGATCAACATGTGGTGGTGGTGGTGGGTTGTTGTTGTTGTTGTTCCCCTGATTCTAATTCTGGACTAGCAACTGCATCAATGTGTTCTGCTGCTGGATCAACTGGGTGAGCTCCGGTGGGAAGGTAAATCCGGGGTCACGTCTCGAAGGCATCTGAGGGTTTAGAAAAGATGAGATTTAAGAATAGAGGGGGGGGGTCTAAAGAGAAAACACTACCCATATGCACATGAGGCAAAAGCAAACAATTCACTTCATTCAATCAAACAAGGGCATACAATCGATCTAACTATCGCAAAAGTGCTCGGACTACTATATTTACATGGTGGACTACTACTACTGATGGGGTGGTCTACTAGAAATATTCTTCGGTTGCAGACTCCATTATATTTGCTCCAGCTTCATCGACATAGTCATCATCGCTATCATCTGGATCCGAGTTGGTGTCGTCGATGATGATGTAGTCTTTCGGGCAAATTTCCTTGGGTTCTTCGTCTTCTTTTACTGGTGTAGGGCCTCCCATAAATATTCCGATCTTCATTTTTAGGTCGGCATTCTTGTCCACTAGTACTTCGATTTCCTCTTCATAATCTTCACACGTAGCCTTGAGTTCTTCCTCCAGTTCCTTTATTCTTGTCCCCGCCTTCTTTAGATCTATCATGTCGGTGCACATCTGGTTCTCCTGACGTCGAATGTGCTGGTTTAACTCCTGGATAAAAGCTGCAACTGATCTATCCTTCCTGGTGCTGATCATCTCCCAGTGCTCATCTCGGCGCCCACAAATCTGGTAGATAGTATCCTTGAGATCATTGCGGTAAACTTCTCCAATGCGTCCCATGGCGATGTGAGCTGCCATGCTCTTTCCTAGATTCCAAGTTGGTGCATCAAAAGAAAACTCAATGGGCTCAGTGACTGGCATGAACGTCCTTCCTGGAACTTGAACTTGAATCATCCAGCGGTCTTCTTCAGGTAGAGTGGCGTTGTAGGTTCCGGTGAAGCTTGGTACTCCTATGTTTAGGTATCTAGTGACTTCCTTCAAGTGACGTCGAAAGGGTGTATCTTCATCTGGTTGCGTGAACTTGTTCCTTGCATCCGCCATCCTAAAAGAGTAGAAAAGATGAGAGGTCAGAATGAGAAGAGAGTGAGTAATGATCTAGGTCTTTTGCTTACTGGTCGTGTCCTACAGTCAGCGTGTGCTATGATACCATCTTGTAGCGACCAGACCTCAAACGGTCCAATCTCTGTGCTCCGGTGTCATCCCTGGATCAGTAATGCTGACACCACATAGTACTTGAAGGATTTATAACAGAGTAGCAATCACACACTTATTACATCGAGTGTCTCAAAAGAGAACTTAATACAATAAATATGGCTTAAGGCCATCTAAAAACGATAACGGCGGAAGGCTTGGAAGATAAGTGAGTCCATCAACTCCAACGGCATCACTGAGTATAGATCCACGACCTAAAGGCACCTTAATCGTCGTCTGAAAAGTCTGCAACATTAATGTTGCAGCCCGAAACGGGTCAGCACATGGAATATGCTGGCAATGTAACACATAGAGAGTAATGGAAGAATAAGACTATACTACATGCATATTTGGCTGGTGGAAAGCTCTATGGTTACAGTTTTGCGTAAAGCCAATTTTTCCCTACTGCAAAGGAATAAATTTTATTTAACTATCATGGTAGTTGTTAAACATTGAGAATGGTTGACAGCATTCTCAATCCCAATTAAACATCATCATTAAGCAAAACCCAACAAAATTAATTTTAGAGTAACATGAAGAGATTCACATGATAATCCAGGTACTAGATACTCAAGATGTCCATAACCGGGGACATGGCTTACCATGATTAGTTTATACACTCTACAGAGGTTTGCACACTTTTCCCCACAAGACTCGATCTCCTCCGTTGGGATTCTCGCACTACAGGGTGTTTGAGAAACAGATGACCGAGACATAGTCTTTCAGAAGCGCTAGCACCTTACGATCGGGTAGACCGTTACACCTACTTTCCCCTACATCTGCTAGTCTACCACTGTAAGAGTTCGCACAACTTAATCAACTATGCTAGAGCCCATAGTAGCTTGTGGCTGCACACGGAAGTTTCTAGCATGAATAATCTCATGATCCCTTTGAGCCCGGGTGGCGGTCCAAAAGAAAACAGGCAATCGCTGGAATACCCAGGTGCCTCAATCCACCCAGATGTGTATTTAAGTTGCCACCTTAGATAAACCATTAAATTAACAATCTCACATCTGTCATGGGTTTCACTCACCCAGTCCACATCTACTAGCATAGCATGGCATAATAAGCAAACGTAGAAGTAACTCCCAAAGGTTTGATAATAAACAGGTAATAGGTACTACCTCAACTACTTCCCAAACCCACAATTTAATTAGATCCTAATCATGCAATGTGTGAGGATTGATCTAATGCAATAAAAACTGGGTAGTAGGAGGTATGATCAAAGTGTTACTTGCCTTGCTGATGATCCGCAAAACCTAGCGATTCGAAGTAGCAAGCGGCGCACTCCGGGTACTCTATCACAAACAAAAAAGCATACAACAAGTACTCAACTAATGCACAGGTAAAACTCAAATAAGAGATCTAACCAGAAAGTTCTAACTTAAGAACTCCGGTTGGAAAAAAGAATCAAATCGAACGAAGCAACGAAAGACAAATGGCAAAAGAAACAAGCTTTGTTTACTATTCTGGATCTAGGGCAATTTTTACAGTGGCAAAAACTTGTTTGAGTTAGTTAAACAGAAAGAGGGTTTCGAGACGAAACTCTAGGCGCTTGAATCGCCTGATTCCGATAAACGAGCAAAAAGTTAAACTAGAACGAAAAACGGATCAGGAATCGCGATCAAAAAAATCGCGGATTTAATCCGAGAAAAAGAAAATAACAAATAGATTAACAAACAAACGTTCGTTAACTGTATCTAATCGAAGAACGCGTTCGTTAAAACGAGCGAACGAGCGAACGCTCGCTAATTAAATAGACCGGAAAAACCGATCTATTAAAAAAACAAACTAAAAAAACTGAACGAAACCGATGGAAAACCGATCAGTTTTTCGAAAAAAACCGGTGGCGGCGAGGTAAACCTCCGGCGGCGGCGGATCCGGCGGGCGGCGACTCCGGCGGCAGCGGCGGCGGGCTAGGGCGGCGGGGCTGGCGGCTAGGGTTTGGTGGGGGTCCGGCTGGGCCTCCCTGGCTTATAAAGCCGACCGGGCCAAGTGTCCAGGTCGGACACGGCCCGGTAAGTCGGTTGCGTTTTTTTTAAAATAGTAAACGGACTCCAAAAAACAAAAGGAATACTAAACGGACTCCAAAAATCCGAAATAAATTTTCCCCGGCTTCTAAAATCAAGCCGCACAGGATGAACATTTATTTGGGGCCTAAATGCAATTTTGAAAAAGGCGCATTTTTCCTAAATTCAAATAAAATAGCAAATAAAACCAAAATAAAATCTTATTTGATTTTTTTTATTAAATCCTCAGTATTTCTTTATTTTTGGGAAAGTCATTTTATTCCCTCTCTCATATTTTAATAATAGAAATAATTGAAGATAAAATAAATAAAATCAAATGATCCTATTTTCAAAATTTTAGAAAACTCAAATATGAAAATAACGAAATCCCCAACTCTCTCCGAGGGTCCTTGAGTTGCGTAGAATTTTCTAGGATCAGGCAAAATGCAATAAAATATGATATGTAATGATGATCTAGTGTATAACATTCCAAATTGAAACTTTGGGATGTTACAGGTTCTTGTTTTCGCTCATCATGGAGGCACTCAATTTTGGCTTGTGGCGCTCACTCTCATTTTGGTGGCTCGCTCTCTCACTATGATCTCCACGATGGGTGGCTTGCTTGTCGGCGATCACGTGACTTGGCGACATTGGACGGAGGACGTACTCCTTACCCTTCATCTTGAAGATGTAGTGGTTCGTTCGGCTGTTGTGTACGACTCCTCTATCGAATTACCATGGACGTCCAAGGAGAAGATGGCAAACGGTCATTGGAACGACGTCGCACTCCAAGGTGTCTTCGTAGGCGCCGATCTTGAAGGAGACTTGTACTCGGTGCTCGACTTGGATAGTGCCTGAGTCACTAAGCCATTGCACTTTGTATGGATGTGGATGCTTCATCTTGGGCAATTGGAGCTTGGAGCAAAGTTCTTCACTTGCGAGATTATGACAACTCCCTCCATCGATGATGACCTTGACAGATCGTCCATTGACGCCGGCCTTAGTGTGGAATATGTGGCATCGTTGGTCTTCTTCTTGGTGATGTTGGAGAGTCAACACTTTGGAGACAACAAGTGCGGACTTGAGTCTTCATCACAAAAGACTTGTTCTTCTTCATTGTTCACTTGGCGATGCATGGAGACTTGCTCGAGGGCTTCCATTTCACCTTCGCTCATGGAGTCATAAGTGCCATCATCGTTGAAGACCATGGTTCGCTTGTTGGTGCACTCATAGGACTTGTGGCCTCGACCTCCGCAAGTGAAACACTTGAAGGAACTCGTCTTGACGGTCTCATCGATTGGGGTTGATGATGATGAAGCTCTCGGCTTGAAGTTGCTCGTAGGAGGATGGCTTGTAGTTGACGAAGCTTTCTTGGAAGTCGAATTGTCGATGTTGGAAGTAGAAGGTCTTGTAGTCGGTGTGGGAGTCATTGAAGCTTGGTTATTGGAGAAGCCGTAGGACTTGGATGAGAACTTGGCATACTTGAAATCATCTTGCACTTGGCGTTCCGCTTTGGTAGCTTGGTGCACTGGCTTGATGAGATTTGAGTATGGTTGGAAGTCGGCGATCTTCTTGATAGGGTGATTGAGTCCGTTCAAGAAATGTGCCATTGTTTGCTCACCATCTTCCGTGACATTGGCTCTTATCATTGCAATCTCCATCTCCTTGTAGTATTCTTCAACGCTCTTTGTTCCTTGCTTGAGTTGTTGGAGTTTCTTGAAGAGGTCGCGGTTGTAGTAGGTAGGTACAAAGCGTGCTCTCATGACATCCTTCATTTGCGCCCAAGTAGTGATGGGTGGTTCACCTCTTGCCTCTCGGCGCTCGATGATTTGTTCCCACCAAATGAGGACATAATCTTGGAACTCAAGGGATGCCATCCCGATCTTCTTCTCTTCTTCAAAATTGTGCAAACGTAAGATCTTGTCAACCTTCAATGCCCATGAAAGGTATTCTTTGGAATCGTTGCTTCCGTTGAACTTGGGCATGGTGAACTTGAGCTTGCCATAGCATTGCTCTTCATTGTGTTGGGGTCGGGCATGATGACGCCCTTGTTGTAGATGATTGTTCAACTCGTGGTGCTCTTGGCGCGGAGGGTTGTTATCCTCATGTTGCTCTTGTCATGGGGGATTTCCATTGTCTTCATGCTCTCGATGAACTTGATGGTGTTGGCGAGCTTGTGGAGGATCTTCGCGAGCTTGAAGAGGAACTTGACGATGCACGCGAGCATGAAATCTTTGTTCTTGAATTTCTTCGCAATGCGCTTCCTCTTGTTCACGGGCTTGTCGGCTTCGGTTGGCAACGACTCGACTTGAATCGCGTAGAGCTTGTTGCGCCGCAAGTGCTTGAGCGTCACGGAGTTGTTGTTCTTGACGTTGTGCCTCGGCATCTTGGGCATTTTGGTGTAGACGCGCTCGCTCTTCCTCTTCATGTTGGCATTGTCATTGCCGTTCTCGTGGAAGCGCAAAGGCTTCTTGAGTTTGACGTTGTCAGCGCTCTTGAGTCGGTGTCTCGTAGGGGATTGAGGCTTGCTTGACGATCGGTGCATGCGGCTCGATGAAGAGTGTTCGATGTCGGTGTACTTGAGCCGGAGAGGGTGAAGTCGGTGTGGCGGCTTGAACGGCTCCTTCTTGAAGTGGAAGACGAGCGGTTGAGCAACAAAGCACGAATTCCGTCCATCCTTGCGTCATTCTCTTGCTTGTGATCGTCGAGCTTGTGGTCGAAGTAGTCCCTTGTACGTTGCTCGGAAAGTCGCAAGTCGGCGGCAAGGTTGTCGATGCGTTCACTCATAGCTTGTTGCTCTTGATGCAAAGCACGTTGTGCACCAAAGAGGTGACTCTTGGTGACGAAGGAGTTCATGTCGTCGTCTTGCTCCATGAAGAGTGGGTTGGTAGAAGTACTAGGCCTATCCATCATTCCAAGACAAACGTGAGTGGTAGAAAGAGAAGAACGAGTACCAAATGTACCTTGACCGAAGTTGAAAGTGGATCGAGGATCACTCCAATGTAGGACAAGGAAATAGCACAATTGGTACGAGTTCTTGTCGGTTTCTCACACCTACACAAGTAAAAGCATTTGGTGGAGCTTGGTTAGGATGGTGGCACAAAATTTGATGCAATTGTAAGTGAGCTTCAATAATGTTGGAAAAGATTCGCAAGATGCAATGTAACAAGTAGACCAAGCATATAAGGTACACGGAAACACACGTGCAAAAAGATAAGTGGGGTTGTGCAACCAAGGGTGAGCCAAAATGTGGAATCCACAAAAATTCTCATGTTGCACAACACTAGAGAGACGCTAGCACAATTGCACAATAGGCGGATACAAGAACTTGTGCACAACCTACTTAGCAAAAATGCAACGACTTCTATCCCAAATATGTTCTATGCAAGGTGTTGCTATGATATGTTCCAAGATGATCGAGTATGACAATCTCAATGTTATAAGATGCTATGGTTGTTGCTTAAAAGCTCTTTCCTTATCTTTCTCTTTGCTTAAAATCTTGTTTGGCTCTTTGATGTTTGAGCTCTTTTCTCATGCAATGCTTGACGAACCAAGATAGCAAATGAGTATGAGATGACAACTTTGTGACACAATAGATGATACCAAGATATGCAACAATGATCTATGTATGCTATGGGAAGTATGATCACTAATGTGCACAAGTCTCGTTGCCGGCAATACTCAATGGCTAGTCTCGATGGGTAAGCAACGCAAAGGAGTAAGGCTATGATGGCTATCAATGTAATGGCAAGAGTGATATGTCCAATACCAAGATGAGGTTACCGGTCTTGCTTCCGGTATGGGGTCAAAATGGTGGCATGAATACCAAGATGTAGTTGAGGTGGTCGTTGTTGAAGACGCGTTCGTGGCGAAGATGAGCGGTGGTGATGTCGATGTCGAACTGTACCTAAATAGCCGAAACACAAAAGGATACGGTACCGCAACTCAAATTCTCAAATCTTGAAGTAGCAAATGTGTCGGAGAGCGAAATGGTCCAAAAAATGGTTGGGTTATGCGGAAGTGGTGGAGGTATGGGAAGTATATATGGTATATGGTGGGCACTGGAACAAAATTTGGTGGAAATTGGGGCGGTGGATGGATATGTGGCTGCCAGGGGCCGGATGTCCGGGTGGAAGGCCGGATGTCTGGGTTGGGGCCGGATGTCCGGGCTCTACGGGCCGAATGTCCGGGCTCTAGATCCGGGGATGAACGGGATGAACACCGTGTGGGGAGGTTAAATCCGGGCGATATTTCAGAGGAATTTGTGGATGGGAAAAGGGGGGAAAGGATGGGAAGCTTGATCCACTCAAAACAAAGCAAATCCACGGATCCAAACCAACAAAATCTCAACACACCAACAAATCACAAAAAAAATTTGGGGCTATTTTTGGTGGGGAATTTTCGAATTAGGACGAAAAACAACAAAATTAGGCTATAAACACAACGAGGAGGCTCCGAAATCATGATCAACCTGGCTCTGATACCAAGATGATGTAGGGTAGAACCCTAATCGCCCGATCTTTCACGAAAGGAGCGGATCCCGCGAAGAACACGAGGAACACAAAGAGGGAAACGAGGGAAAACACAAGGGGAAACACAAGAGGAACACTCAAACTAACAAGAACAAGTCACACATGTGCTAGATCCTCGGATACATAGAACGATACACGAATGCACGGACAACTAAGGACGATACAAGGGTAGCCGGTCTTCTCCGTGAGGAGGTCTTGAAGTTCTTCTCCGAAAGGAGGTCTTGAATCCAAAGGGATCTTCTCCGAAGAGGCCGCAGTCTCTCACGAGGAGTAGATCCGATGTGGATGAGCGAAGCTCTATCTCTAGGTATGAGCTAAACCAACGCTAACCCTAGAAAGTTGTACGGGATAGAGTCTATATAGTCTAGGGGGAGAAGGGGATACACGGGCCTCGGCCCTTTACTATGCGTAGACAGGGAGGCCAGACGTCCGGGTATCAAGCCGGATGTCCGGGCGTTCAGGCGACGCCAGATGTCCGGCTGGAGCGGTGACATTTGTTGCTCTCGGGTTCGGAGGGGCCGGATTTCTGGGCCGATGGCCGGATGTCCGGGTTGCCGGGGCCTGATGTCCGGGGCCTGGAGCCTTTTGCGGCTGGGTTGCTGTCGAGGAAGGCGCTCCAGGGGCCGGATGTCCGAGGCCTGGGAGATGCTCTTGGCTCCTTTCGTTGGTTCTCCTCATCCGTGGACTTGGGGACTTGTACGTCTTCATGCGCATCTTCGGGAGGACCCTCTTGGTACCTCATCATGCACAACACCTCGGACTTAGGTAGTAGCCATGTCTCATGCATATAAAGTGGAAGTTCGGAGAGGAGTGAGTTCACCTTATCTTCGATAGCTTTGGCTCGGGCTCGTGTCATTGGTCCAAGTGGTGCCGTTGGAGGTGTGGGTGCGTCCATGGGGATGATCTTGGGATGCTCCGCATCACATTGTTTCTTCCCCCTCTTCTCTCTGGTAGACTATGAGACTGACGACGCTGCTGGTGCCCCAGTCAACTATGTTACTGACGACTCCTACTTGCCAGAGCAACCATGCAAGCCCCCCCTTGATCACCAGATATCGCCTATTCTTCTCTCTACTACTTGCATTAGAGTAGTGTAGTATGTTACTGTTTTGCGTTAATCCTATTCTAATGCATAGCCTGTCAGTGTCGCTACAGTTGTTGATACCTTACCTGTAATCCTAAATGCTTAGTATAGGATGCTAGTTTATCATCAGTGGCCCTACATTCTTGTCAGTATGCCATGCTATACTATCGGGCCGTGATCACGTCGGCTGTTGATCACGGGTATACACTATACATATTACACATGATACATGTTGTGACTAAAGTCGGGTCGGCTCGTTGAGTACCCGCGGTTGATTCACGAATTGGGGGCTGAAAGGACATACTTTTCCGACGGCCCTCTATGTGGATCTTTGTGGCGGAGCGACAGGACAGGTTGAGACCACCCAGGAGAGAGGTGGGCCTGGCCCTGGTCGGCGTTCGCGGTTACTTCAAGATAACACGCTTAACGAGATCTTGGTATTGATCTGAGTCTGGACACTGGCCAATACGCACTAACCAACTACGCGGGAACAGTTATGGGCACTCGACGTCGTGGTATCAGCCGAAGCCTTCATGACGTTAGCGACTGAGCGGCGCGCGCCGAGTTGGACCGCGTAACGCAACTTCCTTTGTAATGGAGGCAGCTAGGTCTGCTCACCGGCCACGTACGAAACGTGCAGGTGTGCAATGGGCCCAGACCCCTGCGCTCATAGGATTTAGACCGACGTGCTGACCTCTCTGTTGTGCCTAGGTGAGGCTGTGACGTGTTGATGTCCCGAGGCCGGGCATGACTCAGGTAAGTGTGTCCAGCCAAAGGGGATCAAGCGTGTTGGGAAATGTGGTGCACCCCTGCAGGTACGTTGATCTATTCGAATAGCCGTGTCCCTCCGTAAAAGGATGACCCGGAGTTGTACCTTGACCTTATGACAACTAGAACCCGATACTTAATAAAATACACCCTTCCAAGTGCCAGAGACAACCCGGTGATCGCTCTCTCACAGGGCGACGAGGGGAGGATCGCCAGCTAGGATTATGCTATGCGACGATACTTGGTTAACTTACCATCTACTCTCTTCTACTTCTTCAAGATGGAGGCTGCCAGAAGCGTAGTCTTCGATAGGACTAGCTATCCCCCTCTTATTCTGGCATTCTGTAGTTCAGTCCACATATACTACCTCTTTCATTGATACCAATGCATATGTAGTGTAGCTCCTTGCTTGCGAGTACTTTGGATGAGTACTCACGGTTGCTTTGCTCCCCCCTTTTCCACTTTCTATACCCGATTGTTGCAACCAGACGATGGAGTCTAGGAGCCAGAAGCCACCGTCGACGACAACTCCTGCTACTCTGGAGGAGCCTACTACTACGTGCAGGCCGTTGATGACGACCAAGAGTAGTTTAGGAGGATCCCAGGCAGGAGTCCTGCGCCTCTTTCGATATGTATCCTAGTTTGTGCTAGCCATCTTATGGCAACTTGTTTAACTTGTGTCTATACTCAGATATTATTGCTTCCGCCGACTCTTGTGTTTTCGAGCTTATGTATTCGAGCCCTCGAGGCCCCTGGCTTGTAATATAAAGTTTGTTTTATTTTAATTAGTGTCTTGTGTTGTGATATCAACCCGTGAGTCCTTGATCTTGACCGTACACATTTGCGTGTATGATTAGTGTACGGTCAAATCGGGGGCGTCACACTCCGACGGGTTATAAATGTTCCCGTATGAGCTGTGTCAGTAACTCGGCCAATGGTTCATCCCAACTGGTTGCTTGAAGTTAACCAAACTGTAGTGGTGGCAACTTGTGCGCCTGCCCATTGAACCATCCAGTGCAGAGGTGGCTGAAAATATATGATAACTTGCCTCCAAATTGTTGGAAGAAAAACCAGGCTACCCGAGCAGTGACTTGCTTGCACTCAATAAACAACTTATGCAAATAGGTGTGGCCCGATGCGTTGATGTAGACCAGACCATGATAGACGGACGGTAAAGACGACCACAACATCAGAGATGGTATGGCGCGGGTGAGCGGGCTGCGGGCATGGACAGATGAGTCATCCGCGGCGTTGTAAGCCGGTGCGGGCGAGTCAATCACAAGTGTGGTAAGCCACGCGGACGGGTGATTTAGCCACGTCGTGTTGATGAAAATTGGGCCGCAGAGGCAGCGGTTTGCACATATATTCATCGAGCATCATTGGTCATCGCTCTTGCAGTGAACAATTGTCCTCCATAACAAATATCGCAAGCCAGAGTAACTGTTCTCAAAAGGTAAATGCATCAATAAAAATTGATTGGATAGATTTCACCTGATATATTTGGTCGAATGAACGAGGACCTTGATGATGCATAATGCTGGATTTAGTATGGCCGAAAAAATAGACAAAATACTGCTCTGTGAATATCATAGTACTTGTAATACTGTGCCAGGCTTCCACGTGATTATAACACGAAAATTAGCTAGCCCTTGCCTTTTTTGTTTCTTTCTTGGTAGCCATCCTGATGTGCATATAGCAGTTTTGAGGGATTAAAAAAATCTGAAGTGCCTTGTCGACTTGGCCTTTACGTAGACAATACTCAATTCAGCACTATTCCGTAACTGAATTGGCTTCGCTCAATTAGCATCAGACGTCCACTCTATGACTGATGTCTGTTGGTTTGCAGATTCCCACGTTATGGAAATTCCTTGGAATTTGAAGTGAGCAGTAGAAGTACGCGCAACTGCAAGTAGCAGCAACTCGGTTGACCCCTTATGTGATAATGTAGAGACAATAGCACAAACAGACGCCTTGGCCATTTGAGCTTTCATTTACGGCCTCAGGGCACAGGCGGCTTATGACGGCGGCTGCTGCAGCAGAGTAGGTAAGAGGTGTGGCCATCGTCTTTAGAGGCAGTAGTGGGTGGCGACTCAAATAAGCCATGGCCGCAGTAGTAGTGGAGGCACAGAGGCAGAGGGCGGGGGAGATGCCTACGTGGGAGGCCGCATGGGTGGCCACTGACAAGGTAGGGCGCCGGGCCAGTCTGCGGCTAGTGGTGGCAGAGGCGCTCACGAGCCATGGCCGAGTCCTCCTCCGAATTGTGGAGTTTTTACCAATCATGTTCGGGTCCTTCTCCAGGTCGTGATTGTGCTGTCGAAGCAATGGGGCGGAGGTGGCTTGAAGGCGGGCGGCTCGGAGCGACAGCAGAAAGCAGATCGCCCAGTCCGTCGGGGCGAGTTTGGCGGAGGCGGCTGCTCGACGGTGGAGCGACGGGGAGGCGCGCCGGCGATGACCACAAGGCGGCCCAAGGCGAGGCGAGGCCGGCGACCCGGGACAACCATAGCAGAAGTGGCGGCTTGACAGCGGAGTAATGCAGAGGCGAAACGTCGAGGCGGCAGCAGGTGCAGAGGCGCCGGTGGCGGCCGGCAGCAGGACCACAAAGACAACGGGTCGATGGTGGCCGGCTTGTGGGCGAGGCCACGGTCGTAGGGGCGGAGGTCGTGACCGGTTCTGTTTCCTTAGTAGTACTAGTCCATGGTTGATAATATCCTCTTGTTTCCATCAGGTGATGAGTAGTAGTAGCAGTGACTTTGTCCGATCTCCCCATAACTAGCTTTATCATCTCGGAACTTGAGCACACAACTAGCCTCGCCTTGGTTTCTAATGATAGCTCAATAGAAATCGATCTGGATTCGACGGATCATCTAGTTGCGGCGGCGCGCTCCACGCAAACCTAATATTTCTTTAATTCAAAACCTTGTACGGGTATTTGATCTGACTGCTCTTCTTGAATACGACGTAAATACTTCCCCAATGATTCTTCTTCATCTAAAAAGTTGCAAACTTCTCAATCCCTAGAAAAGATCCCTCCAAGAACTCAACACCACCGTGCGCGAGCCCCTCGGTGGGCGCCAACTGTCGTGCATTTGTCACGGCAGATGTCCTTAGTGCGAGGACTTAGTCGTGACGCCAACACATCTATGTTGTAGCTTGAGAGGGGTTGACTGGGACGAGAGAAATGATGCTTTTACCCAGGTTCGGCCCCTCACGGTGGAGGTAAAAGCCTACATCCTGCTTCATTGATATTGATGATGATGATCATGATTAGAGAGGTGCTCTATCTCGAGAGCTATTGACTTGTCTATCTAAACCTAACTTGTGAAAACTTGTCCCTCTTGGGGTGCCCTGCCCCTCCTTATATAAGTTGAAGGGGCGGTTTACATGTGGAGTCCTAGTAGGATTAGGATTACTCTATTACAAGTGGAGTCGTAGTCTTGCTTTGTAAGAGAATATTCCTTATGCCTTAAACCGGCCTACCATAACATGAGTCGGCCTTCCATGAACCGCCTTCTGGGCCACCGGGTCTTGTCGCTCCTCTGACCCACCTGCTGGGTTACCAATGAGTCACCAGGCCCAGCTGGGTCATTAGTGAGTGGAGAGATCCGGGCGGGTCACTTCGTGAGTCGCCAAGTTAGGGCGGGTCACTAGTGAGTCGCCAAGTCCGGCCGGGTCATACCGCGGGGTATATCCCTGACACAAACCGTCTGTAGTGTAATCCCTAATTTTAAAATCACATGTTTTGAATTTGAAAGTAGGCAATCACTTATTTCATATCCAACCATGTTTATTACAAATATAGGTTCAACCACGAATGCATAATTCGATGCACAGGTACATATACTGAAGAACTACAAAAGTACCAAGCAAAGAATGATGAAACACAGTTGTACTAAAGACTGTAAAGAGAGAGGCGAAAGACATTCTGGTTGCTGGAGAAGGTGAAGCGGAATGCCCATATTGCGCCCTACTCCCTGCGTAATGCGCGCACGACTCTAGGCCAACCCCTTGTGATGGTTGCCCATCCATCCTTCACTGTCTTCATTAGGACTTCTCGATGTTCATTTTAGTCTGGATGAAATACTTTAACCTTCATCACGTGTCCACCAATCATGTACTTTGCGAGGTAATCTTGAGTGAACTGCTTCGGGAACCACTGGGAACAAAAAAGATTCAGACATTGTTGTGTAACAACTCATTATGGGCAGTAGAAAGAGAAGGCTGCGGAGTTTGTAGTTACCATCCTATAGCTCACTGTTGTGTTGGATAGACCATAAACAAAAAATTTCCTTGCCACCATTCATATCTTTTTGCTAATAATCCTTATCAGTTTCCTCACTTGATGCTTGTTCATCAATATCTCATTCCCCGTACGCAAAAAGGGTCGATGCGTGGATCCTTGCCAAGGGCATATGTACCTACAAGCAACAAGTCAATATTAGAAGCTAACTGTTGTCCAGGCCTGGATCTATATGCACTACATTATGGAACGACGGCGGGAGTAGAAGCCGAGGGATGAAGCTAACCTCGGTGGGAAATGGTGGCCACTCCCATTGTTGTCCCCCATAATTAGTGGAAAGGCATGATAAGTACATCAACCTTAACATCAAACAAATATAGCAAAGGTAAACAACATCATCTCCAAATGATAGCTTGAATGTGTTGGTTTCAGCATGCTGTTAAAGCAGATATAAAATGGAAGGCAATGTTACCGATTGATACGTCTCCAACGTATCTATAATTTTTGATTGTTCCATGCTATTATATTATCTGTTTTGGATGTTTAATGGGCTTTATTATACACTTTTATATTATTTTTGGGACTAACCTACTAACCCAAGGCCCAGTGCAAATTGCTGTTTTTTTTTGCCTATTTCAGTGTTTCGCAGAAAAGAAATATCAAACGGAATAAAACCTTCGGGAGAGTTATTTTTGGAACAAACATGATCCATGGGACTTGGAGTAGACGTCAAGAAAGAAGCAAGGAGGCCACGGGGCAAGGAGGCGTGCCTGCCCCCTGGGCACGCCCCCACCCTCGTGGGCCCCTCGCAGCTCCACCGACCTACTTCTTCCTCCTATATATATATATATATATATATATATATATATATATATATATATATATCCAAATATCCCCAAAACATCCAGGAGCACCACGAAACCCTATTTCCACCGCTGCAACCTTCTGTACCCAAGAGATGCCATCTTGGGGCCTTTTGCGGAGCTCCGCCAGAGAGGGAATCGATCACGGAGGGCTTCTACATCAACACCATAGCCTCTCTGATGATGTGTGAGTATTTTACCACAGACCTTTGGGTCCATAATTATTGGCTAGATGGCTTCTTCTCTCTATTTGGATCTCAATACAAAGTTCTCCTCGATCTTCTTGGAGATCTATTCGATGTAATTATTTTTGCGGTGTGTTTGTCGAGATCCGATGAATTGTGGGTTTATGATCAAGTTTATATATGAACAATATTTGATTCTTCTTTGAAATCTTTTATGTTTGATTTGTTATCTTTGCAAGTCTCTTCGAATTATCAGTTTGGTTTGCCCTACTAGATTGATCTTTCTTGCAATGGGAGAAGTGCTTAGCTTTGGGTTCAATCTTGCGGTGTCCTTTCCCAATGACAGCAGGGGCAGCAAGGCACGTATTGTATTATTGCCATCGAGGATAAAAAGATGGGTCTTACATCATGTCATCTTGCCTAATGCGTTACTCTATTCTTATGAACTTAATACTCTAGATGCATGTTGGATAGCGGTCGATGTGTGGAGTAATAGTAGTAGATGCAGAATCATTTTGGTCTACTTGTCGCGGACGTGATGCCTATATACATGATCATGCCTAGATATTCTCATAATTATGCACTTTTCTATCAATTGCTCAATAGTAATTTGTTTACCCACCGTAATACTTATGTTATCTTGAGAGAAGCCACTAGTGAAACCTATGGTCCCCGGGTCTATCTTTTATCATATAAGTTTCCAATCTATTTTACTTTGCAATCTTTACTTTCAATCTATATCATAGAAATGCCAAAAATATTTATATTATTATCTCTATCAGATCTCACTCTCGTAAGTGACCGTGAAGGGATTGACAACCCCTTTATGGCGTTGGTTGCGAGGTTCTTATTTGTTTGTGTAGGTACGAGGGACTTGCGTGTAGTCTCCTACTAGATTGATACCTTGGTTCTCAAAACTGAGGGAAATACTTACGCTACTTCGTTGCATCACCCTTTCCTCTTGAAGAGAAAACCAACGCAGTGCTCAAGAGTTAGCAAGAAGGATTTCTGGCGCCGTTGCCGGGGAGATCGACGCACAAGTCAAGACATACCAAGTACCCATCACAAACTCTTATCCCTCACATTACATTATTTGCCATTTGCCTCTTGTTGTCCTCTCCCCCACTTCACCCTTGCCGTTTTATTCGCTCGCCTCTTGTGTCCGTGTGTTAGATCGTTCGCTTCGCCGTCATGGCTAGTCCCTTATCTGCCCCTTTGTCTCCCGAGTTTGAAGTTCTTCACTTCAAACAAAGACAAGGAGAAAATTTAAGAGATGCTTGGTTTAGGATGATGGAATCTTATCCTAATTGCACCTTAGAGGTGAATTTTAGAATTTTACTTCGCAATTTTTATGTTGGACTAAATATGTCCCATAGACAACTCTTGGATTGCGTTGCCAAAGGAAATTTTATTAAAACGGATCCCAGATTTGCTCATGAAATCATAGATGGGATAGTGGGAACACTACCTCAAAAAAAGGGGCCACATCATACCCAGGAAGAGACACAAGTTTTTGAGAAGATTTGTGAAGTAACGAAAATTTTACAAAAGTCTCTTGAACCTCTTAAGAGTGTTAGCGGAAACCTTCACCGCATGAATATGTTAATTACCCTTTGCAATAAGCGCTTGGATTCTTTAGATCTAAAAATTTCCGAATATGAAGGGAAACGTAAAGAACCTCCCGGATTTGAGCATGACTCCGCTAAAAAAATTAAAACCAAATATGATAATACCTAGATCTATTCTTGCTTTTATGCCTAGCTAGGGGCGTTAAACGATAGCGCTTGTTGGGAGGCAACCCAATTTTATTTTTGTTTATTGCTTTTTGGTTCTGTATAGTAATAAATAATTCATCTAGCCTCTGTTTAGATGTGGTTTTATGATTTTAATTAGTGTTTGTGCCAAGTAGAACCTTTGGGAAGACTTGGGGGAAGTTTTTGCGATCTTGCTGTAAAAGACAGAAACTTTAGCGCTCACGAGATTTGCTGCCATTTTTTACTGGAGAGTTTGATTAGGACTATTATTTTTGCAGATGATTAATAGACAAATTCCTCACTTCCACCAATTTATTTCAGAATTTTTGGGGTTACATAAGTATTCGAAACCTACAGATTACTACAGATTGTTCTGTTTTTGACAGATTCTGTTTTTCGTGTGTAGTTTGCTTATTTTGATGAATCTGTGGCTAGTATCGGAGGGTATGAACCATAGAGAAGTTGGAATACAGTAGGTTTAACACCAATATAAATAAAGAATTAGTTCATTACAGTACCTTAAGTGGTGGTTTGTTTTCTTATACTAACGGAGCTCATGAGATTTTCTGTTGAGTTTTGTGTTGTGAAGTTTTCAAGTTTTGGGTAAAGATTTGATGGATTATGGAATAAGGTGTGGCAAGAGCCTAATCTTGGGGATTCCCAAGGCACCCCAAGGTAAAATTAAAGGACAACCAAAAGCCTAAGCTTGGGGATGCCCCGGAAGGCATCCCCTCTTTCGTCTTTGTTCATCGGTAACTTTACTTGAGGCTATATTTTTATTCACCACATGATAGTATGTGTTTTGCGTGGATTTGAGTCTTTTATTTTTTTACCACAATCATCCTTGCTGTACACACCTTTTCGGAGAGACACACATGAATCGGAATTTATTAGAATACTCTATGTGCTTCACTTATATCTTTTGAGCTAGATAATTTTGCTCTAGTGCTTCACTTATATCTTTTAGAGCACGGTGGTGGTTTTATTTTATAGAAATTATTGATCTCTCATGATTCACTTATATTATTTTGAGAGTCCTTTAGAACAGCATGGTAATATTATTTGGTTATAAAATTGGTCCTAATATGATAGGCATCCAGGATTGGTATAATAAAAACTTTCATAAAAAGTGCATTGAATACTATGAGAAGTTTGATACTTGATAATTGTTTTGAGATATAAAGATGGTGATATTAGAGTTGTGCTAGTTGAGTAGTTGTGAATTTGAGAAATACTTGTGTTGAAGATTGCAAGTCCCGTAGCATGCACGTATGGTAACCGTTCTGTAACAAATTTGAAACATGAGGTTTTCTTTGATTGTCTTCCTTATGAGTGGCAGTCGGGGACGAGCGATGGTCTTTTCCTACCAATCTATCCCCCTAGGAGCATGCGCGTAATGCTTCGTTTTTGATGACTTGTAGATTTTTGCAATAAGTATGTGAGTTCTTTATGATTAATGTTGAGTCCATGGATTATACGCACTCTCACCTTTCCATCATTGCTAGCCTCTTCGGTACCGTGCATTGCCCTATCTCACCTTGAGAGTTGGTGCAAACTTCACTGGTGCATCCAAACCCCGTGATATGATACACTCTGTCACACATAAACCACCTTATATCTTCCTCAAAACAGCCACCATACCTACCTATTATGGCATTTCCATAGCCATTCCGAGATATATTGCCATGCAACTTTCCACCGTTTCATTTATGACACGCTTCATCATTGTCATATTGCCTTGCATGATCATGTAGTTGACATCGTATTTGTGGCAAAGCCACCATGCATAGTTTATCATACATGTCACTCTTGATTCATTGCCCTTCCCGGTACACCGTCGGAGGCGTTCACATAGAGTCATATTTTGTTCTACTATCGAGTTGTAAATAAATATAAGTGTGATGATCATAATTAATAGAGCATTGTCCCAAATAAAAAAGGGGTGGAAAGGCCTAAAAAATAAAGGCCAAAAAAGGGACAATGCTACTATCCTTTTTTCTACACTTGTGCTTCAAAGTAGCACCATGATCTTTATGATAGAGAGTCTCTTGTTTTGTCACTTTCATAACTAGAGGGAAATTTACATTATAGAACTTGGCTTGTATATTCCAACAATGGGCTTCCTCAAATGCCCTAGGTCTTTGTGAGAAAGCAAGTTGGATGCACACCCACTTAGTTTCTTTTGTTGAGCTTTCATACATTTATAGCTCAAGTGCATCCGTTGCATGGCAATCCCTACTCCTTGCATTGACACCAATTGATGGGCATCTCCCTAGCCCGTTGATTAGCCACGTCGATGTGAGACTTTATCCTTTTCTGTCTTCTCCACATAAACCACATCATCATATTCTATTCCACCCATAGTGCTATATCCATGGCTCACGCTCATGTATTGCATGAAAATTGAAAAAAGTTTGAGATTACTAAAGCATTGAACAATTGCTTGGCTTGTCATCGTGGTTGTGCATGATGGGAGCATTCCTGTGTGACGAAAATGGAGCATGAACAAACTATATGATTTTGTAGGGATGAACTTTCTTTGGCCATGTTATTTTGAGAAGACATGATTGCTTAGTTAGTATGCTTGAAGTATTATTATTTTTATGTCAATATTAAACTTTTTTCTTGAATCTCTCGGATCTGAATATTCATGCCACAATAAAGAAAATGACATTGAGAATTATGCTAGGTAGCATTCCACATCAAAAATTCTGTCTTTATCATTTACCTACTCGAGGAGAAGCAGGAATTAAGCTTAGGGATGCTTGATACATCTCCAACGTATCTATAAATTTTGATTATTCCATGCTATTATATTATCTGTTTTGGATGTTTAATGGGATTTATTATACACTTTTATATTATTTTTGGGACTAACCTACTTACCCAAGGCCCAATGCAAATTGTTGTTTTTTTGCCTATTTCAGTGTTTCGCAGAAAAGGAATATCGAACGGAATAAAACCTTCAGGAGAGTTATTTTTGGAACTAACATGATCCAAGGGACTTGGAGTAGACGTCAAGAAAGAAGTGAGGAGGCCACGAGGCAGGGAGGCGCGCTTGCCCCCCTGGGCGCGCACCCCACCCTCGCGGGCCCGGCTCGCAGCTCCACCGACCTACTTCTTCCTCCTATATATATATCCATATACCCCAAAAACATCTAGAACCACCACAAAACCCTATTTCCACCGTCGCAACCTTCTGTACCCAAGAGAACCCATCTTGGGGCCTTTTCCGGAGGTCCGCCGGAGGGGAATCGATCACGGAGGGCTTCTACATCAACACCATAGCCTCTCCGATGATGTGTGAGTAGTTTACCACAGACCTTCGGGTCCATAGTTATTAGCTAGATGGCTTCTTCTCTCTCTTTGGATCTCAATACAAAGTTCTCCTCGATCTTCTTGGAGATCTATTCGATGTAATTCTTTTTGCGGTGTGCTTGTCGAGATCCGATGAATTGTGGGTTTATGATCAAGTTTATCTATGAACAATATTTGATTCTTCTCTGAAATCTTTTATGTTTGATTTGTTATCTTTGCAAGTCTCTTCGAATTATCAGTTTGGTTTAGCCTACTAGATTGATCTTTCTTGCAATGGGAGAAGTGCTTAGCTTTGGGTTCAATGTTGCGGTGTCCTTTCCCAGTGACAGCAGGGGCACCAAGGCACGTATTGTACTGTTGCCATCGAGGATAAAAAGATGGGGTTTATATCATATTGCTTGAGTTTATCCCTCTACATCATGTCATCGTGCCTAATGCGTTACTCCGTTCTTATGAACTTAATACTCTAGATGCATGCTGGATAGCGGTCGATGTGTGGAGTAATAGTAGTAGATGCAGAATCGTTTCGGTCTACTTGTCGTGGACGTGATGCTTATATACATGATCATGCCTAGATATTCTCATAATTATGCACTTTTCTATCAATTGCTCGACAGTAATTTGTTTACCCACCGTAATACTTATGCTATCTTGAGAGAAGCCACTAGTGAAGCCTATGACCCCCGGGTCTATCTTTTATCATATAAGTTTCCAATCTATATTACTTTGCAATCTTTACTTTCAATGTATATCATAAAAATACCAAAGATATTTATCTTATTATCTATATCAGATTTCACTCTCGTAAGTGACCGTGAAGGGATTGACAACCCCTTTATGGCGTTGGTTGCGAGGTTCTTATTTGTTTGTGTAGGTACGAGGGACTTGCGTGTAGTCTCCTACTGGATTGATACCTTGGTTCTCAAAACTAAAGGAAATACTTATGTTATTTTGCTGCATCACCCTTTCCTCTTCAAGGGAAAACCAACGCAGTGCTCAAGAGGTAGCACCGACAGCAGGCTTAACATCTACCAAATATTGCAATTCAAACTGGTATTGTTGAAAATGAATAGAATGTAGGTAATGCTTAAACATCACACTGGATAAATGTGTAAAACTAAAATACAGGGCCTGTGTTAACTACACCAGGAATAACTGGAACCAAATATAGCCCTTCAAATTGGTATTGACGTAGTCGAGCGGCACAGTTCTGACTTGCACATCATGAACAACACTTTGTGAATGACTGAAATAAACAAGGCATAAATAACCAGTATAACAACCAAATATAGCCATTGAAAACTGGACAAGCAAATACAGATAAACAGGGCATATGCTTGAAAACTAGACAAATGCTCACTGTAACCAACCTAACAAGCAGATAAAGATAAACAAGGCATCTGCTTGATAACTGGACAAATGCTAAAAAAAGAAACCTAACAACCAAATATGGATAAATGATGTCTACAACACAACCTTCTTCTTGTAGACGTTGTTGGGCCTCCAAGTGTAGAGGTTCGTAGGACACTAGCAAATTTCCCTCAAGTGGATGACCTAAGGTTTATCAATCCGTGGGAGGCGTAGGATGAAGATGGTCTCTCTCAAGCAACCCTGCAACCAAATAACAAAGAGTCTCTTGTGTCCCCAACACACCCAATACAATGGTATATTGTATAGGTGCACTAGTTCGGCGAAGAGATGGTGATACAAGTGCAATATGGATGGTAGATAAAGGTTTTGTAATCTGAAAAAATATAAAAATAGAAAGGTAACTGATGATAAAAGTGAGCACAAATGGTATTACAATGCTAGGAAACAAGGCCTAGGGTTCATACTTTTACTTGTGCAAGTACTCTCAATAATAATAACATAATTGGATCATATAACTATCCCTCAACATGCAGCAAAGAGTCACTCCAAAGTCACTAATAGCGGAGAACGAACGAAGAGATTATGGTAGGGTACAAAACCACCTCAATGTTTTCCTTTCTGATCGATCTATTCAAGAGTCTGTAGTAACATAACATGAAGCTATTCTCTCCGTTCAATCTATCATAGAGTTCGTACTAGAATAACACCTTAAGACACAAATCAACCAAAACCCTAATGTCACCTAGGTACTCCAATGTCACCTCAAGTATCCGTGGGTATGATTATACGATATGCATCACACAATTTCAGATTCATCTATTCAACCAACACAAAGAACTTCAAAGAGTGCCCCAAAGTTTCTACCGGAGAGTCAAGATGAAAACGTGTGCCAATCCCTATGCATAAGTTCCCGAGGTCATGAAACTCGCAAGTTGATCACCAAAACATACATCAAGTGGATCACGCGATATCCTATTTTCACCATGGATAAGCACATGCAAGACATACATCAAGTGTTCTAAAATCCTTAAAGACTCAATCCGATAAGATAACTTCAAAGGGAAAACTCAATTCATCACAAGAGAGTAGAGGGGGAGAAACATCATAAGATCCAACTATAATAGCAAAGCTCACGATACATCAAGATCGTACCACATCAAGAACACGAGAGAGATAGATCAAACACATAGCTACTGGTACATACCCTCAGCACCGAGGGTGAACTACTCCCTCCTCGTCATGGAGAGCGCCGGGATGATGAAGATGGCCACCGGAGAGGGGTTCCCCCCTCCGGCAGGGTGCCAGAACGGGTCTAGATTGGTTTTCGGTGGCTACGGAGGCTTCTGGCGGCGGAACTCCCAATCTATTATGTTCCCGGATGTTTGGGGGGTATATGCATATATTTAGGAGGAAGAAGTACGTCGGTGGAGCAACGAGGGGCCCACAAGGGTGGAGGGCGCGACCAGGGGGTGGGGACGCCCCCTGCCTTGTGGCTGCCTCGTTGATTGCTTGACGTCCACTCCAAGTCTCATGGATCATGTTTGTTCCAAAAATAACGCTCCTGAAGGTTTCATTCCGTTTGGACTCGTTTGACATTCCTTTTCAGCGAAACTCTAAAATAGGCAAAAAAACCAACAATTTGGGCTGGGCCTCCGTTTAATAGGTTAGTCCCAAAATATAATAAAAGTGTAAAAATAAGCCCAATAACATCCAAAATAGATAACATAATAGCATGGAGCAATCAAAAATTATAGATACGTTGGAGACGTATCAAGCATCCCCAAGCTTAATTCCTGCTCGTCCTCGAGTAGGTAAATTATAAAAAAGAATTTTTGATGTGGAATGCTTCCTAACATATTTCTCAATGAAATTTTTCTTTATTGTGGCATGAATGTTCATATCCGAAAGATTCAACATAAAAGTTTAATATTGACATAGATATAATAGTACTTCAAGCATACTAACTAAGCAATCATGTCTTCCCAAAATAACATGGCCAAAGAAAGTTATCCCTACAAAATCATATAGTCTGGCATGCTCTATCTTCATCACACAAAATATTAAATCTGCACAACCCCGATGACAAGCCAAGCAATTGTTTCATACTTCTAATATTCTCAAACTTTTTCAATCTTCACGCAATATATGAGCGTGAGCCATAGATATAGCACTATGATGGAATAGAATGGTGGTTGTGGAGAAGACAAAAAGGAGAAGATAGTCTCACATCAACTAGGCGTATCAACGGGCTATGGAGATGCCCATCAATAGATATCAATGTGAGTGAGTAGGGATTGCCATGCAACGGGTGCACTAGAGCTACAAGTGTATGAAAGCTCAACAAAAGAAACTAAGTGGGTGTGCATCCAACTTGCTTTCCCATGAAGACCTAGGGCAATTTGAGGAAGCCCATCATTGGAATATACAAGCCAAGTTTTATAATGTAAAATTCCCACTAGTTTATGAAAGTGACAACATACGAGATTCTCTATCATGAAGATCATGCTGCTACTTTGAAGCACAAGTGTGGAAAAAGGATAGTAACATTGTCCCTTCTCTCTCTTTTTCTCTCATTTTTTTATTTGGGCCTTCTTTTTTTGGCCTCTTTTCTTCATTTTATTTTTATTTTTCGCCGGGATTCTCATCCCGACTTGTGGGGGAATCATAGTCTCCATCATCCTTTCCTCACTGGGACAATGCTCTAATAATGATGATCTTCACACTTCTTTTTACTTACAACTCAATACTTAGAACAAAATATGACTCTATGTGAATGCCTCCGGCGGTGTACCGGGATATGCAATGAATCAAGAGTGACATGTATGAAAGAATTATGAACAGTGGCTTTGCCAAAAATACGATGTCAACTACATGATCATGCAAAGCAATATGACAATGATGAAGCGTGTCATAACAAACGGAATGGTGGAAAGTTGCATGGCAATATATCTCGGAATGGCTATGGAAATGCCATGATAGGTAGGTATGGTGGCTATTTTGAGGAAGGTATATGGTGGGTTTATGGTACCGGCGAAAGTTGCGCGGTACTAGAGAGGCTAGAAAATGTGGAAGGGTGAGGGTGCGTATAATCCATGGACTCAACATTAGTCATAAAGAACTCACATAATTATTGCAAAAATCTATTAGTTATCAAAACAAAGTACTACGCGCATGCTCCTAGGGGGATAGATTGGTAGGAAAAGACCATCGCTCGTCCCCGACCGCCACTCATAAGGAAGGCAATCAATAAATAAATCATGCTCCGACTTCATCACATAATGGATCACCATACGTGCATGCTACGGGAATCACAAACTTCAACACAAGTATTTCTCAAATTCACAACTACTCAACTAGCATGACTCTAATATCACCATCTCCATATCTCAAAACAATCATCAAGTATCAAACTTCTCTTAGTATTCAATGCACTTATATGAAAGTTTTTTTATTATTGCCATGTTGTTCTAAAGGATTCTCAAAATAATATAAGTGAAGCATGAGAGATCGATTATTTCTATAAAATAAAACCACCGCCGTGCTCTAAAACATATAAGCGAAGCACTAGAGCAAAAACTATATAACTCAAAAGATATAAGTGAAGCACATAGAGTATTCTAATAAATTCCAATTATTGTGTGTCTCTCTCAAAAGGTGTGTACAGCAAGGATTATTATGGTAAACTAAAAAGCAAAGACTCAAATCATACAAGACGCTCCAAGCAAAACACATATCATGTGGCGAATAAAAATATAGCTCCAAGTAAAGTTACCGATGAACGAAGACAAAACAGGGGGTGCCTTTCGGGGCATCCCCAATCTTAGGCGCTTGCCACTCCTTATTCCATAGTCCATCGAATCTTTACCCAAAACTTGAAAACTTCACAACACAAAACTTAACAGAAAACTCGTAAGCTCCGTTAGTATAAGAAAATAAATCACCGCTTTGGTACTGTTGTGAACTCATTATTTATTTATATTGGTGTAATATCAACTGTATTCCAACTTCTCTATGGTTCATACCCTCCGATACTACTCATAGATTCATCAAAATAAGCAAACAACACAATAAAAACAGAATCTGTCAAAAACAGAACAGTCTGTAGTAATCTGGATCAAACGTATACTTATGGGACTCATAAAATTCTCAAATAAATTGGTGGACCTGAGGAATTTGTCTATTTATCATCTCCAAAAAGAATTAACTAAATGTGACTCTCCAATAAAAAAGTCAGCAATTCTCGTGAGCGCTAAAGTTTCTGTTTTTTACAGCAAGACCAACAAGACTTTCCCCAAGTCTTCCCAACGGTTCTACTTGGCACAAACACTAATTAAAACATAAAAAATCAATCTTAACAGAGGCTATATAAATTATTTATTGCTAAATAGGAGCAAAAATCAAGGAACAAAAATAAAGTTGGGTTGCCTCCCAACAAGCGCTATCGTTTAATGCCCCTAGCTAGGCATGCTGATTTCAATGATGCTCACATAAAGGATAAGAATTGAAATATAAAGAGAGCATCATGAAGAATATGACTAGCACATTTAAGTCTAACCCACTTCCTATGCATAGGGATTTTTTGAGCAAAAAACTTATGGGAATAATAATCAACTAGCATAGGAAGGCAAAACAAGCATAACTTCAAAACTTTAAGCACATAGAGAGGAAACTTGATATTATTGCAATTCCTACAAGCATATGTTCCTCCCTCATAATAATTTTAAGTAGCATCAAGAATTAATTCAACAATATAACCATCGCATAAAGCATTCTTTTCATGATCTACAAGCATAGAAAATTTACTACTCTCCACATAAGCAAAATTCTTCTCATTCAGAATAGTGGGAGCATCATAAGAAACTCGAATACTATAAATTGTTTCCACTTTAAAGGAGTAATGTTCAGAAAAAGGGTAATCATAATCATGACAAGCTTTATAAATATAATCATCTCTACTTTTTATAGCATAAATATCATCAGAATAATCATCATAAGTAACAACTTTCTTCTCATCATAATCAATTGAAACCTCTTCCAAGATAGTGGAATCATTACTAAATAAAGTCATGACCTCTCCAAATCCACTTTCATAATTATCACAATAAGATTCAACATCCTCCAAAATAGTGGGATCATTACTTCCTAAATTTGACACTCTTCCAAACCCACTTTCATCAATATAATCATCATAAGTAGGAGGCATGCTATCATCATAATAAATTTGCATATCAAAACTTGGGAGACTACAAATATCATCTTCATTAAACATAGCTTCCAAGATTGGGACTAACATTAATTGCAGCAAATACATTGTCAACCATGTCATTCTCATTAGACATAGCATCCCAAGCTTGGGCCTTTTCATATCATAAGCATAATCACTCTCATCATTAATAGTATGGATAGCACCAATAGTATAGAAATTATCATCATCACAATGAGTAATAGGAGCAACATCATTTGGGAGAGATACCTTTTTACCTTTGCTTCTCCATCTTTTCTTTTTCTTCTTCACATCATGTGTGGGTTTAATCCTCTTTTCGGAGCTCCTTATTAATGAGATTGGTTGAATAGAAGGATCCTCCTTGTTACCTGATTCATCATAAGAAATAATAGGAGGATATTGGGAAGCCTCTTCCCTTTCATTAGTATTCTCTTCATCCTCTATTTGTTTTCTTTTCTTTATGTAATTGGCAATATAAGGATTTTCAATGCAATTCACCGCACAATACATAAAAATTTCTTCTAGATCAATATCGAGGAATTTCTCAAGGTTATATTCTGGAGTATGCTTAGTTATACGTTTCATTTCTTCATAACCCAAAAGCAAACTAAGTTCATTATGATGTGCAAGGGAAATCAAATCATCCCAATTTTTGGACACGATACGATCATGGAACAATTTGCATCGGAGATTTAAATGACCATGTTCATTGCAAAGTTCACAAGTAAGGTGAAGAAATTTTAAATTTTCAACACAAACATCTAGCCTCTCTTGCAACCACTTAGTTTCCAAATACTTATGCCTCTTGCAAAATTTATCTTACCTATTTGGTGTGTACTTGCAAACTCTATGCACTCCACAAAAGTTGCCATGCTTATAAGAGACATTTTCATCATGACTGGTGCAATCATCATTAGTACTATGGATATTCAAGGAGTTCATACTAACAACATTGCAATCATGCTCATCATTCAAAGATTTAGTGCCAAACATTTTTATAGACTTGTTCTTCTAGCACTTGAGCACAATTTTCCTTCCCATCATTCTCACGAAAGATATTAAAAAGATGAAGCGTATCAGGCAAACACAATTCCATTTTCTAGTTTTCTTTTATAAACTAAAGTAGTGCTAAAACAAGAAACAAACAGGTTCGATTGCAAGATCTAAAGATATACCATCAAGCACTCACCTCCCCGGCAACGGCGCCAGAAAAGAGCTTGATGTCTACTACACAACCATCTTGTAGACGTTATTGGGCCTCCAAGTGCAGAGGTTTGTAGGACAGTAGCAAATTTCCCTCAAGTGGATGACCTAAGGTTTATCAATCCGTGGGAGGCGTAGGATGAAGATGGTCTCTCTCAAGCAACCCTGCAACCAAATAACAAAGAGTCTCTTGTGTCCCCAACACACCCAATACAATGGTATATTGTATAGGTGCACTAGTTCGGCGAAGAGATGGTGATACAAGTGCAATATGGATGGTAGATAAAGGTTTTTGTAATCTAAAAATACAAAAACAGCAAGGTAACTAATGATAAAAGTTAGCACAAACGGTATTGCAATGCTAGGAAACAAGGCCTAGGGTTCATACTTTCACTAGTGGAAGTTCTCTCAACAATAATAACATAATTGGATCATATAACTATCCCTCAACATGCAACAAAGAGTCACTCCAAAGTCACTAATAGCGGAGAATGAACGAAGAGATTATGGTAGGGTGCGAAAGCACCTCAAAGTTATGCTTTCTAATCGATCTATTCAAGAGTCCGTAGTAAAATAACATGAAGCTATTCTTTCCATCCAATCTATCATAGAGTTCGTACTAGAATAACACCTTAAGACGCAAATGAACAAAAACCCTAATGTCACCTAAATACTCCAATGTCACCTCAAGTATCCGTGGGTATGATTATACGATATGCATCACACAATCTCAGATTCATCTATTCAACCAATACAAAGAACTTCAAAGAGTGCCCCAAAGTTTCTACCAGAGAGTCAAGACGAAAACGTGTGCCAACCCGTATGCATAAGTTCACAAGGTCACGAAACTCGCAAGTTGATCACCAAAACATACATCAAGTGGATCATGTGATATCCCATTGTCACCACGGATAAGCACATGCAAGACATACATCAAGTGTTCTCAAATCCTTAAAGCCTCAATCCGATAAGATAACTTCAAAGGGAATACTCAATTCATCACAAGAGAGTAGAGGGGAAGAAACATCATAAGATCCAACTATAATAGCAAAGCTCGTGATACATCAAGATCGTACCACCTCAAGAACACGAGAGAGAGATCAAACACATAGCTACTGGTACATACCCTCAGCCCCGAGGGTGAACTACTCCCTCCTCGTCATGGAGAGCGCCGAGATGATGAAGATGGCCACCGGAGAGGGGTTCCCCCTCCGGCAGGGTGCCGGAAAGGGCCTCGATTGGTTTTCGGTGGCTACGGAGGTTTCTGGCGGCGGAACTCCCGATCTATTCTGTTCCTGGATGTTTGGGGGTATATGGATATATATAGGAGGAAGAAGTATGTCGGTGGAGCAACAAGGGGCCCATGAGGGTCGAGGGCATGCCCAGGGGGCGCACCACCCCTACCTCATGGCCACCTCGTTGATTGCTTGACGTCCACTCCAAGTCTCATGGATCATGTTTGTCCCAAAAATAACGCTCCCGAAGGTTTCATTCCGTTTGGACTCCTTTTGATATTCCTTTTCGGCGAAACTCTAAAATAGGCAAAAAACAACAATTTGGGTTGGGCCTCCGGTTAATAGGTTAGTCCCAAAATATAATAGAAGTGTAAAAATAAGCCCAATAACATCCAAAATAGATAATATAATAGCATGGAGCAATCAAAAATTATAGATACGTTGGAGAGGTATCAATAAACAAGGCATCTTCTTGATAACTGGACAAATGCTAAAAAAGCGACCTAACAACCAAATACAGATAAACAAGGCATCTGCTTGATAACTGGACAAATGCTCACCGCAACCAAACTAAGAACGAAATACAAATAAACAAGGCATCTGCTCGATAACTGAAAAAATGCTCACTCCAACAAATCTAACATCGAAATACAGATAAACAAGGTATCTACTCACTATAAACAACCAAATATAGCCATTTGTGAAACTGAAGTGGACACACTGCTACAGGATGCTGCTAACGCGACACTACGGTTAGAGACCCTTCAAGAAACTATGTGCGATGCAATAATCGCAAACAATGGTGTATGAAAACCGTCAAAAAAGGTGCAAAACATTTGCGATGGAGGATGCATCAAACACGGTTTAGATTTTAGTTGTGTGTGCGATGAAGGGCATACGGTTCAGTTCGATTAACTGTTTGCGGTGAGGAGGAACAAAAGAAATGGGAAGCCAGATAAAGGCGTGTGTGATACACAACATATGGTTCACTCGGATGAACTATTTGTGATTAGGCAAAACAAAAGAAATGGGCAGCCAGATGAAGGTGTGTGCGATATACAACATACGGTTCACTCGGATGAACTGTTTGTGATTAGGAAACACAAAAGAAACGATCAGCCAGATAAAGGTGTGAGCGATATACGGCATGCGGTTCACTCGGATGAACTGTTTGCGTTGACACAAGAGAACAGAAACTGTTCAACTTAACAAGACGTGTGTGTTGTGTGATGAGATTGCATACAGGACAACAACATATATATACACACACTTATAAGGACATGCTTGCATAACCAAAATAAACATCCACTTACATAGGTGGCTACTACAACCATGGCATTTGCACACACCAAAGTAAACTATTACATGCATAATTACATAGGTGGCTACTACACACACAACATTTCCACACACCAATAAAGTAAACTATATATTACATGCATGATTAACTAGCATAAACAATCATCTGATCATCATCTACTTCTTGTTACGCTTGCTCTGCTTGTGGCTCGATCCAGGCTCATCGATTTTGGTAACGAGGCACTTCCTCATGCCAACAATCCGCCTGTGCATCTCGTAGCATGTGTACACGCTCTTGGCCACGAACCTGGGGTGAGGTTCATCCAGTTGCCGCATTCAGGCCCCGTGCCAGGATACGGGACTTGTTCTCTGGGCATCCTGCTTCATGTTTTCGTAGTAGGGGTCGATGATGGCCGAGGCGAGTTCGACCAGCGAGTCCTATAGTGGTCACGGATTTTGACAAGGTTCTTGCACGCCAAGCCCGTAACACTGAGCGCTTTTACATAGTTGGTGGTTTCTACCGTGGCGAACTTGTAGTCAGTGCTGTTGACAAACCTGTTGAAACGGCCATGCAGTAGTGGTAGATGAGGACATGATGGCGCACGCACAACTGGGCAACGACAACCTTCTAATCTATGCCGGGACGACCGACGGTGTACTGGAGGTTGATGCCGACCACCTTATACTTGTCTCCAGCAAGCAACTGCTCAATGCTATTGATGTAGTCATCCACCACGGCCGGGTCGATGGTGTAAACCACCGAGAGATCCATCTCCCTCGCGTGGGTCTCCACTCTATGCTCGCCGAACTCCATTGGAGCGCCGTGGGACATCCCCTCTCTATGTGTCGTTGTGGGTGTGCTTGTTGTGTTGTGGGGCGCGATCGAAAGGTTGAATGGACTAAGGTTATAATGGCCGCGTGAATTAAAGGGGAAGCCGGACAACCAAGAATATCGGTAGGCCCTGATGGCAGTTCTAATTTGCAGTGCGTAACTCCATCGTGTCGCACGTAACTGCATCGCATGGGAACACGTGCGATGCAACTGCATGCATATGGGCCCCCGACGTGATCGTGTGCACGCCCAACCGCTGGCAGAGCGCGCACGGAGGGACGCGAGCAGAGCGCTCCGCGGTCGCCTCAACGGCGATCTACCATCTCTACTCTTATAAAAGACCGAGTTGGTGATGATGGTGTGCCTACCATCGTGTAATATAGACCGTCCGATCTATATCTGACGGATAAAAACCAAACTATGACAATTTTGCAAAAATATACCCGCACCTCTCTCCACACTTGCAGATAAGGACTTCTCTCGTTCATCCTTTTCTCTCACAAGATAAACTACTCATACAAATGTATCTTGATGTTCTGTGCAACGCACGGGCATCTTGCTAGTGTATATATGCATATAGAAGTTGAACGCAGAATGAAAAGCTATCCACAAGCCGAACGCGCTGACGGACACGGGCAGAGCGCGCCGCGGCGTCTAATGGCGAGCAGAGCTTGCCGAGGGACGCGAGTAGAGGATGGCATAGTGATACATGGCAAATAAGACGAACTATGCGAGCGGTGTCGGAGATATCAAGCACAAATCAGATTAGAGTTGCGTGTGCGATACGTGGCATACAGTTGATCCATCTGAGCTGTTTGTGATGGAATAAGCCGTGTGTGTTGCGAGCAAACGCTTGCTGGTATATAACCTTAAATTTAACCAAAACAATGTTAATGCATGTTACAAAAATTGTATACCCGTCGACAGCTGTTGCCGGCCGCTGTTGCCACCACACCACCGTCGAAAGCCAGGGCCATCTCCTGCTCCATCACCGCGGCCCGAAGGCGGGAGGTGGCCATCGTGGCCGCCACCCCACAGCCGGCCACCGTGGCCATCACCCGCTCCACCACCGCGGCCCGAAGGCGGGAGGTGGTGGTCATGGCCGCCACCCCATCGTCGGCCGCCGTGGCTGCCAGCCCATCGTCGACCGCTGGGATTATCACCCACTCTGCCGCCGCGGCCCAAAGGCGGGAGGCGGAGGTGGAGGCCCGCACGTGCATCAGCAACCTTGCACGCTACAACGAGTTCCTGTGGGAGGAGCAGGAGTGCCTCGTCGAGCATGCAAAGAGCCTTATCGCAGCCATGGCTGCAGCACACGCCGACGCGGAGGCGAGGAATCAGGAGATCTACGAGCAGTCCAACCACTTCGAGAGGGATCGTCTTGAGCGGCAGTGGGCTTTCGAGCTGGCGAGCGTCGCTGAACGTGCAGCACTAGCAGGCACCGTATTGCATTTTTCCAGCTCGTCGGTAGGCTCCTCCTCCTCCTCTGCCTCTTACTAAGGGGGTGAGCGCGCTCGGCAGAGGAGAGGCTGCCGGAAGTAGCACAAAGCCCCTCTATGGTAGTAGTAGTATTTTGGGGCTATTTCGTTCAATTCATCTGACTATAGATGTGTGGTCGAACTGTACAACGTACTTAAAATTAGCTAGTATATATAGGTGAACTAGCTATTTCAGTACGTGGTTGGCAATAATTGGGGAGAAGTTTGGTCGGTTCAGCTGTCGAGTTCAACTGTTTGTATAAATTAAGAACGACTGCTTAATCTATGAATGAAATCTATGCTTAATTACTGAATTTTAGTTGCAAAAATTAGATAAAGCTAATGATTTCTAGCTGCATATTTTGACAAATCGTAGTGTTACAAGGATTAACAAATGTCAATGTTACTAGATCAACAAATGTAAATCTTTCCAGTTTGACAAATGGCAACATACCCAATAATTGTTTGTACGTGGTTGCACACGGGTCATCCAAAACAACCGTTTGCATTGAAGGGATGCACAAATCTTGCGCCGCTCTCACTTTGCATACGGGTGTTCTATCTAAAACGTTTGCGATCAAGAGCTGCACAAATCCTGCTCGGCACATTTTCCCTTGGCTTCCTGGGGAAGGTGTCGGTTTTCATACGGTTGTTCTAACTAAAACGTTTGCGATGAGTGTTTTATATTTAAAAACCGAATTAAACTGGGGAAGCTGACAAATTTTTTACCATGGCATGTTGATGCCGCTCCATGATAGCATGCAAGTTTCATGAATTTTAGATGAGTTTTGGATTTACTAGAATTTAAAAATCAGGTATCTCAATGATTGCGGCCGAGTGACGGTGGAAGGGTGTTTTAAATTCATTCCCATTTCTTGCATGGGAACTAAGCATGCACCCAAGGACACATATTTGATTTTTCAACCAGTTTATATGCACTAGAATGTGCATGTAGTTCAAATTTGAATTATGCACATAAAATTCCTGGAAAACCCAGTTAATGTATAAAAATGTCCAAACAAACCCCAAAAAATTCCAAAATTGAACACAACACTCACTACAAAAAAATACACTTTCGTGATGATACGTGTTTGTCACAGTAGGTCGTGTTTTTTTCATGCATGTACATCCATGACGATTTTATGATAGAATCAAGATAGTCATACCTGTGCTGTCGTAGAAGTGTTCCATGACATTACCAAAATTATCATCACGTAAGTGTGCACTTCCATGACGATAAATCACGCGTCACAGAAGTGCTTTCGTCAAGGGTGACCGACACGTGGCATCCACCGTAATGGAATGCCGTTAAGCTATCTGGTTGGGTTTTGGATCCGATAACCCATTAATAGCCCCGTCCAATGGGGATTTTCCATGTGTAAAATCATCATTGGCTGGAGGAAACACGTGTCGGCTCATCGTTGGGACAGATGTCATCCACTAATTGGACAGAAGGCGCCTATGATACGTCGACACATGGCACGGCCCAACAGAGGCCCATTCCTGTGAAAAGGTCGGCCCATGGAAAGCCTGTTAATGGCTTGTTCGCATATAGCCCATTTATAGCCCGCTAACCCAAGACCCGTTACGCCCTATCCGAATTAGGCACAAAAGCGTCATCTGGGCCATCCAATATGATTCCAACCCGTTTTCACTTCTGGCCCATGTATGGCCCATGACGTCTTTGGCCCATATGAGGCCCTATGTAACTCTTGGCCTATTAACGGCCCGTGGTGAAACTGGCCCGTAATGAATAGTGTATCACTTTACACCCATTAACGGCCCGTGGTGAAACTGGCCTGTAATGAACAATGTATCACTTTATACCCATTAACGGCCCGTTATTCCATTGGGCCGTTTCCAGCCCATGTTATCTTTCGGCCTTCTCAGAGCCCATTTATTCTTGGGCTCATTTCCAGCATTCGTTTACTTACAGCCCGTTATTGTCATTTTCTGCTTGTGGGCCAAATTCAGCCCGTGGTTACAGTCGACCCGTTTGTGGTTCGTTAATACATTGGGCCGTTTTCATAGGGTCATCAAATACGGCCTATTAACAATGGCCTGTTATCGTAGGCCCATGAACGGATGATTCCAACTCTAGCCCGTTTACGGCCATAATGCGGCCTGTTATTGGCCCATGTTTGGCCAATCAATCATACGGCCCGTATAAGGCCCATTGATGATACGGCCCATAGAAGGCCCATTGTTTCTACGGCCTGTAGAAAGCCCATTGTTTCTATGGCCCATAGAAGGCCTACTATTTCTATGGCCCATAGAAGACCCACAGTTTCTACGTCCCGTAGGAGGCCCAGTGTCACTACAGTAAATATTAGCCCATGCTTATTGTGGCCTAGTTTTAAAAATAGGTTATTGCAGCCACTAGCAAACCGCGGAAAAAGAACTACACTGACTACAAGCAAACAAATAAACAAGACAACAAGGAAATAAATAAGCAAGCAACTTATGCTAGGCTATCACGGCTATTACACATATTACATCCATTGGGCATCAAAGTTCGCCACCAGTGCAAATATAGGGAACAAAGCAGCATATAAACGCCGCAGCAAAACAAGTCCAGAACTGAAACCACTTCAGAAGAGTTCAAGAAACAATATCCTGGGTACCCATAATGCTGGCAAGATGCTTAGCAAGCTTATTAACTTTCTCTTGTTTGGTGCTTAAATCCTCCAACGCTTGCTGTTGCACAAGAATGTACGCATCTGAATTCTGCAGGGACTTCTCAGTCCTTCGGCTTCTTGCCGCAGCACAGCTGACTGATGCCTTTCAGCTTGTAGCTGAGACTGAAGAAGCCAAAGTGATTCAGGCAGCAAGTTCGAAGAGCTTGTGCCAGCGGTACTGGCCAGTAACTCAAACACTACATCAACGCAGGACTTTGGGGTTTTCTCACTGTCTACAAGATCGTTTTTATCACCTTTCTTGGAGACCAACAGGGTTGTCTTACTTTCTCTACCATTGCATAGTGGGGTGCTCTTCTCCAATATTCTGTTTGCATACTACAAGAGAAACAAGCAGACACATCACAGGTTTAGCTTGTAGTATACGAAACTCATTTTGGTAAACCGGTTCAGTAGTAAGGTGGACAGGATAACAACATGAAACAAACATATATCTATGTACTATGGTCAATGTATTGTCCATATCATTCTAGTTTATGTTCCCTAATCAAGATAGAGACATAGTTCAACTCATATATTTTTAAGATACAGCAGCATAGATAGAATATAAGTGTGAGAAACTACACAGCATTGGCAGCACTTGTAATGTGCATCACATGAGAACATAACTGTTTATACAACTTTAACTGAAATCAACATAGAGCAAGAAGTTAGAATAGCAATCCAGTTAAAGAAATAGGTTTAAAACATACCTGTTGCACCATTGGAGTTTCAATTGGATCCTTCAAATTCGAAAGTAGTTGGTATGAGTAAATATAGTGATGCAACAGCAAAGGAGTATGGACCATAGCTACGGAATCTGACCTGAGAACAGTTGCTCTTCTGCTTTAAACATGGAGTTTGGGTTACCTGTGGTGGTCTTCGTGCTTTGGGCACTGCAGTAGCTTTACAAACTGCTCGTGTGGGGGTACTCTGTGGTGGACATGGTGCTTTGTCAACTATAAGTGGGTTACTATCCGCTGGGGTTGCGGTTAGATGGGTTGTAGTTGGTTCTCTGCCCAACGGTGTAAGTGTGCAATCTGGAAGAGTCTCGATTATGTGTGGTGGGGCTAGTTTGTGGGCCAGTACAACCATGGTTCTATCTGCATCGACGGGTAGCACTGTCTTTTGTGAAGAACGGGTTTTTGCTCCCTTAGATACTGCCATCACCCCCTCCAATTCAAATGGCTGATAAACAAGAAAAGAAATTGAACGTATAGACATTGTATGATAGACAGATGCGGTAATTCACATATATGTTGTCTAACCAAACAGGACATCATGACACAGTTTCACATATATGATGCCTAACTAAACAGGATAGCATGACACCATTTCAGATATATGATGGATAACTTAACAAGATATAATGGCATAATTCAACATATGATGAGTACCTAAACAGGATGACATGACAAAACTATATGATGTCTTTCTAAAATAGGTTGGGATGAAATAATTCACATACATGTTGTCTAAGTATACAGGATGGCATGATATAATTGACATAATTGATTCATATACTAAGCAACTGGCACTCGCATGTATGATCTCTAAACTAAGCAGATAGAATTCAATATTGTGCATATGATGTCTAAACTAAGCAATGCAAGACACCATATGCATCATATGAGAAATATAAACATTGCAGCTTAGAGCATACACCTCAGGTGAGATATAGGACTGGTCATCTGTCTCTGAATCCTCCTCTGAGGAGCTCCCTGTAACCATCAAGATATATGCTTCAACAGGTACCATTGTCTGCTCAGAAGACCTTGTTTTTACTCCAGATTTTTCCATAACCGGCTCAAATGGCTGATACACATGAAGAGTAGTTCAATATACATAGATTGTCGACAAATGGAATACGTAATGAAAAAAGATGGCATGAGATAATTCACATATATGATGCCTGGCTCAATGGCGGTGCATAATTCACATATATGATAACTGGCTGAAAAACATGGCATTGCATAATGCACATATCTGATATAGAAAGGAAACAGGAGGCATTCACACAAAGCATGTCTAATCTAAGCAGATGGCATGGCAATGCAAGACACCATATGCATGATATGAGCAATATAACCCAGCCAAGTTAGAGCATGCACCTCGGGGGGGGGGGATACGACTGGTCATCTCTCTCTGAATCCTCCTCTGAGGAGCTATCTGTAACCAGCAAGAAATCTACATCGACAGGTATCACTGACTGCTAAGAAGACCTTGTTTTCACTCCAGATTTTCCCATGACCGACACAAATGGCTGATGCATAGGAAGAGTAGATGAATGTATAAACATTGTTGACAAATGGAATACATTATGGAAAAAAATATGGCACGATACAATTCACATATACGAAGACTGGCTAAATAGGATGGCATTGCATGATTTACGTATATGATGCCTGGCTAAAGAAGATGGCATTGCATAATTCCCATATACTCCCTCCATTCCTAAATATTTGCCTTTTTAGAGATTTCAAATGGACTACCACATACAGATGTATATAGACACATTTTAGAGTGTAGATTCACTCATTTTGTTCCGTATGTAGTCACTTGTTGAAATCTCTAAAAAGACAAATTGAGGAATGGTGGGAGTATGATATAGAAACCAAACAGGTGGCATTCACACAAAGCAAATCTAAACTAAGCTGATGACATATAAGATGTATAATGTAAGCAATGCAAGGCTCCATATGCATGATATGACCAACATCAGCATGCCAGGTTAGAGAAAACACCTCCGGTGGTAAACAGGCGTGGTCTGCTCCTTCTGAATCTCCATCTGAACAGTTATCTTCCTCTAGAATACAATCTGGAAATGCAGGAGGGGGGGGGGGCACTTCGCCCAACATGGAGCGGCGTCTGCATGACATTATATTTGCACGCAATGGTCTTCTCTTTTTATCGACATGTTCAGTATGATTGTGTACAATATCTGACATGCATAATAAAAAAATAGTTAGATTTTGTAAGCCCTAAGGGGTGCATGCAAAAATCAAGACTGATGGTAGCAAACGAGTGGATGGATCCAAAACTAATGATAGCAGGTAGATTATAGCTTCAGTTTAAAAAGATAGACAATGGATCATCTATTGTTTGTTGCCCACCCAACATGAACCACATAGAAGACCCCAGATGAACCAGATAGTACACAGATACTATTCCTTGTTGGCTCGATATGAGACCCATGGGCAATTCAAAACTCAAGATTGAACGATAAAGTAGCAGGTAATAATAACCGATGTATAACATAAGCAAACACGAAAGACTGCGACCTCTCTTCCGGAACTGTGTAGTCCTCAGGTTCATCTGCTTAGTCGATGATGGTAATGCAGTTGGCGTGGCTGCCGGCAACGGGGAAGATGATCTGAGGCGGCGAAAGGAAGTCTGCAGGGGGGATCTCTGCTGCAGTGAACGCTTCTGTCGATGGTGCACCTCAGGTGGGGTGGATGACGGCATGATAGGAGCAGGACATAACACACATAGTTTTCTTTGACGCCTATCTAAAAATGAAGTAAATATGTAAGGGCTCCTTAGAATTGGAGGATTCTGTAAACGCAGGGACAGGAAAAACACAGGAATAGGATAGGAATGCATGTGCAAAACAGAGCATTTGGAAACATAGGATTTCAGTCAACCTGGGTGTTTGTCTCACATGAATTGGAAGAACAGAGGAATGGAGAAACAAAGTGATGCGACGAGTGTACAACCTCTTTGGCATAGCCTTGTGGACCTCCGCATCATTGGGTTGGACGTGGAGGATGGTGATGATGCTGGTGTGACTGTCGGAGGCGGGGAAGAAGATCCGAGGCCTCTGGAAACGGCGCCGAGCGTACTGCTCCGCTGTGATGGATGGTTCCGTCGTTGGAGCAGCTCCGCTAAGGTGTACATCGATGAGGCTGAAGCATGACAAGAGAGACAACGTTAATCTGAAGTGGGACCCTAATATCATCTGCAATAGATGATGTAAAATACATCACCAAAAAGTGCTAGATGTAAAACGCATCAGCCGCGCCACGGCCGCTTCGACAGATGCTGTAAGTACTGTTCACTCTGAACTTAACTGAAGAAAATGAACTTCATAGTCGAAACTGAATTTTACTGTCGAAACTGATTGAACTAGTAATAGAGCATTGCAATAGATGTTTAGGGCGTTCGAGCACTAGTAGCAGAGAAGCAGTGATCTAAATTAGCAGACGCTCGAGCAGGGAACGCACTAGCAGAGAGCAAGTCGTGCAGTAGCACTGCGAGCGAGTGCTAAAGCAGCAACTCCTGTAGCTGTCGGAGGTCGTGCATTAGCAGCAGCAGCGCAAGCGAGAGCAAGAGTAGAGCAGTAGCACGAACGAAAGCAGGAGCAGTGCAGCAGCGCGACCAACAGCAAGAACAGAGCCGCAACGCGAGCGAGAGCCGGAGTAGCTGCAGCTAGTGCCGTTGTGGAAGTCGCCGCCGAGGAAGCAATGACATGGGGGAGAGACGATATGGATGATGTGGCCGGCAACGGCGCCGTCGATGGAGACACGCCATGTCTGCTCGGTATCGAGCACCGGCAGCCCCATGAGATCGAATAAAAGATAAAATGCAGCGGTGAGTGCAGAACCTCCTTGGTGGCGCCGAGTTGGCCTCGGCTTCATCGGAGCAATTGGTGAGGGTGCTGCGGTTCCGGTGGGGCAGGTCAAGATGGCGCTATGGGGATTGAGGTGGCGCGATAGACGAGGTGAACATTGGGGCAGCTCCTTGGAGGTGGAGGACGGGGCGGCTGACCCGGCGGGACGACGAGATCGACAACGGATCCTCGTCCGGTGCGGTGGATGAGGGACGGCGAGCTGTTGCGGTGGACGATGTAGTCGGGGAAGAGTCTCCGGCTGGGCGGCGGTCAGGAGGCCGATGGAGGAGCATGGGGTTTCGCGGGTTTTGGCGGCCTCGGTGTATGAATGGGGGCGAAGGGGGAGGGGGGAGCCAAGCTTAGGGACGCGCTTGTCCGAAATGTAGGGTAAGTTATCAGCGTACCCCCACCGGTTTTGACACCGCGACGTGGAGCTTCATTTCTGGCTGAGTGGTAGAAGGGGGATTTCGCGTGGGCTGCAGGAGCGATTTTGGATGAGGAGGGAGTTCTCGCGCGCGTCCAAATTTTGGGATAACAAGGCACGGCGCGGGTTGAAGAAGCGGGAGTTTCAAAGCAGGTGATACAAAAGATACTCGAGCTTGAAAATTTTGGGATAACAAGGTGCAGATTCCTTGTTCGGCAGAACAAACTTAACATGTAAAAAAACAATTCATACAAGACACAAGAGAGTCATGTCCCCTTTTACTATATTGCTATAGATGCCATTGAAAAAACTACAAGAAAATGTAAAAAAATCAGGAGAACAAGATTACCCTGCACAGTACCAAATCGATTCGCACTTCCCTCAACAACAACAAAAAACAAATCAATTCCACCAAAGAAAGAGTAATGTCCCTTTTTATATGATTATAGATGCCATGATCTCGAATTTCAATTTTTGAATCCACGTTATGTTGAATTCGAATATATCATTAGGTGACGTTGCGGTTTATAATTGATGTAGTCGTACATTTTGATCTTCCATCATATATGAACATTTTACTCCACCATGTGAACATATATATTGCCGTCTACCATATGGACTAAATTTGAATCAATTTTCCTTATTTGAATATGATTGTTGTCAAGTTATACAATAATTTAAATATTATCTTGATAACAAAAAAACATACATATAGCAGTAATCATATTTCACTATGAACTACATGTACCATACGCTCTCCAATTCAAATATGTGTATCAATTTTATGTTGAATTCAAATCATAGTACATTATTGGTCTAGGTAGCGAGATGTTTGGGATAATCTAAACCCTGTTTTCATACGTATAATTTTTGGCTGAATTGGGACAAGTTTTGGTATAAGCCTCTTGCAAAACCGGAGATTCTCTCAACAAGCCTCGTGGTTCCGAGAGGGAATGTGTCACCTTTGTGTGTGAAATGATATACGCTGCCTCCCCCTGATTTTATTTACAGAGGCAACATAGAACTATATGAGTGCCCCCTTAATTTTTGGAATTATTTCGGTTCATTTGGCCTTTTTATACATTAATTGAGTTTCCGGACTTTTAATGTGCATAATCTAAATATGAATTGCACGCACATGCTTCGGTGCACCAAAGTGGGTTAAAAAATCACATGTGTGTCCTTGGTTGAATTTCTAGGTCCCATGGAAGAAATGAGAATGAAATTCAAACATCTAGGCATCATGACTCGGCCGAGAACATCGAGAAACTTTGATTTTAAATTCATGTAAATCCAAAACTCACCTGGAAATCATGAAACTTGGCATGGTGTCATGTCATGGCACTAACATGTTGTGGTAAAAAATTGGGCCGATTTGGAAGCTCGTGGTTCTAAGAGGGAACGTGCCACCTTTGAGTGTGAAATGATATACGCTGCCCCCCTTGAGTTTCTTAACAAAGGCAACATAGAACTACATTAGTGCCCTATTAAATTTTGGAATTATTCCAGGTTCGTTTGTCATTTTTTATACATTAATTGAGTTTCTGGTCATTTAATGTGCATAAGTCAAATTTGAACTACAAGCACATGCTCTCGTGCACCAAAGTTGGTTGAAAAATCACATTTGTGTCCTCAGGTGAATTTCTAGGTCCCATGCAAGAAATGAGAATAAAATTAAAACATCTGGGCATCGTGGCTCAGCCGAGAACATTGAGAAACTTGGTTTTAAAATTCTTGTAAATCCAAAACACGTCTGAAAATCATGAAACTTGGCATGGATGTCATGTCATGGTACTACCATGTTGTGGTAAAAAAATTGGCCGAATAGGAACAGATTTTTTTGATAGAAAGACTGTAAGGGAACCCCCTACAGTATAATTGGTGCAACAAACCCAAATTGCAAGTACCAAGCCTTGAACCTGGGTGGGTGGGAAGGCATCAGCCCCTTCCCACCACTAGGCTATGCCTTAGTCTGCAATAGGAACAGATTTTGGTATAAGCTTTTGCAAACTGAAGCTTCTCTCAAGAAGGCTCGTGGTTCTGAGAGGGAACGTGCCACCTTTGAGTGCGAAATGATATACATTGCCCCCCTTGAGTTTATTTACAAAGGCAACATAGAACTACATGAGTGCCCTGTTAAATTTTGGAATTATTCTGGCTTCGTTTGGCTTTATTTACACAGTAATTGAGTTTTTGGTCATTTAATGTTTATAATTCAGATTTGAACTACAAGCACATGCTCCCGTGCACCAAAGTTGGTTGAAAAAATTCACATTTGTGTCCTCAAGTGAATTTCTACTCCCTCCTTCCATCTATATAGGTCCTAATGCGTTTTTCGAGGCTAACTTTGACCAAACGTTAGAGCAATAATATATGACATGCAACTTACACAAAGCATACCTTCAATTTTGTATGTCGAAGGAGCTTCCAATAATATAATTTCCATAGTACACATCTCATGTGCTATTAATCTTGTCAATAGTCAAAGGCTGTCTTGAAAAACACATTAGGGCCTATATAGATGGAAGGAGGGAGTAGGTCCCATGCAAAAAATGAGAATAAAATTAAAACATCTGGGGATCGTGGCTCGGTCGAGAACATTGAGAAACTAGGTTTTAAAATCATGAAACTTGGCATGGTGTCATGCCATGGTAGTACCATGCCGTGGTAAAAAAATTGGCCGAATAAGAACAAATTTTGGTATAAGCTTCTTGCAAATCGGAGCTTCTCTCAAGAAGGCTCGTGGTTCTAGGAGGGAACGTGTCACCTTTGTGTGCATAATTAAAATTTTAAAAACAAGCACATGTTCCAGTGCACCATAGTTGGTTGAAAAATCACATGTGTGTCCTTGGGTAAATTTCTAGGTTCCATGCAAGAAATGGGAATGAAATTCAAAATTCTGGGCGTCGTGGCTGGGTTGGAAACATTGAGAAACTTAGTCTTTTAACTCCTGTAAATCCAAAACACGCATGAAAATAATGAAACTTGGCTTGGTGCCATGACATGGCACCAACATGCTGTGGTAAATTTGCAGTCCGATTTGCGAAGGCGCACACATTAACAATCAACAAAGTCATTTTGGAACAAGTGCTGTCACGTTACAATCAAAAACACAAGTATTATTGAAACCGTGGGCATTCTATTTACTAGTACCATTTACGTGCCGCCACGCGTCCCCATTTTTTATTAGCTAGGAGGCGCCATGCAGGGTAGCTATTTGAGTACGAGAGGCGTGCGATCAGACCCCTGCACGTGCTTATTGGGAGGAGAGCCCTTTGACCTCCATCTGCCGTCCACCTCTCTCCCAAGGTCTCCATTAATGGCGCCCGAGCCTTTGTTTAATGGCATGGCTATGTCTCACTCGACTAAGATTTAAGAGAGAAAAAAGAAAATCTGAAAGCACGGATCTTGATGTAAGATCCGACGGACCTATATAGCATCTACTACGACTTATAGCAAGACTGATGAATATATAAGGACGATTAAATTTTTTTTGATCAAAGAATGGCTTGCCCCTTCCGATTTTCATTACTGAAAACCACCACAATTCACAAGAAGTTCAGCACAACTCCAGCCTAACACGAAGGACTAAAAGCTACCAGATTGAAATAGCAACATCCTAAGAGGCCAACAAAGGCCAAACATCCGCGCTAGAACCCAACATTTCACAACCGACGACACAATCCACATCCTAAACCGATTATTACATCAAAAGAAACCAGGAAACTAGTCTCTGCGGCGAGCGGCGATGAGCTCTTTCGTGTCCTCAAGACGCTGCTTGAGAACATCCACAGATTCCTCCACTAGCCTTTGGCGCTAGTTGCAGAGCATGTCATTCTTGTCCATAAGTTTCTTCAACAAGGCACTGGTCTCCTCCTGCAGGTCTGCACTTCGGACGATCTTCTCCCTCAGCAGGTCGCGCTCGGCCCGGAGCCTCTCGTTGCTCTCCCTTAGTTGCCGGATGACGCCGGTAGCCTGTTCAAACGAGGCTATCATGTCGTCCTGCAACCTCGCCGAGCCGGAGATCTAATCTATCTGGCTATGGACGATCGGATGCATGCGCTAGTAATAGTCGTCGCCTGCCCGCGAGAAATTTTCCTAGGTCGCCGCGGTGCGGCGGGACATTTCTGCTGCATTCGTGGTGCGGCGGGACATCTCTGCTGCTTCCGCGGCGCGGCCGGACCAGTCTGCTGCATCGTCGGCGTGACGGGACCTCCGTGCTGCTTCAGCGGCGCGGCGGGACCTCTGTGCTGCTACTTCCGCGCGGCGGGACATGTTGGCTGCTCTCGCAGCGAGGCGGGACATCTCTCGTGCTTCCGTTTCCATGCTCGCCTCTCCCTGGTGGCAATCTCTCGACCTAGAACTCATGCTGGCCATGGCAGACGCAACGGAAGGATGCTAAATGACTTGTTTGTTTTTGTGGATGAGGAGTTGAGGAGGAATGTGCAGTCATCTTGGCATACTAGTATTTATAACCGAGTACTAATATGCTCCTAAGTGGGAAACCGTTTAGGTTGTGATCGGTGTGAACAGGTTTGCAATTCAATATAGCGTGGAGTAATTTGGAATGTGACGAGACACAAGCTCAAAATTATTGACGGTTCTAGTTTCAAAGTGCGGCACTATTCCCGGATGGAGTACTTCTTTTTCTACTCCCTCCTTTCCGGTTTTATAGGGCTTATCTCAAAATTTTAGTTTTTCCATTTTATAAGGCTCAATTTGGTTGTTCCCCAACACATGTTCAGATTCCAAGGTGCATTAAATCATTGCATGCAAGTATTAAGAGAAAATTGACCAATGCATGTACTTTATTCATGCATGCATTGCAATTAATGCATTAAACCTATCTCTCGGGACTTCTCGCACGCACCATCGTGCCACCCACAAAAACTTGTACTCTGAGTTTAGTAGTACGTTATATAGGAAGATAAGAGGTGCATGCACGCACTCATCCTCTCACACACGCGTCAGTTTTTTCTCGAAAAGGAGGATGATGACCCCCGACCTCTGCATCTGGGAGTCACACACGCAAATTATTGAAATATATCGAGTGCAGTGCTTTGATGTGTCGCGTCAACTCGTACATCAACGAGAAGTTTGATTATCCTCTCCCTCGCAGACTTAACTGCACCTGCCTTTGGCTGTATGACAGGTTGGCCACACACCAGTAGGGCCCACCTGTCATACACGCAAAGGCAGGAGCGTCCCTCCCTCGCCCATGAGCGTGGTGGCTGGCAAGACTAGGAGAAGCTTTCGCTACACGCTCTCCCTCCCGCACGCGGTGGACATGCAACAGTTCAATCAGTGTCAGATGGCTAGAAGCATACTGTAGTACTCCTCCAGTGCAGTAGTATTCCATCATTGTTCGACTTCCTGAAGAGGCGAAGAGCCAAGCGCAGCCCGGACACTCGTGTGGCAGTTTCATGTGTATAGTAGTCTAGGATAGCGTGTACCGTGCCTGTAAGCTTAAAATCGTTGGGGTCGGCTCCATGCTATGTGGCCGTCTCGAAGTTTAAAAAAAATTAAAATAGTCTTCTGGCCCTACCCGAAAACTGCCGCGCGTACTGCCCGGGAAAAGCCCCGCCCTCAACTTTTAACTATGCGAAAATAGTTCGAGCTTGTTCCTTCTATATAAATACAGTACTTACTGTATGTTTATTCACCCGTGGGGTTGTTCAATGAATGGACGGGCGGGGAGCACAAGTGAACAATACTATAGTACTACTAGTAGTAAGTAGGAGTCGTACAGTAGTCACCTTAAATAGAGAGTTTCTTTTCTTTAATGCCACGTACACAAATTGAAACACTTGTTGTGGAGAGAAAAAAGATAATCACTCCATTATATATGGACGCAGGGGCCTGAGCGCTTGCTTTACTATGGTTGCTCTGTTCATTCTCTCATCGTCTCCAGATATAAACAAGACAGCGGTAGTGACATTTTCTCTCTGCTCACCGCTGGTCACAGATCCGGCCGGATCCCTTCGGCCGGTGTGTGTAGAGGACTAAAAGGTGCATCGTTCACGCGGTCGTCGCCACCGAGGGAGGAAACCCACAGCTGCCGGAGGGGCCCGCTCCTCTGCCCGTGCCGTTCTCTCCGACACATGGCCGGCTCGGGAGGTCCTCCGACCCTTCTTCCTCCCTGCCGTATTGTCTGCAGATCCGACCTGCCGCCGCCGACATCCTGGCGACCCTCAGGTATAAGTTCTTCGAAAGCGGCCTTGCTCTACTGCCCGAGCTCCCCACGTGTCTGCATGTGCATCTTTTTCTATTCCCATCAACTCTTCCAAAGCCACCTAAATATTTAGTATTATTAGAGGTAAAGCTACTTCATGCATTCGAATCTAGGGCTTTGTTCAAACAACGAAGAAAGGGGGGAAAGTTGTAGCATGAATCTAGGACTTGATGCAAAGAGGAAATAATATGGTGAAAGTAGTAGAGACCGGATACCCAACCGATCTCTTGGTTGAAAAGGGAAATAATGGGAAAACGCAGTACAAACTGGATAAGGAACATATCTATTATTGGTTGAAAAAGGATAGAAAGTGGCGGCTGGTGGACAAGTCAACAGAATATGTCCAGGATTAGATTTGCTGCCATCACATAGTAAAAGGTCTCCAGGATTAGATTTGCTGCCCTCACATAGTAAAAGGTCTCAGGATTAGATTTGCTGGCCTCACAAAGTAAAAGGTCTCCAGGATTAGATTTCCTGCCCTCATATAGTAAAAGGTCTCCAGGATTAGATTTGCTGCCCTCACATAGTACAAATGGCACTACTGCTGTTTTCCCCAGTATGATAAGTAAGTTGCTCCTTTACGCTGCTGAGTGTCCTGGTGTCCCCACGGTCCCATGCCCTTAAACCACTCTTTAGCTGCTGTTGATTTACCGTGTCTGGTAAACAAGCAATGCCACCATTAAAGTAATCCCATATTTTAGGAATCTCATTGTTGATCGTAATGCTTCTGGTAACATGAAGCATTGCTGACGTTTTAAAATTTCTACTGTCCTTGCGTGATTGCCATGAACATAATTAAGATGCTTCTTTTCATCTTGTATATGTTTCGTATATTCTTATTGACCAGCAACTGTTTACTTTCTATCTTTTTGTGCAGATAGGGATATCCATTTCACCTTGTTGCTATTGTGACCTTTTGGTGAACTGCACAAAACACTTTTTTTTGGAATGAGTGTCTTATGCAGTTCAACTAAAATGTCACGTGGGCAACATATCTCAATTTTGGTGGAACTGCACAAAATGGTGATTGGAGTTTCCAAAATCTCTGTCAAGTTCTGCTCGTAATCTCGTGCACCATTTTATTAGCCTTTGCAAGATGGAGCCGTCACTGTCACCACAATGGCACTTTATTTTAGTGGAACTGCACAAAAGGATAAGAAAATTATAGTTGCACCTTGCATGAGCCGGACAGCCAACCTTAATGTTCCTCAATTTTAGTGCAACTACTAAAGAAGAACCTGCCAGCTCACAAGAGCAAGTACTTCTTGCTAGCTGAATGATGCAATCTTTGCTTCATTTCATGTGAACTGCAGAAAAAGGCGCATGAATTGAATCATGGAACTCCAGGCAGACCTCATCCAAGTAGAGCTGGAGGTTGAGTTCAAGGAGGCCGCTATTAAAGCAAAATCATGCTCTCATGTCTCCTTGTTCGTGTTGTGCAAACATGCTGTGCAAACAGGAATACTCAACTACAGATGTTGTGACGGTCAAGAGCATTCACCAAGTTCTTCGATTGTATGACATGGCTAGCCAAGATGGATTTAATCCCGATATTCACTTTATCAAAAGGCTCTAATGGGTTGGTTCTGAATCTTGCAAGCTGGGAATCAGTGAGATGTGTAGGCATCTTTGTTGTACTTATTATTTGAATCTTATTTGTTGGTTCTGAATCTTGCAAGCTGGGAATCAATGAGATGTGTAGGCATCTTTGTTGTACTTATTATTTGGATCTTATTTGTTGGTTCTGAATCTTGGAAGCTGGGAATCAATGAGATGTGTAGGCATCTTTGTTGTACTTATTATTTGGATCTTATTTGTTGGTTCTGAATCTTGCAAGCTGGGAAACACAGCATGATGATGCAGAGGACAACAACCATAACAAACAGTTCAAACTTGGTAGTGTTATCTTTGTGAAAGTGCGACAAATGTGGTTATCGTGTGCGTCCTGAGAATAATAATTCTAATTGTTGTGCATGTTGATCCTGTGGCATTGATAGAATGAGCGAATGTATTGCTTGTTTTAAGTACAAATTTCTATTAAAGCTAATTAAATTTAAGTAAAGTGACCACTAACTCCTGTTATTACAGTACCAATACAGACCCGCTCGTGAACCGATGTGTGGCCGAGGGTGCAGCGGATGAGGGAGGGGTAGTAACCGTTGTCGTCTGTACACACTTAGCTTACTGTTGAATCCAGTTCTCCAAGAGCTGAAAAATGAACTGCTACCGCCGCCTACACACTCGTTCACTCGAAGAGACTCGAATGGCGATCCGAGGGGTGAGCCTACTGGATATGGACTTCAGCAAGGAGTCCCCTTTGAGTTCGCGGTTCAGTCCTATGGCTGCACCAAGTTGAATGTGATGTACACCAACGATACGGACTCGGTGAAGCTCTGCCTCTCCTCAGTCCTATGGCTGCACCAGGTTCTGGAGCATTCACCCGTTTCATCGGCAGCGCCGACTGCACCTTCGCTACGGTGGAGAGAAGGAAGAACGCGATGATTCGGCCATCTGGTGCAACAAGCTTGTCGACATCCAGAAGCAATACAAGATCATTAGCAATGGGTAGGAGAAGGACTCCGTGGTTGACCTCGTTGAGACCATCATCGACCCCTGATACGCCAACATGAAAGAAGATGACCTGAACACGTGGGAGGTACCTCTGAATCTAGCCTACGTAATCTACGCGGCCAAGGATGCATACGCATGCTATGACATGTACAGGCAGATCTTGGACATGAGGGCATGTCTGCTTCCCGTAACCGACGAGTACACGGACAACCGCAGTGTCATGATCAAGCGTTCTAGGAAGGTCTAGATGTTGTACTTTATCTGTTTATAAGCACCTTTATCATCTGAGTGTTTCATGCATTAGCCTATGTGTCTTAATTATCTGTTTTGTCCGAAATATTTCTTTTAAGAACCCATTAACCTGATTGCTTTTTTAGTGGCTATTTGCTTATGTATGTAAACTAGTTCACTTGTCCGTAAAAAAACTAGTTCACTCAGCTGCCGTGCTTTGAATCTCCTTCCTCCCAACATATTCCCCTCCTCAGGTGGACCCAGCAGGTCTCTGAATTTTCTCCCACTTTCTTTTTCGATGTAAACTGAGTTTTCTCCCAGTACTTTCCCCTAGAACCAACTCAACTGTCCCACGTCTAGCCTAAAAAATAATAATACCCCACGTACTTTTAACTCATCAAATTAAAATGATATTTTATTTCGTAAGTTGAAAGTTCTTACAAAATAAGAATAATAATTGTTTATATATAACTTGGCAAGTTAACTCCTAGTGATTGCGTACATAAGCTTGCAAAGATTTTACTGATGTGCAATCATGTGTTTATGTTTTTATAACATTTCTCCGTCTAGCCCAACATGATATTTTCACCCAGCCCAGCAAGTCCGCGGATTTCGAGAAAAATGCAAATGGGATTTAAACGGGCTGCATAGATGCTACATCATTGTTTCACCCAGCCCACCAAATGGACTAAAAAATGGGCTGACAGCTGGGTCCACGGTCACAACCCAGTTTTTTTGTGATTAGCCAAGTAATTCGTTTTGTCAGGCCTGTTGGGCTGCAAATCTTTCAAGACGAGGAGAGCTTCATTCGGCTGGCCGAGAAAATGGCCTATCAGTAATGAGAAATGGGATGTACATTTTTAAAACACATCAAACCGGCAATTAGTTTCAAATATCTTTTTTTTTCATTTCGAGATTTTAAATTACATTATTTTTTATGCGTGGAGAATTTGTTGGATTTTATATTGATATAAATTTATTTTTAAAATCAGTTTGAATGTGAGTCGAAATTTTGGGATTAAAAATAGTTCAGACCGCACCGAAATATGCAAAATTTCGTATAATTTTTTAACCGCGGCCACAATATGGGCTGTAATGCTAACAAAAAGAATACGGGCTCCAAAAAAACCTTAATAATTAGCAAATGGGCTGTAAATTATTATAAATAATGGCAGATGGGTTGTATGCTGTTTTCCATAGATTTGAGGCTTTCCTAAAAAAAGGTTGACACACAAGCAGTGACTGTTGGATGGCCATCCAACGGCCGTCGTGCTTCTTCAATCTCTGCTCTTCCTGTTCCAGCCGCTCAAACAAGCGCCGGTGGGACTGCCTGCTCCCTCCTCCCCGCGACCGGCTCTGCTGCCGCGCAGGCCTCACCGCCCCACCGTACTCCCATCGCTGGCCTAGCCATCCCTCTACTCACCCACACCTGTTGTTATTCTCCGGCGACGGCAGATGAACCAGTAAACCCTCATACAGTCGTACTCCCCTCTGCATGGGAAACAACTTCCTAGTCTTCCCTTCCTCCGTGTCGTTCCCTTCCTAGGCCTCGCCGTCGTCCACCGCCCTAGTGCTCTCGGCGCAGCTTGGTCAACGTGGTCAACGACCGACACGCATCTGAAGTGGACTGTATGTGGGGAGGCCGACAACTGGGTCCATGGCTGCACGCAAGGAAATGCCTACTTATTACGCGCAAAATAATGATTCCTCCACCTGACATCAGGGACCCACCGAAAGGGCCTCTGTATTTCGCGAAAAAAACGTTACCGCCGATGACAGCTCGGACCCACTAGCTATATCTTCGCACGCAAGGAAGTGCCTCCTTATTACGCACAAAAAATGAATACTCCCCCTGTTAGCTGGGACCCAGTATAGTGGCAGGCTGACTTGTGAGCCTACTAAGTTGACGGGGACGGAGGGCTTTGTCAACTTAGTCAATATGCACGATTCCAGCTCAAGTGACCGTACGATGTCCATCCAACGGCCATAGTGCTTCTTCAACCTCTGGTCTTCTTGCTCCAGCCGCCCAAACCAGGGTCGGTCGTGCCTCGTGCTCCTGCATCCCGTGGCCGGCTGTGATGCGGCGGAGGCCTCACCGCTCCCTACTACTCCCACCATTGGCCAGGCCATCCCTCTACTCACCCACACCCCCTGTTATTCTGCGGCGATGGCAGCCTCACACCGCAGTGAACCAGTGAACCCTCGTACTCCTCTACGCGTGGGCATCCACTGCCATGTCATCCCCGACTCTGCGTCGTCCCCTTCCTAGGCCTCGCCGTCATCCACCGCCCTGGTGCTCTCACGGCGTAGTCAACGTGGTCAAGGAACGGCTTCCATCAGATGTGGACTGTACGTGGAAAGGCTGGCAGCTGGGTCCACGGCCGCAGCAAGGAAGTGCCTCCTTATTACGTGCAAAATAATTATTCCTCCACCTGACAGCGGGGACCCACCGGACGGGCCACCATATTTCGCGAAAAAACGTTTGCCCCTGACTGCTGGGACCCACCAGCTACATCTTCGCACGCAAGGAAGTGCGTCCGGGTAAAAAAAAACGATTCGCCCCCCTGACTGCTGGGACCCACCAGCTACATCTTCGCAGGCAAGGAAGTGTGTGACAGTCGGGACCCACCTGGTCAAAGCGTACGTAGCATTGTCATTTTGGTCACGAACATGTACGTACATATATACTGGTGGATGTAGAGGCGCGCACGTGTCGTAGTAGAGGCGCGTACGTGTCGTAGTAGAGGCGCGCACGTAGCATGTACACGTAGTACAGCGGCCAGGGTGCAAGAAAGAAAATACGGCCACGTATGTGTACATACGGGCAGGGTCTCGAACGCCTACTCGCGCATACGTACGGCCAGGGCTCATGTACATGGCTGGGTCGGAACGGAGAAACAACATCGTCGCCGTGTTCATGGGGAGGCAACGGAATGCGTCGTGTTCATGGGGAGGCAACATAATGCGTCGTGTTCATCGGGAGGCAACGAAACGCGTGGGAGCCAGCCGGCTGTGTCGGAACGGAATGCATGGTCGTGTTCATCGGGAGGGCTTGGACGGAACATGCGATGGAAATGAGGCCTAAACGGGGTCCTGTTGATCGGTAGGGGTCTGGCGTACCGCAAAATGGAGGAAACGGACCTCCTACGGTCGAAACGGGGGTCCTGTTGATTGGGAGGGGTGTGGCGTACCACAAAACGGATGAAACGGACCTCCTACGGTCGAAACGGGGGTCCTGTTGATCGAGAGGGGTGTGTCGTACCGCAAAACGGACGAAACGGACCTCCTACGGTCGAAACGGGGGTCCTGTTCATCGGGAGGGGTGTGGCGTACCACAAAACGGGACTCCACGGGATACTGTTCATCTCCACCGTTGACCTCCTCCAGCCTCCACGGGCTCCTGTTCATCCAGCCTCCACCGCGCGCTACTCCACTGGCTACTGTTCAACCACCCCTCCATGGGCACCCCTCCACCGTCTACTGTTCATCCAGCCCTCCACACCACGGGGTCCTGTTCAACCACCCCTCCACGGGCACCCCTCCACCGTCTACTGTTCATCCAGCCCCCACCACACCACGGGGTCCTGTTCATCCAGAGGCAACGCCACCGCTCATTGTTCATCCACCCCCCCCCCCCCCGCAACGCTCACTGTTCATCCAATCGATCGGCTTCAGTTAGTAGCAGTAACAAAGAAATCGCTCGATCGGGTTCAGTTAACAGCCATCGATCGATCGCTCGGGTTCAGTAACGCGTAGCCTGTAGTGCAATCGCTTGGGTTCAGTTAGAGCCCAACGCCTCGCTCGGGTTCAGTTAGAGCCAACGCCTCGCACACACGCGCGTATGTGTACGAGAGAAACGCGCATCGCTCTGCCCCCGACCTCCCAACGTAACAGGGATCTCCCCAAAATTTTCCTCCCCCTCGCTTCTACTACGGTTTTCTCCGTCATGGACGGCCCAAAGAATGTCATGCAGCTGCGTCTCCGGCCCGCCCAGGACGAAAAGCCCATTTTCTGTCATGATTTTTTGTCATATAACTAGGAGCCCACCACATCTATGATGATACCGGGTTTTGTCACAATTATCGTCATAGAAGTGTCATATGTATGACAGAAAAAAATTTCGTTCGACCCAAAATGTCACGGATGTGTCTTTTTTTTGTAGTGACTCTTGTTGTTCTTTGCTGACACTCGAATTTTTTTGAAAACAATAAGAGGCAATAGATATCGTTTCATCCCCAAAGGTGACACGTTCCCAACCGAAACCATCACGCTAGTTGTGAGAAGCTCTGATTTGTGAGAAGCTTATACCCAAACCTGCCCCAAATGGGACAATTTTTTTACCACGGCATGTTGATAGCGCTCCATGATAGCATGCCAAGTTTCATGAATTTCACACGAGTTTTGGATTTACTAGAATTTAAAAACCAGGTATCTCAATTTTTGGGGTCGAGTGATGGTGGCAGGGTGTTTGAAATTCATTCCCATTTCTTGCATGGGACCTAAGCATGCACCCAAGGAAACATATTTGACTTTTCAACCAGTTTATATGCACTAGAGAATGTGCATGTTGTTCAAATTTCAATTATGCACATAAAATACCTGGAAAACCCAGTTAATGTATAAAAATTTCCAAACGAACCCCAAATTTTTCCAAAATTGAACACAACACTCTTGTTGTTCTATGTTGACACTCGAATTTTTTTGAAAGCAATAAGAGGCAACGGATATTGTTTCGTCCCCAAAGGTGGCACATTCCCTACTGAAACCATCGCTTTTTGTGAGAAGCTCTGGTTTGTGAGAAGTTTATACCCAAACCTGCCCCAAATGGGACAAAATATTTACCACGACATGTTGATGGCGCTCCATGATAGCATGCCAAGTTTGATGAATTTTAGACGAGTTTTTGATTTACTAGAATTTAAAAACCTGGTATCTCAATGTTTGCGGCCGACTGACGGTGGCAGGGTGTTTGAAGTTCATTCCCATTTCTTGCATGGGACCTAAGCATGCACCCAAGGACACATATTTAATTTTTCAACCAGTTTATATGCACAGGAGAATGTGCATGCAGTTCAAATTTGAATTATGCACATAAAATGCGTGGAAAACCCAGTTAATGTATAAAAATGTCCAAACAAACCCTGGAAAATTCCAAAATTGAACACAACACTCTTGTTGTTTTATGTTGACACTCGAATTTTTTTGAAAGCAATAAGAGGCAATGGATATCATTTCGTCCCCAAAGGTGGCACGTTCCCTACCGAAACCATCACGCTTGTTGTGAGAAGCTATGGTTTCTGAGAAGCTAATACCCAAACCTGCCCCAAATGGGACAAATTTTTTACCATGACATGTTGATGGCGCTCCATGATAGCATGCCAAGTTTGATGAATTTTAGATGAGTTTTTGATTTACTAGAATTTAAAAACCAGGTATCTCAATGTTTGTGGCCGAGTGACGGTGGCAGGGTGTTTGAAATTCATTCCCATTTCTTGAATGGGACCTAAGCATGCACCCAAGGACACATATTTGACTTTTCAGCCAGTTTATATGCACTCGAGAATATGCATGTAGTTCAAATTTGAATTATGCACATAAAATGCCTGGAAAAGCCTGTTAATGTATAAAAATGTCCAAACGAACCCCGAAAAATTCCAAAATTGAACACAACACTCTTGTTGTTCTATGTTGACACTCGGAAAAATTTGAAAGCAATAAGAGGCAACGGATATAGTTTCGTCCCCAAAGGTGGCACGTTCCCTACCGAAACCATCACGCTTGTTGTGAGAAGCTCTGGTTTGTGAGAAGCTTATACCCGAACATGCCCCAAATGGGACAAAAATTTTACCACGACATGTTGATTCATCTCCATGATAGCATGCCAAGATTCATGAATTTCAGACGAGTTTTGGATTTACTAGAATTTAAAAACCAGGTATCTCAATGTTTGCGGCCGAGTGACGGTGGAGAGTGTTTGAAATTCATTCCCACTTCTTGCAAGGGACCTAAGCATGCACCCAAGAACACACATTTGATTTTTCAACTAGTTTATATGCACTGGAGAATGTGCGTCTAGTTCAAATTTGAATTATGCACATAAAATGCCTGGAAAACCCAGTTAATGTATAAATATGTCCAAACGAACCCCGAAAATTTTCAAAATTGAACACAATACTCTTGTTGTTTCATGTTGACACTTGAAATTTTTTGAAAGCAATAAGAGTCAATGGATATCGTTTCATCCCCAAAGGTGGCACGTTCCCTACCGAAACCATCACGCTTGTTGTGAGAAGCTCTGGTTTGTGAGAAGCTTATACTCAAACCTGCCCCAAACGGGACAAAAATTTTACCACGACATGATGATGCTGCTCCATGATAGCATGCCAAGCTTCATGAATTTCAGATGAGTTTTGGATTTAATAGAATTTAAATACCAGGTATCTCAATGTTTGCGGCCGAGTGATGGTGGCAGGGTGTTTCAAATTCATTCCCATTTCTTGCATGGGACCTAAGCATGCACCCAAGGACACATATTTAATTTTTCAACCAGTATATATGCACTGGAGAATGTGCATGTAGTTCGAATTTGAATTATGCACATAAAATGCCTCGATAACCCAGTTAATGTACAAAAATGTCCAAACGAACCCCGAAAAATTCCAAAATTGAACACAACACTCTTGTTGTTCTATGTTGACACTCGAAATTTTTTGAAAGCAATAAGAGGCAACGGATATCGTTTCGTCCTGGAAGGTGGCAGGTTCCCTACAGAAACCATCACGCTTTTTGTGAGAAGCTCTGGTTTATGAGAAGCTTATACCCAAACCTGCCCCAAATGGGACCAAAATTTTACCACGACATGTGATGCCGGTCCATGATAGTATGCCAAGTTTCATGAATTTCAGATGAGTTTTGGATTTATTTGAATTTAAAAATGAGGTATCTCAATGTTTGTGGCCGAGTGACGGTGGCAGGGTGTTTGAAGTTCATTCCCATTTCTTGCATGGGACCTAAGCACGCACTCAAGGACACATATTTGGTTTTTAAACCAGTTTATATGCACTGGAGAATGTGCGTGTAGTTCAAATTTCAATTATGTACATAAAAGCCTGGAAAACCCAGTTAATGTATAAAAATTTCCAAACGAACCCCGAAAAATTTCAAAATTGAACACAACACTCTTGTTGTTCTATGTTGACACTCGAATTTTTTTGATAGCAATAAGAGGCAACGGATATTGTTTCGTCCCCAAAGGAGGCACATCCTGTACTGAAACCATCACACTTGTTGTGAGAAGCTCTGGTTTGTGAGAAGCTTATACCCAAACCTGCCCCAAATGGGACAAAAATTACCACGAGATGTTGATGCCGCTCAATGATAGCATGCCAATTTTCATGAATTTTAGACGAGTTTTGGATTTACTACAATTTAAGAAACAGGTAACTCAATGTTTGCGGCCGAGTGACGGTGGCAGGGTATTTGAAATTCATTCCCATTTATTGCATGGGACCTAAGAATGCACCCAAGGACACATATTTAACTTTTCAACCAGTTTATATGCACTAAAGAATGTGCATGTAGTTCAAATTTGAATTATGCACATGAAATGCCTGGGAAACCCAGTTAATGTATAAAAATGTACAAACGAACCCCGAAAAATTCCAAAATTTAACACAATACTCTTGTTGTTCTATGTTGACACTCGAAATTTTTTGAAAGCAATAAGAGGCAATGGATATCGTTTTGTCCCCAAAGATGGCACGGTCCCTACCGAAACCATCACGCTTGTCGTGAGAAGCTCTGGTTTGTGAGAAGCTTATACTCAAACCTGCCCCAAACGGGACAAAATTTTTACCCCGGCTTGATGATGCCGCTCCATGATAGCATGCCAAGTTTCATGAATTTCAGATGAGTTTTGGATTCAATAGAAATTAAATACCAGGTATCTCAATGTTTGCGGCCAAGTGACGGTGGCATGGTGTTTGAAATTCATTCCCATTTCTTGCATGGGACCTAAGCATGCACCCAAGGACACATATTTAATTTTTCAACCAGTTTATATGCACTGGAGAATGTGCATGTAGTTCAAATTTGAATTATGCACATAAAATGCCTGGAAAACCCAGTTAATGTACAAAAATGTCCAAACGAACCCCGAAATATTCCAAAATTGAACACAACACTCTTGTTGTTCTATGTTGACACTCGAAATGTTTTGAAAGCAATAAGAGGCAATGGATATCGTTTCGTCCCGAAAGGTGGCATGTTCCCTACCAAAACCATCACGCTTGTTGTGAGAAGCTCTGGTTTATGAGAAGCTTATACACAAACCTGCCCCAAATGGGACAAATTTTTTACCATGACATGTTGATGCCGGTCCATGATAGAATGCCAAGTTTATTGAATTTCAGACGAGTTTTGGATTACTTGAATTTAAAAACCAGGTATCTCAATGTTTGTGGCCGAGTGACGGTGGCAGGGTGTTTGAAATTCATTCCCATTTTTTGCATGGGACCTAAGCACGCACCCAAGGACACATATTTGATTTTTAAACTAGTTTATATGCACTGGAGAATGTGCATGTAGTTCAAATTTCAATTATGTACATACAATGCCTGGAAAACCCAGTTAATGTATAAAAATGTCCAAACGAACCTCGAAAAATTCCAGAATTGAACACAACACTCTAGCCGTTCTATGTTGACACTCGGATTTTTTTTGAAAGCAAAAAGAGGCAATGGATATCGTTTCGTCCCCAAAGGAGGCACATCCCCTACCGAAACCATCACGCTTGTTGTGAGAAGCTCTGGTTTGTGAGAAGCTTACACCCAAACCTGTCCCAAATGGGACAAATTTACCACGACATGTTGATGCCGCTCCATGATAGCATGCCAAGTTTCATGAATTTCAGATGAGTTTTGGATTTAATAGAAATTAAATACCAGGTATCTCAATGTTTGCGGCCAAGTGACGGTGGCATGGTGTTTGAAATTCATTCCCATTTCTTGCATGGGACCTAAGCATGCACCCAAGGACACATATTTAATTTTTCAACCAGTTTATATGCACTGGAGAATGTGCATGTAGTTCAAATTTGAATTATGCACATAAAATGCCTGGAAAACCCAGTTAATGTACAAAAATGTCCAAACGAACCCCGAAATATTCCAAAATTGAACACAGCACTCTTGTTGTTCTATGTTGACACTCGAAATGTTTTGAAAGCAATAAGAGGCAACGGATATCGTTTCGTCCCGAAAGGTGGCATGTTCCCTACCAAAACCATCACGCTTGTTGTGAGAAGCTCTGGTTTATGAGAAGCTTATACACAAACCTGCCCCAAATGGGACAAATTTTTTACCATGACATGTTGATGCCGGTCCATGATAGAATGCCAAGTTTATTGAATTTCAGACGAGTTTTGGATTACTTGAATTTAAAAACCAGGTATCTCAATGTTTGTGGCCGAGTGACGGTGGCAGGGTGTTTGAAATTCATTCCCATTTTTTGCATGGGACCTAAGCACGCACCCAAGGACACATATTTGATTTTTAAACTAGTTTATATGCACTGGAGAATGTGCATGTAGTTCAAATTTCAATTATGTACATACAATGCCTGGAAAACCCAGTTAATGTATAAAAATGTCCAAACGAACCTCGAAAAATTCCAGAATTGAACACAACACTCTAGCTGTTCTATGTTGACACTCGGATTTTTTTTGAAAGCAAAAAGAGGCAATGGATATCGTTTCGTCCCCAAAGGAGGCACATCCCCTACCGAAACCATCACGCTTGTTGTGAGAAGCTCTGGTTTGTGAGAAGCTTACACCCAAACCTGTCCCAAATGGGACAAATTTACCACGACATGTTGATGCCGCTCCATGATAGCATGCCAAGTTTCATGAATTTTAGACGAGTTTTGGATTTACTAGAATTTAAGAAATAGGTAACTCAATGTTTGCGGCCGAGTGACGGTGGCAGGGTATTTGAAATTCATTCCCATTTATTGCATGGGACCTAAGAATGCACCCAAGGACAAATATTTGACTTTTCAACCAGTTTATATGCACTAGAGAATGTGCATGTAGTTCAAATTTGAATTATGCACATGAAATGCCTGGAAAACCCAGTTAATGTGTAAAAATGCACAAACGAACCCCAAAAAATTCCAAAATTGAACACAACACTCTTGTTGTTCTATGTTAACACTCGAAAAAATTTGAAAGCAATAAGAGGCAACGGATATCGTCTCGTCCCCAAAGGTGGCACGTTCCCTGCTGAAACCATCACACTTGTTGTGAGAAGCTCTGGTTTGTGAGAAGCTTATACCCAAACCTGCCCCTAATGGGACAATATTTTTACCACGGCATGTTGATGCCGCTCCATGATAGCGTGCCAAGTTTCATGAATTTCAGACGAGTTTTGGATTTACTAGAATTTAAGAAACATGTATCTCAATGTTTGCGGCCGAGTGACGGTGGCAGGGTATTTGAAATTCATTCCCATTTCTTGCATGGGACCTAAGCATGCACCCAAGGACACATATTTGACTTTTCAACCAGTTTATATGCACTGGAGAGAATGTGCATGTAGTTCAAATTTGAATTATGCACATGAAATGCCTGGAAAACCCAGTTAATGTATAAAAATGTCCAAACGAACCCCGAAAAATTCCAGGCATTATCGAATTAAGATTTCCCAGGTTTAGCCAAGGCTTAGCTCAGGACCCCACTACTCGTCGTATTTGGTTTGGTATTGCTACCGCACATGATTTCGAAAGTCATGATGATATAACTGAAGAACGTCTTTATCAGAACATTTTTGCTTCTCACTTTGGGCAATTAGCAATAATCTTTCTATGGACGTCCGGAAATTTGTTTCATGTAGCTTGGCAAGGAAATTTTGAATCATGGATACAGGATCCTTACACAACACTCTTGTTGTTCTATGTTGACACTCGAAAAAATTTGAAAGCAATAAGAGGCAAAGGATATCGTTTTGTCCCCAAAGGTGGCACGTTCCCTACCGAAACCATCATGCTTGTTCTAAGAAGCTCTGGTTTGTGAGAAGCTTATACCCAAACCTGCCCCAAATGGGACAAAATTTTTACCACGGCATGTTGATGCCGCTCCATGATATCATGCCAAGTTTCATGAATTTCAGAAGAGTTTTGGATTTACAAGAATTTAAAAACCAGGTATCTCAATGTTTGCGGCCGAGTGACGGTGGCAGGGTGTTTGAAATTCATTCCCATTTCTTGCATGGGTCCTAGGCATGCAACAAAGGACACATATTTGACTTTTCATCCAGTTTATATGCACTGGAGAATGTGCATGTAGTTCAAAATTGAATTATGCACATGAAATGCCTGCAAAACCCAGTTAATGTATAAAAATGTCCAAACGAACCCTAAAAAATTCCAAAATTGATAACAACACTCTTGTTGTTCTATGTTGACACTCAAAAAAATTTGAAAGCAATAAGAGGCAACAAATATCGTTTCGTCCCCAAAGGTGGCACTTTCCCTACCGAAACCATCACGCTTGTTGTGAGAAGCTCTGGTTTGTGAGAAGCTTATACCCAAACCTGCCCCCAAATGGGACAAATTTTTTACCACGACATGTTGATGCCGCGCCATGATAGCGTGCCAAGTTTTAGGAATTTCAGACGAGTTTTGGATTTACTAGAATTAAAAACCAGGTATCTCAATGTTTGCGGCCGACTGACGGTAGCACGGTGTTTGAAATTCATTCCCATTTCTTGCATGGGACCTAAGCATGCACCCAAGGACACATATTTGACTTTTCAACCAGTTTATATGCACTAGAGAATGTGCATGTAGTTCAAATTTGAATTATGCACATGAAATGCCTGGAAAGCTCAGTTAATGTATAAAAATGTCCAAATGAACCCTGGAAAATTCCAAAACTGAACACAACACTCTTGTTGTTCTATGTTGACCCAAGAAAAAATTTGAAAGCAATAAGAGGCAAAGGATATCGTTTCGTCCCCAAAGGTGGCACGTTCTCTACCGAAACCATCACGCTTGTTGTGAGAAGCCCTGGTTTGTGAGAAGCTTATACCCAAACCTGCCCCAAATGGGACAAATTTTTTACCATGGCATGTTGTTGCCGCTCTATGATAGCATGCCAAGTTTCATGAATTTCAGACGAGTTTTGGATTTACTAAAATTTAAAAACTAGGTATCTCAATGTTTGCGGCCGAGTGACGGTGGCAGGGTGTTTGAAATTCATTCCCATTTCTTGCATGGGACCTAAGCATGCACCCGAGGACACATATTGGACTTTTCAACCAGTTTATATGCACTAGAGAATGTGCATGTAGTTCAAATTTGAATTACGCACATGAAATGCCTAGAAAACCCAGTTACTGTATGAAAATGTCCAAACGAACCCCGAAAAATTCCAAAATTGAACACAACACTCTTGTTTTTCTATGTGGACACTCGAAAAAATTTGAAAGCAAAAAGAGGCAAATGATATCGTTTCGTCCCCAAAGGTGAGACGTTCCCTACCGAAACCATCACGCTTGTTGTGAGAAGCTTTGGTTTGTGAGAAGCTTATAACCAAACCTGCCACAAATGGGACAAAAAATTTACCACGGCATGTTGATGCCGCTCCATGATAGCGTGCCAAGTTTGATGAATTTTTGACGAGTTTTGGATTTACTAGAATTTAAAAAACAGGTATCTCAATGTTTGCGGCCGAGTGACGGTGGCAGGGTGTTTGAAATTCATTCCCATTTCTTGCATGGGACCTAAGAATGCACCCAAGGACACATATTTGACTTTTCAACCAGTTTATATGCACTGGAGAGAATGTGCATGTAGTTCAAATTTGAATTATGCACATCAAATGCCTGGAAAACCCAGTTAATGTATAAAAATGTCCAAACGAACCCCAAAAATTTCCAAAATTGAACACAACACTCTTGTAGTTCTATGTTGACACTCGAAAAAATTGAAAGCAATAAGAGGCAACCGATATCGTTTCGTCCCCAAAGGTGGCACGTTCCCTACCGAAATCATCGTGCTTGTTGTGAGAATCTCTGGTTTGTGAGAAGCTTATACCCAAACCTGCCCTAAATGGGGCAAATGTTTTACCACGGCATGTTGATGCCGCTCCATCATAGCATGCCAAGTTTCATGAATTTCAGATGAGTTTTGGATTTACTAGAATTTAAAAACCAGGTATCTCAATGTTTGCGGCCAAGTGACGGTGGAGGGTGTTTGAAATTCATTCCCATTTCTTGCATTGGACCTAAGCATGCACCCAAGGACACATATTTGACTTTTCAACCAGTTTATATGCACTGGAGAATGTGCATGTAGTTCGAATTTGAATTATGCACATGAAATGCCTGGAAAACTCAGTTAATGTATAAACATGTCCAAACGAATACCGAAAAATTCCAAAATAGAACGCAAAACTCTTGTTGTTCTATGTTGACACTCGAATTTTTTTGAAAGCAATAAGAGGCAAGGGATATCGTTTCGTCCCCAAAGGTGGCACGTTCGCTACCGAAACCATCACGCTTGTTGTGAGAAGTTCTGGTTTGTGAGAAGCTTATACCCAAACTTGCCCCAAATGGGACAAAATTTTTACCACGGCATGTTGATGCTGCTCCATGATAGCGTGCCAAGTTAGATGAATTTCAGACAAGTTTTGGATTTACTAGAATTTGAAAAACAGGTATCTCAATGTTTGCGGCCGAGTGACGGTGGCAGGGTGTTTGAAATTCATTCCCATTTCTTGCATGGGACCTAAGAATGCACCCAAGGACACATATTTGACCTTTCAACCAGTTTATATGCACTGGAGAGAATGTGCATGTAGTTCAAATTTGAATTATGCACATGAAATACCTGGAAAACCCAGTTAATGTATAAAAATGTCCAAACGACCTCCGAAAATTTCCAAATTGGAACACAACACTCTTGTTGTTCTATGTTGACACTCGAAAAAATTAGAAAGAAATAAGAGGCAACGGATATCGTTTTCCTCCCCAAAGGTGGCATGTTCCCTACCGAAACCATCACGCTTGTTGTGAGAATCTCTGGTTTGTGAGAAGCTTATACCCAAACCTGCCACAAATGGGACAAATTTTTTACCACGACATGTTCATGCCGGTCCTTGATAGCATGCCAAGTTTCATGAATTTCAGACGAGTTTTGGATTTACTAGAATTTAAAAATAGGTATCTCAATGTTTGCGGCCGAGTGACGATGGCAGGGTGTTTGAAATTCATTCCCATTTCTTGCATGGGACCTAACCATGCGCCCAAGGACACATATTTGACTTTTCAACCAGTTTATATGCACTAGAGAATGTGCATGTAGTTCAAATTTGAATTGTGCACATGAAATGCATGGAAAACCCAGTTAATGTATAAAAATGTCCAAACGAACCTCAAAAAATTCCAAAATTGAACACAACACACTGTTGTTCTATGTTGACACACGAAATTTTTTGAAAGCAATAAGAGGCAACAGATAACATTTCATCCCCAAAGGTGGCACCTTCCCTACCGAAACTGATGAGGACATGACTATCTTGGATACGACCAAAAATATTGCATACATGCATATTTGTCAGGTAATTTCTAATGCAAACTATTCAATAATCTATTTATGTTATCCAGAACAAAAATACTTCACACACTTTTGTGTTTTGTCTAATTGCAGGTGTATGGGACATTTGTACAATCCACATATGAAGATAAGGGAAAATGAGATGTTTAGGTTCTGTTCAAAAAGTCCGCTCACGTCACTTTTGGGCCAAGAGAAGATAGAGTCCAAGTCTCTCACGTTCTGGATTCAGATTCGGACTGCACAGACATACCTGACACAAAACACCAACAACTTTTTCATACGGACTCCGAATTGGGTTATTCTTTTTTGTTGGAAACTAGATTTCGTGCTCTTTCCAACCCAATTGGATTCACCTTCAATTCGTCTGGAGCGTTGAGTTATGGACGAAACAATCTAACGTTGCAGCAGAATCCGAGTCAAACTACAAGCCCAAAGGTGTTGCATCACCTCCACTTGGGCCCATGAGCCTTGTATGACCTAGGGTTAGTTTTAGGCTGCCTTGCGACGTCCTCCCACCTCCTTGGCCGCCACCCCTTGCTCCTATATAAGTAGATCCATCTAGTAGCTTTTCCCTTGGGATTTGTTTAGTTAAAAGTTAGCCATTGCAACTTCGTGTACTTCGTTCGTGTCGAACGACCAGACCAAGACCGCTTTCGGATCCCCACCTTTATCAATACTTCATCTATATTCGCAATATTCAGATTGCATTATCATATTCTTGCTCGTTCTTCGATTGCGTGCAGGAATAGACCTTCGTGGTCAGGCTGGTCGTGCTTCCAGCATCGTCTATAACCTCAGGAGATTGGTTTAGCGATTGCTAAGGCGCAACGTCGTGCATGTTCGTAGTCGGATTGTCAAAGTCGTATCCACCAAATCGATAGTTATCATCTCATCGAAAGATCGGGACACCTTCGCCTCTATCAAGAGGTATCAGTTTTCAGGTTGCTCGGTGAGAATTTCCAGTTTTTTCTAGATTAGATTTATTTCCTTACCTATTATCCAAGAAAAAGCCACAAAAAAAGTTAGATCTATTCATCCTTTGTCCAAGCCAGTCTGAGCCTTTGCAATTTTCTTTTCATTGCTTGCATAGTTGAATTATTGGTTGCATCATCGTGTCGAGTTGCTGGTCTTAGTGTCTAGGTCGTTTAGAGTTTCGAGTTCTGTTCACATTAGTCACGTCGCCGCTGCATTGTTATCCCTTCTGCTGTCCACCACCCATCCATCAGTTTCCTCCAACTGCTACCCACCGTTCATTGTCATAATCATAGTTGAGATCGTTCCCATCTTCGCTTGATCCAGTCTACATCTTATCTAGTTTGTTTTGGAAAGAGGGAGAGAGAAAAAAAGACAGAGAAAAAAATGAGAGAAAAAAAGTAAAAAAGAGTCAGAGGAAAAAAAGTGCAAAAACAAGTGAAAAAAAATTCAGAGTGTGCTCCTCCATTATTTACGTGCAGCACCGTGATTTTGTTAGTGTTCTAGGCTCGCATCTCTAGCACGGTCTAGCCTAGGACCAGCACAGTACCGTCGTTGAGCGTTTATTCAACATTGCATCTCTGAATTGATTATTGCTAATCTTTTGCTACCAAATATAGCCAACCCAACTCCATATATTTCTACATCGTGTATACATATGTTCCCCTGGCAATCGCTTTACACAATTTTCGGAGTTATTTGACACCGCTGGTTGCCTGTCACCACCTGCCGCATGGTAAGAACTTGTAAGATATTGATATTTTCTTTACTGTGAGCACTTTACAAGCACATCCTAGTAGTTCATAGGAACATTATTCTCGAATTTTGTTTCTTGTTTCTACTAATCATGACAGGTTCCGGAGATAGAAGTTCTTGGACGACGAACACATCTTCACCATCACGAGAGTTGGGACAACACACACATGCACATGGTCAGGTTATCTCTTTACCATCATTTGAGGGTAGATTTAATCCTGCTATTTATCTAGCTTGGGAGCTTGAAGTAGAAAAAGTTTTTACTCACCATGATTTTTCTGAACTCAGAAAGTACGAGCTACCACTAGAGCATTTACTGGTTATGCTTCTGTTTGGTGGAGTGTACATTGTAAGAAAAACATTGATAACCAACCCACAACTTGGAAAGTTTTGAAAGTTGTAATGAGACAACAATTTTTTCCTCCTTATTATCGTCGTGAATTGCTTCGCAAATTGGAACAATTAAAACAAGGCAGTAACACTGTTCATGCTTACTACCAAGAGTTCAAATCTTATATACATCATTGTGACATGGAAGAATCTTAGGATGATACAATGAATAGATTTTTTTGGTGGTTTAAACCATGATATTCAGGCAAGATTTCAGTATATTCCTCGTTGCATTACTGGTATGTATGTCCGTGCTTGTACCTTTGAGAGACAGATACAAGAGGATGCATTGGGTGACTACAACAACTACTATTCCAGTTCATGCTCACCACCGCCGGTTGGTTACTCCACTATTGAACCTACTAGAGCAACCCCACCTCGGATTGTGAGCGCGATATCATCTCAAGAGTATGGTACATTGTCAACGTCCGTACCTACATCAGCTACATCTCTGCGACAAGGTAACAGTAAAGGTATTGATGATATAACTTCACATGAGAATGATGCATGCCTAGTTAACTTGAATGCATCATGTGTTGAGTTACCTGTTGATTTGAGCACACCACCTATTTTAGAGACTCTTGTTACTGTCATGAATGCGTCATGTGATCAAACAACTTAAATATCAACAATTTTGAGTGCACCCATTGAATTAACTATTGATGCAAAAGAACCAATGTTTAATCATTTTGATATGACCTCTAATCTTGATGATGATTCTGTGTCCAATGACTTATTGCATGTTTGCTTATTTAAGCATGTTGTATCATGTAAATTTGATGCAAGTAAGGTTTATTCATCGAAGTTAGGATGGTTTAATGATGAACATTGCCAATCTTTTGAAATGAATAAGAGCTTCACTTATATGTGCAAACTGAGTTGCAATATTTTCATGCCTTCTACTTCTTGTGATAATTTTTTGGCTTTAGATTTTATGAACAATGGAAGTTACTCATGTATACATGTGTCATATGTGCAAAAATCAAGGGAAGTTAAAATGGATGACATATACATATACAACATGTACACCTTGTCTCTTTTGTTAGCCACATTCCAGATTAAGCAACGCCGAGGACGGCTTTGTTTTCAAAAAGGGGAGGATGATGAGGATATGACTACCTTGGATATGACCAAAAATATTGCATACATGCATATTTGTCAGGTAATTTCTAATGCAAACTATTCAATAATCTATTTATGTTATCCAGAACAAAAATACCTCACACACTTTTGTGTTTTGTCTAATTGCAGGTGTATGGGACATTTGTACAATCCACATATGAAGATAAGGGAAAATAAGAAGTTTAGGTTCTGTTCAAAAAGTCTGCTCGCGTCACTTTTGGGCCAAGAGAAGATAGAGTCCAAGTCTCTCACGTTCTGGATTCAGATTCGGACTGCATAGACATACCTGACTCAAAACGCCAACAACTTTTTCATACGGACTCCGAATTGGGTGATTCTTTTTTTGTTGGAAACTAGATTTCGTGCTCTTTCCAACCCAATTGGATTCACCTTCCAATTCGTCCGGAGCGTTGAGTTATGGACGAAACAATCTGATGTTGCATCACCTCCACTTGGGCCCATGAGCCTTGTACGACCTAGGGTTAGTTTTAGGCTGCCTTGGGAAGTCCTCCCACCTCCTTGGCCGCCACCCCTTGCTCCTATATAAGTAGATCCATCTAGTAGCTTTTCCCTTGGGATTTGTTTAGTTAAAAGTTAGCCATTGCAACTTCGTGTACTTCGTTTGTGTCCAACGACCAGACCAAGACCGCTTTCGGATCCCCACCTTTATCAATACTTCATCTATATTTGCAATATTCAGATTGCATTATCATATTCTTGCTCGTTCTTCGATTGCGTGCAGGAATAGACCTTCGTGGTCAGGCTGATCGTGCTTCCAGCATCGTCTGTAACCTCGGGAGATTGGTTTAGCGATTGCTAAGGCGGAACGTCGTGCACGTTCGTAGTCGGATTGTCAAAGTCGTATCCACCAAATCGATAGTTATCATCTCATTGAAAGATCGGGACACCTTCGCCTCTATCAGAAACCATCAAGCTTGTAGTGACAAGCTCTGGTTTGTGAGAAGCTTATACACAAACCTGCCCCAAATGGGACAACATTTTACCACGACATGTTGATGCCGCTCCATGATAGTGTGCCAAGTTTCATGAATTTCAGACGAGTTTTGGATTTACTAGAATTTAAAAAATAGGTATCTCCATGTTTGTGGCCGAGTGATGGTGGCAGGGTGTTTGAAATTCATTCCCATTTCTTGCATGGGACCTAAGTATGCACCCAAGGACACATATTTGACTTCTCAACAAGTTTATATGCACTGGAGAATGTGCATGTAGTTCAAATTTAAATTATGCACATGAAATGCCTGGAAAACCTAGTTAATGTATAAAAATGTCCAAACGAACCCCAAAAATTTCCAAAATTGAACACAACACTCTTGTTGTTCTATGTTGACACTCGAAAAAATTTGAAAGCAATAAGAGGCAATGGATATCGTTTTGTCCCCAAAAGTGGCTCGTTCCCTATCGAAACCATCATGCTTGTTGTGAGAAGCTCTGGGTTGTGAGAAGCTTATACCCAAACCTGCCCCAGATGGGACAATTTTTTTACCACGGCATGTTGACGCCGCTCCATGATAGCGTGCCAAGTTTCATGAATTTCAAACGAGTTTCAGATTTACTAGAATTTAAAAAATAGGTATCTCATTGTTTGCGGCCGAGTGATGGTGGCAGGGTGTTTGAAATTCATTCCCATTTATTACATGGGACCTATGCATGCACCCAAAGACACATATTTGACTTTTCAACTAGTTTATATACACTTGAGAATGTGCACGTAGTTCAAATTTGAATTATGCACATAAAATGCCTGGAAAACCCAGTTAATGTATAAAAATGTCCAAACGAACCCTGAAAAATTACAAAATTGGACACAACACTCTTGTAATTCTATGTTGACGCACGAAATTTTTTGAAAGCAATAAGAGGCAACGGATATCGTTTCCTCCCCAAAGGTGGCATGTTCCCTACCGAAACCATCACGCTTGTTGTGAGAAGCTCTGGTTTGTGAGAAGCTTATACCCAAACCTGCCCCAAATGGGACAAATTTTTTACCATGACATGTTGATGATGTTCCATGATAGCGTGCCAAGTTTCATGAATTTCAGATGAGTTTTGGATTTACTAGAATTTAAAAACCAGGTATCTCAATGTTTGCGGCCGAGTGACGGTGGCAGGGTGTTCAAAATTCATTCCCATTTCTTGCATGGGACCAAAGCATAGACCCAAGGACACATATTTAATTTTTCAACCAGTTTATATGCACTTGAGAATGTGCATATAGTTCAAAATTGAATTGTGCACATAAAATGCGTGGAAAACCTAGTTAATGTTTAAAAATGTCCAAACGAACCCCGAAAACTTCCAAAATTGAACACAACACTCTTATTGTTCTATGTTGACACTCGGAAAAATTTGAAAGCAATAAGAGGCAACGGATATCGTTTCATCCCCAAAGGTGGCACGTTCCCTACCGAAACCATCACGCTTGTTGTGAGAAGCTCTGGTTTGTGAGAAACTTATACCCAAACCTGCCCCAAATGGGACAAAATTTTACCACGACATGTTGATGCCGCTCCATGATAGTGTGCCAAGTTTCATGAATTTCAGACGAGTTTTGGATTTACTAGAATTTAAAAAACAGGTATCTCAATGTTTGCGGCCGAGTGACGGTGGCAGGGTGTTTGAAATTCATTCCCATTTCTTGCATGGGACCTAAGTATGCACCCAAGGACACATATTTTATTTTTCAACCAGTTTATATGCAATGGAGAATGTGCATGTAGTTCAAATTTGAATTATGCACATAAAATGCCTGGAAAACCCAGTTAATGTATAAAAATGTCCAAACGAACCCCAAAAAATTCCAAAATTGAGCGCAACACTCTTGTTGTTCTATGTTGACAGTCGGAAAAATTTGAAAGCAATAAGAGGCAATGGATATCGTTTTGTCCCCAAAGGTGGCTCGTTCCCTACCGAAACCATCATGCTTGTTGTGAGAAGCTCTGGTTTGGGAGAAGCTTATACCCAAACCTGCCCAAATGGAATTTTTTTACCACAGCATGTTCATGCCACTCCATGATAGCGTACCAAGTTTCATGAATTTCAGATGAGTTTCGAATTTACTAGAATTTAAAAAATAGGTATATCAATGTTTGCGGCCGAGTGACGGTGGCAGGGTGTTTGAAATTCATTCCCATTTCTTGCATGGGACCTAAGCATGCACCTAAGGACACATATTTAATTTTTCAACCAGTTTATATGCACTAGAGAATGTGCACGTAGTTCAAATTTGAATTATGCACATAAAATGCCTCAAAAACCCAGTTAATGTATAAAAATGTCCAAACGAACCCTGAAAAATTCCAAAATTGAACACAACACTCTTGTTGTTCTATGTTGACACTCGAAATTTTTTGAAAGCAATAAGAGGCAACGGATATCGTTTCGTCCCCAAAGGTGGCACGTTCCCTTCCGAAACCATCTCGCTTGTTGTGAGAAGCTCTGGTTTATGAGAAGCTTATACCCAAACCTGCCCAAATGGGACAAATTTTTTACCACATCATGTTTATGCCTCTCCATGATAGCGTGCCAAGTTTCATGAATTTCAGACGAGTTTTGAATTTACTAGAATTGAAAAAGCAGGTATCTCAATGTTTACGGCCGAGTGACGGTGGCAGGGTGTTTGAAATTCATTCCCATTTCTTACATGGGACCTATGCATGCACCCAAAGACACATATTTGACTTTTCAACTAGTTTATATACACTTGAGAATGTGCATGTAGTTCAAATTTGAATTATGCACATAAAATGCCTGGAAAACCCAGTTAATGTATAAAAATGTCCTAACGAACCCTGAAAAATTACAAAATTGAACACAACACTCTTGTAATTCTATGTTGACGCATGAAATTTTTTGAAAGCAATAAGAGGCAACGGATATTGTTTCGTCCCCAAAGGTGGCACTTTCCCTACCGAAACCATCACGCTTGTTGTGAGAAGCTCTGGTTTGTGAGAAGCTTATACTCAAACCTGGCCCAAATGGGACAAAAATTTTACCACGGCATGTTGGTGGCACTCCATGATAGGACGCCAAGTTTCATGAATTTCAGACGAGTTTTGGATTGACTAGAATTTGAAAACCAGGTGTCTCAATGTTTGCGGCCGAGTGACGGTGGCAGGGTGTTTGAAATTCATTCCCATTTCTTGCATGGGACCTAAGCATGCACCCAAGGACACATATTTGACTTTTCAGACAGTTTATATGCACTTGAGAATGTGCATGTACTTCAAATTTGAATTATGCACATGAAATGCCTGGAAACCCCAGTTAATGTATAAGAATGTCCAAACAAACCTCGAAAATTTCCAAAATTGAACACAACACTCTTGTTGTTCTATGTTGACACTCGAAAAAATTTGAAAGCAATAAGAGGCAACGGATATCGTTTTGTCCCCAAAGGTGGCTCGTTCCCTACTGAAACCATCACGCTTGTTGTGAGAAGCTCTCGTTTGTGAGAATCTTATACCCAAACCTGGCCCAGATGGGACAAAGTTTTTACCACGGCATGTCGACGCCGCTCCAGGATAGCGTGCCAAGTTTCATGAATTTCAGACGAGTTTCGGATTTACTAGAATTTAAAAAACAGGTATCTCAATGTTTGCAGCCGAGTGACGGTGGCAGGGTGTTTGAAATTCATTCACATTTCTTGCATGGGACCTATGCATGCACCCAAGGACACATATTTGACTTTTCAACCAGTTTATATGCACTGGAGAATGTGCATGTAGTTCAAATTTGAATTATGCACATGAAATGCTTGGAAAACCCAGTTAATGTATAAAAATGTCCAAATGAACCCCGAAAATTTCCAAAGTTGAACACAACACTCTTGTTATTCTATGTTGACACTCGAAAAAATTGAAAGCAATAATAGGCAACGGATATCGTTTCGTCCCCACTGGTGGCACGTTCCCAACCGAAACCATCTCGCTTGTTGTGAGAAGCTCTTGTTTGTGAGAAGCTTATACCCAAACCTGCCCAAATGGGACAATTTTTTTACCACAACATGTTCATGCCGCTCCATGATAGCGTGCCAAGTTTCATGAATTTCAGACGAGTTTCGAATTTACTAGAATTTAAAAAACAGGTATCTCAATGTTTGCGGCCGAGTGACGGTGGCATGGTGTTTGAAATTCGTTCCCATTTCTTGCATGGGACCTAAGCATGCACCCAAGGACACATATTTAATTTTTCAACCAGTTTATATGCACTGGAGAATGTGCATGCAGTTCAAATTTGAATTATGCACATAAAATACCTCGAAAACCCAGTTAATGTATAAAAATGTCCAAACGAACCCCGAAAAATTCCAAAATTGAACAAAACACTCCTGTTGTTCTATGTTGACACTCTTAATTTCTTGAAAGCAATAAGAGGAAACAGATATCGTTTCGTCCCCAAAGGTGGCACTTTCCCTACCGAAACCATCACGCTTGTTGTGAGAAGCTTATACTCAAACCTGGCCCAAATGGGACAAAATTTTTACCACGACATGTTGATGCCACTCCATGATAGGATGCCAAGTTTTATGAATTTCAGACGAGTTTTGGATTTACTAGAATTTAAAAACCAAGTGTCTCAATGTTTGCGGCCGAGTGACGGTGGCAGGTTGTTTGAAATTCATTCCCATTTCTTGCATGGGACCTAAGCATGCACCCAAGGACACATATTTGACTTTTCAACCAGTTTATATGCACTGGAGAATGTGCATGTAGTTCAAACTTGAATTATGCACATGAAATGCCCGGAAAACCCAATTAATGTATCAAAATGTCCAAATGAACCCCGAAAATCTCCAAAATTGAACACAACACTCTTGTTGTTCTATGTTGACACTCGAAAAAAATTGAAAGCAATAAGAGGCAACGGATATCGTTTTGTCCCCAAAGGTGGCTCGTTCCCTACCGAAACCATCCTGCTTGTTGTGAGAAGCTTTGGTTTGTGAGAAGCTTATACCCAAACCTGGCCCAGATGGGACAAATTTTTTACCACGGCATGTTGACGCCGCTCCAGGATAGTCTGCCAAGTTTCATGAATTTCAGACGAGTTTCGGATTGACTAGAATTTAAAAAAACAAGTATCTCAATGTTTGCGGCCGAGTGACGGTGGCAGGGTGTTTGAAATTCATACCCATTTCTTGCATGGGACCTAAGCATGCACCCCAAGGAGACATATTTTATTTTTCAACCAGTTTATATGCAATGGAGAATGTGCATGTAGTTCAAATTTGAATTATGCACATAAAATGTGTGGAAAACCCAGTTAATGTATAAAAATGTCCAAGCGAACCCCGAAAAATTCCAAAATTGAACACAACACTCTTGTTGTTCTATGTTGACACTCGGAAAAATTTCAAAGCAATAAGAGGCAACGGATATCGTTTCGTCCCCAAAGGTGGCACGTTCCCTACCGAAACCATCACGCTTGTTGTGAGAAGCTTATACTCGAACATGCCGCAAATGGGACAAAAAATTTACCATGGCATGTTGATGCAGCTCCATGATAGCGTGCCAAGTTTCATGAATTTCAGACGAGTTTTGGATTTACTAGAATTTTTTAAAAAAGGTATCTCAATGTTCGCGGCCGAGTGACGGTGGCAGGGTGTTCGAAATTCATTCCCATTTCTTGCATGGGACCAAAGCATGCACCCAAGGACACAAATATTATTTTTCAACCAGTTTATATGCACTGGAGAATGTGCATGTAGTTCAAATTTTAATTATGCACATAAAATGCCTGAAAAACCCAGTTAATGTATAAAAATGTCCAAACGAACCACGAAAATTTCCAAAATTGAACACAACACACTTGTTGTTCTATGTTGACACTCGAAAAAATATTGAAAGCAATAAGAGGCAATGGATATCGTTTCATCCCCAAAGGTGGCACGTTCCCTACCGATACCACCACGCTTGTTGTGAGAAGCGCTGGTTTGTGAGAAACTTATAGACAAACCTGCCCCAAATGGGACAAATTTTTTACCACGCCATGTTGATGCCGCTCCATGATAGCATGCCAAGTTTCATAAATTTCAGACGAGTTTTGTATTTACTAGAATTTAAAAACCAGGTATCTCAATATGTGTGGCCGATTGACGGTGGCAGGGTGTTGGAAATTCATTCCCATTTCTTGCATGGGACCTAAGTATGCAACCAAGGACACATATGTGATTTTTCAACCAGTTTATATGCACTGGAGCATGTGCATGTAGTTCAAATTTTAATTATGCGCATGAAATGCCTAGAAAACCCAGTTAATGTATAAAATGTCCAAACGAACCCTGAATAATTCCGATTTTTTTGACGACACACCTATAGTTGCAAGTTCACTGCAGATAAAAGTTCTAGCAATTGAAACACCGTGCATGGCCATTGTGACCCCATTATGTAATTCAAATCAAGACGAAAAATCAAGTAGATCCCAGACAGTTTATTCTAACCAACTATGTGAGATGCAGCACAAAATATCTTTGGACCGTGTCTGAATAAGGCACCGTGTATGATGACACTTTGCGTGCCAGTTTTTTGGTTGAAGCGATTCCAAATTTTCGGCTTCCGCAGAAATATCTACCTCCCCGCCCCTCCCCATTACCCAAGCCACATTTCCCCTGTTTCCGCCTTCCTTTCCAAGTTGAAACCTTCACTCCTTACTTGCAGCGCCGCCGCCTCCTCGCCGGCAACCCTCCTTCACACTGCTCGGCCTCGCCTATCCAGGCAGGTAATCCATACCCAACCCCCATCCTCCTCCTCCTCCTCCTTCCACATCCCACATGCCCCGACTGCCGGTGCGAGCGCGCCACCTTCCACCCGAATCACCGACCCCTCCACCAAATAAGCACCAGCCTAAGCCATGGTGCACGCAGTATAGCCAGGATCTCAAGGAGCATTTGGCAGCAGAGAAGCAAATCGCGGCCGCAGGCGCGGATGAGGTCGCGATGGATGCCATTCGTGCCGACCCCCAGATCTTGAAGGAGCACCTTGCCATTTGCTAGCTACGCCGGTTAAGCATGCACAGTTTACCCGTTGCGTGTGCTGCTCCTGCCTTTCCTTCACAAATTCTAGTGAATTGTGCTATCTAATTTTACCATGCAATCTATTGCTTTAGTGTATATGTTCTATATGTTGTGCAGTGTGGTGCTCACTTATTAACTGTTTTGTTAATTATTTCTCATCTTCAGATAATTATTTGGTACAGTTCTGCCAATGTGATGTTCAATTCTTCAGGCTGCAATTTTGTATTGTCTTCCATGTGAGAAATAAATCAAACTTATCATTACAAAATACATGAGAAACGAATACAATTGCTATATTTCCATGTTTTTAAGCATGCTTGGTTTCGTTATACATTGTGCAATGTGGTGCTCAGTTAACATTTGGTTCATTTGTGTCGTGGTGTTTAGTTAACTGTTTGGTTCAATTCTGCAATGCGATGTTCAATAGTTGTGGGTGCATTCTGTTATTGTAAACCATGTGAGGAATAAATATAATTTGGTTGTAGTAAATACATGAGAAACAAATAAAATTGCTACTATTGGCTGTCGTTAACTGTTTGGTTAACTGTCTGATCTTCTATTAGGAGTATGTTATATTGTGCAATGTGGTGCTCAGTTAATGTTGGTTCATTTGTTGTGGTGTTTATTTAACTGCTTGGTTCAATTCTGCAATGCGATGTCCAATTGTCGTGGGTAGAATTTTGTATTGTTGTGCATGTGAGGAATAAATCAAATTTGGCTGCACTTAATACATGAAAAACATATACAAGTGCTATATTTCCTAGTTCTTAATCATGCTTGGTTTGGATAAATGGGTTTTCTATGTGGCTTGAATTAATCTGATGAATCTGCAATGTGCTTATTTTTCATCAACATATTTTACTGATAGCATGCGAACCCTTACTTAACCTGATGACTAACAACCTTATATGTGTTGTAGGGAAACAATGGGAAGCACTGAGGTTTACAATCGAGGTTAGCACGTGCATGGTCCGTTGTCTAATATCACATTATTGCGCAATTGTAGGAACCATTCTAATATTTTGGTTTTTAACAATTTGGTCTTGCACATGTAGGTCCTTCTGTCAAAGGTTTTGACCCACTATCCGACCCTTTTTGCATATGGGGAAATGAGTTGTCCATGAATATCAGTCAAGTCAAGAAACTCAGAAAGATTGTTAGGATAAAGAAATTAGTGACAAAAAACAACAAGATCTTTGTCTGCACAATGAAGAAGACATCGGTTCACTACAGGATGGTACTAACTATTATACCTTGCCTTTTTTTCCTTTGCCCCATTTCCAATATATAGAAGATATTTATGCACATCCTTGTTTTCAGGCCTTTCCAAAGCAGTTCACTGATGATTACCTCTCAAACCACCTGTATGGTCAGGAGGCGAGGAAGGTATTCATACAACACCCACGGTTCAATATTGAAGTGTTCCCGAAGAGGACGAAGGATGGACGGTCAATCATCCACAGGCACTGGCCTAAAGTTACAAAGACCTTCAACATCAATGAAGGCTCAATATTCGCCTTCTGCTTCAGCAGTTTTCCAGATGAGATACATCTGTCTATGTACCGTCTATGATGCCAATTTCTAAAGGTTATAGATGTTGCATGTGAAACTTGCTGCTGGTGCAATTGTGTAATGGGGTAACTGAGTGCTGAAGCTATATGATGTTGTACTCCGATGTATTTCAATTATGAAGTCCTGCTTCCTTAATATGGGGTAGCTGAGTGCTGAAGCTATATGATGTTGTACTCTGATGTATTTCAATTATGAAAATGCAAAATATTGTGTGCTTAATATGAAATGTCAATTAGATTAATAAATGGATTATGAATAATCAGATAATTAGCCTGCTAATGATGAATTAGCCGGCTAATTGGGTTTTGCTATTGCAAACGGATGTTGAAAAAATACCGTGGGCGATGACCTCAGGCAACACACACAGTTTGGAGGAATAAACCGTGTTGGATCAATGAACAATCACACACGACTTTCTCTTGAAAACTGTTTGCGTTAGGCCACCTTGCGCAAACGTTTACCACATAAAAACTATGTGTGATGGAGAGCCTTTGCCACACAGTTTCTTCTACGGACCATGTGTGATACATTCAATAACGCAAACGATTTAACGGGAAAAAGGTTTGTGATGTACCTGTGAACAGAAACGTTTTCCTTGGAGCGACTGTGTGGGATGTACATACGAACGGAAATGTTTGGCGGGGACTGACTGTGTGGGATGTACTTGCGACCGGAAACAATTTCGGCGTATAATTGTATTTTTTTAGCTATACTATACGTATTTCCGTATTTGAGTGCTCGTCGGTTACACAAGACCTCATTTTGCCGAGCGCGTCTGCCAGGAGGGCATATCCCCGACGGTTTCTGGGTCGTGTGGGAAGGACCCCCCTATCGCCCACACTCACTTGGCGACGGTTCCGAATGCCATCGCGGAAAGGGGTTAAAAAACATTTGTTTAGGACCGACGCGTACTAGTGACAGTTCATACTTAAATATCAGATAGACCTATTGAACAATACATTTTTGCATAAGTGAAATAATTAAACAAGGCACAGTTAAAGCACCGCGTGGCAAATGCTACTACAACAAAGGGTACGGGTTGGCAAGCTAGAAATGTAAGATTTGCAGATAGAATGTTGCCCCACATTTTATGGACGGGATCCTTCGAGTTGGAAGAGCCCAGACCCATGGTGCGCTCATTGATGTCACAGATGGGCTGTTTCACCTTGGAAGAACCTTTGTGGGTGCCCTCCTCGTGGTCGTGGTCGTGGTCAATGAGATCTGACTTGGCAATTGAGGATCCCAAGCCGCCGCTGTAGAACGTGTCCTTCAGAAATGACAAAATGGGCTCGATGGCGTATAAAGCTCACAAATCCTTGACCACTTGGCGGAGGAGATCAGCAGTAGGGCCGTCAAAGAGATCAACGGCGGTTGAACCAGAGGGGTTGGGGATGGACAACTTTACCTGTGACATGGCCCACGTGAAGCCGTCGGTGTGGACGAGCTTGATTTCATAGCCAGCTTTCCTAAGATACAGTAATAGCTAGCCCGCTGACATGAAGCCTTCGGCATGGCAACATAGTCAACGTCTTCGCCAGCTTCCACGGCGATGTGTTGCTCCAGAATCAACATGTCGGGGCAAATGGCGGCCACCTCGCCAATGTCCGCCGGAGAGGCCATGATAAACATCTTCTTGGCCGAACGCTCGTCGGGCACCCCGAGATACGTGGTCGAGCTTAGGCTGTGACATTCTGGAGCAGGGGATGTGGATCTGGCGGGGAGGGACACGGCAAGCCTCATTTAAAAACTTAGGGGAGTGGGGCGACATTATGGGAATCACTGGGTAACCTGAACTTTATTATCTAAGCTAGGAGGAACGGGCAGACCGGCAGGGGTTGGCGGCGGCGCCGGCGGCAACTGCTAGCTAGGGTTCGAGGGGGGAGTGGGCGGGTGGGGGACTGTGGAGGGGGGGGGGGGTTGGTGTTTGAGGATACGCCGCGGCTATTGAAAATTTTAGTAATGGTGGGTGGAGATGGTGGTGGACGAGGGAGGGCGACGGTTTGAATGCCTTGGCTACTGCAATTTTACTATAAGGTCGGTGCTGGGGGAGTGTGGGCGACGGTTGAAGTACGATGGCTACTAAAATTTGGGTAAAGGAATTGATGCCGGGCGGGAGTGCCCAAGATCGCGCACGGTACAATAACAATATGTGTGTATGATAATAAGGAAAAGTGGCACGGATCCGCCGATTTTTGCAACGCTCAAGGCGGGTAGTTTGTTTTTTATATTTCTAGCTAGCTGGTCTATCGCACACGGTTCATCCTAATTTCCAAATAAACTTACCCGCCTTTAGCTTGCACAGGTGGTGGTTTTACAACCAGTTCCATCGCACACGGTTAAGCCAGTACCTCCACCCTTTGCTCACGCTTGCGTGGTCGTGGTGATTTCAGCGCACTTGCATCGCACATGGTTGAGCCAGTACCTCCACCTTAATTTGCCCGCGCTTGCGCAGTCATGGTGATTTCAGCGCACTTCCATCGCACACGGTTGAGCCAGTACCTCCACCTTAATTTTCTCGCGCTTGCGCAGGCATGGTGATTCACATCACACTTGTATCGCACACGATTAAGATATTATACCCCATGTCTGTTGAGCGTCATCAGAGTCTTTGCAGCAAAAAATAACATTAGAGAGGGTCAAAATATAGCCACACTAGCATGTGGCCCAAATATATATGAGTGAAAAGGGTGGTCTGTGATGTTCAAAATTCCAATGCACAACTTTGACCGCGCGGGCCCACGGTTGGGCGCGTCGTTGAAGATTGATGAGAGGGGCCAGAAGTCAAGAACCACTTGGAAGTGGCCAAATATATGTACGAATATTGGGGATGTTTAAAACTTTAAATACACAATGCATAACTTTGGTGGCACCTGCCTCGCAAACCCGAAAGCACCCTAACAACCACCTAGCTAGGATATATATATAATGACATAATGTCGTACCTAGCTAGGATGCTTGGCCCACCACCTCCCACTTCGTGTAAGTGAGGCGGATGCACGTAATGATCGATACTTTGGTCATACATGCATGTCTCCATGACCTACCATAAGATGGACGAATGAATCTATCATTTGGTCAAATGACAGTTGTTGTTATCGATAAACCGCTTGGGCCAATAGATTGAACCATCATAAAAATCGCACGAGAGGGACCACAAAACCAGCACCTCTTGCATGCGGCCCAAAATGATGTACGTTTGCAAGGGGTGATGTGTGTTTTCAATATAGAATAATGTACAATTTATATGTGGTGCCTACCTCTCGATACAGACAACAACCATGAAGGCAAGGTAGTCAAGGACGAGATACGCAGGGTTTGATGTAGGTCGAACCAAGCAATCTGAGCATCTGGGAGGGAATCCTGACAATGCATGAGCTCGAGCTTTGGTTGAGCAACATTTGACGGTGACCAGCCCTAACACGAACTAGGAGGAATCCATTCATGGCAAACACACGCCCCTCATTATTGGTCAAAGGGATGATATATATACACTCGGGGAGTCCATAGATATGCGTGTTGTCACAAAAAATCGCACAAGGGAGACATGGTCGATCAGAAGACCCTGTATACACTGCATGCGGCCCAATAATATGTATGCTTATAGTGGTGTATGATGTGTTTAAATCCCAAATGCACAACTACAATGGGCCACCAACTACATTACAAATCGAACACCGTACCGGACTCCATGCCTCGTTCAATACATACAATGTCAGTTTCCCAACTTCGAGGCGGCGGTGGTGCGGGGGGGGGGGGGGGGCGGTCATCCCACGCATGCGCTCAAACTTTATTTTGTCTAGCATGGGACACATCTATATATATATATACATCTATACACCTATATAGTGTGCGAATAACTTTGAAAGTTCGTCGTTGGATGAAGCCAACCCGACGGTACAGAGATGGCAAATCCGAGCACTACCGGCTGTTGGATATCATCTACATTTCACCAGATTCTGCCACATGTACAACCTAGAAGACTCCATGTTTGAACTTAAGCATAATGCACAAACCTCAAAACACAAGCACTTCTCCTTTGTTCTCTAAAATCTTCCATATCTTAATTTCTCAAACTTCTTTTCTAAATGAATTTTCACTTTTTGTTTTTACCTTTACCATGCACAATTCCATGAATCTTCAAATAGAATTTTTTTATAAAAATAATTGATTTTGGATGAGATGAAATATAAGAATTAGACGAACATCTACATCATGCATATGTGACTCAAAGCTTACATGCTACAGTGTGGTATTTATTCATAATTTGGTTACCAAATCTCATGAGTGCAATGCACGTGTACCTTACTAGTATCAATAGGAAACCATCGTGGTTAAACCCTTCTCGTTGTTGGGTCAAAGGGATAGATTGTGTGGGGCCCCCTAATTTTCAGTAAAGGATAGTATATATACCTCAGGGAGTGCATAGATATGTGCCGCGTCTATAAGCCGCACAAGGGAGACATGCTCGAGAAGAACACCTTGCCCCCTATACCATGCATGTAGCCTAAAAAGGGTTTATATAATCATCATGACAGGTCAAGTCAATCATTCATTAATTTTTTAGAGGAAAAAATAACCCATAAAACATAGTAGGTTTATATAATCGCCGTGTGGTATTTATTCATAATTTGGTTACCAAATCTCATGAGTGCAATGCACGTGTACCTTACTAGTATCAATAGGAAACCATCATGGTTAAACCCTTCTCGTTGTTGGGTCAAAGGGATAGATTGTGTGGGGCCCCCTAATTTTCAGTAAAGGATAGTATATATACCTCAGGGAGTGCATAGATATGTGCCGCGTCTATAAGCCGCACAAGGGAGACATGCTCGAGAAGAACACCTTGCCCCCTATACCATGCATGTAGCCTAAAAAGGGTTTATATAATCATCATGACAGGTCAAGTCAATCATTCATTAATTTTTTAGAGGAAAAAATAACCCATAAAACATAGTAGGTTTATATAATCGCCATGACAGGTCCAGTCAATCATTCTTTAATATTTTAGAGCAAAAAATAACCCATAAAAACATAGTCCACTATACTGTGTCATGGCATTTAAATGAAGCTTAAGATATGCAACTTCCCACCGGGTCACCCATCCTTGGACTACTCCAGCCCGTGCACGCTTAACTTCTGTGTTCTATTCGACTAGGCTAGCAGATGGTAAGCCGACACTTGTTGATAAGAATTGCCTCCTTGCCTTTAAGGCATTTCCCGCTGGTTACCCTATGGGACCTACTACCACTTATCACACACATTTGTGCTTTTAGAAACTGTGTGGGATATTTTACATGGCCAGTGTGTCGCCGCTCGCCTTCAATGAGCACTAACACTGGTAGCGGCAAAACGATGGGAGAAGAGGCAAGAAACCGATGAGAGTAGTGGCGAGAAACGGTAGCCTGTTTTGAATGAAAACCTAGTAGAGAAGGAAGCGTGAGCAACACGACGCATCCGCACAGTGCTTACCCATGTACTGCATGTGCTGTCGAAAGGGCTCAGGGTTCCGTTCGATCTGGGAGCATCCAATGGTGCACACGTACGATCCATGGGGTTTGGGTTCTGGCCAATCAGAACGCACGACTCAGATCACGCGCGTAGCGGGGGGGGGGGGGGATATCATACGGAAACAAACATTCGGTGGAAATCGATGAAAACCATGAGAAAAAGATGTTTTGAAGTTTCAAAAAAATTTGAAAAAATGCTGGATGTTAAGAGGATGATGTTTTATTGCCACACAAAACTTCAAGTTGAAACACATTACAAGATGTGAGCTATGAAAAAGAGAAAATCAGCGTTGAATAGTGCCGACTAGTAATGTCACTATTCAAGTATGAATTTGTCTTTTTCATAGCTCACATCTCGTAATGTTTTTCAACTTGAAATTTTATGTCGCAATAAAACATCACCTTCTTAACATCCTACTTTTTTAAAGATTTTTATGAAACTTTAAAATATGGTTTCCACGAAGTTTTCATTGAATATCAACTTTCGTGAGTGAACCGTGTGCCATTTGAAAACATTTCATGAGAAGAATCTTAGTTTTTTAATCCCCATAAATCCAAAACTAAGCTGAAAATCGTGAAACCTGGCATGGTGTCACGACATGGCACTTATATGTTGGGAAATTTTTTTCATCCATTGCGGCGCAAGTTTTATCACAAGCCTCTTACAAACCGGAGCTTCTCTCAAAGAAGCCCCGTGGTTCTGATAGGGAAACGTGTCCCCCTTGTGGGCAAAACATAGTCACTGCCTCTTTTCGCCTTGTATTTTCTTCTACGGGCAACATGGAATGACAGGATATCCGTGCTGAAATTTAAACTTATTCAGGGTTTGTTTGGCCTTTTTATACACTAATTGAGTTTCCTAGGCATTTAATGTGCATAATTCAAATCTGAACTACAAATACATGCTCCAGTTCACCAAAATGGCTAGAAAAATTATACACGTGTCCTTGGGTGCATGTTTAGGTCCCATGCCAGGAGGGAACGAATTACAACCGTACTAGTGTCATGGCTCGTCCTCAAACATTTCGAATCTCGGTTTTTAAGTCCCCATAAATCCTAAACTCACCAGAAAGTTATCAAAGGTGGCACGGTGTCACGTCATGGCACATATATGTCGTGGTAAAAACATTGTCCAATTTGGGACAAGCTTTATTACAAACTTCTTACAAAAATCGGAGCTTCTCTCAAAGAAGCCTCGTGGTTCCGATAGGGAAACGTGTTTCCCTTGTGGGCGAAATGTAATCACTGCCTCTTTTCGCCTTGTATTTTCTTCCATGGGTAACATGGAATGACATGATATCCGTGCTGAAATTTAAACTTATTCAGGGTTTGTTTGGCCTTTTTATACACTAATTGAGTTTCCTAGGCATTTAATGTCCATAGTTCAAATCTGAACTACAAATACATGCTCCAGTTCACCAAAATGGCTAGAAAAATTATACATGTGTCCTTGGGTGCATGTTTAGGTCTCATGCTTGGAGTGGGAACGAATTACAACCGTACCGGTGTCCTGATACGTCTCCATCGTATCTACTTTTCCAAACACTTTTGCCCTTGTTTTGGACTCTAACTTGCATGATTTGAATGGAACTAACCTGGACTGACGCTGTTTTCAGCAGAATTGCCACGGTGTTATTTATGTGCAGAAACAAAAGTTCTCGGGATGACCTGAAACTCCACGGAGCGTATTTTTGGAAATAATAAAAAATAATGGCAAAAGATCAAGGCCAGGGGGGCCACACCCTAGCCACGAGGGTGGGAGGCGCGCCTGCCCCCCTGGGCGGGCCCCCCTACCTCGTGGGCCCCCTGGAGCTCCTACGACCTCAACTCCAACTCTATATATTCGTGTTCGGAGATAAAAAAAATAAAGGAGAAATATTCATCATGTTTTACGATATGGAGCTGCCGCCAAGCCCTAAACTCTCTCAGGAGGGCTGATTTGGAGTCTGTTCGGGGCTCCGGAGAGGGGAATCCGTCGCCATCATCATCATCAACCATCCTACATCACCAATTTCATGATGCTTACCGCCGTGCGTGAGTAATTCCATCATAGGCTTGCTGTACGGTGATGGGTTGGATGAGATTTATCATGTAATCGAGTAAGTTTTGTTAGGGTTTGATCCCTACTATCCACTATGTTCTGAGATTGATGTTGCTATGACTTTGCTATGCTTAATGCTTGTCACTAGGGCCCGAGTGCCATGATTTCAGATATGAACCTATTATGTTTTCATGAATATATGTGAGTTCTTGATCCTATCTTGCAAGTCTATAGTCACCTACTATGTGTTATGATCCGGCAACCCCGAAGTGACAATAACTGGGACCACTTCCAGTGATGACCTTAGTTTGAGGAGTTCATGTATTCACTATGTGTTAATGCTTTGGTCTGGTACTCTATTAAAAGGAGGCCTTAATATCCCTTAGTTTCCGCTAGGACCCCGCTGCCACAGGAGGGTAGGACAAAAGATGTCATGCAAGTTCTTTTCCATAAGCACGTATGACTATATTCGGAATACATGCCTACATTACATTGATGAATTGGAGCTAGTTCTGTGTCACCCTAGGTTATGACTGTTATATGATGAACCGCATCCAGCATAATTCTCTATCATCGATCCATTGCCTGCGAGCTTTCCGTATATTGTTCTTCACTTATTTACATTTCCGTTGCTATTGTTATCATCACTAAAAAATACGAAAAATATTACTTTTCTTACCATTATCTTTTGCTACCGTTAACACTACTATCATATTACTTTGCTACTAAACATTTGCTGCAGATATTAAGTTTCCAGGTGTGGTTGAATTGACAACTCAGCTGCTAATACTTGAGAATATTCTTTGGCTCCCCTTGTGTCGAATCAATAAATTTGGGTTGAATACTCTACCCTCGAAAACTGTTGCGATCCCCTATACTTGTGGGTTATCAAGACTATTTTATGGCGCCGTTGCTGGGGAGCATAGCTCTATTCTTTGAGTCGCTTGGGATTTATATCTGCTTATCATTATGAAGAACTTGATAGATCCAAAAACCAAGATTTATCCCTCAACTACGAGGGGAGGTAAGGAACTGCCATCTAGCTCTGCAATTGATTCACCTTCCGTTTTGAGTAAGCTTGCGACACCTAAACCTTCTTCTGCTATTGATTCTGATATGTCGCATATTATTGATGATGCCACTTCTGCTATGCATGATACTTATGATGAAACTACTTCTATGCCTGATACTACTGTGCCACTTGGTGAATTTCTTGATGAACAACTTGCTAGGGCTAGAGAGAATGAAATTATTGAAACTGATAATACTGATGAAAGTGATTATGAAGGCTCTCCTAATAAATATGAATTACCTGTTGTGCCTGAGTGCTATGTTATGGATGAAGAAACTAAAAGAGACTTTCTTGCTTGCAATGATAGAAGTGATCTTAAGAAATTATTAGCTAAGCTTAAACGAAAGGCTCTGAATGCTAGAATGAAATATGATCCTGCTTATGCTACTTCACCTGTCTTTGTTACTGATAAGGATTATGAATTCTCTATTGATCCTGATATAATTACTTTGGTTGAATCTGATCCTTTTTATGGCTATGAATCTGAAACTTTTGTGGCACATCTTACTAAATTAAATGATATAGCTACCCTATTCACTAATGATGAGAGAAGTCGCTACTTTTATATCCTTAAAATATTTCCGTTCTCATTAAAGGGTGATGCTAAGATATGGTTTAATTCTCTTGATCCTGGTTGTGTGCGTAGTCCCCAGGATATGATTTATTACTTCTCTGCTAAATATCTCCCTCTCATAAGAAACAAGCTGCCTTAAGGGATATATATAATTTTGTGCAAATTGAAGAAGAGAGTCTCCCACAAGCTTGGGGGAGGCTTCTCCAATTACTTAATGATTTGCCTGATCATCCTCTTAAGAAAAATGAAATACTTGATATCTTTTATAATGGACTAACTGATGCTTCCAGAGATTACCTCAATAGTTGTGTTGGTTCTGTTTTCAGGGAAAGAACGCGGATGAAGCTTAAATTCTATTGAATAATATGTTGACAAATGAAAATAATTGGACACTTCCTGAGCCAACTCCTGAGCCTATTCCTAAACCAACTCCGAAGAAAAGGGGTGTTCTATTTCTCAGTCCTGAAGATATGCAAGAGGCAAAGAAATCCATGAAATAAAAGGGTATTAAAGCTGAAGATGTTAAGAATTTACCTCTTATTTAAGAAATACATGGTCTTAATTTACCGCCTGTTGAAGAAATATATGGTTTTAATCCATCGCCTATTGAAGAAACACATGGTCTTGATAACCCGACACAGGTAGTAAAGGTAAATTCTCTCTATAGATATGATAAAGCTGAAATCCCATTTACTAAGTTTGCTAGCCCATGCTTAGATGAGTTTGATAAATTTATGGTTAAGAAAGAAGACTTCAATGCTTATTTTGGTAGAGAATTAAAACGCAGTGCTGATATGCTTGAACACTTGGGTGATTATATGGCTTATGTCAAAGGTGAACTTAACTTATTAATAAACATGCTTCTATGGTTACCACTCAAGTAGAACAAGTACTTAAAGCTCAAAATGATTTGCTCAATGAATTGAATAATAAGAATAAGGACTATGTTGTTAGAGTGGCTACTAGAACTGGTAAAATGACCCAGGAACCTTTGTATCATGAAGGCCACCCTAAGAGAATTGAGCAAGATTCTCAGAGAAATAATATAGATGCACCTAGTCCTTCTAAAAGGAAGAAAAATAAAAATGATAGGACTTTGCATGCTTCTAGTGAACCTGTTATTGACACACCTGAGAATCCCAATGATATTTCTATTTTTGATCCTGAAACACAATCTGGTAATGAACACGAAACTAGTGATAATGTTAATGATGATGTTCATGTTGATGCTCAACCTAGCAATGATAATGATGTAGAGATTGAACCTGCTGTTCATCTTGATAACCCACAATCAAAGAATCAACGTTATGATAAAAGAGACTTTGTTGCTAGGAAACATGGTAAGGAAAGAGAGCCTTGGGTTCAGAAACCCATGCCTTTTCCTCCTAAGCCATCCAAGAAAAAGGATGATGAGGATTTTGAGCGCTTTGCTGAAATGATTAGACCTATCTTTTTGCGTATGCGTTTGACTGATATTGTCAAAATGATTCCTTATGCTAAGTACATGAAAGAAATTGTTACTAATAAAAGAAAGATACCGGAAGCTGAAATTTCCACCATGCTTGCTAATTACACTTTTAAGGGTGGAATACGTAAGAATTTAGGAGATCCTGGAGTACCCACTATACCATGATCCATTAAAAGAAATTATGTTAAAACTGCTTTATGTGATCTTGGAGCCGGTGTTAGTGTTATGCCTCTCCCTTTATATCGTAGACTTGATTTGAATAAGTTGACACCTACTGAAATATCTTTGCAAATGGCTGATAAATCAACTACTATACATGTCAGTATTTGTGAGGATGTGCCTGTTGTGGTTGCAAACGTTACTATTTTAACGGACTTTGTTATTCTTGATATTCTCGAGGACAATAGTATGTCTATTCTTCTTGGAAGACCCTTTTTGAATACTGCAGGGGCTGTTATTGATTGAACCAAAGGCAATGTCACTTTTCATGTTAATGGTAATGAGCATACGGTACATTTTCCAAGGAAACAACCTCAAGTCCACAGTATCAATTCTATTGGAAAAATTCCATCGATTATTTTTGGAGGTTTTGAATTTCCTCTTCCTACTGTCAAGAAGAAATATGATATTCTTATTGTTGGGGATGTGCATATCCCCGTCGAGGTAACCTAGTGTTATTCGAAAATTCTCCGGTTCCATGTTATTCGAAATGAGTTTGTTAGCAAGACCTGATCAACCTTGTTAGTGGATTCCTTTTGATGATCATGAGATGGATGAATTTAGAAAACACAACTCTTTGTACCCTCTTTTTACTTTCTGTTATTTATACTAAATAAAATAAAAATATTATTTTCTATCTGTTATCTGAATTATCCGTGCAATATAAAAATACCCCAAAAATAAAAGTTCTCCAAATGTCCTAAAATTTAAATATGATTTTTTCTGGAATATTTGAGAATATTTGGCACTGAGAACACAACAGGGGGGCATCCACCTGGCTACGAGGGTGGAGGGCGCGCCCTATCCCCCTGGGTGCGCCCCCTGCCTCGTGGGCCCACGGTGGCCCTCCTCCACTTATTCCTGCACCCAGACACTCCTTCTTCCTCCCACAAACACCATTATCTTAGCTCAAGCACGAGTTCTAGCTCATTTTTCTGCGATTTTCGATCTCCTTGCTCAAAGCACCTCTCACAAAACTGCTTTGGGAGATTGTTCCTTGGTATGTGACTCCTCCATTGGTCCAATTAGGTTTTGTTCTAGTGCTTTATTCATTGCAAATTTGTGCTGCCTAGGTGACCATGTTCTTGAGCTTGCATGTCAAATTTATGTGGTTCCAAGTAGTTTTGATGCATGATATAGGCTCTAGGCACTTGTAGGAGTAGTTGCTATCAATTTTGTTGAGTTTGGTTCACTTTTATTTGAATTTACTAAAAATTTCAGAATTTTTCAGAAAATAATGAAGAGATTTTTGAGGGGCTCATCGAGCCGAAGCTCGAAGGAAAAGCAAAATGAAGAAGCAAAGAGGCCCAAATATAATCTGCCTCGCATCGCAGAGGTTCGGCTGTGTGAATGGCCTTGTGATGATTTCTTGAGAGCAGCCGGGATTTATGATGATTTCTATGAATTGGCTGAGAATGCAGGCCTCACTGCCTTCCTCCACGACCAGCGCGAATAGTATCTCTTACTCGCCAATATTCATTTCCATGCTAGGATCTCACCACCTATGGTGGAATTTTATTTATATGATGAGCATAAGGAGATGTCACTTTGTGATTTTTGTCGGGTTTGTTTGATCCCTTTCAAGGGCATCATAGAGGAACCACATCGCGGCGATGTGGATGGGCTTATTGATACCATCACTGTAGGGGAAACGAGGAAGGTTTTCGATGCATGAACTACTAGCATACACTTTCCTATTCTATGTTACTTTGCTATATTTGCTAGTAGATGCTTAATTGGGCGTGGAAACTGTGGAAACCTGAGTGCCCTGATATTGTTATTTTGTGCCACGCCTTATTTCGTGATGATACATTCAGCACGGGTGCTATTATTGCAAAGCGGTTAAATCTTAACCGTACTAAGGGCCCCGTCTTTGGAGGCATCTTCGCCTCGCGCCTAGCTGCCCATTTTAACATACCTATTAGGCATTATGAGAAGGAAGAAAAATTGCTGCCTCATGTTTATTTAGATTATAAGAGTATGGTAGCACACGATTTTATTGTTAAGAATAGGGGAAATGAGCTCAAATACAAATTGTTCTTTGATAAACATCATCCTGAGACTATTACCCTGCCTGCTCCTTCCTTGTTTGATTTATCTGCAGGCAAGTACCTTGTTCCGTTGGAGGTTATTCACGCCTACCGGAACCCTACATCAGCCATAGAGCTAGAGTCGGAACCACAAGTTGATCCTCCATGACAGTCTAATTACCAGTGGGATCCGGAGATGATTGCCAACCAGTGGCAATCAGAGTCTTCTTCTTCTCAGTACGACCCCAACTATTACTATGGATATCCGCCAGGCCAACTGTGGCATTAGACCAACTTAGGACAAAAGCCTAAGCTTGGGGGAGTACGTATTTCTCACCGACATTACATTCATGTTCACACACTCATTGCTAGATGTCGGTGCTCATACTTTTTCATTGTAATATCCATGCTAGTTTATTTCCTTTTTATGCTTTCCTCTTGTGTGTTTCATAAACCTTAAAAAAACCAAAAAAATTAGTTGTAGTTTTTAATTAGTTTACTTTCCATGCTTGTAGTAGTAATTAAAAAGAAAACCCAAAAATATTTCTTGTTCTTCTTTTGCTTATTGGGAGCTTTCCCGTGTAAATAGTTTTATTTCTTTTCTTTTCTTTGGGGGTCGATAGGAGAAGATCATGATTAAATTGTTGAAGTGGCTCTTATATGCATTATTGTTGATCTGACAAAGAGCCTATATTACCTTGTCTTCTCTCTTGAATTGAATGCTTGCAGATTCCAGCTTAGTCCAATGCATGTGCACTATTATTATTGTCCACACTATTCGGTCGTGCAAGTGAAAGGAAATAATGATGATTATATGATGAACTTATTGAGATGAGAAAAGCTGGTATGAAGTCGACCTCTCTTGCTTTTGTAAATATGATTAGTTCATCGTTCCTGATTCAGCCTATTATGAATAAACATGTTTGCAATGACAATTAGAGATCATAGTTTCTTATGACATGCTTAATTAGCTAGGAGCTTATAATGGTTTACCTTGCGTGCCAACATGCTATTAAAATGGTTGTGATGTGGTATGATAGGGTGGTATCGTCTTTTGAACGATTCGAGTGGCTTGACTTGGCACATGTTCACGCATGTAGTTGAAACAAAATCAACATAGCCTCTATGATATTTATGTTCATGGTGCATTATATCCTACTCATGCTTGCATTCGTTGTTGATTAATTTTAATGCATGTTCATGAATGTTGTCGCTCTCTAGCCGGTCGCTTCCCAGTCTTTATCTAGCCTTCACCTGTACTAAGCGGGAATACTGCTTGTGCATCCAATCCCATAAACCCCAAAGTTATTCCATATGAGTCCACCGTACCTACCTATATACGGTATCTACCTGCCGTTCCAAGTAAATTTGTATGTGCCAAACTCTAAACCTTCAAATAAATATCCTGTTTTGTATGCTCGAATAGCTCATGTATCAACTAGGGCTGTCCGTATCTTCCATGTTAGGCGGGTTGTTCTCAAGAGGAGTGGACTCCGCTCCTCACTCACGAGAAAATGGCTGGTCACCGGGATGCCCAGTCCCATGCTTTATGCAAACCAAATCAAAATAATTGCAAACAAAACTCCCCTGGGACTCTTGTTAGTTGGAGGCACTCGTTGTTTCGAGCAAGCCATGGATTGATGCTTGCTGGTGGAGGGGAGTATAAACTTTACCATTCTGTTTGGGAACCGCCTATAATGTGTGTAGCATGGAAGATATCACCATCGCTTGGTTGTTATGTTGACAATGAAAGTATACCGCTCAAAATATTATTCATCTCTATTTTAAAGCAGAGCTCTGGCACCTCTACAAATCCCTGCTTCCCTCTGCGAAGGGCCTATCTATTTACTTTTATGTGGAGTCATCCTCCTCTTATTAAAAAGCACCAGTTGGAGAGCACCGCTGTCATTTGTATTCATTACTGTTAGTTTACATTGAGTATGACTTGACTGGATCTCTTTTACCATGAATTACAATGTCTAGTCAGTCCTTGATCTTTAAAGGTGCTCTGCATTTATGTTTTGCGGTCTCAGAAAGGGCTAGCAAGATACCATCTTGTTATATCATATTATGATTGTTTTGAGAAAGTGTTGTCATCCGAGATTTATTATTATTGCTCGCTAGTTGATTATGCTATTGATATGAGTAAACATGAGACCTAAGAGTTATTGTGAATATGGTTAGTTTATAATCTTTGCTGAAAACTTGAATGCTGGCTTTACATATTTACAACAACAAGAGCAAACAGAGTTTGTAAAAGTTTTTCTTTATCACTTTCAGTTTTTCAATTGAATTGCTTGAGGACAAGCAAAGGTTTAACCTTGGGGGAGTTGATATGTCTCCATCATATCTACTTTCCCAAACACTTTTGCCCTTGTTTTGGACTCAAACTTGCATGATTTGAATGGAACTAACTCGGACTGACGCTGTTTTCAGCAGAATTGCCATGGTGTTATTTATGTGCAGAAACAAAAGTTCTCGGAATGACCTAAAACTCCACGGAGCGTATTTTTGGAAATAATAAAAAATACTAGCAAAAGATCAAGGCCAGGGGGCCCACACCCTAGCCACGAGGGTGGGGGCGCGCTTGCCCCCTTGGGCGCGCCCCCTACCTTGTGGGCCCCCTGGAGCTCCTCGGACCTCAACTCCAACTATATATATTCGTGTTCGGAGAGAGAAAATAAAGGAGAAAGATTCATCATGTTTTACGATACGGAGCCGCCGCCAAGCGCTAAACTCTCTCGGGAGGGCTGATCTGGAGTCCGTTCGGGGCTCCGAAGAGGGGAATCCGTCGCCATCGTCATCATCAACCATCCTCCATTACCAATTTCATGATGCTCACCGCCGTGCGTGAGTAATTCCACCGTAAGCTTGCTGGATGGTGATGGGTTGGATGAGATTTATCATGTAATCGAGTTAGTTTTGTTAGGGTTTGATCCCTAGTATCCACTATGTTCTGAGATTGATGTTGCTATGACTTTGCTATGCTTAATGCTTGTCAGCAGGGCCCGAGTGCCATGATTTCAGATCTGAACCTATTATGTTTTCATGAATATATGTGAGTTCTTGATCCTATCTTGCAAGTCTATAGCCACCTACTATGTGTTATTATCTAGCAACCCTGAAGTGACAATAATCGGGACCACTTCCGGTGATGACCTTAGTTTGAGGAGTTCATGTATTCACTATGTGTTAATGCTTTGGTATGGTACTCTATTAAAAGGAGGCCTTAATATCCCTTAGTTTCCACTAGGACCCCGCTGCCACGGGAGGGTAGGACAAAAGATGTCATGCAAGTTCTTTTCCATAAGCACGTATGACTATATTCGGAATACATGCCTACATTACATTGATGAATTGGAGCTAGTTCTGTGTGACCCTAGGTTATGACTGTTACATGATGATGTAACACCCACGATGTGGCTATATCTCCCACGTGTCGGAGCACGACTTAGAGGCATAACCGCATTGTAGGCATGTCGCAAGAGGGGTAATCTTTACACATCCCATGTACTGAATGAGAAAGAGGTATAGAGTTGGCTTACAGTCGCCACTTCACACAATACATGAATATAACATTACATCATCCATATACAAACAAGGTCTGACTATGGAACCAAAATAAAAGAGGACTACCCCTAATGCAAAAGATCCCCGATCGCCCCGACTGGGCTCCTCTACTGATCAACTGAAACGAAACAACACAAAGACCGAGATCTTCATCGAGCTCCTCCCTGAGCTCGGTTGCGTCACCTGCATGGTATCATCGGCACCTGCAACTGGTTTTGGAAGTAAACTGTGAGTCACGGGGACTTAGAAATCTCACACCCTCGCGATGAAGACTATTTAAGCTTATGGGTAGGGAAAAGGTATGAGGTGGAGCTGCAGCAAGCACTAGAATATATGATGGCTAACATACGCAAATGAGAGCAAGAAGAGAAGGCAAAGCACGGTCGAGAACTAGAAGTGATCAAGAAGTGATCCTGAAACTACTTACGTTCAAGCATAACTCCAACACCGTGTTCACTTCCCGGACTCCGCCGGAAATAGACCATCACGGCTACACACACGGTTGATGCATTTTAATTAAGTTAAGTGTCAAGTTTTCTACAAACAGACATTAACAAATTCCCATCTGCCCATAACCGCGGGCACGGCTTTCGGAAGTTCAAAACCCTGTAGGGGTGTCCCAACTTAGCCCATCACAAGCTCTCACGGGCAACGAAGGATATTCCTTCTCCCAGGAAGACCCGATCAGGCTCGGAATCCCGGTTACAAGACATTTCGACAATGGTAAAACAAGACCAGCAAAGCCGCCCGATGCGCCGATATCCTGATAGGAGCTGCACATATCTCGATCTCAGGGCAACACCGGATAGGTCAAGCTACGAGTAAAACCAACCCTCAAGTTTCCCCGAGGTGGCCCCGCAGGTTACCCATTTCGGACCAACACTTAGAGAAGCACTGGCCTGGGGGTTAAAATAAAGATGACCCTTGAGTCTGCAGAACCCAAGGGGAAGGTGATAGGTTGTTAGTGCAAATGGTAAAACCAAGGTTGGGCCTTGCTGGAGGAGTTTTATTAAAGGGGAACTGTCAAGGGGTTCCCATAACACCCAACTGCGTAAGGAACGCAAAATCAAGGAACATAACACCGGTATGACGGAAACTAGGGCGGCAAGAGTGGAACAAAACACCAGGCATAAGGCCGAGCCTTCCACCCGTTACCAAGTATATAGGTGCATTAAAGTAAACAAGATATATTGTGATATCCCAACAAATATCCATGTTCCAACATGGAACAAACTCCAATCTTCACCTGCAACTAACAACGCTATAAGAGGGGCTGAGCAAAGCGGTAACAAAGCCAAACAATGGTTTGCTAGGACAAGGTGGGTTACAGGCTTGACATGGCAACATGGGAGGCATGATATAGCAAGTGGTAGGTATCGCAGCATAGGCATAGCAATAGCGCGAGCAACTAGCAAGCAAAGATAGAAGTGATTTCGAGGGTATGGTCATCTTGCCTGCAAAGTTCCCCGAGAAGACAAAAGCTTGATCCTCGCAAATGTACTCAACGGGTACCTCGAACACGAACTCGTCTCCCGGCTCTACCCAAGGCAAGAACACAAGCAAAGGAAACAACAATCAACCATGGTGCAATGCGCAAGCAACATGGTGCAAAACATGGCATGATATGCGGGATGTGATATGCAATGCATATGCGAGCTCCGGGAGGAAAAGATTGAATCAGGCCTCAACTTGGCAAACCAAGAGCGCCGCTGGAAAGATGAGTTGATTTCGGTCGAAATCGATATAAAGATCACCGGAATCGGATGCACGGTTTGCAAATGGCAAACAAAACAATAATGGCACTATGCTGCGATTAACAACACGAAGCCATCTAGAATGCAACAAGAAACTAAGCTACTACACTCCAACATAGCAACAAAGCACATGGCAGTGATCCATTCAAGATGCTTGCCAAAAGATGAACACTGAGCTATGGCTAAATCACACAATAGGAGGTTCAAACAAGCATGGCAAAAGTGCAAAAGATATCAGGTTCACAGACTTAGTGAAAATAACATGTCAGGATTTAACACCAGGAAGCAATGTTTAGAGCAAGAGAACAACATGCTACAGGAACATAACATGGCAAAGCAAGGCATGGCATGAAACTAATCAAATCATATAACAAAAGTCCCTTACTGACCATAAGCCAAAAGGGATCAGAAGATATGATGGCAACCATGTGAACATAGCAAGTTTCGTTAAGAGATCCAGACTTGACAGAAAACTGGACATGGCATAAACAGAATTACGTAGGCATGTTTGCGAGCTCGATGCACTCAACACAGGGTATTGCATGACAAACTAAGCATACTACCAGCAAGCAGACATGATTATGAAGCTAACCATGGCAAGAACAAACTCATAGCATGCATGGATCAACTACAACAACCTTGGCAAAATTGATTAACACGTAAACAATCTGCCAGGAACATTTTATAGAAAAATTAGAGCAAGATTGAGTCATGCTAGGGCACTCCATAATTTCAAACAAAGACATGGATGGATAGAGCATAACAATATCTCAAAATCAACCTTACTGAAAATGCTCAAAAGAGGCATGGATCACTCTGTAGCAACATGAATACATGGCATAAAAATAACAGCAGGAAAAGGACTTAGTGAAATTCTAATTCCCTGGAATCAGCAACATCACAAGAGCTACTTTGCATGCTTGTGCTAGTCACCACATTGATCACAAAAATACATGGCATATACCCCTGTAAAGATGGCATGGCATATAACAAAACACATGTAGAGCTCATACTCATATGCAGCACACATTAATCATGGCAAAAATGACAAATGCTCAAAAACGGATAAGAATCAGCACCTAACATTTTATAGCACTCGTGCAACAGCATTTAGGGCATCAAGATGGACTCAAACAAGCATGGTGCAATGGAATGAAATGAAGAGGGCAACAAGATGAACATTTTGATAACTCATGCACGCAAAAATGGAGCAACGGTCATAGAGTTATGGCATGTTGAACAGAGGCATATGACATAAGAATTCCTGGGACTTAGTCGTTTCAGCACTGAGCGTCAAGTAGTAAATGTCGCACGGGGGCGGAGGATAGCTGGGCGCTCACCATGGGCCCTTGGGCCGAATCGAAGTGGCCTGAGGGGGAGGCGGAGCTGGGCCTGCAGCGGGGCCCGTTGTAACACCCTCGATGCGACTATATCTCCCACGTGTCGAGGCACGACTTAGAGGCATAATCGCATTGAAGGCATATGTCGCAAGTCACGCAATCATCACAAACATCCCATGTAGTATAGATAATAAAAGGGATAACATAGTTGGCTTACACTCGCCACGTCAATCAAGTACATAAATACATCATCCAAACACTCATGGCCCGACTACGGCGCCAAAATAAAAGATAACCCCAACATGCGACACGGTCCCAATCACCCCCAATAGGGCACCACTACTGATCATCAGGAAAGGAAACTGTAAGTGCATCTAGTGCCACCCCTAGTTGGTTTTGGAGTATTGACGACAAACCTAGTTGAGGGACTAATGTGTTTGTGAGAATTGCAGGATAACACAGGTAGAAGTCCCTCATTGATTCAGTTTTCCTACCAAAGATGACCCCTAAAAATGTACGAAGACATTGAAGTCAATGGTGGTATATGAAGATATTCACATTGAAGACTATGACAAGAGAAGACACCACGTGAAGCCTATGGAACTCGAAGACTTAGATCTTTCGTAGTTCTCTTTCATTTGTGTTGAGTCATAGGGACCACCGTACTGTTAAGTGGGGTCCAAGAGAACCAGTCAGAATGACTGAAGTGATGCCTAAACCAAAACCTATGTCTTCGAGTGAAGACTATGAGAGCGAATCTTGTCCAGAGTCGAACAAGTCAGCTTTGCTTGTAGCCCAAGTAAAGTTGCCGTGTGAGTTTGAAATCTGACCGTTGGAACACGTGCCAGTTCCTTAGTGACCCAGGGTCATTTCGGACAAATCAGGTCGGGTTGCCAAGTGGCTATAAATAGCCCACCCCCTACAACCATAAACGGTTGGCTGCTCAGATTTAGTGCACGGCTTTTGTCGTTTGAGAGCAACCCACCTCGAAGCCTTTGAGAGAGAGAATTCCTTGCGAGGATAAAGCCCTAACCACCCAGAGCCAGAGAGAATTGGGCATCACTTAAGTCTTCTTGTCTGAGTAATCTGAAGACTTATTACACTTGAGGACTATGCATCCTCCAGCCGGTTAGGCGTCGCGTTCTGAGCATCCAAGAGACATTGTGGATTGCCGGTGAACGAAGTCTGTGAAGGTTTGGGAGTCTACCTTGAAGACTTACCAGAGTGATTGGGCGAGGTCTGTGTGACCTTAGCTCAAGGAGAATATGCTGAGGACTGGGTGTCCTGAGCTGCGTGTTCAGGACTGGGTGTCCGGGACTGTGTGTCCTAAGGTTTAAATACCTAGCCGCTCCAACCAGACGTACAGTTGTCACAGCAACTGGAACTGGTCCAACAAATCATTGTCTTCAACGAGTCACTGGTTTCATCTTCACTTCCTTTACTTACTGTTACTCATTGTGAAGTCATTGCATGTCTGTTCTATCTTTTGTCTTCACAACGTGAGTGTATTATCTGTTTGGCTTCGCAATATCTTCCTACCTGATCCTTACTACACTGCAGCTATTTGTCATTGTGCTTTCACTCTATTGAATACTTGACCATGGCTTGCCTAGTGTAGTCTACCTTTCGCTGCATAGTAATAGGCATATCTCTACTGTTTGTCTTCATAACTTCCACGTTCTGAAGACTTTCATAAAAATCGCCTATTCACCCCCCTCTAGTCGATATAATGCACTTTCAATTGGTATCAGAGCAAGGTGCTCCCTTGTTCTGTGTGATTCGGTTTAACCACCTGGAGTTTTAGCTAGGTCTACTGCAGGGATAATTAAAGTCTCCGCTGCGTGCCCCGTCTTCGATGGAATTGAATATGCCTACTAGAAGAATAAGATGCGCATGCATCTTGAAGCCATTGACGTCGACCTATGGTATGTTGTCGAGAACGCGTTCCCAAGGCCGGAGAAGGTGTCACTGCTGCTGATGTCAAGAAATTCGTTCAACTGGACTCTACTGCCAAGAATATCATCTGTGGTCATCTGACCAAAGGACAGTATGGCCGTGTGAGTGCTTTGAAGACATCCAAGCTGGTCTGGGACTGGCTCTCCAAGGTCAATGAAGGCATCTCAACCCAGAGAGATCAGAGAATAAGTGTTCTTCGCAACCTCTTCAACCGCTTCAAGCGAAATGACAATGAGAATTTCCAGCACACATTTGATCGACTCACTGACATCACAAATGAGCTTCGCGCCGTCGGCGCCACTGAGATCACCAAACATGAAGTCGTCAAGACGCTGCTGAGATCACTTGATAGTTCATTTGACATCCTAGCCCTGATGATTCAAGAACGTCCTGATTTCAAGACACTCGATCCGTCTGACATACTTGAGAGGCTCAACACACATGAGTTTCAGCTTTCTGAGAAAAGAGATATCTACGGTCCAAACTATGGGCGAACTCGTGCCTTGAAGGCAAAAGTTGTTTCCTCATCTGAAGAAGAATCTGACAGCAGTTCTGATGATCCTGAAGACATTGGAAGGGAACTTGCAATGCTTGTGAAGAAGTTCCAAAAATTCACCAAGAAGAAAGGCTTCAGAAAGTCTTCACAATCAAGCTCAAGGAATGATGAAGCTTCTGCTCATGACTACAAGAAGAAAACATGCCACAAGTGCAAGAAAACTGGACACTTCATCTCTGAGTGTCCACAGTGGGACGATGAGAACAAAAGGAAGAAGAAGAGCAAGGAATATGACTCTGACGACAAGAAGAAGAAGAAATACTCAAAGTCTTCTTCCAAGTCTTCCTCAAAGTCTTCATCACACAAGAAGAGCTCATCTGGCAAGGCACGTGTGTTTGTTGACAAGGAAATGGATTCAGAGGAGGAGTCCGCTTCTGAGGAGGTAGAGGTGGAGTCTGAGGAGGAGTCTGATTCTGGCATTGCAAGTCTGGCTACAGCATACGTCGCCAAGTCCATCTTCAACACTGAAGACAATGACTTCATCACCGACACCGATGCAAATGACAAGGACTACTCCGCTCCTACCTACTGCTTCATGGCACGCGGTGCCAAGGTAAACACACGCACTACTCACTATCAAACATCTAGCGACGATGACTCTGATTGTGGTTGGAAACCCAGCTACAAAACACTTGCTAAAATTGCAACTAAACAACAGAAAGCTATGGAACATATTCAAAAACTGTTAGACAGAAGCGATGATCTGTTGGGTGCTGAAATGACTCGATCTGAATCCTTAATTGAAGACATAAAAAATCTTCACGTTAAGTATCAGGAACTTGAAAGTCGTCATGATACTCTCTCAACAACTCATGAAAAGCTTTCCTATGATTATCTTCAAAGGAAGCAAGATCTTGAGAAATTGAGAGCGGCTCATGAAGATCTTCAAAAGGAAAACGAGTCACTTCGCGCCAAACAGATCAGTTCCGCTCAGGAAGGATTTGAACCACCATGTCTTAAATGCATTGAGCGTGATAATGCTACTTCTGTTGCTGAATGTTCCACTGCTACTGCTGTTGCAATATCTTCAACTGTTGATATGGTAACTAACCCCTCTGCTGAGGATACCACCGCTATTAATGATGAGAATGCTAGGTTGAAGACATTGCTTGAAACAGGGATGTACAAAAGTCTTAAAGGGCATCAGACATTATGTGATGTCCTCAAGAAGCAGATTCTGAACCGAAACCCTAGGAAAGAGGGTGTTGGGTTCGTAAGGAAAATGAATGCAGATGGCTCTTACTGGAAACCTGAGCAGTACCCCAAAACCAAGTGGGTTGCTGCAAAGGAACCTTCAGTAGATCCATCCAATCTATCTGGCTTCACTTGTGCTAACCCCATTATCATTGATGAATCCTTTGATGCAAACTATGTACTGTTTAAGAATCAGAATGGTGAAGTGTTTGCCAGGTACATTGGTACTAACTGCAGGAATGGACCGCCTATGAAGAAGATCTGGGTTCCGAAAAGGTGTCTGGAAAATCTTCCTATGAATGTCTTCATGACACCTCACATGAAGAAGACAAACCTCAGACCAAAGGCTTCGTATGGTCCAAAGGCTTCATACAGAAAGAGGACTCACCTGAGTCGCACTAACGCAAATGTTTTGCAGGGAAACCATACTCAGGCATATGAATATGAGAGCGGTTCATCAAACCGCCATGTTCATATGACCAAGAACTATTCTGCCTATTCTTATGAGTACTACTGTCCGCCTGCTAGACTGTTTGCTAGGGCTCCAAGCCAAAATTCTCAGATGTTGCACTTAGACTTATTGCTTCTAAGCCACCCTTGAAGATGTGGGTGGCTAAGAAAGCTTAACTCTCTTTTGCAGGGAAAGGTCTCCAGCAGAAAACCAAAATCTTATGACTCTATTGCTGGGGACCTTAAACATCTTGTAGGGCGCAAGATCAAATGCCTGAATGGCATTACTATGTACTTCGTTCCTGAATCGCATGCTACTCTCCCTATTAGTCCTAATCTGGATCTAAGTTTTCATAACCCACTGGTTCGTCAAATGTTTTTGCTTCACAATGCTCTTGGTGAAGCCTATCCCCCTAACTGCACTGTAGGGTACGACACCAGCGTCTTCAGAATGGATTATTGACAGTGGGTGTACAAATCACATGACTGGCAAAAGAAGCCTTCTTTATGGACTCAACCTTACGTCCATCCGACAAGAGCCACATCACATTTGCTGACACTGGTAAAAGTAAGGTATTGGGTCTAGGTAGAGTTGCAATCTCAAGGGATCAACACATGGATAAAGTCATGCTTGTTGAATCCCTTGGCTTCAACTTAATGTCTGTCTCAATGCTTTGCGATTTGAACATGATCGTAATATTTGGAAAATATCGTTGCCTGGTACTAATGGAATCTGACAAGTCTCTAGTGTTTGAAGGGCATCGGAAAGATGATTTGTACATATCTTGATACCTTGGGCACTGAATTCAAGAACACTGGACTTGATACATATCTTGATACCTTGGGCATCACACATGAATTCTCAGCCCCGTACACGCCACAGCAGAATGGCGTTGTCGAACGCAAGAACAGAACACTCATTGAGATGGCCAGAACGATGCTAGATGAATACAAGACTCCATGAAAATTCTGGCCTGAAGCCATTGACACTGCATGCCATACAATCAATCGTGTTTATCTTCACAAGCTTCTGAACAAGACATCTTATGAACTCCTTACTGGCAAGAAGCCAAATGTCAGTTACTTCAGAGTATTTGGCGCAAGGTGCTGGATCAAGGACCCACATCACACCTCAAAATTTGCACCAAAAGCACATGAGGGTTTTGTGCTTGGATATGGAAAGGATTTGCACTCCTACAGAGTCTTCAATCTCTTTCATTACAAAGTGGTTGAAACAGTGGATGTGCGGTTCGATGAGACCAACGGTTCACAAAGAGAGCAGCTGCCAAATGTGCTAGATGAAGTTCCATCCAGTGAATCAATCAAGCTAATGGGAACTGGAGAAATTATACCCTCTGAAGCTCATCCTGAAGAAGAACTTATCATTTCAGCACCTTATCAACATGAAGACAATGCTCAGCCTGAAGACATTCCTTCCAACAACGACAATGGATAGCAAGAGCAAAGTCTTCGCCCTGTACATCCTCGCGTTGCCAATGAAGTGCAGATTGAAAGAATAATTGACAGCATCAATGCACCTGGTCCACTCACTCGTTCAAGGGCAACTCAGCTAGCAAATTTCTGTGGGCACTTCGCATTCGTCTCAATAGCAGAACCCAAGAAAGTTGAAGAAGCCTTCATGGAACCTGAATGGATTCAAGCTATGCAAGAAGAGCTTCAACAGTTTGAGCTGAATAATGTATGGGAACTGGTTAAGCGTCCTGATCCACGGAAGCACAATATAATAGGCACCAAATGGATATACCGCAACAAACAAGATGAGCATGGTCAAGTTATCAGAAACAAAGCTCGTCTCGTTGCTCAAGGATATACTCAAGTGGAAGGCATTGATTTCGATGAAACATTTGCTCCTGTGGCCAGACTTGAAGCCATACGTATACTGCTGGCCTATGCAAATCATCATAACATACTTCTATATCAAATGGATGTGAAGAGTGCCTTTCTCAATGGCAAGATTGAAGAAGAAGTGTATGTTGCACAACCGCGTGGGTTTGAAGATCCAAAACATCCTGACATGGTATACAAGCTCAACAAGGCACTGTATGGCCTCAAACAAGCCCCTCGGGCCTGGTATGACACACTCAAATACTTCCTGAAGAGCAAAGGCTTCATACCTGGTTCCCTAGATCCCACTCTCTTCACGAAGACATATGATGGTGAACTGTTTGTGTGCCAAATTTATGTGGATGGCATTATCTTCGGCTGCACCAATCAGAAGTACAGTGAAGAGTTTGGCTATATGATGCAAGAGCAATATCAGATGTCTATGATGGGGGAGCTGAAGTTCTTCCTCGGTCTTCAAATACGGCAACAACGCAACGGCATCTTCATATCTCAAGAGAAGTATCTCAAAGAGTGCCTGAAGAAGTTTGGTATGCAAGACTGCAAAGGCTTCACAACACCAATGCCAGCCAAACATCATCTGGGTCCCGACGACAATGGTAAAGAGTTCGATCAAAAGGTATACCGCTCCATGATTGGTTCTTTGCTTTATTTATGTGCATCTAGGCCAGATATTATGCTTAGTGTTTGCATGTGTGCTCGATTTCAAGCGGCACCAAAGGAGTCGCATCACTTAGCTGTGAAGCGAATTCTTCGATATTTGGCTCACACCCCAACTCTCGGATTATGGTATCCAAAGGGCTCAGAGTTTGATCTAGTTGGATTCTCGGATGCTGATTATGCTGGTGACAAGGTTGATCGGAAGTCTACATCAGGCACATGCCACTTTCTGGGACGATCACTTGTATGTTGGTCTTCAAAGAAGCAGAACTGTGTATCCCTCTCCACTGCTGAATCTGAATACATTGCTGCTGGATCTTGCTGCGCTCAGCTTCTGTGGATGAAGCAAACTCTCAAGGACTATGGCATTCATCTGAAGCAAGTGCCACTTTACTGCGACAACGAAAGCGCCATCAACATTGCCAACAACCCAGTTCAGCACTCGAAGACAAAGCACATAGAAATTCATCATCACTTTCTCAGAGATCATGTTGTGAAGGAAGATATTGATATCATACACGTCAACACTGAAGAGCAATTGGCAGATATCTTCACCAAGCCCTTGGATGAGAAGAGATTTTGCAAGTTACGGTGTGAGCTAAATATTCTGGAATCCTCAAATGTCCTATGATCAGGCACACATCCTAACACTTATGCATATTGATGACTTAGATGTGCAACACACGAAGTAACGTATATCTTTAATCAATGAAGACATACATTCTAAGTGTGAATACATTAATGTGGAATTTGACTTCGGAGCGCCACGATAATTGTGCGCCGTGTCTGGGTCTAATACTTCCTATACGGTGGGTAACGCCACCACCAAACGTTCTATTTTGAAGTGTTTCACTCATGGCGTTACCTTGCAATGTCTTCACATTTGGTTTGGCTTCAATCTCAACATGTCTTCATGATTATCTTCACTATGTTGATTATATAGATATATATATACTAGTGTTCTGTCCTCTACAGCATTCACTTATAACTATGTCTTCTTGTTTGAATCTTTTGAACTAAGTGAATGTGATCGGACCCTAACCTCTGTATGCTTTCTATCTCAAGTTCTATCTCTCCAAGTCATATGCATTCTATTGAAACTGTCGAATGTCTTCTCTGCGCCCTTGTCAGCAGAAGACACAGAGACATCCTTTAAGTCCGTTTTCAATGCTCATTCATCCACATGACATCCGGAGAAGTAGGAACGACCACCCGACAATCCAGGCGTGCGTGGGACGTGGAACAAACCCCAAAATTCTACATGATGGCCACGTGTCACTCAGATGCGAATCGCCAGGGGCACCTGTGTAATAGCGCAGTGCCGCCCCTGTACCTATAAATACACACTTACAGCGGTCATTATCTCTTGTTCCACCCTCGCACGAACCCTAGCGCCACCGCTAGCCCTCGACGACGCCGGCGACGAAGCGCTTCGCTGCCGCAACCTCTCCGACATCGTCTTCACGCTGATCGCGGACATCGTCCTCTCCGCCGTCGCCGTAGGTGTCCTCCGTCGCCAAGTTAGGGCACGGAAGATTGAACTGCTCGGCCTCATCTCCCACTCTGTCTAGCAGTTCCCAATGTGGTAAATAAAACTTCTTTTTACGGCCCCTTTTGATCCTATGGCTTTGTCACTTTCTACCATAAGAAGTGTCTATTCACACAAGTTAGATCTCCCTCATACTGCATCTCATAACATGCCTAGTATATTCACTTATGCTTCACAAAGTAGTTAGATTCCTCACTTGTACTGATCTGTGGGTTCGTACAAATTTGGAACCAACTTCTTACCTATGAGTGAATGTCTTCGCACGATGAGGTCAATGTCTTCTAAACTGATTTATCTTCAAAATCTTCTGAGAATGCATATGACCTCTTCCCCTTCCCTCGCACCTTAATGCTGTCACAGGTACATGTCCGTGGGAGAATCCTTTGGTTCTCATAGTCTGCATTCATTTGCAGAGTTCTTACAGCATCACATAAATTCTCTTGAAGCCAGTTCTTGTTGGTCCAGCAAGAGAAAGTCTTTGAAGCCTTTGAACGTCTTGAAGCCTTTCAAGTTAAAGTTTATGGCTTCAGAGAAAGCAGCAAGGAAGGGGGGCAGACAACGTCGTGGCGGAACATCCAGAGATCTGCCTGATGAACTCGCAGAAATGTATAAGACAGATCCTGAAGAGGATTATAGTCAGCGCAAGACCCGAATCCAATGGATTCGACGCTATTGGGCAGAACAATGGTTCAAATACCGCCTCACAACCCAAGAGTATGCTGAGAAAAGTGCCATCAAAAGACCGTGGGGAGACATCCTATACAAGAATCTTCTACCCAGGTCCAGAGATGAAGCTATTGCCCAAAGCTTCTATCCATGCATGGTCCGTGGGCCACAGCCTGATGATGCACATCCGTCGTCACTACTCTGGTGTCGTGACGACAATCTGTTCAAGCGCAACTTCCAGTTTGCCCAAAACTCAGCGAAGCAGAATAAGAAGAAATTTGGGCTAGACTTTAACCCTGGTCCCTCCGCACCAAGGGCAGATGGCACACGCGAGGCAGAACCCAATGTCATCGGTCCTTATGCCAACCTTGAAGGCCTCATTACCCGCATCTTGGTTCAAGGGACTGCAGTGAATGAGCCTCCAGCTGACTCTGAATCAGAAGAAGCTCCTGCAGTGCTGAAGCCAAAGAAGATGAAGAAGCCTAAAGCTTCAAAGCCTGCCTCTTCACCGAAAATCTCAAGGGCGAAGCCACTTGCAACTGCACCTCCTGAAGACAGTGTGCAGTCTGAAGACATATCCCGCATCTCAAAGCCCCAGAAGGCCAAGGTGCCTCTGCCACACAGCGGCCAAGAGCTCACAGCTGCTGCCATTCTGCGCAATGATGACATTGACCTGTCAAGTGATGAAGACCTAGCAGATGACGCTCTTGAGCAACTCATCAAGAGCAAAGAAGAAGCAGAAATCTTCAATGATCTGCCGCTCTTTGACGTCACCATCATCCACAACTTCATTGACGAGTGGTTTGACACGCCAAACATCAGCTTTGATGATCTGCACCTACCCATTGGCCTCAGTGTCGCCTTCCAAGGCGCCATTGCTTCAGAACTTGCTATTGCCCAGCGCATTGTTGAGCTGAAGCAGAAGATTGACAATGAAAAGGCTCAGTTCAAGAAGCATATGGCCAAGCTCAGCGTGCAAGAAGTGAAGAACTTCAAGACAATGATGCACGAGCTCAAGAAAGCCTTTGTGAAGAAGCGTGCAGAAGCTCAGGGTTCACGTGAGCGCATGAAGACTTTGGCTGACAGATGTGTGCAAGCCTATAATGAGGCTGAGAAGCGCAAGGCACTTGGACGTCCTGGCATCGACCCCAGGATGGCTGCAAAGAAGATGAAGAAGCCTGCTACGGCTGAACCTGATGCACCAAGCCAAGAAGCAGTTCCGATTGTCTTCCCAACAAGAATGATTGGCTCAAAGCCAAAGAGCCGGTCAACAGCTTCAGAGCTCAAGAAGACAAGAACTGCTGAAGCTGAAGTCAGGAAGAGGAAACACTCTGAAGCCTCTCCTACTGCCCCCACCAAGAAAAAGAGAAAGACCAAGAAAGCTCGGGCCGCTCCCACAGAGCCCTTGATAGTTGAACACATTTCTATGATTCATCCTGATGCAGAACGTCAACTAACAGTTCATGAGCCTGCTTCCACAGAGGCTCCTGAAGCTGAAGATATTCCAGCAGCTGATCCCATCGCTGCTAAAGACATTGGTCATCATGACAATGTAGAAGATGATGCAGTCCTTCCTCAGTTTGAAAACAGTGAACTCATCAGCATTGGTCGTCCACTGACGCCAATTGCCCAGGATGCCTCATGGGCGGATCGTCCACAAGAGGAAGAAGACAATGAGGCCCAGCCCACTCAATCTCCACAGGCGTCGCCCGCGTTGTGCAGGCTTCGCAAAGGTCCAAGGCCTGAAGTCTCTGCTGAAGACATTCCGGTTGCATCAGCCGAAGACGATGAAGTACCCCAAGTTTCCCCGTCTCACCAAGAAGCAGTTCTTACGGAGAACGTGCTTGTGTCCGACCCTCCAGCTCGTCAAGTGGAGGATGAAAATCTTGAGGCTGCCACAACCAACAATGAAGCTAATGTGGAGCCCTCCCCAGCAAAAGCTTCAGAAGACAGCGAAGCCACTGATCCTGACACTTCTGTTCCTGAGTCTGCTGCCGGTCCCCAATTCAACTATCATGTTGAGCACAGGCCTCAGGTCCAGAAGCCAATCCCAAGACTGCCAAGGTTCCCAGGTCCTGCATCAGCACCTGGCTCCTTCAACATCAATGGCTTCAGGGCAGACAACACGTTCTTCAATAGCTCCAGGAACCCCTACTCAAGGGAAAGGATATCATCTGATCGGTTCTGGAGCTATCCTCAGCGAAGCTATTACTCTTGCATTCTTTACAACCAAGGTCGCATCTTCCCACACAAGCGCCTTGACGTTGAAGCTACAGCTGGTCTGCCCTATCTCAAAGAAGCATTGGATTGCTTCAAGCAAGTGGGTCTGCTGCAGTTTGTTACTAATGAAGAGCATTGGAATGAAGAGCTGCTGCTACAATTCTATGCCGCACTTCACATCAAAGGGTACAGCAGAGATCCAAAGACTTGGGTCCTGGAGTGGATGACTGGCAATGTTCATCACGAAGCCAATGCATTTGACATCATTGAGCTCACTCATTTGCCCACTCCTGGCGATCTCTTCGAGCAAGGCTGTCAGCTGCATACTGAAGCTATTGAAAGCATCTTTCAGAGGCCTGAACCTAATATGAGTCAGATGCTCAGCATGATGAAGCCATTGCCCCAAGATGCTGCTTATCCCACAGAGTTCTTCGTTGAAGACCTTGAGTATCTGCCAAGAACCATCTATCACATCATCAGGCGGACTCTCTGGCCCATTAAAGGGCACTCTCCAAATGCCAAGATTGAGGGTGCAATGAAGACTTTGATATTCTATATCCTTCATGGCAAATGCTTCAATGCACAGGACTTTTTCATACGCCAACTTGCTGCATCAGGCTCTGATTTGTTTGGTTTGAAGTTCTACGCCCCTTGGATAATGCGGCTGATCAAACTTCACTTTGCTATCTCGTATCAGCCCTCAGCCCGCAACCATCGTATCTTCTTGCCTGATGTGGATACCTCTGCTGAAGCCATCTATCCTGAACCTGCCAAGCAACCTCTGAGTCTTTAGAATGCAGAACACCAGAGCTTCACTCAAAACATTGAAGGAATTGAAGCAGTCTCTCGGGTGTATCCGTTGGCTGGCACTACACGTGCACCACGCCCTGCTTCCACTGAAGCCACTGACAACACAACTGCTCCAAGACCCAAGAAGCGCACTCGTGTTCTCAATGACCGAGAGCTTCTTGTGGCCCTTCATCAGAAACAGGATAGGCATCATGACTGGCTGAAGCGTCAGATGAAAAGCCTCTTGGTGGATGTTAATCGCCTTCGAAATCTTGCCACCAAGAATGCTTTCGTTACCCATGAAACCTGTCGTCGTACATGGAAAGGGCTATCGATGATGTGTTCTGAAGCTGATCTTCAAGAGGATGGCTTCACTGAGCGATTCAAGTTTGACACCACACCTCCTAGAAGGGCTGTGATGCGAGGAACACCATCACTTGAAGACTCTGAGTTCTCTTCCTCTGCTGCCACAGTGACTGCATGAGTTATCGAGGATGAAGACGATGCTACTTCACCACCACCCTCTTCAGCACCGCCAAACACCACCAACGACCCTGCTGCTCCTGGGAACGAGTAGACACTCTATGTCTTCAAACCTTTTTGGTCCTTACTGACAAAAGGGGGAGAAGCATATGAGGATGATAGTCTTCAAGCGGGTCCATATGGGCGGGTGCTTTATATTTTGCTATCTTTTGCTTCGTGCTTACAACTCTCGTTTTGCTTCATTTGGTTCTTTGAGTTGTAACACTAAAACTTGATGGTCGTCTGCTACTTGTTTGCCACCTTGCTTTGCGAAGATAAATTCCGCTTGTGCGACGATAAATTCCGCACTTAGATCATTCTGCAGACGTCCATTGTCCATTATGCATGACATTATCTTCATATACTTTTACATGCATAGTGGATTGTCATCATAAGTTGAAGTGGATCTCCACAAGTACACCTGCCATGTGCATTTGCATTCCAAGAGCAAATTACTTATATGCACATATTCAGGGGAGCCCTTGCAACTTATGAAGACAATTCCTTATCCTTTACAAATTTCACAGATTATATTCCCCGTTGAAAACTTCAACTAGTTTGTCATCAATCACCAAAAAGGGGGAGATTGTAAGTGCATCTAGTGCCACCCCTAGTTGGTTTTGGAGTATTGACGACAAACCTAGTTGAGGGACTAATGTGTTTGTGAGAATTGCAGGATAACACAGGTAGAAGTCCCTCATTGATTCGGTTTTCCTACCAGAGATGACCCCTAAAATGTACGAAGACATCGAAGTCAATGGTGGTATATGAAGATATTCACATTGAAGACTATGACAAGAGAAGACACCACGTGAAGCCTATGGAACTCGAAGACTTAGATCTTTCGTAGTTCTCTTTCATTTGTGTTGAGTCATAGGGACCACCGTACTGTTAAGTGGGGTCCAAGAGAACCAGTCAGAATGACTGAAGTGATGCCTAAACCAAAACCTATGTCTTCGAGTGAAGACTATGAGAGCGAATCTTGTCCAGAGTCGGACAAGTCAGCTTTGCTTGTAGCCCAAGTAAAGTTGCCGTGTGAGTTTGAAATCTGACCGTTGGAACACGTGCCAGTTCCTTAGTGACCCAGGGTCATTTCGGACAAATCAGGTCGGGTTGCCAAGTGGCTATAAATAGCCCACCCCCTACAACCATAAACGGTTGGCTGCTCAGATTTAGTGCACGGCTTTTGTCGTTTGAGAGCAACCCACCTCGAAGCCTTTGAGAGAGAGAATTCCTTGCGAGGATAAAGCCCTAACCACCCAGAGCCAGAGAGAATTGGGCATCAGTTAAGTCTTCTTGTCTGAGTGATCTGAAAAATTATTACACTTGAGGACTGTGCATCCTCCAGCCGGTTAGGCGTTGCGTTCTGAGCATCCAAGAGACATTGTGGATTGCCGGTGAACGAAGTTTGTGAAGGTTTGGGAGTCTACCTTGAAGACTTACCAGAGTGATTGGGCGAGGTCTGTGTGACCTTAGCTCAAGGAGAATACGGTGAGGACTGGGTGTCCTGAGCTGCGTGTTCAGGACTGGGTGTCCGGGACTGTGTGTCCTGAGGTTTAAATACCTAGCCGCTCCAACCAGACGTACAGTTGTCACAGCAACTGGAACTAGTCCAACAAATCATTGTCTTCAACGAGTCACTGGTTTCATCTTCAGTTCCTTTACTTACTGTTACTCATTGTGAAGTCATTGCATGTCTGTTCTATCTTTTGTCTTCACAACGTGAGTGTATTATCTGTTTGGCTTCGCAATATCTTCGTACCCGATCCTTACTACACTGCAGCTATTTGTCATTGTGCTTTCACTCTATTGAATACTTGACCATGGCTTGCCTAGTGTAGTCTACCTTCCGCTGCATAGTAATAGGCATATCTCTACTGTTTGTCTTCATAACTTCCACGTTCTGAAGACTTTCATAAAAATCACCTATTCACCCCCCTCTAGTCGATATAACGCACTTTCAGAAACATAGTAACGTTGAGAGTCCTCGTCGAACTCCCACTTGAGCTCGAGCGCGTCACGTAGAGCGGAATCATCTGGACCTGCATCTGATGTAATAGTAATCTGTGAGCCACAGGGACTCAGCAATCTCGCACCCTCGCGATCAAGACTATTTAAGCTTATAGGTAAGGCAAGGTAAAATATATGTGGAGCTGCAGCAAGCGACTAGCATATATGGTGACTAACTTATTCGCAAAAGAGAGCGAGAAGAGGAGGCAAAGCGCGAGCGAGAAACTAGAGGACAACCTGCGCAAACATTACTCCAACACCGTGTCCACTTCCCGGACTCCGCCGAGAAGAGGCCATCACGGTAACACACACGGTTGATTCATTTTAATTAAGTTAAGGTTCAAGTTATCTACAACCAGACATTAACAAATTCCCATCTGCCCATAACCGCGGGCATGGCTTTCAAAAGTTCAAATCCCTGCAGGGGAGTCCCAACTTAGCCCATGACAAGCTCTCACGGTCAACGAAGGAATAGACCTCCTCCCGAGACGTTCCGATCAGACTCGGTACCTCGGTTCTTGAAGACACTTCGACAGGTTAAAACAAGACCAGCAACACCGGCCGAATGTGCCGACAAATCCCGATAGGAGCTGCACATATCTCTTTCTCAGGGCACAATCGGATAAGCAATCCGTACAACTAAAACCAGCCCTCGAGTTTCCCCGAGGTGGCGCTGGAAGGGGCTCTAGGTTGGACCAACACTCAGAGGAGCACTGGCCCGGGGGGGGGTTAAATAAGATGACCCTCGGGCTCCGGAAACCCAAGGGAAAAGAGGCTAGGTGGCGAATGGTAAAACCAAGGTTGGGCATTGCTGGAAAATCTTTAATCAAGGCGAACTATCAAGGGGTTCCCATTATAACCCAACCGCGTAAGGAACGCAAAATCCGGGAACATAACACCGATATGACGGAAACTAGGGCGGCAAGAGTGGAACAAAACACCAGGCGAGAGGCCAAGTCTTCCACCCTTTAACAAGTATATAGATGCATTAAGATAACATGGCAATATATAATGATATCCCAACAAGTAAATAATGTTCCAACAAGGAACGGCCTCCAATCTTCACCTGCAACTAGCAACGCTATAAGAGGGGCTGAGCAAAGCGGTAACATAGCCAATCAACGGTTTGCTAGGACATGGTAGGTTAGAGGTTTGACATGGCAATTTGGGAGGATTGAAAGCAAATGGTAGGCATCGTAGCATTGGCATAGAAACAGAGCGAGCAATCTAGCATAGCAAAGATAGTAGTGATTTCGAGGGTATGACCATCTTGCCTGCAAAGCTGTTAGAGTTGACTGGATCCTCGAAAGCAAACTCAATGGGCTCCTCGTTAGTGAACTCGTCTCCCGGCTCTACCCAAACAAGACAAACAAGCAACAAGGACACAATCAACCACGTGCAAGGATCAAACAATATGATGCAATGAAGATATGCTATGCGGGATGCGATGCGGGATGCATATGCAAGATTTGACAGGGAATGCATGAACCCGGCCTCAACTTGGAAATCCAAGTGTGCCACTGGAAAGATGAGGTGAAATCGCTTGAAAACGATATAAAGAACGCCGGAATCGGAGTTACGGTTTGGAAATGGCAAGCGATTCAAATATGACACCGGTCTGCGATTTACAGCAAGTAGTTATCTAAATGCAATGAGATGAACATGCTACAGCACCCAAACATGGCAAAACAATACATGGCAGGGATTCATACAAGATGCTTAACAAAAGTCTAGCACTGAGCTATGGCCAAATCATCCATTAACAGGTTCAAACAAGCATGGCAAAAATGCATATGGAAAACAGATCTCAGACTTAGTGAAATTAACACTTGTCTGGAATTTCAGACCAAATAGCACTCTTCGGAGCAACAAAACTACATGCTACAGGACCTGAACATGGCAAAGTAAAACATGGCATGGAGCTACTCAAAAATCTTAACAAAAGTCCCTTAGTGACCTTGAGCTAAAAGGGATCAGAAAATATATTAACAAGCATGTGAACATAGCAAAAGCATAATCAGTTTTCATACTTTGTGAAAACTGGCACATGCTGAAATATATCTCAAGTAGGCATGTTTACGAGCTCGATGCACTCACTATGGTGCAAGTCATGAAAAGCTAAGCATACATCTATCAAGAACACACAAAATGCAAGCTATACATGGCAAGAACAATAGCATAGCATGCACGGATCAACTACAACATCATCGGCAAAATTGCAAACAAGTTGTTAATCTGCCCAGATTCACAAAGTAGGAAAAGTAGAGCTCGATTGACTCAAGCTAGGGTGCTCCATAATTGCAAACAAAGACATGGATGGATAGATCACTACAATATTAATAAAACATCCTTACTGATCATCCTCAAAAGAGGCACGGATCACTCGGAAAAACAAGAACATATGGCAACATGAGATAAACAGCTCAAGGACTTTGTGGAATTGCTAAGTCCCTGAAAACAGAATTACCAAGTGCCTCACTTTGCAAGCTTGCACTAGACACCACACACATCACAAAAATACTGGGTTGCACCTCTGGAAAGATGACAAAACCCTTAACTAAACATATGTATAGCATCAGGGCATATCATGCACACATTAATCATGGCAAAAATGACAAATGTCTAAATGGGGTAGCATATCTGACAATTAACTCAAGTAGCCCTCTTATAACAGCATTTCGGGCATCAAGATGAACTCAAATGAAAATGATGCAATGGAATGAAATGATGTACTCTCTGAGATGAACATTTTGATATGCTATATGCATGAATCGGAGTTACGGATGCGGAGATATAGCATGATGAACAGGAGCACATGAGCTAGGGTTTCAAGAGAAAAAGTCAACCCGAGGAGATATTTTCAGATCTGGATCGGGGGCACGCAATCCGAGGTTCGCCAGAGCTCACTGTAGATGGCCGGAGGCCGCGGTGGAGGAGGCCGGACGACGAGGTGGTGGCGGTGGGCGGCCGGAGCGGCGAGGTCGTCGCCGGAGCAGCGGCGGTGGCCGGCGCTGGGTGCGGCGACGAGGCGGCGGCCGGCACCGGGTGGCGGAGCGAGGAGAACGCGAGGCGGCGGGGCGGAGCACGGCGGCCGGTGATGAGGGAGAGTGGCGGTGCGGCGAGGCGGGCGCCCGCGGCCTCGGTCGGGCGGCGATGCGGGCCGGGGGGGCGGCCTGGGCTGCGGCGGGCCCGCGCGGGTGGCGGCGCGGTGATGCGGTCCCGCGGGGCGTGGACCAACGGCATGATGCCACGTGGCGGTGGCGGTGGAATTCGGACGTGTCCATCGGCGGGGAGTTTGTCCGGCGGGCGCGATGAGGAGTGGATCTAGGGTTTTCGGGGGAAGGAGAAGGAGATTTTCGGGGGATCTTTAAATAGGCATAGAGGGAGCTAGGAGAGTCCAAATGAGGTGTGGTTTTCGGCCACGCGATCGTGATCGAACGCTCTAGATGATGGAGCAGGTTTAGGTGGGTTTTGGGCCAAATTCTAGGGGTGTTGGGCTGCAACACACACGAGGCCTTTTCGGTCCCTCGGTTAACTGTTGGAGTATCAAACGAAGTCCAAATGATACGAAACTTGACAGGCGGTCTACCGGTAGTAAACCAAGGCCGCTTGGCAAGTCTCGGTCCAATCCGGAAATGTTTAATCCCCACACACGAAAGAAAGCTAGAAATGACCACCGGAGGAGAACGAAGCGCCGGAATGCAAAACGGACAACGGGGAAAATGCTCGAATGCATGAGACCAACACATATGCAAATGCAATGCACATGATGACATGATATGAGATGCATGAAAACGATAACAACACACGGAGACAAAAACCCGAACCCGAGAAAATAAAATAACTTAACGCCGGAAACGGGAAGAGTTGGAATACATATTGGGAAAGTTACATCCGGGGTGTTACACCCGTACCCATGCTCATCGTCTCCCCGAGCGGGAGCTCGAGCAGGGGCAAAACAGCGGCGGCGCTGCCGTTGGGAGGGCCTGCCGGCGACGGGGCAAGCCGGGAAGGAGGCCGGGCGACGGGATCTCGCCGGAAACAGAGAGGAGCAGCGGGGAGCATGCCAGATCTGGGCGGAGGAAGGCGGCGGAGGGCGAGGCGAGGCGGCGGGCGATGGCCCGAGAGAGGCGGCGGGGTCGCCGGAGCGAGGCGAGGCGGGGAGGACCGGTGGCGGCGGCGCAAGGGCGCGGGCGGCGCGCGGATCTGAGTGGCGGCGGGGAGCCTCGGGCCCGGGCGGGCCTCACGCGGGCTCTGCGGGCCGCGGCGGTGGTGGGAAGTGGTGGCGACAGATGGCGTGATGTGAGTGGACGAGGACGGCGGCGGAGCTGACGTGGCGCTCGCTGATTGGACGGAGCGAGGTGGAGGCTGGACATGTCCAGGGGCGGAGGAATAAATGTTCGGCGGCGCGAGGAGAGGCTAGGTTAGGGTTTGATCTGCGTGAAAATTCGGGGAGGCACACGTATATATAGGTAGAGGGAGCTAGGAGAGTCCAAATGAGGTGCGGTTTTCGGCCACGCGATCGTGATCGACCGACGGAGAGGATGGAGGGGGTTTGGATGGGTTTTGGGCCACTTTGGAGGGGTGTTGGGCTGCAACACACACGAGGCCTTTATGGTTCCTCGGTTAACCGTTGGAGTATCAAACGAACTCCAAATGGCACGAAACTTGACAGGCGGTCTACCGGTGGTGAACCAAGGCCGCTTGGGAAATCTTGGTCCAATGCGAGAAAATTTAACACGCGCACACGAAAAGAGCCAAAAAGAGGCACTAGAGGACATAGGAGTGCCGGAATGCAAAACGGACAACGGGGAAAATGCTCGGATGCATGAGACGATCATGTATGTAGATGCGATGCACAAGATGACATGATATGAAATGCATGACACGCAAACAAACGACAAGGCAACAACAGCGAATAATTGGAAGACACCTGGCGCAACGGTCTCGGGGCGTTACAACACTCCACCACTACGAGAGGATCTCGTCCCGAGATCTAGAATGGCACCGGAGGGAAAAACAGAAGAGAAAGAGAAGAGGTAAAACTAAGTTGCTCCTTTGACAAACGAGTGAAACCAAAGAACCTTGAAAAGTTGAACAAATTGAAATAAAGAATACAACGGAGATGAACGAAGTTGAAAACACTCCATTAGAAAAGAGGAACAAGGAAGAACAAATTCGTATAGCACTCCAATTGAAAAGAGATAAGAAGAAAAGAACTTGAGCAGAGGGCACAACACTCCGGTTAAATGGATACACACGAAAAGAACACGATCCTGACAAAACAAGAAGATGGGTTGAAGAGAGCAACATCACAATGCCTCCGGAAGAAAGAAATAGAAGATAGATAATTGAAAAAAAGAATGGAGAAGAAAATGCCAGCTTCTGCCACAAAAGAGCTTGAAAAGGCATCCTTAGGAGAAGGGTCGAACGGAGTTGTTGGAAAACCGACAACGAAAGGAGTAAGCTTGATGTGGGCTTATGGAGAACATCTCAAAACTATGAGGTGAAATTCTGCCACTAACGGAAAAACAATAGATTGGACTGATATGAACAAGGAGATGAGAAGCTTATTCCACCGGGAGGATAAATGAAGAACTTGGATCATTTATAAGCACCATAATTAGCAACAATCCTTAGGGGATGCTTTAGGTGAAATATAACCCAAGATAACTCCAATGACGAGATTAATGGATTTAAAATATCTCATTCTTAACAACATGTGAATCATGAAACATGAACTCAAATTATCAAGAATGACATAATACCACCTCCAATGATACGATAGAAAGAATTGCACTCCGGATTGCAAGAAGACGAATGCTTGAGCTCCTCCGAAAAGAATCTCAATGAACACTTCAAAAAGGAAATAAATCCTTGATAAACCATCATGTAGTGCCTCCATGAAGAACTCCGGTAACAAAGAATGATCAAACGAAAGGAAAGTGAAGTTGAAAACACAAGGTGAAACCTTGTAATGATTTAGATGGATCTCCGTGATAATTAGAGCTTGGAACTCCGAGAAAGAAAGATGAACAAAAGAAAATCAAGAATGTGATGAGCCTCCGGAATAAGGAATTGAATTCACTCGATGAAACAAGAATAAGAATTACATTATGCTTATCCTTCACCAATTAAATTGATGACAAACAATGGATTTGGCATACTACTTATTCTTGATGAAACAAAATTGAAGAGAGATATTGCTCAACTTGGGAAGGTCTTCAACGAACCACCGGTAGAATTTGGAAAGCATGAATGCATTGATATGATAAACGAAGGAAGAAGAATCTTGGAAGAACCACCGTAAGAATTGAAAATGAACGAAGAAAAGATAAAGAAACCCCGGGAAGAATTAGCAAATGAACGAAGATGCTTGAGAGAATTTAGATACATGAGAATGAAGAGATCACGAGCTGATAAGAGAATACTTGAATGATCCACCGGTATGATTTGGAGAACGAGAGATGAAAGCTGAGGATGAATAACCCGAAATTGTGGCCTTCGGAGAATCAAATCGAAAAGAATCTTGAATTGCTCCGGATAGGTGAAAAGAATTCTCACAATCAAAAACAATCATGAGAGGATGGCAGCAAGCTAGAATCACGAATCTCTGAGAGAACGGATAAGATATGGAGGAAAAACTCTTCTTCGGTCTTCAAAATCCGAGAATGACGACGAGAAACACCACCTTGAGTTGCTGAGGCACTCCCGAATGGAAATTAGAAAGGTGGAACCAACAACGAAAAGAATTTGAAAGATCTTAGAGAAGAACATATGACTGATGATAATTCGTTCTTACATCCGACTTAGAAAAGAATTTGAGAAGCTCTAGGAAAAGAAGAGTGAGGTAAGATCCTGGGAAAAGACATGTGGGTTAGGGCCCACTCAAGAGAAAAACACTGTTGAACGATTACTTGAAAAGGAGATTGCACCAGTTGAATTAAATGGCTTGAATAAGATAACAACCTCAAAAGAACTTGAACGAATTGAGAATGAACACTAGCATCTTCTGAGATATCTTCAGCACTCCGGAACACATGAATAGCGAGAAGTGGATGATTATGAGGTGCACCGGTCATGGGAAAGGCATTTGAAACGAGGAAAAGGGATATGATCAACACCAAAATCTTGAATTGAATCCACCGGAGGAGAAAGAGAACGAACAATGATGAACTTGTAGAGCATCTTCAAGAGAACCACCGGGTAAGAACATTGATTGAAAAAAGAATGAAGAGACTTCACATCCATAAGATGGATACTTGATCAGAAATCCGATTCCTCCAAGAAAAAGGGTGGGAGGGTGGGAAAACAAAGGCAACCTGGGACGGATGAATCAAACACTATTGAGAAGAACTGATAAATGATCTTGCTGATGTTGAAATGATCGGATCCACTTGAAGAGAAAACACGCCGGTTGAAAAGGATTGACATGACAATCTCGATTATCATGAAGGATTGGTATTCACATCGGAGTATGAGAACACCGTTTAGGAAAGGTATGGAATCAACACTTGACTTTATAGCAACTCGAATACCACAACTGAAAACAAAAACAAAGGATTGACTTGTAGAATAAGCCGAAACAAACATATGATAGAGATTTCGTCCGAATTTTTCATGGTGGGGCCCACACGGGCTCGATCGTACAACACCATCATGTACAAGGCAGTGCACATGACATACGAAGCGTCCTCGAGTCAGCATAGCCAAGGACTCTTTAAGACACAACGAGACCACTGTAAAACCAACCGTGGATGGGCGGACCACTAGACGTCGAACCCCAATCTCATATCATGCATCTATCGGGAAGATATCCTAAGAGCTACTTGAATTCCCACTTATAAACTACCGAAACTTTCCGGTTATGCAATCAGGTGTTGGGGATACAGGGGAAGCATAATATCTCACCCAAAACCAACAAATCCTACATCCACCTGTATCCATCCTTCAACACATAACTAGGAAACCTTCGGAAATCGTTTACCTCAACCTTCGAAAAGCATCCGTTATACAAGTTATGGCAATACTCCCGAACTCCTGCCCCAGTACTGGGTGGCGTCGAGGTTATCTCACCAACAACTGCATAAAAGAGATTTTTGATGTCGGTGAAACTCAGGTATTCCAGAACTGCAACGATAAAATTGTGACGACAACACCTCGGAGCTCAACTCCCCGGGACACTGCCACAACCCCTAAATGTCAGGAGGCACCAAGAACAATGTTCTCGTCACAAAACCATCGGAACGATTCCAAGATACCCGCGTGATCCTAAATTTTTTTAGTGAAATTTGAGGAGAGAAGAGTCAAAAATCTACGTCAGGATGCCTCACCAGAGCGACGAAGCGACTGAGGAGTAAAAAGAATCCTACTCTGCGATATATATAATCCTACAAGACTCAAAAAAAATTCTAGACTCAACAACGCCAATGATTCGATCAAGCAGGGGGCTCCTAAGTCGGGGAAGGCTCTGATTACCAACTTGTAACACCCACGATGTGGCTATATCTTCCACGTGTCGGAGCACGACTTAGAGACATAACCGCATTGTAGGCATGTCGCAAGAGGGGTAATCTTTACACATCCCATGTACTGAATGAGAAAGAGGTACAGAGTTGGCTTACAATCACCACTTCACACAATACATGAATATAACATTACATCATCCAGATACAAACAAGGTCCGACTATGGAACCAAAATAAAAGAGGACTACCCCTAATGCAAAAGATCCCCGATCGCCCCGACTGGGCTCCTCTACTGATCAACTGAAACGAAACAACACAAAGACCAAGATCTTCCTCGAGCTCCTCCTTGAGCTCGGTTGCGTCACCTGCATGGTATCATCGGCACCTGCAACTGGTTTTGGAAGTAAACTATGAGTCACGGGGACTCAACAATCTCACACCCTCGCGATCAAGACTATTTAAGCTTATGGGTAGGGAAAAGGTATGAGGTGGAGCTGCAGCAAGCACTAGCATATATGGTGGCTAACATACGCAAATGGGAGCGAGAAGAGAAGGCAAAGCACGGTCGAGAACTAGAAGTGATCAAGAAGTGTTCCTGAAACTACTTACGTTCAAGAATAACTCCAACACCGTGTTCACTTCCCGGACTCCGCCGGAAAGAGACCATCACGGCTACACACGCGGTTGATGCATTTTAATTAAGTGAAGTGTCAAGTTTTCTACAACCGGACATTAACAAATTCCCATCTTCCCATAACCGCGGGCACGGCTTTCGAAAGTTCAAAACCCTGTAGGGGTGTCCCAACTTAGCCCATCACAAGCTCTCACGGGCAACGAAGGATATTCCTTCTCCCAGGAAGACCTGATCAGGCTCGGAATCCTGGTTACAAGACATTTCGACAATGGTAAAATAGGATCAGCAAAGCCGCCCGATGCACTGACATCCTGATAGGAGCTGCACATATCTCGTTCTCAGGGCAACACTGGATAGGTTAAGCTACGAGTAAAACCAACCCTCAAGTTTCCCCAAGGTGGCCCCGCAGGCTGCCCATTTTGGACCAACACTTAGAGAAGCACTGGCCCGGGGGGTTAAAATAAAGATGACCCTTGAGTCTGCAGAACACAAGGGAAGGTGATAGGTTGTTAGTGCAAATGGTAAAACCAAGGTTGGACCTTGCAGGAGGAGTTTTATTCAAGGGGAACTGTCAAGGGGTTCCCATAACACCCAACCGCGTAAGGAACGCAAAATCAAGGAACATAACACCGGTATGACGGAAACTAGGGCGGCAAGAGTGGAACAAAACACCAGGCATAAGGCCGAGCCTTCCACCCTTTACCAAGTATATAGGTGCATTAAAGTAAAGAAGATATATTGTGATATCCGAACAAATATCCATGTTCCTACATGGAACAAACTCCAATCTTCACCTGCAACTAACAACGCTATAAGAGGGGCTGAGCAAAGCGGTAACAAAGCCAAACAACGGTTTGCTAGGACAAGGTGGGTTAGAGGCTTGACATGGCAACATGGGAGGCATGATATAGCAAGTGGTAGGTATCGCAGCATATGCATAGCAATAGAGCGAGCAACTAGCAAGCAAAGATAGAAGAGATTTTGAGGGTATGGTCATCTTGCCTGCAAAGTTCTCCGAGAAGACACAAGCTTGATCCTCGCAAATGTACTCAACGGGTACCTCGAACACGAACTCGTCTCCCGGCTCTACCCAAGGCAAGAACACAAGCAAAGGAAACAACAATCAACCACGGTGCAATGCGCAAGCAACATGGTGCAAAACATGGCATGATATGTGGAATGTGATATGCAATGCATATGCGAGCTCTGGGAGGAAAAGATTGAATCAGGCCTCAACTTGGCAAACAAAGAGCGCCGCTGGAAAGATGAGTTAATTTCGGTCGAAATCGATATAAAGATCACCGGAATCGGATGCACGGTTTGCAAATGGCAAGCAAAACAATAATGGCACTAAGCTGCGATTAACAGCACGAAGCCATCTAGAATGCAACAAGAAACTAAGCTACTGCACTCCAACATAGCAACAAAGCACATGGAAGTGATCCTTTGAAGATGCTTCACAAAATATGAACACTGAGCTATGGCTAAATCACACAATAGCAGGTACAAACAAGCATGGCAAAAGTGCAAAAGATATCAGGTTCACAGACTTGGTGAAAATAACATGTCAGGATTTAACATCAGGAAGCAATGTTTAGAGCAAGATAACAACATGCTACAAGAACATAACATGGAAAAGCAAGGCATGGAATGAAACTAATCAAATCATATAACAAAAGTCCCTTACTGACCATAAGCCGAAAGGGATCAGAAGATATGATGGCAACCATGTGAACATAGCAAGTTTCGTTAACAGATCCAGACCTGGCAGAAAACTGGACATGGCATAAAAAGAATTACGTAGGCATGTTTGCGAGCTCGATGCGCTCAACACAGGGAATTGCATGACAAACTAAGCATACTACCAGCAAGAAGACATGATTATGAAGCTAACCATGGCAAGAACAAACTCATAGCATGCATGGATCAACTAAAACAACCTTCGCAAAATTAATTAACACGTAAACAATCTGCCAGGAACATTTTATAGAAAAACTAGAGCAAGCTTGAGTCATGCTAGGGCACTCCATAATTGCAAACAAAGACATGGATGGATAGAGCATAACAATATCTCAAAATCATCCTTACTGAACATGCTCAAAAGAGGCATGGATCACTCTGTAGAAACATGAATACATGGCATAAAAATAACAGCAGGAAAAGGACTTAGTGAAATTCTAAGTCCCTGAAATCAGCAACATCATGAGAGCTACTTTGCATGCTTGTGCTAGTCACCACATTGATAACAAAAATACATGGCATATACCCCTGTAAAGATGGCATGGCATATAAAAAAACACATGTAGAGCTCATACTCATATGCAGCACACATTAATCATGGCAAAAAATGATAAATGCTCAAAAACTGATAAGAATCAGCACCTAACATTTTATAGCATTCTTGCAACAGCATTTAGGGCATCAAGATGGACTCAAACAAGCATGGTGCAATGGAATGAAATGAAGAGGGAAACATGATGAACATTTTGATAACTCATGCACGCAAAAACGCAGCAACGGTGACAGAGTTATGGCACGTTGAACAAAGGCATATGACATAAGAATTCCTGGGACTTAGTCGTTTCAGCACTGAGCGTCAAGTAGTAAATGTCGCACGGGGGCGGAGGATAGCTGGGCGCTCACCATGGGCCCTTGGGCCGAATCGAAGTGGCCTGAGGGGGAGGCGGAGCTGGGCCTGCAGCGGGGCCCGTACCCATGCTCGTCGTCTCCCCGAGCGGGAGCTCGAGCAGGGGCAAAACGGCGGCGGCGTTGCCGTTGGGAGGGCCTGCCGGCGACGGGGCAAGCCGGGGAGGAGGCCGGGCGACGGGATCTGGCCAAAAACGGAGAGGAGCGGCGGGGAGCATGCCGGATCTGGGCAGAGGAAGGCGGCGGAGGGCGAGGCGAGGCGGCGGGCGATGGCCCGAGAGAGGCGGCGGGGTCGCCGGAGCGAGGCGAGGCGGCGAGGACCGGTGGCGGCGGCGAAAGGGCGTGGGCGGCGCGCGGATCTGAGTGGCGGCGGGGAGCCTCGGGCCCGGGCGGGCCTCAGCGGGCTTCGCGGGCCGCGACGGTGGTGGGAAGTGGCGGCGACAGGTGGCGTGATGTGAGTGAACGAGGACGGCAGCGGAGCTGACGTGGCGCTCGCTGATTGGACGAAGCGAGGTGGAGGTTGGACATGTCCGGCAGCGGAGGAAGAAATGTCCGGCGGCGCGAGGAGAGGCTAGGTTAGGGTTCGATCTGCGTGAAAATTCGGGGAGGCACACGTATATATAGGTAGAGGGAGCTAGGAGAGTCCAAATGAGGTGTGGTTTTCGGCCATGCGGTCGTGATTGAACGACCGAGAGGATGGAGGGGGTTTGGATGGGTTTTGGGCCACTTTGGAGGGGTGTTGGGCTGCAACACACACGAGGCCTTTATGGTTCCTCGGTTAACCGTTGGTGTATCAAACGAACTCCAAATGGCACGAAACTTGACAGGCGGTCTACCGGTGGTGAACCAAGGCCGCTTGGCAAATCTCGGTCCAATCCGAGAAGGTTTAACACCCGCACACGAAAAGAGCCAAAAAGAGGCACTAGAGGACATAGGAGTGCCGGAATGCAAAACGGACAACGGGGAAAATGCTCGGATGCATGAGACGAACATGTATGCATATGCGATGCACATGATGACATGATATGAAATGCATGACACGCAAACAAACGACAAGGCAACAACAGCGAATAACTAGAAGACACCTGGCGCAACGGTCTCGGGGCGTTACAGATGAACCGCATCCGGCATAATTCTCTATCACCGATTCATTGCCTACAAGCTTTCCATATATTGTTCTTCGCTTATTTACTTTTCCGTTGCTATTGTTATCATCACTACAAAATACCAAAAACATTACTTTTCCTACCGTTATCTTTTGCTACCGTTACCACTACTATCATATTATTTTGCTACTAAACACTTGCTGCAGATATTAAGTTTCCAGGTGTGGTTGGATTGACAACTTAGCTGCTAATACTTGAGAATATTCTTTAGCTCCCCTTGTGTCGAATCAATAAATTTGGGTTGAATACTCTACCCTCGAAAACTGTTGCGATCCCCAATACTTGTGGGTTATCATGTCCTGGCTCGTCCTGAAACATTTCGAATCTCGGTTTTTAAGTCCCCATAAATCCTAAACTCACTAGAAAGTCATCAAAGGTGGCATGGTGTCACGTCATGGCACATATATGTCGTGGTAAAAACATTGCCAATTTGGGCCAAGCTTTATTACAAACCTCTTACAAACCGGAGCCTGTCGCAAGAACCCTCGTGGTTTCGATAGGGAGACGTGTCCCCTTGTGGGCCAAACGATAATCACTCCCACTTCTAGCCTCGTATTTTCTTCTACACGTGATACGGAACAACTGGAGATTCACGTTGAACTTCGAAATTATTCAGGGTTTGTTTGACCTTTTTTATTCTTTAATTGAGTTTTCTAGGCATTTAATGTCCATAATTGTAACATCCCAAATTTTCAATTTGGAATGTTATACATTAGATCATCATGCATATCATATTTTCTTGCATTTTGGCCGATCCTAGAAATTTCACGCAACTCAAGGACCCTCGGAGAGAGTTGGAGATTTCGTTATTTTCATATTTGAGTTTTCTCAAATTTTGAAAAGAGGATCATTTGATTTTATTTATTTCATCTTCAGTTAATTTTCCAATATCAAAAATATGAGAGAGGGGAATAATATGACTTTCCCAGATTTAGGAAAAATGAAGATTTAATAAATAAATCAAATTTTGGATTTTCCGGAGTTTATTTGCATTTTATTTGGATTAGGGAAAAATGTGCGTTTTCAAAAATTGCATCTAGGCCCCGTGTAAAGTTCTTTTTGTTCGACTCATTTTTAGGAGTCGGGGAAAATTTACCTCGGGAATTTTGGAGTTCGTTTAGATTTTCTTTTCTTTGTTTTTCTGCGCGCGTAACTATTTAAAAAAAATAGCGTCGCGCCCGCCTGGGCCAAGGCCCAGCCGCCCTCCTCCTCGCACGCGCCCGCACGCAACGCCGCCGCCGCCGGCGAGTCCGATCCGGACTCTGCCGCCGCCGCCCCTTGCCTTGCCCCCTCCCCCAAGTCTCCTCCCCCCTTTAAATACCCAGCCCCCCTCTCCTCCCCACACCACCCCGCCGCCCCGCAGCAGCAGCAGCAGCAGCCGCAGCGCCGCGCCGCCGGCGCCCGCTGCCTGCTGCCGCCGCCGCCACCGCCGCCGCCTGCCGCCGCCGCCCGCGCCTCGCCTCGCTGCCCCGCCGCCAAGCCCCGCCCGCCGGAGCCCCTCGTCGAGGTAGCCCCGCGCCGCTACCCTCCCCTCGGTTCGGTTTTTTTAAAAGAACCGTTCTGGTTTCTTTTCATTTCGTTGTTTCGATTTTTTTCGAAACCCTAGATCGGTTTTTCGTTTTTTTTCGGTTTAGTTCTTTAGCGAGCGTTCACCGGACCGTTCGTCTTAATGAACGTGATCACCGGTTATTCTCGGTTAACGAACGTACATTCGTTTAACCGTTCTTCGTTTTCTTTTTCGTCGGATTTATTCCGCGACTTTCTGATCGCGATTTCAGATCCGATCTTCGTTCTAGTTTATCTTCTCGCTCGTTTATCGGAATCAGGTGATTAAAGTGCCTGGAGTTTCATTTCGAAACCGCCGTTCCGACTAATCAACTTAAACAAGTTTTTGCTACTGTAAAATTTGACCTAGTTTCAACTTGCTAGAACCGAGTTGTTTTCTTCCGCCGTTTGTTTTCCGTTGCTTTGTTCGGTTCGTTTTCTTTTTGCAACCGGAGTTCTTAAGTTGAACTTTCTGGTTCGATCTCTTGTTCGAGTTTTACCTGTGCATTAGATGAGTACTTATTGTATGCTTGTTGTTTGTTTGCGATAGATTACCCGGAGTGCGCCGCCTGTTACTTCGAATCTCTAGGTTTCGCTGATCATCAGCAAGGCAAGTAACACTTTGATCATACCTTTTCTACAACCCAGTTTTATTGCATTAGATCAATCTTCACACACTGCATGATTAGGATCTAATTAAATTGTGGGATGGGAAGTAGATGAGGTAGTACCTAATACCTGTGTATTATGAAACCTTTGGGAGTTACTTCTACGTTTGCCTATTGTGCCATGCTATGCTAGTAGACGTGGATTGGGTGAGTGATATCCATGACAGATGTGAGTTTGTTAATTTTAATGGTTTATCTAAGGTGGCAACTTAAACACACATCTGGGTGGATTGAGGCACCTGGTTTCTATCAGGACTTGCCTGTTTTTCTTTGGATCGCCACCCAGGCTCAAAGGGATCATAAGATCATTCATGCTAGTAACTTCCGTGTGCAGCCACAAGCCATTATGGGCTCTGGCATAGTTGATTAAGTTGTGCGAACTCTTACAGTGGTAGACTAGCAGATGTAGGGGATGTAGGTGGTACGGTCTACCCGATCGTAAGGTGCTAGTGCTTCTGAAAGACTATGTCTCGGTCATCCGTCTTCTCAAACACCATGTAGTGCGAGAAAACAAACGGAGGCGATCGAGTCTTGTGGGGAAAAGTGTGCAAACCTCTGCAGAGTGTAATAAACTAATCATGATTAGCCGTGTCCCCGGTTATGGACAACTTGAGTATCTAGTACTTGAAGATCGTGTGAATCTCATCATGTTACTTCTAATTAACATTGTTGGGTTTTTAATGTTCACTTAATTGGGATCGGAATGCTGTCAACCATTCTTGATGTTCAACTACCATGATAGCTAAATAAAATTTATTCCTTTGCAGTAGGGAAAAACTGGCTTTACGCAAAACTATAACCATAGAGCTTTCCACCAGCCATACATGCATATAGTATAGCTCATTACTGTTCATTACTCTCTATGTGTTACATTGCCGGCGTATTCCATGTGCTGACCCGTTCTCGGGCTGCAACGTTAATGTTGCAGACTTTTCAGACGACGATTAAGGTGCTTTTAGGTCGTGGTTCTATACTCAGTGATGCCGTTGGAGTTGATGGACTCACTTATCTTCCAAGTCTTCTGCTGTTATCGTTATTAGATGGCCTTAAGCCATATTTATTGTAATAAGTTCTCTTTTGAGACACTCGATGTAATAAGTGTGTGATTGCTACTCTGCTATAAATCCTTCGAAGTACTATGTGGTG